>NC_036444.1:10620424-11303281 GCF_002775205.1 Xiphophorus maculatus
GTCCTACTGTCTGTATGGCTTGGGGACCAAGTAATCCAATCTGTTCATGACCAAGAACAGGGGCTGTGCACCCAAAGCATCAGCAATCTGTATGCTGTCGCTGCTGGATGGAGAAGTCTGTGGCAGTGCATTACTGGAAGCCACGGAAAGTGACCTGATAGCTGCACTTGCTTTCTGTCAACAAAGTTTACACTCAGACAAGAGCACGACGGGAGTCCCGGGAAGACCAACCTGCAGCTTAATGTCTCGCACAGCCAAACATAGGATGTGCAAGACCGAATGGAGCTTTGTTTTTCTTGTCAGAAACAGGTATGAATAACAGCAGGGCCTGCCACAACACCCCCCTAAGTGAAGCTTCATATCTTCACAGTATTGCCATGAAGTAAACACAAGTACAGCAACAGCACTATGTTCCTCGTCCAGTCTCGATGCTCACTCAGACGTCCCCTGTCCTTTTGTGCAGTGCCCTCCACCCTTCTTCTTCTCCTGAAGTGCCCCACATTCTGCCGTGATTTTCACATTTTCTTGCGCAAGTCTGTCTCGGGCCCTGCAGAGAAACCACCGCCTGGTGTGAGGTCAGGTGTTATTTATCACAACCGTCTGTGCGGGGAGTTGACATTCGCACAGGCATTCTGCTCTGCCACCGTAATTGACTCTCCTTGTCTTTTCGAGGACACCAACAGGTATAACTATGTCAGGACACATCCTAGCTATATATTATCCATCTCACTGAGGAGGACAACTGGTGAGTTATCATTCTGCATCAGCTAAACACATGACAAGCAACATTGCTGGTCACTGGGAAGGGGCAGGACTTCTCAAAACCAATATTTTGCTCAGCCAAATCCCTTTCTTCTTTCTTTCTTTCTTTCTTTCTTTCTTTCTTTCTTTCTTTCTTTCTTTCTTTCTTTCTTTCTTTCTTTCTTTCTTTCTTTTTTCTTTCTTTCTTTCTTTCTTTCTTTCTTTCTTTCTTTCTTTCTTTCTGCTTTGTTTGTATGTGGGTTTATGACAACAGAAGAAGTACAAAAATTGAGCTTATCATAGGCATCAGTGAACGTTGTTGCAGATAAGCAACTTTTGACTGACAGATTACAACATAGATTGTAAAGCATTCCATCTACATCACAGTTCATTGAGATTACCTGCCATGTTGCACGACATAAAATCATCGTTGGTCACAAGATTATGTTGTCAATGAGCTCCAACAGGGGAACAATATGTATAAAAAATGTAATTATCTGCTTTGATTCTGAACTCCTGTTGAAAATGGATCAAAAATGTACCGCACACAGAGCAGAAAATCAGCCAGTACAAGTAATCAGACTTTACTTATTTTATTCTTTTTTAGCGCTAAAAAAGGAGACGCTTACCCTTACAGACTAGGTGTGGATGTGACCGAGTCTATACAGCATCTGATCAAAAACGGGAAGATTCGTTTACTATACTACGGATGCACCTGGTGGTCATCTGATGTCTTACGTCATTTTATCAACTAAGTTTCTATTTCCTGGGAGACGGGAGTCTGAGGAGTTTCTATAGATGTTACAATTACAAAGGGCCTTTGTGTGAGAATATGAGAATGCAGTGTGTGAAAGCATATGAATGTATTTGAGCTTGATAAGCGCCTCAACACTCCTAAATCAATAGCTTCAAAGTGATTTGAAAAACCACATTCTAATTCAGAGCTCATGTTGACATTTGAGACAATAAGTTTGGACAGTAACATGACATTTTTCTTGCATGTTTTAAACTTTTTTGCTGCATTTTTAAAAATATAACTTCCTTTGCAATGAAATCTTATCTGCACAGACATGTCTGTGGATAAATTCTTACTCATAGCTTATTTTGTTATATGTTCCTTTGAAGTAGCCAGACCATTTTTTCTCTTTCATTTTAAGCTGTAAAAAGTCTCATGAAATAAGCACATACTGAAGTTATCCACTTTTTTAGCACATACTGAGTTCATTAAATTTTTATTTTGCTGTCAAAGACCAGCAACCTGGTAATTCTGTAAATCTTTGTTCTTTGATAGCAATTCTTCCTTTGACTATATATTGAAGTAGGGCTGAATTCTTGAACAATGTTTTTTTTTTTTTTTTCATTTCTGTAAGAGTGTTTTTTACTACAATGTTAACAATCTTTATATCTAGGAATTAAGTCACAAACAGGTTTTAAACTCAAAAAGATAAAACATGTAGGAATCCTTTCCGTCCATATAAAAGCCTGTCTGTGGCCTCCCAATCATTTGCTGTTTAGAGACAGCCATGCAGAGTTTTTTTTCTCCATGCAGAGTGTTTTCTCCGATAATATTGTATTATTTTCTTCTGGCTTTTCTATATACAGCCTCACTGTCTGGCTTCTATGCAGAGCATAGCAGGTCCTGAATCACTCGGGTTAATGGTTCAAGTCTTTCTACTGAATCAAGAATCTGAAGTTCAAGGTCTTCATTTACCCAGATCATGAGACCTCATGCTGGCTACTGCTAAGTACACAAAACGGATTAGCAGACTCATGGAAAGACAGCAGAGGCGCAGGGAATACAGCGATGATTTGGTTCACCTACTTCACTCACAGTGACTGTGGATGCCAACAGCGAGAACATGACTGCTAATTATAGGGTGCCGCCATATACACAACATATAAAGAAAAACACAACTCAGGACCATAAGAGGACGTAATTACAATTCTAGAGAAGTTGTACATAATAAGTTTTATTACTGTAACTGATCCCTGGTAAAAGATGCATGATTAAATTATTTTTGTTCATGATGGAGCATGGTCCGGAGCATGGAAACCATTTGAGGACTTGTGGTGTATGTGTTGAAGCATCCATGTTTAAACCAGAGTTTAAATCTGCACAATTTGTCACTCTTGAAAAGAGTAGAAGTCACATTCTGTAGCCAACTTCATATCTTGTCACCAGAGGCATGTGCATTTAGAAACTTGTTTATGAGAGAATTAATTTTATTTTAGGTTAAATAGATTTTACAACACAAAAAAAATTCCAAAACCAGCTGTGACATGCAAATGTAAAGGTTAGTCAACTTTATCTAAAGCAAATTTGTTTGACCTTACAGAAAAGTGTGGCTCTTAGCTTTAAATCTGCAAATATAAAAGTCTTGAAACTACACAAAAACAACACAGTTCAACTTCTATGATAGACCTGACATTTGTAGGGCAAAGGCGGCAGGCACATTACAGAGGTCATCAGGAAGTAAACACGTATTAATGGTTACCTGCTTGACAATCAGATAAACAGGTCATGGTAATGATTAAACTAAGGTTGGCCAGGTTAGAGGCCATGTGTGTACAAAAGCAGGTTTGATGAAAGCAGGTTCAGGCTGGTGCTAAAGGAGTGAATGTAATTGTTCGAGGACAGCGATCTTTGACCCAAGATGTGTGAATGCAGGGGAATGAAACGGCAGCAGAATGCGGACACTTGATGGCAGCTACAGTACACCCCCTCACATCCCCACAAAATCAAACACACACCACCACCTCATGCACACACACACCCCAACACACGCACACTACTCCAGTGAGATCTGAATAGTTGAAAACGATCCAAATTGCAATGCAGGTTTTGCTGAGAGACTTAGCTGCTGACTGAGTGAAATAAAAGAGAAAAGTGGAGGCAGAGAAAAGAAAAAAAACACTCAACCCAGCTTAAGTTCACAAGGTCATTTCCAGCTCAAGGATTAAGTAAACTAAACAAAACTACACAAGCTGCAACTTATCAGACTTGCTTGCATGCCAGGACTTTTTTTTATCTCCCCTTTGTGTTTGTGAATGTGACACAGAGAGCTCCCAGTCCTTGAAATCATCAAATATCAGAATGACCTTCAAAAAGTTAAGAATTAATATTATTTTATTTAAAAAATGCATTTTACCTATTTTAAAACAGGTGTTCTTAGCAGCTTGCGGAAAAACAGTAATGAAGTGAATGTGTGATATGTCAGGTGAGAAGCAAAGAACTGTTTTACCTTAATCAGTAATTGATTACCCAGCTGATTTATCATCTATAACTGAAAGAGATTGTCCTGAACTTCAGCTAGCTGGTTATTCAGTGTCAGAATGAGTAACAGCAAACATGGTCCTTAATCGCAGTTTTGGTCACGCAGGAAATGGCACTTTAATTCTTTGTCTCAACAAAACATCAGTGCAGCTTTTATTAGGATCGTTTTGTTTATTTAGATGAAATACAGAGAACTATTTACATTGCTTCCTCCCTTTCCTCTGACAGCCAAGCTGAGCAGAATTGGAAAAGCTTGTTTTCTGTAAATGACTTCAACATGTGATCACTCAAACCACTGGGCTGCCTCAGACATAAATTCTCAATATTTTGATGCATATTAAAATAGAGAAAGTCAGTGAATCTTTGACCTTTGGATTTTTTTTTTTGACATGTTTATTTATGAAATCCTGCTTTTCTGTCTCTAACTAAGAAATGTTTAAAGATGGGTTTAAAACTTGAGCCTCCTGAAACTACTCTGAAAAGTGATTAAAAAAATATGGTGAATACATAAATGGCATATATTTTGTGACTGAACGGTAGTAAACTTTTTGGAGGTCTGAAAAAGTATTGCTTTATCAATTTGGAAGAAAATCTAGCTGGTGAGATGTTAGATAACATTGTGTTTAATTATTTTTTAAATTTGATTCTTGATCTACTATGTTCAATATTGATAGCTTTCTTTACACAATGTTTTTGTATTTAATTATGGAAACAATCAATTTTCATTTAAGGTTGTCTTCTTGACATCAAAATTGTAAATCCAAGACATGCAGGCATATTTACCAGATTTACATTTGTATTGCTAAATAAATCTTAGTGCCTCTATCTGCTCTTAGAACTAATTTAATTATACCTAGTCATGTCTTAAAAATAGCCCAAGCATTGGACATCTCATTGAGTACTGTTCAATTCATCATCTAAAAATTCAAAGAGTATGGATACAACTGCAAACATGGCTGCCCACCCAAATTTAATTAGAAATCATCCATGGTAACTCTGGAGGAGCTGCAGAGATTCACAACTAAGTGGTAGGATTTGTTGACACAATGGCGATCAGCCATGCAGAACACAAATCTGGTGGAATAGTAATAAGAAGAAAGACATAATGATTTCAGATAGAAGTCGTTCCAAACCCTGTAGCTCATTTAGAAAACATTGGGATGAAAATGAAAGTTCTGGTCATATGAGACAGAAATATAACTTTTTTTTTTTTGCTTACATACAAAACACTATATGTCACAAAAACCTAGCAATGGTTGTCATGGTTTGAGAATGTTATGATATTTTTCTCAATAGGGACGTTGACACAATAGGTCATTTTCTCATAGAAAAGGTGGACATGGATGGAGCAAAATAAGGGACAATCCTGGATAAAATTTCATTAGGAGAAACAATTGAGACAAAAGCAGAGGTTATCTTTCCAGCAAGACAATAATGCAAAACATACAGTTACACTGAAATGGCTAAAAACTGCTTTGCATGGGTTGCATTTCAAAATCTTCATTTTGACCACATAATCTGTGTGAAGATACAAGTGGTCATCCATGTTTTAAAAGCTGCCTTTGGTTTCACGCAGCCTCAAAGTTGCTGGCTGCGGGGGCTGGGTGGCTCAGTTGGTAGAGCAGGCGTACCAGGTGCAAAGGCTACAGCCCTCATCGAGGTTGTCCTGGGTTTGATTCCCAGTCTCGAGCCATTTGCTGCATGTCTTCCCCTTCTCTCTCCACCCTCTTCCCTGTCAATTTACTGTTCATTAAATGCCACTAGTGCCAAAAACAATCCTTTTTTTTTCTTAAGTTGCTGGCTGCAGCAAAAGGTGAATGAAACTGCCCGAAACACTGGCTTGAATTACAAATGGACTGAGAGAACACTTAAAGTGTGTATAACATCAGGAGAAACTTCAACATTCAAAAGGAGCAAGAGGGGGAAAAAAAGAGAAGAAAGGTCATCTGGTTTCCATTAGGAAGATACAATTGTTCATTCTGAGCATTTTACTGGCTGCTTTGTAACTAGGAGGCATCCAGGCTGCTCTCTCCATCATCATCCAGTTGACACAACATTAAAGGCTTCAAACAGCCGTACAGGCTTCCTTAATCAAAAACTAATTGTAATAGATATGGAGGAGTGCTAACACTCTAACTGCTCAGCTGGTATCAGTGGTCCAAGGCTGGAGATTCCATTAAACTAAACAAAGGCATTATGGTTTAGGCAGGCCAATGTAAGAGTGAAATACAACATGTGGCAGAAGAGGCACAGATACACTGATACTGTAAAGCATTTGTCTGTGGCGAGCCTGTCGAGCCTAGAGGATCCCAAACAATGGATAAGGAAAATTCCTGAAAGTGGATTCAAAGAACAGAGAAGTAACACCATGGTTCAGTGCCACAAATATGAACATGTAGATATGTGCAGTCAACTGCACTATGCATACTTCATGCAATAAATGAATTTTTGTTTAATTAAATTAGTTATCATCATTAAACATAACTCATGTCAGGTTAAAGGCTTTTCCCCCTTATATATTAACCTTTCAGACACACTCCCACTTAGCATATTAGAACCAGACTTCAACTTCACAAATGAGGTGAGTGGAGCTTCTTTCTCAGAATGATACATTGTGTAATTCTCATCCTCGCTGGGTGACTAAGTAAAGGAATTAAAGCGACACCAGACTTGTCTCCGTCACCGTATCCCTCCTTTTGAGGAACGGTCATTCTTTTTCTGCTAGAGAATAAAACTGTATGATGAAGCCGTACTCGAAATAATCTTAACAGACCTGTGGAGGTCAGCCCCGTTAACAGTGGGCAGGCTTTTAGGAGAACAGACTTTTTATAGGCATCTAATCTGCCATTTGAGTTTGGAAAGTGGTAATGATTCAGCTCAGTATCCCCGGGAATTACATTTACACTGGATGATTTCACACTTAATGATTTACGTTCAGCGCCAATGTTCACGGCCAACACATGAAGTAGTTCCCTTTTTTTTTTTCTTTGCAGAGAGGTGGAAAGTGCAGGGTTGGTGCTCAGAGTGGTGCCTGTGCACTAATAAAAATTATATCACGCAAAAATTGCAGGTGCCAGAAAACTAAGGGAAAAAAAACAACCTGTTCTGAAGTCATACCTAAAAATGAATACAGTTACTGTTAATACTTTTAGACCTATATTTATTTTTTTTATCATATACCAGCACCACTGTAAAAAAAAAAAAAGTGGTATAGAAAGTGAAATAATATGAAAAATCTGACAGACACATTTTACAGGTTACCTTAAGTCAAACCATTTGTTATAGAGAGACGAGATCTTAAAGAGTAAAAGGGAACAATTCTTCTAAGAAACACAATGAGGAATTAAACTATGGTCACTTTGGAAAGCCAGTCCAGTACACATAGCTTATTATACTATCTATGTAATGTGGTCCAAATGTGAAACTAAAAGGATCTAAATGCGCTGGTGCTTTTTTTGAGCCCAAGTGTATTTAGTATGTCAATGGGGCAAAGTGGAAGGGTGATAAAATTGCAGTTTTTTTGTTTGCTTTTTTTTGTTTGTTTCTGAAGTAGCCCGTTTCCAAAAAATATCAACCATAAATAAAAATATTTTTACATCATTTGTTCTAACAGAAATTAAGAGTTTTTCAAACATGCAGTTGCAGCATATTTTTTTCTGCACTCCAACCAATTAGTTGTGCTTTAGAACTTTTTCACATGGTTTTTACAAGTTTCAAAATATTTTTTATTGGATTTTCACTGGCAGACCAACACAACATGGTGTAAGGAAAATGATGCATGGTCATCAAAAGTTTATAAAAAGTATTGTTTTTCTTTTTTTGCTAAAAAGGAAAAAAAGAAATATCAAGCTCAACTGGATAGAGACCATACATGAATATCAATTAGCTTTTTGTCTGAACTTTTCCAACAAATAAATGTTTTTGTACCTCTGGCTGTAAATGATGTACTTCCAGAAGTAGTTCTACTGCACTATATACTGTATATATACATGGGCACCATACTGTGTACAGCCTATAAAGAAGAGAAGTCATTTTTATATATATTTTTATATATATATATATATATATATATATATATATATATTCCAACTGGGACTTTGATTCCTACATGTGGACCATACAGCAAAGCTTGCATGTGTTGGTCCAATCTTTATATTGCAGGCTGTGATATTCAGAGTCTATATTGTGCATTACTTTGGCTTAGCACAGTCAGTTTTCTCTGACTATAAATGTATGCCTTTGCACGGTAATTGTGTGGAAAATGCATGCAGTCTCCACCTAGCTTAACCACCCCTGCTGCACTCCCCCGTGGATAACAAATGGGCCTTTTTCCCTGGGAATTGAGGCTAAACGATGGCTTCACTTAGGGAGCAAAGTGACTGTCCATCTTCATAACAGTGCTCTCCATCAAAGAGCAATGAATCCCATCCCTTCCCACTGGCTCTGATTAAACACTGGCAATAGATATCCCTTTTATGAAGGCCCGTGTAGCTGGACCTCGTGTTAGCCTTGCACCTGCAAATATCAGCTTCTCCTTTAATAAGAAAAGAAGTCCACACATCTGGTCAGGGGCTGGGCATGCTGTTCTGGCAGGCCTTTCCAGCCAAATCTGTTTGAATGAGACACACCTCCTCTTGATTCAAATTATCTAAGGCATTTCTTATTGGTCGGGATCACATTGATCGCTCACAGGTCACCAAGTTCGCTGGCCAGGGGACTTTTTTTCTTGCTTTCACTTTGAACTCACCTCCTTTTTTTCCCTCGTAATTTGCAAATGTTTACATCTTATTAAAACATCACCTCTATTCAGTCACATGAATGTGTGTATACTGTTGTATACTTATGTAGTACATAACTGAAAGTATGTTGAAGCTGATGAATACTTTTTCCTTTCAAAATGCCAAAATTCCCTTTTGAACAATAAGCAGTTGAAATATTACTGCTAAACAGAAATCATTTCTGAAACCTTGTAGGTTTCTGAAACTTTCAGTTCAAGCAGGTGCCTTCTTAAGTCACCTAACTGATTAATATAGTTCACCTATGTGCAATTTCATTCAGCTTAAAACCAGTTGTTCAGAGAAGGTCTTAGAGGTTCATGAAAATCAAGAAAGAAAGCAGACAAGTCAGAGATGAAACTGTGGAGAAGTTTAAAGAAGTTAGGATATAAAATAATATCCAAAGCTTTGAACCATCCATCCATCCATCCATCCATCCATCCATCCATCCATCCATCCATCTCTCTGTCCATCTGTTGTCTATACCAGCTTATCCATAAATGTCCCCAGGGAAGTGAAGGTTGGTGACAATTTCCAGCACAAGTCAGCTTTTATTATAAGACACATACTGTAGGCACTATGAAAGAAAAATAACACAGCATTTCAGGGAACCTGGTCAGGGTTGATAGAAAGTTGGATGGTACTAAATACAGGCCAATCCTGGAACCAGGTTAAGGCTGATAAGCCTTGAGACTGGGTTAGAGGTTCTCTTCCAGCAGAACAATGATCCTAAGAAGAAAACCTGAACTACAACGGCTTTAATTAGAGTATGTTCATGTGTTAGAATGACACAGTCTTAAATCAAATTAGGAATCTGGGGCCAAAAAAATGGCAAAAAGGAAAAACTTCAAAACCAAAAGTTATTTTTCTCACACTTCACAATATGTGACTTTGAGTTGTTATAAAACACAGTAAAAGTTCAGTTTGTACTATGATAAAATTGTAAAACATTTCTGAGGTTTTAATAAGCTTGCAAGGAATTATATCCTAAAATGACTTCTCTTCTTTATAGACTATACACAGTATGGTGCCCTTGTATAATTTATTTATTTGTCATTTGTTTTAATTTAAACCTATTGTAAAGCCCTAGATCAACAGAAATTTGACCATGTGGCTGATGGGAGTATCACTATAAACATCAGTAGACCACTAACTACATATACAAATTTTCGTCTGGTTAAAAACAGATCAAATGTTAAACAGTAAGACTATGGTGACCTGCACCTGAAGCTAGAATCACAAAATTCAAAGCAAATAGTTAACTTGAGAACAAAGTGCTAGAGTTTCTCTTTCAGTCTGATGTCAAAATGCACACAGTGGTATTCTGTTGTTCGTACATTAGCTAATGCTATTATATTGTCTCTGAAGGCAAAAGGACTAATCTCATGTCATAGGATTTGCAGCTGCCTGGTCTGATCTCATTGGACGAATGTTTGGCAGTCTGACAAAAGAAAAGGGTGAACATTCAACTTCGGTAAGTGGTATCAATAGATCAACAGAAATTTGACCATGTGGCTGATGGGAGAGGCATAGAAGTAGATGTGGCCATTTCAAAATTTCCCTCTGAAATATGAGCTTTTTTGTTGTGTTCTTTTTCAGGAGTCCACTGGTTTGTTCACACAGTTACATTTGAGGGATTTGATCAATTCTGTATGTTAAAAAAACAACTGAACGCTTTTTGTACGTCTAGCTTTGTAATTTTAAACTCAGATGGTCAATTATACCTTTTTATTTCTCACTTAAACCAAACTGAATGTCTTTGAATCATTCTCACTGTTGTTGATTATTTTTGCTTCTTTAGTGACAGACGGTTGCATCTGCAGTGAACGAAGGAGCATTACTGTAGATCCTTCTTCCCAGAAGCTGTCAGACTCTATAAACATCACTGCTTCCAACATCAGTAAGTGTTTACATCCCTTCTGGCATTTGCACAATCATTGACTCAGTTTTGCTAGTGCTTAAAATAACACTTCTGTTGTTGCACATCTGTTTTTTTCTGTACTGCATCATCCTGTGTTTTTGATGTTCAATACACATGCAAATTACATACATCATTTACTTACAATTCATCAATGTGGTAAAGGTACAGTTTACTACTGTTTGACATCTTCACGAACTTAGAAAAGATCTATTTCATAATCTATCATATATCGATGTATTAAATTTGTACTATTAGTACTACTACAATAATTTCCTACTTTATTGTAAACTTTTTCTTTGCAAAGTCATAATAAAATAGATCATATCTTTTGATCTGTTGACAGATGTAGTTGATATATTTAGTTCATACATTTAGTTATGAAAATTCAAAAAAGTTGGATTGTCAATGCTTTGTTGGGCAAGTTAGACCAAGCTTACAAAACACAGGCTTCAAGAGGCCAAAGAAGGGAAATGATGGCACTTTCATTAGCACATAATGTACTTTACATGCATTTAAAGGTAAGCCTTAATGCAGGAAAAGGTAAGCCTTAATGCAGGAAGTAAAGAAAAAGACATCAACAACACAATTTAATTTCATTCTTCTCTGGACTTTTCAGTACTGTGTAGGTATTCTAATATTCCTGACATTACAGTTAATGCATCAAGTAAAGCTAGCTCTCTAGAATGGTCTATGTGTGAGTAAAAAATAGGATACAAAACGAGTGAAATGACATGAAATCTCATGTTCAAAGGGGGTACACCAAAATATGTCGCCAACCAAACAATGTCTTTATCAGCCAAGATTTTGTCTTTATTAATACCAACAAAATGCTAAAAGTAAGTATGCTGAACATGCCTTTCTACCACAAGGGTCCATTCTCTGCAGTGACAAGTCTTGTTACAAGGTGTTCAACAAAGGAGACCCTTAACTGAAGAGTAGCTCAAATCCTTTATCACAGAATATGAAAGCTAGATTAGAAATCGTTTTGCTTTTCAAGACTAAGTTTTTTGTTGTTAAAAGAAGAGATAATGCCCAGAAGGGCATGTTTGTTTGTGCTATTATTAGCACAAACAAACACAAATACAGTGGTTTAATAATGAGAATCTGAATAATACCAGCCACAATGATAACACCCTCAGTCAGCAGCACAATTGCAAAGTATGTGCAACTTTCTTTGTAACATTTTTTTTCTCTTTTCATCTTTTCAGAATCTGGGAAAGTGAGGTCACAGTAGGTGAGAAAACTTCCTTAAAACAGACTTAAGCTCTGCATTTCTCTTGGGAATTCTTAGAAGGGCTCTGCTTTTATGTTGTTCTTTCCCCTAGAGCGTCTTCTGAATTCATTAGTCTCATAATGCCCATTTGCCATATTTGTTAACATGTTGGGTCACCTGTCTCACAGCTGTACATGCTGACTAGACCTACCTATTCATCGTTGAGAGCTACCTGCCATAATGACCCCGTAATAAAGTGTCATTATCTATCCATCCAGTCTAGTGTAGCATGCACAAAGCCACTGGAAGAATTCAGTCCCTGTCTAATTCATTTCTGCTGGGTATAAATGTCAGCGTCCTTTTGTAAGGATTACAGACATTCCCACATTAGGGCTGGACTGATTGTTCTATATGGAACGCTGGGAGTTGAATAGAGCATTTGATTTCAGATAATGTAGTATGAGACAAATGTCACTGGACTGGAAGTTTTTTTTCACCGTTTTTGTCTAATCTTGGCTTCAGACTTAAATCTGATACTAAGACTGTGTCAGGGAGAGCTTAAAGTCCTGAGAATGACAGTGGTGTGGATTACACAGACCGTTATAACAATTTGTCAGGTTTTACGATGTTGGCGGTGTCTGGAATTTATTCCTGGAATCCTTTATGCTCCATCGCATTGTGGCTTACAAAGCCAACTAAGATCTTAATTTGTTCCTTCATGCATTGTTCAACAAAAGTTACTTTAAAGAGATGGATGTATTAAATCAATATGTTATAAACCCTACCCTTTAATGACAAATGTTCTTTAAGTTAAGGTTCACTGTTAACTGACTTTCTTTTTTAGCTAGTTGTTTTGAAGCACACATAATTATATTTTAGAGATGGAAAATATAAAAATATTTAAAACATCATCAAATCATCAAATATCAAAACTGTTTTACAAACTAGTAAGACACATTTTTCTGCCTTAAACAGGAAATTCCAAGTCATGTACCTCAAAACAGAAAACACTTTTATATAAGGTTGCAGTTTGTGAAGTGGCACAGTCTTGTATAATTTGTTTTTCCATGACAATAGACAAAAATTGGTTTGTTGGCTTGACAAACAGAAACAAAAGCTTTTGGGTTAATATTTCTTTATACTTGTATCTTTTCTCTAACCTAGAATAGTCAATCTGTTGGTAGCCACATTTTCCCCAGGATTATAAGGAACTGGAATCTGGGGCTTATATAAGGCAACCAGACACAACACCACTCATGCTTTGGCTACGACAGATCGCCCGAGTCACCTGCCAGATCATGGAGTTGATCACAGATGTTTTTTTTATGAGCACAAAGTTTCTCCAAAGGGAAAACTTGTTTTGCTGTAATTTGCTTTTTCGGTGTCCTCTGTCAGAAAGAAAAACCAGTAATTACTCTGTCCAAATAATTCTTTCAGAAGATGGTGTTTCGTTAAATCTCCTATCTTCTATACTACGACAATATTTCTCCTGACTTCTTCTGTCTGACTGGGTAGATTACACTATGAATCTTAAATTTGTTAATTCACATACAAGCTGGCAACTTTCTTCTCACTAATATTATCTTGGGTGCATATCATGTTATGCTTTGATATCCTAGTTGTTGTTCTAGATGTAACATCATCTCTCTTTGGTAACTTTTGGCTGAATTCTTGTCTGGCATTTGCTTCCTTATGTTCATGCTCTTTAGAAACATATTTTGCGATTTCAGTCATGGAAATAAATGTTACCATTATGAGCTACAAGTCTGAACACAACTCAGAAGAAAAACTTGTAGAAATCTTCAAATGTGACCTCAAATCACAAGTCCCATCCTGTTCATTTTATATGTATGTTTATCTGATTTTAGTTTGAAATGTGCTAAAATAAAAATCAGCATTGTGCCAGCCATGTCACAATTCTGTAAATTTCAGAATTGCAGATTATTTACTGTACTGTTGCAGAGATCACTGCTTAGCACAACATTCTTAATATCTTGTTCGGTAATTGGTGTATTGATTGCTAACGTCAGTGTGATTTAGTAGAGATGCAGTCATGTGACAGCTTCAACAATTCAAGGCCCCCTTTGTCCATTCATCAGCACCCCTGATTGGACCCATGTCATGGTTAGCTGCAGGCCCATCAGATAAAGATCAGTGGATGATTGGGCACACACATTCTTAACATGGCTGACCCGTGACATCTCTTGGACATGCAGGGAGCCCGTTATTATGTGCACAATGCGGCGCTTTCTTCCCTCTTATCTTTGCTGATGACATTGAGAGTTTTTGCATTAACTCATTAATGAAACGTCTCATCAGTAAAGGCATCACCGGGTGGGGTGCGGCGGC
The DNA here is from genome assembly GCF_002775205.1 of Xiphophorus maculatus. Taxonomy (NCBI): domain Eukaryota; kingdom Metazoa; phylum Chordata; class Actinopteri; order Cyprinodontiformes; family Poeciliidae; genus Xiphophorus; species Xiphophorus maculatus. The sequence continues at coordinate 10,634,698 of NC_036444.1, forward strand.
TGTGACATGGCTCCGCCACCGCGGGCAGGAATGTGTCCAAATGTCGGCGGGCTTCTGTGTGCTTTGTTGAAGACATGAAGCTGTCGCATCAGCAAGTTCCCTTCTCACATCTTGTGTTTTGAAGGCAAATGTTGTATTTATATGTGACATTATGCCTTTTCCAGTGTATTATGAGAAATGGCAACTGAACATTTTATTGGTGTTAATAAATCACAGATTTTTTGTAAGATATGGTAATTAGATTATTGTTTGGATTCCTTGGTTATAAGAGCATCTCAGAAAACTCTGTAATTGTGCTCCTTCTTACTTAAAGCCTATCAGGACATCATATTTATCTTGTTTTATGTCCAATCGTCTGTCCAAATAACCAACCAACCATTATCCTCCATTTGTCCGAGGTCAGGTTGCTGAGGCTGCAGCCCAAGCAGAGAGGCCTGGACTTCCCTCTCCGCAGCCATTTGGGGCAAATCCTCTGTGGGGGATCCTTGGTGTTTCCCTCCAGGGTCTTCCTCTGAGTCTCCTCCGAGTGGGACATGCCTGGAACTGCTCACCACTGAGGCATCCTAACCAGATGCTAGAGCCATCTCAACTAGCTCCTCTCGATGTGGAGAAGCAGCAGCTCTAATTTTTTCCCCATGTTTTTCTTTATCAATATGATTTTAATATTTTCATTTTTAAACGAAGAATTCTAAGTAAATTAAGGTTTATTTTTCATTTTCAAATTCCTTAAATTTTTACTAATTTTCATAATGAAAAATAGATGATGAAAATAGATTAAACTGGATGGGTGCTTGAACTTACTGGACTGAACATCCACTTGGCTGTATTGTATTTTAATTGTGACAGAACTGAATTTAATTAAAATAAATTAGTTCAGTTGAACTGGATTATGTATTCAGTGACATGATGTTACCTGGACCAACTTTTATAACATGATTTAGTGCAAATACATGATCAACATTTACTGTGTAGTTTTTCTCTGTACATCTGCAAAGTCAAGAACACTAACCCTTGCAATGTAATCACTTCTTCTATGCTACCTGAAATACCTTGTTTTTATTTCACCATTCTCTTTCTTACGTTGAAAACATCACACTGTAATACACTTGCACAACTCCAACCCAGTGTTTGGGTAAGAGATTTGAACTACCAGTTGTGCCATGCAGCGCTCTATATGTTTACCCAATGAACAAAAATAGGTGCAAATTCTGCATTTATGTAGGTTTCAGGAAAAAAACATTGAATCTTCCAACCACAAACTTCAGTATTAGCATGTCATGTAATATACCAACATAAAGAATAACATCACTGTGAAAGGGAAGACAAATAACATAGCTTTTATAGATTCTTCTCTTTTTATGCAATTCTTTTCAGACTAACACAAACTTACTCAGATTTCAAATGGAGAGTGTCTGAAGTTATCAATTTCTTGCCACAAAAAGAAATTGATAACTTCAATTTATCAATTTAAGTTATAAAGTCAATTGATAAATTGACTTTATAAATGACTTTATACCATTCAAACTCCTGCTGAAATTATTCTATTTTAACTTTATTCTATTTTTAACTATGTTGTATGTTTAGGACATTCATCAATACTCTGCTACAACGTGAACCATCACCGACATCTCAGGTCTTTTGCTACAGGTTTTCTTCCAAAGTTGCTTTGTCTTTATCTCCATCAATCTTCCAATCAACTCTGACCTGCTAAAGAAAAGCACCCTCACAGCATGATGCCGCCACCACCATATTTCCTGTGGGGATGAGGTATTCCGCATGATGTATGAATTGTTGGTTTCCAGCCACGCATTGTAGTGTTGTCAAACTCTTTCCATTTTCAAATGATGGATTATAAGGTTCTCAGTGAAATGTTTAAAGCTTGGGATATTGTTTTCTCTTTAAAATTCTCCATGAGTTTCCCTGCCCTGTCTACTGTGTTGTTGTTTTTTTTTTGTTTGTTTTTTTTAAACCTGATGTTGTCCTTTAGCAAATCTCTACGGATTAGCTATATGTATTCATAGCTTAAATTACACACAGGTGAGTTCTTGGTAGTGGATTTATTTAAGTAGCATCAGAGTAAATGGTTCAAAACAAATGTACATCAAATCATTTAGAATTACATAAGTTTTATCTTTTCTAAAATACAAATAAAATGCATTGGTGCTTGGGATTGTATTGTGATAAAATGTGACAAAATGAAAGATCTATGAAAACCTTAGCAAGACGCTATCTAAACACTTTCTTATCTTTGATAATTTGCCATTTCTTACATTAGGCTCATTCAAATCATTGAAGCGTATTAAATCCTGCTGTGATTATGTAGTGTTCAGAGGTATTGATAAGGTTGTAGGTTGTAAATGTGTGTGTGTGTGTGTGTGTGTGCGTGCTTGCCTCACGTGTGAAGTGGACTGGAGCACTTTTGTGCAGCTCATGTAGTAATGCTGTCATTTCCACAGATCAGTCACAAGCAGCCTTTTCTGTGTTGTTTATGGTTATGTCACCACAATTACAAGAGAGAAGGGGGGCAGATATAAAATGTCTGTGAAAGATTGATAGCTTTGGTCTTTAGTTCAATTGTAAATTAGAACTGCAACTCCCTCTGGGACACAAGGGCCCTATTTATGATTAAGAAAGAGCCTCTGTAATAGAGTGGCGGCAGAAAAGTTTGCTCTCTCTCACAAACAGGCAATTAGCTTGATGAAACGGGTCTTAGTTGTTTTTTTTCTTCTCTCTAACTGCTGCCGGGTATTGCAAAGCCATATTATTATGGGTATCCTCATAGTTTATGGTATTATTTTCACCTTGAGCCGCAAACAATATGGTGTTTAAATAAACTGTGACATTTCTCTGGAATGGCACCATTTTATCACTACAGACTTTAGAAGTAAAGAGAGGCGTTTATTTCCCAAGGTGGCAAATATCACACCATAGTTTTTAGATTGCTGAGACTCTGTAATGAGAGTGGAAGTTATGCTGGTGGATATGCAAGAATTTTTACTAGTGATTAGTGATTATTTCATTCCATATTTGAGGTTCATTAGCACCTTCTCTTATGACTAACTTACTTGTACATTAAATGTGCTCATTTTTTTTCGCAAATGGTCTTTCTGAACAAATGTACACAACGTTTCCACTTTCCCTCCACGTTTTCCTTTACATCATCCAATCTCTGCATTGTGGACTTTCTGTTGTGTCCGTTATTCAACTTGACTGAACAGATTGTTTCCGCCACTGAATGTTTCTTGGAACAGATCAATCACACCCTGTTTTTTTTTTGTTTGTTTTTTTGTTTTAGCAAGCTGAGCTCCATTATTGTCTTGCCGTTCCTACAGTAAAATTTGGATTTAAAATGTTGCGAGGACTCAGTTAACAATTTGAAAAGTGAAACAAATGATGCATGAAGACATGTATGTACTTTATATTTATTGTATACAATTGTATGTAACGCTGTATATAATTTTGATATTGATCGACTTGCAAAATAGTGACCAATGTACTGTAAACAAACACAGCTTTCTAATAACATACTGGCACAAAAATATAAATATCTAACATAAATTACCTTGTGTACAGTTTTAGACTTGATTCTGTACAGGGACATCTCACTAAATTAGAATATAATCAAATCATTAAATCAAAAAATTGTAATGCACGCAAGGTAAAATATTATTAATTTTTTACTGTTGTATGTTTCTATTTTTATAGCTTTCTTCCAGTAAAAACTAAAAATAAAGGTTATGAAAAAGTGTATAATGTATCTGACCAATAATGAAAGAATATATCTGCGTGAAAAGATCAAGGCTTTCACAGTCAGAGAAGACTGCTCGCTTTACAGTTGTCCAGCAGTCATCACTCTCCACAATGAGGATAATCCACATAAGAGCATTGCTAAACAAACTTACTGTTTTTTAGGGCCTTTTCTAAGAATATTAACAGAAAGTTCAGTGGAAGGAAAATGTGATTTTTAAAAAAAAAAAAGGTACACAAACAAAAAGACTACCACAGTCTTGAAAAGATGTGAAGCAAACTCCATTCAGCGTAGACTTCAGTTCAATGTCCCAACATACACAGCCCATTGTCGGATTCCTCGTGTTCAGCCCCTTCTGAATGAGAAACAATGTAAGAAGTCTCTGACCTAGGCTAAGGCACCCTCACAGCACCCTCACGCTAGTTAAGGCTAAGGAGAGTGGCCCAAACTTCTCTTTTCAGTTAAAAGTAAATTTAATATTTGATATGGAAATCAATGTCCCAGAGGATGGTGGAAGAGATGTGTAGCAAAGAATCCAAATTTCCTAAGGTTTAATGTGACATTACCCCAGTCAGTGATGACTTAGGGGCCCATATGAGTTGTTTCAGTTGGTTGACAGTGTGTTATTGAGTTCAGGGTCAGGACATAGAGCACTTCATGCTTTTCTCAGCAGAAGAGGTTTCTGGAGATGCTCATTTCACAACTTGGTTTCTGCCCACACTGCTGAAAGTAACAATACATGCTCTTGTGACCATGGTATCACAGTGCTACATTGGCCAGCTGACTGCCACTATTAAAGCTAGCTGGGCTTCTTTTACACCTCAGTAGAGCCTTGGACTGATTGCCTCCATGCCACGCTACATTGATGTAATACTGTAATCCGTGCAAAAAGAGTATCATCCAAGAACTGTCTACAGTACAGATACATATTCTTTACTATACTGAGACTTCTGTAGTGAAATTTTAAAAATGCATATCTTTTACTAGGGCTTAACATGTGCGCTAGTTAATGAAAACCCACTGCATGTTTAATTATTTTTGTGTGTGTGTGTGTGTTGCAGTTGATATCTTACAGCTTTTAAGGGCAAACACACATTTCTAACACGCTGTGTGTTGAAGTGTTAAACAACATGACTTGTATTTCCTGGATGGAGACTGGTGAAATGAGGCAACGCTCACCAAGCATGAACAATGAAAGAAATAAAGACACCAGGTGTTGTTAAGGAAAACAAAAGTCATACTCTGCCATTTACTAAGCCAAATCATGCTAATTGTGATATTTACAAAAAAATAATTAGCATAGTTTTGTTAACTTTAGGTGTGACGATGAGTCATGTCCCATTGCATCTTTCCTGTCTGAATTTAGGCTGTGTGGAGAATGCATGTTCATCCTGTGCATTCTTTACTCCAGCTTCCTCTGAGAATCCAAACCATGTAATGTTATTTACTGACTCTAACCAGACTTTGTGTGTGACTGTGGCTATAGTTGTATAATAAAATGCACCACATCTCTTTTCACCTGGTGATAGTTGTTCAGCATCAGCCTACTGGTTTACCAGCAGTATAACTCTGCCCAAAGCTGGTCTTCATGAAATGTGTGTAAAAATCTGAAACCTTTTTTATTTTAATCGGTAACTCTCTCCTTCTGTTTAGATTAGTTATTTTAAATAGCATTTTGCATGTTTAAACAGTATAGTCTTCTTCAAAAATGATTTCTTTTTGCCATGTCTTGGTAACTAATTTATGCCACACTGTATTTTCAGATGATGGATTGAACCTAACCCCACTTTAATCTTCTCCACAAGTATTTTTCTGTTTTCCGTAGTTCATTCCTTGATCTTCATGATGCTATTTGTTCACTACTTCACTTTAACTATGCTACAAGTTCTTTTTTCATAATTTCTCTTACTTTTAATCATTTTTTAAGTAGTTCTGGTAACTGTATTTATTTTTTTATGTACTGCAATGAAAACACGGCAGCCTCATTGGGATCCTATTTGTTTGACTTGTAAAAGGATAATAGGGACAAAGTGTAGCGCTCATTTCATGCTATCCAACTAAAAATCATATTAAAGAACATTAGATCATTTTATCCTAAAGACCATGAAATAAGCAATTTGAAGTGTGGCATTTACAATTTGTTTGAACAGGTAGTTTGTGTTTATGTTCTAGTTGGACAAATGTACGTACCTCAGAATTTGACAGGAAAAAAAATAATAAGGAAAAAAGAAACCACCTCAACGAGAGTGAAGCTTGCAAAATCTTACTTTGAATTCTTAGAAATCCTTTTTCAATAAGCAAATTAGCTTAAGTAACACCCATCATCGGATTTGACTGAAGAAGCTATCGAGTGTCAGCATCAGGTGTTTTATTTGCCATTAAGCATTGATAGTTACACCACCTCCTCATGTTCGTACGGTTTTACACACACCTGCCCAGTTCCCCCGCTGATGCCGGAAACTGAATGCTTTGACTCTAATCTGTGATGCAATCAGGCTTTTAAATGTATTACTGCCACAGATATTGATGTAAGTTAGTTCCCTATCAATGTTACATCATATTTTAGAACTTTATATTGTTGAAATAGAAAAAAAAATCTTCTTGTTTTCTTTTATTAAAGGGACTTATTTTAGAGTATACTTCTAAAATCAATATGGAAGAATTTTGTGTAATTTTGCAAAATATGTTTATGTTGTCTTGATATTAAAGTCTATTAACCCAACAAATCCCAAACCCCCAATATATATTTGCCAAAATGATTGAGCATATCATAAAATTGAATTATGTCCATGGACTGGAACACACACTTATTAAAAATGCTTGTGCCTAGACACAAGCTGCTATTTTTGAGTAAAACATATCATAGTTTAAACGTACCACAGCATTTATATAAAACTGTAGTTTGAACAGTTTCTTAGCAGGTGGGACTCTTTAGGTTCCACACCATGACTCTCTTTGATTTCTGCAACCAGCACTATATCTAAACAGTCTGATTTATCATATTTGTGAGCATGAGAAAAGTGTAGTTGTCTTCTTTTAGACAGCTGATGCATTGTGCATGGCAACAAGTAGGGGAGGGGGAGGAGTACTTTCTTTACAGAAAGAGAAAACTCCAGTGTTTTCTTTAACATCTGAAAGACAGAACTTTAATCGGTAGGAACCTGTTTTTTCTTTATTTGTTTAATTGAAATATATATTTCATTCATTTTGTTTTAAAGATTTGTAAGTTAAATAAGTCATGAAGAATTTCTTAACACATCTATTATCAATTTAGTATCCACAGAGCAACTTCAATATTTTTTCTTGACTTGAAAGTGAAAATAAAAGAACACTTCTTTCTTGAGTCAGCTTCACATAAAAACACAACTTTTCTTCCTTCTTACCTTGCCACTGTTCTTGTTGAGGTCTTGGTAAATTCCCTTCTCGTTCCGTTGTCGTTATATTCCCGCCATCAATCAACAATGATGATCAATCAACAATGATGATCAATCAAATGAAATTAAATCCTAATATTAATAAGAAAACATGTGCTCTGAGATTTAAAAGTTGATTCCCGTGGAAGTGAAGAATTCCAGAGAAAATATTAAAGGGTAGCTACCTTTGTTTACAGCTGTCAGATTTGTTCAGAGCTATCAGCATGGAGTTCAGTTGCCAAGACACATCCTGTTTCTTGAAGGACTTTTTTGTACCATTGCTCAATTCTTTGTGTGATTTTTGGATATGATTTTTCTTTTCTGATTGTTTCTTCAGTTGTTCTTGCTAATGTTAGTTCAGCTGGGAGATAAAATTTGAATCTGCCATTTCATAAGAGTTTTATTTCATCCACATAGTTCATCTTTACTTTTACCAAAACATTGTCTCTGAGACATTCAGAGGAAAAGAAAGATATAATCTGTTAAGTCAATTTAGAGGCAGACAAAACTTAGGAAACCCCCCAAAAAGCAGTTTTTAATTTATTTGACCAGTGATAAAATGACATAACATGTGACAAAAAACTCAGAAACATCAATGACTAAACAGAGATCATTTATTTAAACTGCATATTTTATTCTCAGTGTTGGCAAACCACCTTCTCAACATATTAAATACACTTTTGATATATTTTTGTATCAATCCTGTGTCCCAGTATGTCTTCATGTCTGGCAATGTGCCCTCGCTTTAAGAGAACACTTATGGTAAAAATTATATATATATATATATATATATGAGGGTAAACATGGTAAACATGGTAAACAGGGTAAACATGGCAGATATAACAATACAAGCCATAATGGGTTCTGTTTATATGGCTGCCTTGATTTTATTTCAAGATCTAATAAAATGGCAATTTTATTAGAAGATATTGGTATCATGGTATTCATGGTGTGAATATTGTTCAAAAGGAACATTACTTTGATGTCATTGATGGCTCTAATATGTGTTTATCACTGTATCGTCACCTCTTTTGATTATACCTGAAAATAAGTGACATAAAAAAAAGCTCTAAGGGTAAACTGAAACTGAAATGCGCCTCTCCATACGTGTGTGTACTTTTTACATACTCACCCTTACAACCACAACACACCTTGAGTTACAGTAACCCAAAACCCCGTCTGTAGCCTAGGGGGGCCACATGTGAGCCACGTCTGGCTCTGCGCAGAGTGCTGTCGCGACTTTCTCTCTCGTCTCCTCTCTCAAACTTTTTTCACTCCTAGCAAATGAAAAAGAAAAGGAGTGTGAGGTGAGAGGGTGAGAGGACAGCCCACCCTTCCCACCCATTTAACAGAGAAAAAAAAAAAAGAAAAGAGAGGGCTCAAAGAGGCACACAACACAAGAGCCTGGTCCAGCTTCAAAAGTTGCACTGATGGTCACTATGCTGCTCCTCTGGGACAGATGGGATTTAAGCTGCTTTTGCCAAAGGGTACTTCAGCAGTAGTTTCTGTGAGGTTAGAGTGCACTCTTCACACAATTCCCTCTATCCAGACTTTCCCAGCAAGTCCTTCGAGTTAAATCATTGACCCCCTGGCCATTGTTGCTACAATGCTGCTGCCTGAAGTAATCGTCGTGTACGCTCCATCCATCCAGTCTTTAGCTGCCAAAACATCACATCATTTACTCCACTCATCTTTCCCTCTGCAGTTTGGATCACTCCAGACCCAGCAGCAATAATTCAAACAATAGGTATTTGCAAATACATTAAGAGCATGCTGGCAGTCAGCCTGAGGAGTGATCATTGAGACAAATTGATCCCTATCTGTTTAAATTGGCACTGTAATCACTCATTGGTGAATTGAACACAGATATACTGTATTTGGGATCTGTTGGCCGTTTAGACAGCAGCCGTCAGAGGAAAACAGACACTGAAAGTGATCTATGTTGGTGACTACATTTAGTGAAATTGAGTGAATGTTGGTGGCTACATTTAGTGAAACTACTAAGTGTCCCTATTTTTTCAAACTCTATGCTTCTTTGTAGTCTGCAAGAATAAAGCAGAAAAACACAATTTTCACAATAAAAGCATATTTCTAATGAGGTGTGCTCAAGATTTGTCATTCTTATTGTTACTCATGTTTTCATGAGATATGATTAATTAACAATAAAGGTACACAATGTGAGAAACTGAACAACTTAGGAGAAAAGTCAAGCTATTTTAAATCTGCATACAAAAAATCAATTAATCAATTTCATAAAAATAGATTATTATCATCATTTGAATTATTATACTGATTTGTAATTTATTTTATTCAGACACAACCAACAGTTTTCAAATAACTGGTCAGTGCTCAGCATCTATCAGCATTAGGCATTGCTGTAAAGAGACAGGCGATGAAACTTCTGCACCAGACTGATATTATGAAACACTAAAGATAAATTTGATAAGAAACAACCAGTCATGATGATCTGCAACAAGCTTTTTTGAAAGACGTGTGTTGCATATTTTGGGGGTTATATCGTTGAGCAACTTATTCGGTTGTTTTCCACATTTAAGTTTAGCTGAAATGTTTTCTTTCTTGTAAATGTTTCGAAGCGGAACAGACGAGTTTCTGTCCCGATTCCGCAGGCATCTAATTCAATAAGACTCTTGAAGTTGATTAGCCTGGTTAACCTTTGAACTAACGCGGCTGTGGAAGGGTTAATCGGGCCGGGAACTTGGAGACCTGCGGGTCAGAATCCCTCTATCTGCATGAAAGAGGACTTGGTGAAACCACAAATAAGTCAGACGCAATTTTTTTTTTATTGAAATTTTGACTTTTACCATAAATAACGGACGTTGAGCCGTCGCTAAATATTTTCATTTTTACTATTGCTGTTTTCCTTTTTATGTTTATTCAGACTATTTTTGGAATAAAACTGCCTTTCCAGTTAAACGGCATGAATTGCACCAGCTATTTCCACCTCACGCAGCGCTTGGAGCTTTTTCTCTTGGCAAGATCGTAAATCTCAACTATTATCCGTCGCTCTATCGATTAATTTAACTGCAATCATCCCAATCAGCACATCTCCTTTGCTGTCTTCCACATTATGGGTGCCCGCTTTGTTTCACCAACAATAATAAAGTGATTTAGTCCTGTTTTTTTCTTCTTCTTCTCTCCCCTCCCTTTTCCCTCAGCCTGAGCATGAGAAATCGTTAAAGACCCAGCTATTTGTGTGTGATCAGTAAATATTTAGTGCGGGCGACATCCTCTGTCTCAACTTAATCGATACTGATCCCGTTGGGCAGCGCTATTGTTGTGCGCATGGTGGCTTGCTGAGCATTTAATACTTTTATCCTCTGCTTGAAGGCGACACGCAGAGGAAGCCGAAGAATAGAAAAAAAAAAGAAAAGAGAAAGGGGGAAAAAAAAGAGTATTTGGAAAATGTTTCTGCATCCCACACAAATTCCATGAAATAATTATTGCAATACTTATAATAATAATAATAATAATAATAATAATAATAATAATAATAATAATAATAATAATTAATTCAGATTTCAATATATATGACATATATTGTCGTATTTAAATATATATATATATATTCAATTTATATTAATTGCATTTAAATTTTGGTCTAAAATGGCATGGTGGCTCATTTTCAAATTACAATTGCAATTGTCATTTAATTTGCAAAAATGCACAATTCCACGTTACTAACTCGCCCCACTTAAAGACAGGTGTCAGTTCTGGCTGCACTACCCCCCCCCACCCCACCCCCCACCCCCAGTCCCCCTCCCTCTCCTCTCCTCTCCTCTCCTCTCCTCTCCTCTCCTCTCCTCTCTTCTTCTCTCCCCTCAGCATTGCCCACACAAAGCAGCGGCGATCGAGCGCGCTTCGGCCACATTACTGTAGGAGAGAAAAAGGCGCACAGGATCTTTGCCGCTCGCTGCAAACCTTCCCCGGCTTTGCTTGTCGTTTCCAGAAGGCATCACACATGCTGTTCTGCTCGGACGACACTTCAACCTATTAGGCTGCGTTTCCTCTCAATCTTCACTCAGCAGCACATGACGTGAATCAGTTGTTTGTTTCGGCTCCCGAAAAGTTTTTGCATGCTCATCCTCAGCAGCAACAGCAGACATTGCACTTCGTTTCCAATAGACAGCGAGCCTTTTTGGTGCATGCAACTCCCCGACTGGGTTGGAGAGGAATCAGTCTGAGGACTGTGTCGAAAAGGGGAAGACTAAATTTAATCTGAATAAGAGAGAGAAAGAGAGAGAGGGGAGAAGATGCATCCCGCTACGGACGAATCAGCAGGATATGCATTTGGTAGGTTTGCTATGAGAATACAGCCTCCTGACTCGCTATTAATGTTGAATAAAAATTTTATGAATGGCTGTTTGCAAACTTGCAAGACTTATCGCGGTTATCTTAGAAATTAATGAATGAGGGGGTGGAAAAAGTCCGTGTTCGCTGCACAGCCTCTAGAATACGATTCGCGTTCCTGATGCAAATCTTGCAGCTTATTTTAAAGGAAAGGTTTTGATTTAAAGCTGAGAAATAAAGCAACGCTGCTTAATTTAAAAAAAAAATCATAATTAATAATTATAAACACTCACCTTTATCTGTGTGAAACTGGATCCTCGCAGCGTCTTTTGGGACTGTTTCCACTTTCGCTGGATCTGTAAACGAAAAATAATAATGCAAGCAAAAAATATACAATCGGCTAATTTCTCTCAATATTAGATGTAATTTGGTTTGATACAACCACTGAGATTAGTAAAAGTAGCGGGGGGGAAAATGTGCAAAAGTAAATCCAACTCCTGCAGCTATCAAAGCTTTTTCCCATCCACGGTTGTGTTGAGCGAAATTAAAACAGTCATCAGTTTAAACTGCAGCTCGTTAGTTTGCTTGGTCGATGCGAGAGGCGAGACTGAAGCTGTTTCCGTCTCGGATGGCTCCTCTAAATTGAATCTTATTTGAAGAGAGAAAAAAATCATACGCTAGGGGGCACCCATATACTGTAATACATCCTGAGACAATGCTGGTGGATGCTGGTGGATAGGGCTGCTCTCTCTGTCGCCTAACACACTGACCTGGCTGGAAGTTCATCTCCACGGCTGTGAAGTTTCACCTGCAGTTCAAAGCTGCACTCAAAGTGAAACAGTTGTGTTGCTTCTTGTCTTTTTTTTTTTTTTTAAGGTTGGAAATGCTCATTTATCCCTACAATCACTAGCACTTTTGGACAGGCAAACCGTCCGCGTCAATGAGTTGAATTTTTAAATAGACATTTACTCCTGCACAATGTCTTTAGTCAGGAAGTATCTCCACAAATGACGCCTCGTTTTATTCCCCAGGATGTCGTCTTGCTGCCTGTCCTGCATGGTGGTGACTTCTGACATCTAGTGATAAATTTATATTTTTGGATGCAATCTCTGTTTCCTGCTTTTTTATTATTATTTGACCACATGTAGACAAAGCTTTGACTTTTGGAGGACCAGAGTTTGGCCTCTTGTGACCCAGTTGGATTAGAGGGGGAAAGATCTTTGTTTCCTCTGGGATGTGCAGACAGAGGATTTCAGTACACTGCCATAACATCTTTACGACTGTGATAAACAGCGCCTGGTTAGAAGCACTTACAACCTTTTAAACCTGCATAGAACCACTGCAACTTCAATGAGCGTGGATGGCAGAATTTGATGCATGTTTTGTGCAAAATGTGTGCAGAATTATTTTCCAAAAAAGCAACAACCTTATATAGTAAGATAGACTTATTGGCTCATAATATGAGCTATCTCTGTATCTTGTAACATGATAATACACACTTCATACTGTTTTTGTTGTTTTCATAAAAAGTTTTACTTTTAAAGCAATTCAAAGTATGTCACTGTAAAGTTGTCGCGGTAAAATAGATGCATTCTTAACGGCTCAGCACTTTGTAATGTTTACCTTATCTCACCTTTAGATTTCCAGTGCAACATCTAAGCTGCTGTAATTTAGAATACAGTATTGAAACTAAACTAAACATAGCCACTACTCCATCTGCTCCTGACTAAACTGAACATTTTTGGTTAAGCTACAGAAAACAACTTCTGTATTGCATGCCCTGGGTTTATAAAATAGAATTGGACCACGAGTTATAGTAAGCATTTACAGCAAAAACAATTGATGTTGAATTTTGCAGGGACTTAAAGCCTTTCCACTGTCATAAATAGTACAGCAGCAATATTTTAACATTAATTGGACAGCAAAACAGTGATACTTTAACAACAAACATTTTAGAGTGTAATCCATGTTCAGGAACTGGAACATCCTTGGATTTTCCACCATGTTTAATATACTGCAACCGGATACATGAGGAGGAAATTATTTTTTCTTCACGTAATTCCTAAAGCTTTGTGGAGCTATATGTGTGCAGGCTTATATCTCATATAGTCTGAGGGATTTTGGTAGCTCTTTCTTTCAGAAAACGTCTCCTTTTAGGACCAAGCGGCCCTCCTCTCGACCTCCATGCTGGCTCTGGCAAGGTACCAAGTAGCACAAGTGCCGACTAGCCAATAGGGTTCAGGGGGAGGTCCCTGAGCTCTGACCAGTCAAACACACTCTCCTTCCTTATATGGCAGCCGATCTCCATGGTAACGTGTGCTAAGTTGCAGCAGTCGTGTCAAAGTTCACTATATAGAGAGCTCAGTGAGCTGATCAGAGAGAAAGCATTCTGCCAGCCCGGCTCCTACCAATCGCAAATCACTTCCTAACCTCCGCCTTTTTAACATATTTGATCACTTTGATTCTCCGCTGCTTTTTCCTATTATTTTTCAACGCACGGAGGAGGTTTTGTAGGTTGTGATCTTTGTTTTTTTTTTTTTTTTTTTTTTTAGGTTTCTTGTTTTTACTGCTTTTGGTTTTTGGAGGGGGAAGAGAGTTGTCTTCATATTCCAAGCTCTCAAAACACAGAGCTTCAGCTGCGCGCTTGCTTGGCGCAACCTCACAAGGAGAAACGGGAAGAAGGCGCTGCTTATTCTGATTTTTCTGTCATCATTTGGCTGGTTTTCTTCAAGACTTGTGCTGGAACTTGATAGTAGAGCTGCTACAGTGTGTGTGTGTTCATGTGTGTGCTGCTGTTGGGAGCCTGCTCCATCATACCCAGAACAGTCCCATGCTACCTCGGTTGGTTCTTTTTGACATATTCAGCCTACCTTTCCTCCCATTGATGGGTGTGCTGGATGGCTGACTGTAAGCGCCCCTGGACTTGGCCTTTAAGCGCAAGGCAGCCGCTCAGCTCGCCGTCGCATCAGTTTTGAAAGCGTGCCTCCCCGGGCGTCTCCAACAGCAATAAAACCGACAGTTTTCGGGAGATCCGGAGTGGATCCAAACGCCAGGCTGTTACAGTCCCCCGAGTTTTTCCTTGAGACATTCTCCACCGCGGGCAGCAAACACGGCAGACAAAAAGTTTCTCTCCGTTGACTGATAGATATGGCAATGGTAGCGTGGAGAGGCTCCCAGGACGATGTGGCTGACACCCAAGGCGCCCTTTCCTCGCAGACCCAAGGAGGACTATCCCTTCCCACCCCTCAGCCGGGCCAGCTGAACCTGACAGCCTCTCAGATCGCCCCACCGACTCCTCAGACTCCGGTGCAGGGACCCCCGAACAACGCGCAATCCACGCCGACGAACCAGACGTCGCAGCAGCAGTCGGAGAAGCAGCCGCAGCACATCGAGTGCGTGGTGTGCGGGGACAAATCTAGCGGCAAGCACTACGGCCAGTTCACCTGCGAGGGCTGTAAGAGCTTCTTCAAGCGGAGCGTACGGCGGAACCTCACTTATACATGCCGTGCCAACAGGAATTGTCCGATCGACCAGCACCACCGCAATCAGTGTCAGTACTGCCGCCTCAAAAAATGCCTTAAAGTCGGCATGAGACGGGAAGGTATTGGGATTTTTTGGTTTTCCTAATCCGTGTGTGTGCTTGTGCGTTTGCAGACCACCCGACACGAACGCTTATGCTATTATGTCGTCCTCCATAGTCCTATTCTCCTATTCTTCCAACCCCCCCGACTGTTCCATGCAAGGGTGTGCGGCAGGAGCAGGCAATGGAGCCGCTCTCTGTGTTGTGCTGGAGACCAGGCTTTCTTTCTCCGCCTCACATCCAGCTCCACGCAGAGCTGCATTTAAAAACAATATAAAAATGGCCGTGGTTTTGTTTTTATTATTATTAATAATAATAATATTAATATTATTGTTATTCAATTCGTGTGCAGACAGCACTATGAATAGATGTTACATTACATAGCCTCCTGCGCTGATATGGCGAATTATGGGATAGCGTGCTCTGGCTACATCTCTGTCGCTTTATTTTATTTCTCTCTGTGTGTAAAGCTGGACATTATCGTAAAATGTGCCCGCAAAACAAATGTAAGAAAAGCCCTGGGAAATATGTACATATAAGAAATAGCGAAAGTAGGCCTGCGTGTGTGTGTAAAATGGAGATGGATTGCTAAGTAGGTTAAGGGTTAAACATGCAAGGTCTGTCTTTGTGTTTCCTTCACAGCCAGCTAATGCTACTGTAGCTGATAGAAAAATATGTGCAAAATGGCACATTTCATTATTCAGAGCGTAATTTGCTTTATTACAACCTTATGGTTGTGTGCGTTAAACCCAGTGAGTGTATGTATGTGTGTGTTGATGACAAACTGTAAACATGCTGTTTTTAAATGTGTTTTCTGTGCACTCTTAGTCCAGATTTCTGTATTTCTAAAAGGAAATCTCTAATTTAGTAGAATTCAGGCTTCAATATCTGTAGTTTCTCTTTTTACTGCAGCCGTGCAAAGGGGACGGGTGCCACCCACACAGCCACACCACGGTCAGTTCGCCTTGACAAATGGAGACCCACTCCACTGCCATTCCTACTTATCCGGATATATCTCTCTTCTGCTGAGAGCGGAGCCCTACCCGACGTCCCGCTATGGCAGCCAGTGCATGCAGCCCAATAACATCATGGGCATCGAGAACATTTGCGAGCTGGCGGCCAGGATGCTCTTCAGCGCCGTGGAGTGGGCCAGGAATATTCCCTTCTTCCCGGACCTGCAGATCACAGACCAGGTGGCTCTGCTGAGGTTGACGTGGAGTGAGTTATTCGTACTCAACGCCGCGCAGTGCTCCATGCCCCTGCATGTGGCTCCTCTCCTAGCGGCGGCTGGCCTCCACGCCTCCCCAATGTCGGCGGACAGAGTGGTGGCCTTTATGGACCACATTAGGATCTTCCAGGAGCAAGTGGAGAAGCTCAAAGCTTTGCACGTTGACTCTGCCGAATATAGCTGCTTAAAGGCAATTGTGCTCTTCACCACAGGTAAGAACAATAGACAAGCGCAAAGTTCACGGAGTGCGTTAATGTCACTAACCTGCACACACTGACATCAGCCAAAGCAGCGCTGACCCAAATATGTATCTGCAACTGGTTTAAGGCTGTTGCATGTGACATCAGCTTAAAGCTTCAGCGCTGCACTCACTCAGCTGCTCTTTGGATGTACTAACCTATTGAAATAAATACATAATTAGAGAACCGATTTATAAGACACACTGGGGTGCAGTGACAAGGAAACAGTCTCCCTTAAACGCAACCCTTAACAGTTGCCATAAGCATCATAAAAATCTATAATACAATATCAAATAACCTGAAGATTTTTTTTCCCCCAGCCATTTATCAATGTGTTTATACCCCACGTCTTGTTTGTAGGAAATGACAGATATAAATGATGTCAGGCTCCAAAAGGAGAAGGGGGAAGGAGCAGGCAAGGAAAGACAAGCCTTAGCGTCCCATTTGCGCAACGTATATGAGAGCAAAGCGAAGGTTTTCAGCGCTCTCATGTCATCGAGAGACACGTGAGACAAAAACGCGCAGGACTCTTAAGTAAACTGTAATCACAGAAAAATCCATGCCTCGTTCATGCAGCAGAGTGTGATATTGAGCAGTGATTGTTTTATGTATTATTATTATTATTATTATTATTATTATTATTATTATTATTATTATTATTATTATTATTATTATTATTATTATTATTATTATTATTAATTAGTATACGGTTGTGCCCATTTTTAACGGGGGTTTTCGAGGCCCTTCTGGAGTCCCTCCAGGCGCGGGGTCATGACCCAAAACTTCCTCCAGCTATTTTCTTACATTAGCCGCAGCTACAGACGAGACAGTGCAAGAAAAAACAGCAAAATAGTTTCTAAACGACACCTTGCAAGCCACCAGCCCCTGTACTCCGTGGTTTGCTATTGTCTTGGCATTTAAAAGAAATATCACATTTTCAGCTCATTGAACTTTAGTATTAGGCTTTTATAGAGCTATCAAGCCATAATTTGTCTTCTCCGCATACCTGAGTCCCAACTGAACATGAGCTGTAAGCTTGAATGACACGCCTTTTTGCTTCCTCGGTGGTTTGCTTGTTGTCATGCATAAACTTTACAAACTTAACCAATGCGCGTACAAGTGTTTTTTGGCACATTATCAGCTGCCGCCCACATGCAACAGCAGCGCAGATCCAGATTATGAGTCTCTGACTGTATAGTATGACGGTTATTCCGTAGGCTATGAGCCCCCTCTTTTTTCTGCTTTTGCTTAAATCTCAGCTCACTAAAGGTCAGTAGGTCTCCGTGTCTTTCCCTACTCCAGGCCCCCCTCCCTCCCCCCTTCTCTCTTTGCTCCGAGAAAGATGGGGCCATCAGAAAAAAAAAAAAAAAAACACTGCGTTCAGCTACGAATATGCTTAATTATTTAGTTCGCCTTTTAAATGGCTGCAGTCAGAGAAACAGAAAGCGATGAAAGGAGGAGGCAGAGATGGCTTTTTAATCATCTGCCTTTACGATGATGACGTGTTTTGTGTTACTTTATTGTTTTGCTTTTTTTTAAAAAACAGAATAATATATAGTCAGGCGGAGTTATTATCTACAGTACTTTGTAAAAAGAATAAAAAATAAAAATTTGTGTTGTGAATATTTTAAATACATATTTTGCATTTTAAAAATATTTATTTTAAAGCTATTTATTATATCACCTCAGTGGTGACCAAGCTCCTGGTGAGAGGAACACTTTATTAATGATTATTTGCTTTCCACCCCCCACTCCCCGCCTCCCTCCCTCTCAGATGCTTGTGGCCTCTCAGATGTGGCCCATGTGGAAAGTTTGCAGGAGAAGTCCCAGTGCGCCCTGGAGGAATATGTCCGGAGCCAGTATCCCAATCAGCCAACACGGTTTGGGAAGTTGTTACTCCGCTTGCCTTCCCTCCGCACAGTCTCTTCCTCGGTCATAGAACAGTTATTTTTCGTCCGATTGGTAGGTAAAACCCCCATTGAAACTCTCATCAGGGATATGTTGCTGTCGGGGAGCAGTTTTAACTGGCCTTACATGTCAATTCAGTAAAAACCAGGAAAGAGACGAACTTGAACCGGGAAAAAAAATGTAGGGGGGCTCTGAAGGTGTGTGTGTGCGGGGGAGGGGGGGATTCATTGATTATAGCTGCTTTTGTGGAAGGATTTAAAAACGGCTGTTACACGGGGCTGGCTTTCATGAAGAAAGACATAAATGACTGTGAATTCAACCCCCACCCCTCTACTCTGAGAGAAAAAAGAAAAATTAAGACATCCAACTGAACTTTCAAAATACAAGCTCCCACAGTGTTCAGCAAGAACAACATGCTCCTATTCATTTTTTTAATGAAAGAAGAAAATGAGGAAAAAAAAGAAGGGATTTTTTTTTTTTTGTTGATCCTTATGAAAAAAAATTTAAGTATTAAGTGCATTTAAAATGGAAAAAAAATTGGGTTAAAAAAAAGAAAAAAGTTAAGAAAGGGGAAAAAATTCATTTTCTGAAATGACTTGTCCTGTGTCCATGTATAGCTGTGTTTTTGTACTTTCTTTGTTCCTCCTTTCTGGTTACAAACCGGCCTATGTGATTTCTGTAGTTCAGGTGATGTTATTTTTTAAGACAATGATTTATTTTAAAAATGGTGAAATAATGTAAAGAAATAAATAAAAAAACAAAACAAACAAAAGGTTCTAAAGAGAATTAAAACCACAGCAATAGGAGAATAGGCTTAATGCTGCAAGCGCACTTATACACTTAGGAAGACCAATACCATGTGGGGCAAAACTAGGGAGGTGTTGAACTTTATGACCCATATTTTCATTAATTTGTGCTATTATGAAGTTACGGGAGCTGTTTTTTTAATTTCTTTTCTTACTAAAGAAACGTTGAATCTGCTTGCATGATTCAATCAGCCCCTCTCCCCCCCACTGCCCATCTCATCCAGCTGCAAATATCAGGCATTACTTCTTCAAATTGGACACACCTAAAAGGAAACTTTTAACATTTATTAAATGTGTTATATTTACAAGTCTCCAAGGCCTGCTGCTATAGAGGCAAACCAAGAGCACTAAAGAGCAACAGAAAGCATAACCCGGCTTGTTGTTGAAAAAGAAGTTGGAGAGGTCAAGGGGTCATAAAAGTTTTGAAGCAGGGCCAGAGCAGCGTTTAATAGCAGTATTATTAAAGCCTCCCTGAAATGTCACCCTTTATTCACTTCAAGCATTAAGTGCCTGACAAGAGCATGATGTGATTTCTTATCAAAACCTTGTTAAAAGTAGGCCTACAGAATTTTTTTGTTTTGATTTTTGATTTTATTTTTTTGCTTTTCTTCTTCAGAGGATGGGAAGGGGGGACGGAAGAAAATTAGATTTCAGTCTAATTTCAGTCGAGTTTCACTTGCAAAACACTGATTTAGAGGCAGTATTCTTGTAAATATAGGTCAGTTCATTTCGACAAGTTTGTTCCTTTATACAAAGTATATGTGATTAAGAAAAAAAATCTGTGGTTGCCATTTTTTTTTCTTTCTCGGTAATACAAACGTCTTCAGAATTGAGTGGCAGGTTTTAGCTGGTAGCACTGAAAGTTCTGTTTTTAATGTATATACATATTACTGCGAAAATGTTTTCTTTTTCATGTATATTTAGACTGTGAATGCATGGCCACAGGTCGCTAACCTATTTTACCTTTGATATATAAATGTAAATGTTTTCTCTATCTCTCTCTCTTATTCTCTCTCTTTCTTTTTTGACTGTATAGATATAATCTGTGCATTCAGTACACACTAGCCCTTGTATTTAAAGAGACAGAAAAGAGGGGAGCAAAAAAGGAAAAGGACGTTCATTATTAGGCTACAGACGCAAAACAGGGTGAGCAGATTTGTTTTGTTTTACTTTTATTTCTTTTCTCTTTTTTTTTTCCTTTTGAAAAAGAAAAAAGGAGCAAATATTTTAACTTTACTGTCATTGCTCCTTTGCTCTTTGACAGGTGCCGTGGTGTGCGTGTGTGCGAGAATGCGTGTGTGTAGCTGTGTGTGCGTGTCTGGAAGCTGCGTTTTGTCCTTGTTTTGAAGCTTTTCTTTAACACACACACACACACACCCACCCACGCACCTACACACACACACACACACACACACACACATACACACACAGGGAGAAAAAGGAAGAAAAAAAAACACCATGTTGTGGTTGAACTGAAAGGGATTGAACACTGATGTTTGGCTGTTCGTGGCCACATATGGACCAGAGAATGATACATGATTGTAATTATGAACAGTTTAAACTGACCCACGTTTTTATATAAATATATAAAAATATATGACTGCAGGGTATTGATAACGTATAGATACTTTTTTTATGATTATCATTATTATTATTATTATTATTAATTGCAAGTGATATATGTGAGTGTGCGTGAAAGTTTATAGTTGAACACAATTCTTGTTTGTTTGTGTTAGCTTATTGTAAACAAGCATTCTGCTGTAAATTTGTTCTTGGTATTAAATTATAATTTATGAATTTGAAAACAGTTTTTCATGTTTTTTTTCTTTATATATATATATATATATATATATATATATATATATATATATATATATATATATATATATATATATATATATATATATATATATTTGTGCGAATCTGCCTGCGCGTGAGTGCGTGCGTGATGCGTGTGTGGTCGCCGACGGGAAGGTTTGGTGGGAGGTTGGGGTGGGGAGGGGGGTGTACTGGAGTCAATTTGCTCTAGCAGGATGTTGCCCTTTTGCCCTGCGAAAGTGATTAATGAATTACAAAATAATTAATCAATCAGGCAAACGGCGGCCAGCTCGGCGCATCCACTTCTTTCCTTTAAGGCGATGCAAAAATTGTGATCATTGCTTCTGTTTAGTTGGAATAAGATAAGCGTGCTTTGTTTGTGTTAAACTTTGGAAAAGACAACATGTCGTACTAGCACGAGAGACCGCTCAAATACAGATAATACACCAACTCAGCTTTCCCCAATGCTGTGCTTTATTTTATACACTCGCACCTCTCCGTGTGCAAGTATAAATATTAGCAGACCGAATTATACTGCAGCCAAGCGTCAAAATAAGGGAAGTCATATGAAAGAGGGGAAAAAAATAAGACGAGATGAATTCCTATACTGAGCTTACTGCGTGTTGTTGCGTTATTGTGATTTTATTCGCGTCAATCGGAACTTCTGGTCCGTTCAGACGCCCTTATTTTTATTTATTTGTGGAATGTTGTGGTTTTCAGTTGCAGTTGCGCTCTAGGCACTCGTGTAACAGTGATGCTCTAACCCTTTGGCCTATCTGTAATTATTAGTGATATTGGCTGAGTTTGGGGAGTTAGGCTTGAAGTTGAATTAAAGAGGTTTAATCAGGATTGGTATTGAAGCCAAGCTTCTGCTGCTGGTGGTGTGTACAGGGTGAGTGCACGCGTGCGGGTTTGTTGGAGCTGATAATGAAGAAAATGATAATCACAATGCGCTGCTGATGGGCTTATTTTTGTTTATTTTTGCACAGAGCCCCATTCATCCACACCCGCTGTTTTCTCTGTCCATTTCAGCCCAAATGTCGCTGGACATGTGCGTTGTTAGACCTACAGTCGGACTGGGGCACAAGACCCGTTTAAAAGTCCAGATTCAAGTATAAATTTTAACACGTTTTTTCCACCTAATTCAAATAATCTGGCTATACTGAAACAAAAAATAGACCTCACATAAAAATACAAGGCAGCAAAACATTTTTTTATTTTCATTTAAATATGCTTTTACGCTGAATTTCTATCCTATGTCACTTTCTTCTTAAGTGCACCATCTTTTCCCTCGAACTGCGCTCTGACAAAGGGCAGAAACTTAACAGGTTTGCAAGACTTTTCAGGCAAAACTATCTTATTAAACTTGTGAGTTTCCTCAAAAACATTATCTACCACAAATGTACTGTGGTAGGTGATGCTTGAGTAAAACACACAGAATATCTTTTTGATATGTTTAAATTTGCTTCCATCCAATAAAAACTTCAAATTTTATAAAATTGAATTTTCTGATTGTAATTCTTTCTACTTAGCACATAGCCTAAGAAAAGTATTATTTGGCATCGCCAACGAGCTAATAGGGCAGAACTCATGCAAAGGTCTGCATCACACCGCAACCAGACGCTTACTTGGAGAAAACTGAATTTTCTGATTATTGTTTCTCAAACTTAGCTTTGATGGGTTAAAGATAACTGGCTTCACTTGTCATCTTATCTGTACAGAGAGTACATTGGGGAGTTTTTGTTTTCCCATAACGCATTTTAAAATGTTTTATCTTAAAATAGAAAAAAATAATAATCATAAAGTGAAGATTTGGGCATTTTTATATTTACTGGTTGCAAATTATGTTATTTTTATTCATATTTTATCGGGAGCGGTTTTCTTTCTGATGCACAGAGGGATCACCGGGGACTGGTGGGGCACGTACCAAGAAAAAAAATTATTTGGCAACGCCTACGAGCTAATAGGGCAGAACTCATGCAAAGGTGGGCATCACACATCAATCAGACCCGTAATTGGGGGCCACAGCAGAAGAGAAAAAGTGAAGAAGCGTCCTGAGGAGATCCGGGTTCACTCTCAGATCAGACCAACAACTACAAAAGAGGCTGCATAGTGCGTTGTGCTCTGTCTTGACTGATTTCGGCTGACAGACGCTGATTTTATTATACGGGATTCCATCATTTGTTCTTCTGCTCACTTATTAGCGCAGAACCAAAAAACTAACGAGGTGTTACTCGCTGCAACGTCACTTTTATTTACATTCGCGGCTGACGTGAGAACTTGTGACACGCGAGCTGGTGCGACCTAAAAGAGAGGGAAGGAAAAGCTGCTGCTTCTGCGGGCTGCAAGTGGGGATGCTGCAGGGGTTTACACACCCAGGCTGAGAACTTATTTAGAGCTCACGGGCTATTAGCGGGGATATTTGTTTAATAAGATAAGGATACGGTTTGCAAGTCTCTTTCTCTCTTCCCCCTTCCCCCCTCTCTCTCTCTGCCTCTCTCTCTCTTTCTCTCTGCTCATGCAGACACCCGAACAGTTAAGCGAGAAAACACACACGCATTATTCTCACCTTGGCACCATCACTATGACAAATTAGCTCATGCAACAAAACGCTTTATTGCATATATAGTGTATTGTTTGAGGCAATAAATCCCGTAAGTCAAACGCTTTGCAAGTTGGGACACCTGCTCCTTCTGTTAATGTGCAGAATTTTAAATTATTATTATTACTATTATTTGCGGTACTACTTGTCGTAGTAATAATATCACTACACCGCAAGTTTGCTCAAAGCGATGATAAATCATTGATTCTCCTTCCCTTTTCTTCATTCTAAGCTTTCCTTTCCGATCCGTCCCCTGCCATTAAAATAAAACACCCTTCACTTCAGCTTTGCTCGCAACGCTTCAGAAATGTAAGAAAATTGTGCCATCTACCCGCTGCCCCTGGAACTGAAGCTTATATCCCAAGACCTCGGAGACCTCAGCTCACTTCTAAGGCAGATGGATGAAAAAAAAAAAAGATGGTAGCGCCTCCTTGCTCGCACGTCCACGAAAGCAGCTGCCGGCTGCTATTAGGCTGTAACTTTACAAGTAATGTGTGTTTTAAGCACCTGTCATCCACTCTACATCCCACTGCGTCTGTCTGTCTCTCTGTGTGTGGATATGAATGGAGGAGGGAGCAGGAAATAGGCTGCAGAGGGGAACCCGTGTTCACATGAGGAGCAGGGCTTTAGGAAAATTCAAATAGTCTGTTTGGATGAATTTGTAACAATAATAATAATAATGATAATAAAAAAACTGTAGCCAGGAATAAATCTGCATTGTCGCATATTTAACGTAACCCAAAGTTATAATTTCCCTCCTTCCTCTTCCCAAAAAAAAAAAAAATATCGGTAGCATGATTTGATTTTTTTTTTTCCTTTTTAAGCATTAGGCTGGTTTGGAAGTTGTTTATATAAAAAAAACAAAAACAAAAACACACACACACAAACAAATAATCCTTTCCCCCCCCTAATATTTCCGGATAAACGGTGATGGACGAACTTATCTGTTCAGTTGCTGTGGAATAGCGTCATTTTGTGAAGTTTTTATGTGTGATTAAAAATAAAACAGGAAACGACATTCATTTGAAAATTAAAAGTAGAAAAAATATCTGAAAAGTCGCGTTTTAAGATTTATATGATAAGATAAAGAGAGTTTAAATTGACGAAGAGCAGAACCTTGTGCAGTGTTCTTATTCTCACCAAACACGCTCCCATGACGCAGGGGCGCAACCAGAAAACTTTATTAGGGGGCGACAAGATGTGGGGGCCACCAATAACCAGAAACGATAGTTTCAGATGTTTTATTATGAATTTTGCTTTCACAGAAGTTTAAAATGTGGGATTTTTTCCCCCATACCTACCACGTTACCAAAAGCCGTCTGATTTGACACCTCAGCCCACACATATATTAAGGTCAATGATTATAAAATACAATTTCTTTCGTAACTAGTACATGTACTGTAAATAATTGTTATTGTCTTGAAAATTAAAGACGCATTCAATGGCTTGAATGTCGAAGCGACATACTGTCACTCTAAAGGTAAAGGTTTTCACAGCGAAACTGCTCTATTGTCAGCAATTCTGCACTGCATAATCTGTTAATATCATTTTACTGTAGATTTATTGTGTGTTTTAAATTGTGAGATAGTCATTTAAATTACAATATTAATAATTAACAGGTAAAAATATTTTGTCAGTACCTAATATTTGTAGATGTGGGTTGATGTTCTTAAAGACATATTCAATGAAATTCTTTTTACTGCAGCCATTTGTAATATTTGCACAATTCCAAAGCAATTTTTGGTACAAAAGCATCAGACTGTAGAACAGAACCTACAGTAATCATTTTAAACAGTAAACAGTCGAGTTTTTTTTTTTTTTTTTGACAGCAGGTCTGTAAAATGTTTTATAATTTCTTGTTGTACAGTAGTTATTCTGTATTTTAGTTTAAGTTAACAGTTACCTAATACTGTAATACCAATAATACAGGAGCTAAAGGATAATTGCTGACATTGTGTTACTTTTTCATGGTTATTTAACAATTGATCCTTTTCTTATATAACAAAACAAAAAAAAAATCTCACTTCTTTGGATCTACACAAAACTTAGTGTCCATTGTTCAGACACACATTTTTGACCCATGTCTTGCATCATTTAAAAGTGTAGTACTGGTTGAGGTCGCGACAGAGTTGAAATTGAACACCAGGTATGAATAAATAAAGGATAAATTGGTAAATGAATAAAAATAACCCATCAAAGTTTGTATTTTCCTCTCGTAAATTTATCAAAAGTAGATAATCATTAAAAGAAAATAGCATACATGAGAAATTGTCTGCACAGGTTGCGGATGAATGTCCAGGGTGATCATTGCGCCCTCTGCTTTTGGATTTACATGTCTAAAGTCTTGGCTTTCTAAGGACGTCTGTTTCCTGGAGGTTTAAGGCTTGTTTTTTAGCTGAGAAAAAAAAGTTAGTAAAATAAATGTATACATGCTAAATGTCCCGTACACATTTACCCTAAACAAAGACGTCGAAAGTCAAGCTTGTTTAGCCCATTTGATTAACTTCAACCAGCTTTATGCCACATGTAGGCATAAAGAGATGTCGCTACTTGGATGTTCTTTCTGCATCCCCCTTTCGACCACCTCTCCTCGCTGTTCGTGCATTTTCAGTGATTGTTGCTCAATGGGTGGCCGTTATAATCTAGGATAATAATAAAAATATATTTATAACTGAAAGGCTAAACTTTGAGAGAGAGAAGCAGACAGAGTGGGTGGGAATCAAACTGCTCTATTTTAAAACAGACACGAGGGCTCTTTTTTTTTTCTTTAATCACTCCATGTGATTTGTCTTAATATCTACGATCACACACGGAGGGGAAGATGGAGATGAGTGGTTAGAGAGACCGCAGACACCGTCCTGGATATTAGACGCCCCACGCCCCATCCGCCTCCCCTCCTCAAGGCTCCCAAAACCCTGACGCATTACTTCATGTGTATTTATTTTGTATCGATTCTAATACACTTTATTACGATGAACCACATAGGCGTATTTAACCACACGAGTATTTAAAGGTGCGCCACTTTAAAGCCGTTTTGGCGCAGGGGGGAAGGCTCACCTGTCTCCTTTTAGGGCTCCCTCCGTGTGTGACTGCATGTTTATTGGTGCACGCTCATGTAAAATCACTTGCTTCTTTTTAATGTCTCCCATAAATGATGATGACGGATGGAGATGGGTGATGATGTATCATGATGTGGGGAAAACGATGGACATCAGCAAGGTCCGAGTTAAAATAAGGAAATATCTGTTTAATCAATTCTGCATTAATTAGATGGGCAGGCAGGGCAAATCTCCCCCTATGCGTCTTTGTGGTGATGAGGGAAGATGCCCGGTTTCCTCCCTTAAGACGCAGCCCAGCGCGCGCGTTTGTGTTTGTGTGTGTGTGTGTGTGTGTGTGTGTGCGTGAGCGCGTGCGTGTGCCTGTGTGGGTGCGTTTGTCTCATTTTTGCCGAAAGTTCCAAAAGGCTCACTTGGCAGCGCTCTCTCAAACTGTGAAATTAATTTGGCAAAAATACTGGTCGATGCTGCTGGTGATGGTGGTAGACTGAAGGTGCGTTAACAATAAAACTCACACCCTGCGCGTTATTTCTCCTCCATTCTTTATCATCTTCCTCATCTCCGTCGCCATTCTCGCTGCCATAATCTTCCTCATCATCATTTCCACCACACAATGATCCGCAGCCTACATATGCTCCCAAGTTTTCACAGGTAAAAAAGAACAAAAACAAAACAAAACAAACAAAAAAAACTTGACAAATCATGTCAGTTGTGTTTCAGTATGTCTTTACTAAGTTTTAGTTTCGGGCATTTTGTAAACACTTTATAATACGAAAACACCTTCTGTTTCTCTACAGATGAACACAAATAAGGACAGCATTTTGTTAAACATCAGTACTGGCTCTCATTTAACTGGCCTTTTATACGGCCCAGTGGTTAATTTCTTTCCCCTAACAAATGTACAGTGACCATCAAAACACTGCTAGGTCATAAATATGAATTCCCACTATGGGACTTCAAAATTGCACGTTTTTTCAACTCACATTAAATCAACAGCTTTTGATTTTTGTGCATTTGGATCAATGGCATTAGAAAAGGCACAACTGTTTTGCAGAACATGTTTGAAGAGGCAATTTGGTTAAAAGCTTACTTGCAAAATCAAGTAAAAACCAACAGTTTACTTAAAATAACTCCGATTATTACTTAGCAGCTATTGTGATGTCACCAGAGGCATGTCAGCCTGGGTGATGTATTTTGTGGGACAGGAATGTTTAATTTTGATTAAATAAGGACTTTCAAAAAAAAAAAAAAAAAGCTTAACAAATCAACCGTGTTGCAGCAACTGTATGTAAATTGAGTTTGGTTAGTTTAAAAAGTGTAGCTTTAATGCAGACGTTTTGTAGAGTTTTGTTCAACTTATTTTTAACAGAGTACAGTCTATATTTCCTTTCGTGTTCGGTTCACTTAAACCAGACACCAAAAAGATAATAAGTGTTTGAACAACTCCTCTCCTGCCGCATACAGTCTGGAGTCTTTCACCTCCAATTCGCAGCTCTCTCAGACCTTTTCTCATGTGAAGAACACGCCGAAAAGATATGCTTTGCAGAACCCCCGCATCCCCGCTTGAGATTGCCACAGATACCCACATCTGACATTTTCTGGTGTTTGATGTTTTTTTTTTTCTTTGTTTTTTTTTTTTGGGTGGGGGGGGTTTGCCTTCGTTTCACAGTCTCTATGTCCAGGAGATGAGCAGAGATCAGCGGGGAGCTTGAAATCCACCCGGAAACATGCATCTGCAAATGCATACATGCTGTAAATGTGCAACTAGAACCCCGAACGCGACCTTCAAGAGAAATTAATTTTTATTTCACCCCCTCCTCAGTGACCCCGCAGCGTCCCGGGACCTCACTTTGGGAACCGGTGAAGCCTGTATGTCGGACTGTGATCATGGGGTTGAATTAGATTACAGGGAAATTACCCTCCACCCTCCCACCCTCTACCTCCACACCCCACTCCGCTCCCTGTCCTCCCCATCCTCTCTGACTGACCCCTGCAGGTCCCGGGACCCGCGGCTCCGGGGACTCAAGCCAGCCCCCCCTCCACCTTCCCACCCCCCGGACTAATGAACAGCCATAACACGTAAGAACTGGTGGCCGCCAAAAGACAGCGGCGTGCGGGCTGCTGTCAGAGCTGGCTGTGCGCACAGAAATCGCTCAACCCTGTGAGAGGACAAATCTTCACGGAGGGTCTCCGCAAAGAGAGAGAAAGAGAGACAGAGATAGGATGGGTGGGGGAGGGGGGGGGGTGTAGAGATGTGGGGAGCGAAAAGGAAATCGATGTGGGGGAGCTACCGCCTGTTGCAGCGAGATGGCGCTGTTCTGCATGTTTCACCAGAGCGGTGCTTTCACCGTTTCTTCCTTTTCAGTCGTCTCCATCTGGATTTCCGCTTCTTCTTTTTTTTTTTTTTTTCTTTCTCAAACAAAATATTTTCAATTGGAGTTTTTCTTTTAATTAATGGATTACTGGGAGATAGTTTGATTTTGGAATTCTAGACACTTTAATATGTTTTTAAAGCATACAAGAAAAAACAAAAAACAAAACTGGAATTTAAACATCGACCATGAAGGGAAAGGTGCAAATATTTGTTTGGCTCTAAAAGATAAAAGGAGCGCAATTATCTTCAGATATTTCGTTTTGTTTCGTTTTTTCTTCCTGTCTTTCTTTCCTTTTTTTCTTTCTTTCTTCTTTTCTTTCCTTTTTTCTTCCATCTTCTTCATTTTTTCTTTGTTTCTTTTTTACTTTCTTTCTCTTTCTTTACGTCTTTCTTTCTTTCAAAATAGTTGTTTATCGAGCTTTATTGCGACTTTAGGATAGCCTTTAGATTAAAAAAAAGTCCTTTTTACTTCTAATTTATCTTTTGAATTTCGATAATGAAATCCTAAATGATCATTACTGTAGCAATTCTCCTGCAGGACTTCCGCACTGCACGGGCAAGCATTTAAAGAAACCAACAGAATTAAATATGATCCAATAAGTATACTTTACTTATAAAGTATACTTTATATGTGTAGTAATATCAAACTACATGTGATATTAGTTTTCTTGTAAATATGTAAATGTCCTTTTCATCCCACTAGCATATATTTTTCTTTTCTTTATTTATATTACAATTATTCCTACACTGGATTTTTTTAAATCTCTTTCTGCACTTAACATAAAATAAGCATATTTGGTCTAAACAATAAACAAAAATAAATAAATGACCAATTGCCAGATTAAAACTCCTATCATAAAAATAAATAAAAAAGAGGGTAAATTTGATTCGATTTGAAATCAAATCAAATTTGAGGTACGTTGAAAAATTTGTTTCTGTACCAAAATTGCACATATTTTAAACTAAAAATCAAATTACTTCCAAATGTGCTTGCCATGTAGGTTTTTTTTGGGAGATTGGAAAGAAGAAGCAGTTGAATGGAGACAGTTTATGACGCACAATGTTGTGGATTCAGCGATCAAACTCCCTGCAGCCTTGGTCAGTCCTCTGAACTTTACCACTACATGTAAACAAGTTGTCAGAGAATAATCTTCTCCCCCCCTTTTTTTTCTCTCTTTTTATTGGAATGAAAATTCAATCTTCCAAGATCAGATTAGACGACTTTTTTTTTTTTTCCTTCTACTTCTCCTCTCCTCTCTCCCGGTTCCTTGTCATCGCTGGGGCTGGACTTTGGTGGACAATAATGCGGCAATTGTCGATGCTTTGTGACCCATAAAATTTGAGGGTGGCTATTCTGGCTTTGGTATGTAATTATGCAAAACACTTTGCATAAAGACTTGCCATCCGATCTAATGATAGAGTCTGCGGTCTCATTTTTTTGCAGCGAGGGGAGGCACCGTGCAAGCAAAAGCCCCTGCAACTCTGAGCAGATCGGCGGAAAAAAAAGCAGCTACAATCAAAAAGAAAAGTGCACGTATATGAACAGGTGCCATTATGCAGGTAATTTTGTTATGATGTATGATGGAGTGTATTTAAATCTAACCGCTGTTTGCCCAGATCACGCATTAAGGCATATTTGCAGAACAATTTTAGATGTTGTCCCTTCAATAAACAATATTTTGTGTAAGGCTTCAAAGTGTTTTAATGTAACAAGAATTTTGATTTGGCTTAATTTGTTTTTAAAGTAAAAGAAAAGGCTGTCTCTGCAAATTCGAAAGAAAATAAATCAACTGACCTCACTCGGATTTTCGTGTAAATCGGAGAATTTGTAACGTATTTCACTAAAACGTTGTTTTATTCCGTAAACATGCAAAAAATAAAATAAAAATAATGAATAAATCTCCAGATGTGTCCTATTTGCTGTTGTTTAGTACTATTTTTCTTGATGATTAATAAAACGCAATACATATCTTGCTGTTGAGGTGTGCAATACATTGGATTTTTCTCTTTTTTTTAACCTTTCCGTGTGCGTGTGTGTGTATGCACATAATAAACACTTGTGCTGCCTGACAGAGGTGCGAATCTGAGAGCTTTTCCACCAAATGAAGTGCCAGCAGAAAGAGAAATAAAGAGATCTGCAGCTGTCAGGGGTCAGGCAGGGAGAGATTGCTTCTAGAGATCTTTTGAAAAAAATCACACGTTTGAAGGCTTAGAGCTTTGCTGTCTCCGCATTTCAAGCTCAGATCAGTGGAATCAGGGGAGGAAAAAAAAAAAGGAAGAACATGGGTTGGGGAATTCTGATGTTGGGATGGACACGGGAAGAGTGCTGTTTGGAGGTCTGTTTTATGTACCTGATCCTTTAGTGAGGGGAAGAAAGACAAGCCGAGTGTTTTGTTCTGTGTGTTGGAACAACAGTGTTTCTAATGTCCGGGTGTGTAAAAAAGAATCCTGTGTGCAGAAATCTGCTCTGCTGCCGCCTCAAATTTGAAGCGAGTCTCGACAGAAGAGCGAAAAGAAGCAACTCTGGACCCTTAAGTGTTTCGCAATTTCTGTTTTGACGTTATAGAATAATAATTTAAAAAAATGATAGTTTTTGCTCTATTGCCATTCTGAATTTGATCTCTGTTAAGTAATAGAAATGCAAATAAATGACTCCAGAATTAGTTGAAATGCGGAACTCTGAGTCCAACTTTATTTTGTTGAGATGAGGAGCGACTTCTGGTCCTTTTGTGGCTCATGATCGAAGCAGAACCGCAGTTTGGTCGATAATATAGAGGGGGCACAGTTGGTGAGGTTTTGACAAATCGATCGAACATTTAATCATGTATTTCAATATTCCAGACAATTTAATTATCCGTTATGATCATAAAACTTAAGGAAATATTGGTAAGTATCGGGAGTCATAAAAGAAAAAACCAACAAAAAAAACTGTTTTGTTGATATTTATTATTTTGAAGAAACTTCATGAAAATAATGCATGGTTGTAGGTGTAGATTTTAAATGGAAGGGTGTCTCGATGTGAAGTCTGAAAATGATGATGTTTGGGAGTTACCTTAGAAATGAGAAAGAAATCAAAACTTAAATGTTTAAAAATGCATTTTTCATTCTGCTGGCGTGCAAAATAAAACTTCATCTTAGACAGTTGGTGTCTTGTCTTATTTTTTAAAATGCAATCGAGCACATAAAAGCATATGTGAGATATATATATATATATATATATATATATATATATATATATATATATATATATATATATATATATATATATATATATATATATATATATATATATATTAGAACAAAGATGACAAATATCCTCATGGGATTTTTTTCCTCTGTATCCCTTTTTAAGAATGAACATCAGCTTGATTAACTTATTTAATCAACATTTTGATTCTCTCTTCTTAACTTTCTGCCAAGTTTTTATGATGTTCCGCTTGGATAATAAATATATTACATGTGTTAATCATTTTTAGTTAAATGACAACTTTGAATGCATAACAACCCATTTAATAATACGTCTTTATGACAAGAAATGCAGGACTTCTCTTTAGTTGGGAGCTAACCTTATAAGACAATCCTTTTTTTTTTACTCAGCTTTACTTCGTTTAACAAATTTTTAATTGTAAAAGGTGTTTAAAGAAGACAAATCAGAAAGATATACTGGAAAAAAGACAGGGGAACCGTAGTTCACATAAGCACATTATGTCTAACTATTTGATTAATAATCTTCTGAGATGAAGAACAGAGAATAGGAAAAGCTTTTACTTTGAAAGTCCACAAATCTTTTATCACAAGAGAAACATGCCTATCTTAATTTGAAGCCTAACGTCTTACTGTGTGTCTTCTTCATATGTTATGTGATTTTTTTTTTTTTTTTTGCTCCTTGTGGAGAAAGAAAAATATGCAAATCCCATCAGATTTATAACACTCAGCTCCTTTGAGCTGTTCATGTGCTTTTGCTGTGGTGTATTATTATTTTCAAGGGTTCTCAGCAGGACATAAAGAGATCCTAAGTTATTCTTGCACCTGACAAAAAATATATAAATATATATTCTTTTTTCAGGAAAAGTGATAATGACATGATTTATTATCACCAAAATGGATGGTGGTGAAGCTTGTTTCTTCACATATGGAATTTAATATAAATTGACAGGCAATGAAGTAAAGAGTCTTTTATGTGACAGCATTATGGGCTCATTAAATCCTCCGCAGAACAGGTGATACAAACATTTCCATTCAAATGCACACAAAGAAGAACCGTTAGACTTCATTCAGCTGAGGATGGAAATCAGGAATGCATCTTCTGTGAACTCTGAAGTTTGTTGTTTATGGAGCTAAATAAAAGTTTGTCTTATTGCTTAATTTCTCATTTGGCTCATTCCAAACTCTACCAATGGCTTTGCTGTCTCCTCTCAAAAACAGTTTAGTTTATCTATTTGTGCATATGTGTGTGTGTTTGTCTTATTTTCTTGAATTCTGCCCTGCATTTTGGATCCAGTGGTTTCACCAGAGAAGGAGAGAGGGAACGACACAGAGAGGGAGAGATAGAGATAGAGAGAGAGAGACCCCTGATTGGCCTGGTGTTAAAGAGCTCTGATCTAGGCCATGACAGCTTAGTCCAATCAGCCTGCTCAACATGCTGGTTTGACTGTCACTTTCAATTTTCACATGACCCCGTGCTCCTAGAATGGGGGAGAAGTGGCAGAAAGTAGGACTGAAGGCTCATATTATCGGCCTGACAGCTTCACTCATCTGAAAGTAATGCAAAACGCAGTTCATATTTATTCTCTGACCTTATGTCCGAACAGGGAATCTACTGTAGCTACATTGTTAGGTTGCACAGACAGAAAAAAGGCCAACTGGATGGAATCCTTCTGCATAGTTTGAGAAAAAAAGAAAAAATTAATTTATAAAGTGGAATAACGAGTTCTACAAGAAGAAAAGTTTCAGGAATTATTATTTAGACAAAAACAATAAAGCAAAATTATGTTTTATTGTCATTTCACCTAAGTAAGCATTTATCTTAGAAGGGATGATCATATTCTCTTCTACTGAGCTCCAGTTCTGCTCATGTAGGTCATAAAAGAAGAAAAGTGCTATCAGTGCTGGTAGATGCGGTCATTATCAGACATGGTGCTAGACAGGAGGGAGGGGTTCATTGTTCGCTGTGTGCTGGTTGCCCACTGACTGAATAAGGTGTGTTCATTGTTCCTTCTCCGTGTGTTATAGCCACAGGCTCCAGCGTTTTTACACAGCTCCGCTGCAAATAATCTGCTGGCTAGAAATGCAGTGTGATTTATTTAAACGGAAGCAAATGAGAGAAGCTGGAAATCACCCCCTACCATGCGCAACATTCATAATATTGTGTCACTTACCAAAGGGCTGTGGTGGTGTTTTGCTCTCTCGTCAAACTGAAGCCACCAAACATCTGCAGCATGTCCTGTGAAAGTGCACACATTGGCTTATTTCAGCATTTTGCATGTTGTCGTCGTCGTTGTACGGTTTGCTCTGCGGGAAACAGAAGAGAGTTGAGTAGTGGAGCCGTAAAGGTTGTTGTAGTTTCTGTATAATCCTCACTTCTTGTCCCCTGCCTGCCCTCCTAATCCCTTGGCATGTGTTGGTGACATCACATGGCTACTGGCTCCAAATTCCCCCTGCAACTGTCATTAACTCTGTGAACAAATGAATAATGACTGGGAGACTCGCTGGCTCCCACCACTGACCTTGGGTATTATTAGTGTGACCTCTCTTTGGCTTGACCAAAAAACCTTTTTGATATCATTGCTGGAAGTACACTAGGAATGATGGCCTGTCTGCCTGCAAGAGGGGGGTGGGAGTGGTGCAGTCAGCATCCACCACTGTCATGTAAACCTACACTTTCCACCCACTGCTGTTTCATGAATACTTAATTAGAGAACACAGCCTGAAATACCTGCCTTGCAAGTCGGCTGACCTCTCTTTTACCAACAATGCACAATATTTGGGTTTAGCCGAGTGACATGGTCAGATGACATGTTTTTTTTTTTTTTGCGCTGCAAAGGGAGGGCCTTTTGGGAGTCCTGCGGCAGTTAGCTGTGTGATATCATCTGTGCAGACAGAGGAGTCAGTCAGGTGTGGCTGTGGGAGGAAGCATCTCCATATGTCAAAGAGTTGCTTCTCACAGGAACAGGCTGGAAATCACACGCTGATAGTGAGCCCAACCTGCACAAAGATCAGTGAGATTTATTATCAGATGGAAACTAACTCAGTTTCCATCTGAGTGGAATATATATATATTGTATTCCATGTTATATATGTATACAAATAAATATAGATATTTATGTGTATGTGTAATGTGTGAATTATTACATTGAAGTAATTATTGAATGACATATTTAGCGACATTTCAGATTAGATCTACTCGCTTTGTCTTTGCATTTCTGTTTTCAGAAACAGTATGTTTTAAGTAATTGGTAAATTCCATGTACAATGGATCATATTTTGTTGAGTATTAATTTCTCAACAAAATAGTTATATCATGAAATATGCTTAAATTTTGTTAAGTCTATTTTTTTTAGTATTCAAAATGTTCTGTACATTTGCTTTTGGAGGAAAAGAATAGCACTGCTTTTAGTTAAACACTCTCCACATGTCATTGTTCCGAACCAAACACTCCTGAATTGGGGAACAAAAGCAAATGTGTGATAAAATGTGGTGTGTTTTAACGCCAAACCCGCCTGAGATCAGAGACTGAATGAATGAATAACTAGTTGAAATGAAACTGTCAGATTACTAATCTCAGCGCCAGTAATGGAGAGCCTGCTCCTATATGGACAGTGACAAATACGCAGAGAGGCCGCGGCTATTTAAGGCTCGCCCAGAACGAATAAATACCTGATATGAAAGGTAGACACAGAGACTGGGCTGATGTAATCAGCGCTGCCACGTCGAGGGCTCTCCATCATTGCAATCTGCAGATTGCAATAAAAGTTCCCAGAATTGCTCTGAGGGACTCAATCTGAACCAATAGACAATCACAGCCTCTGATCTCGCTCCCAATTGAGACACATCCCAGCTGAATGTTCCAGAAATTAGACCTACTTGGTGTGCTCATGATCTTGAGATGGGCAGATAGAGCAGGTGTTATCCTCCTATCTCACACGCATGCGACACGCGCGCGCACGCGGCTGGCAGCGGAGATATGCTGCAGTAAATAGACAGGTCCATACATGTAACATTTTACGTAAAGCACCGCGTAACCCAGAAGTGACAAAGTGGGAAGGGATTGAAGGGCGGTAGTAAATCGCTCGTTGATGTGTGGATTATACTCGAACCGTTCGACACAGCTGCGCGACCTCTGTCAGCAGAGAGCAGCAAAGTGGGACAAGAAGAGGAGCGGGAGCCCACCTCCTTTACTACGGCAGGGCGGCTCATGTCGGGAAGCCGAGCGGCCAAGCGAGAGCAGGAGGTCGGCCTTCGGCTGCCTGCTGTGACGGAGAGAGAACAATGCTTTAGAAAGTTCCAAAGTTATTAAAAGTGAGGAACAAAATGCACCACGCAGTGTTGAAATACCCTAATTTATTTTAGGACCATGAAAATATAAGACTTTTAGGGGTACATTAAATACGCAGAAACTTTTGTCGGTTCTTGATAATCTGGTGTCGGAGGTGACACAGTTTCAAGAAAAAAACCGTGTCAGAAATTAAATATTTATTTTTTAAAATTATTATTGTTAATAATACTATTAATAATAATAAATTATTTCAATAACTAAATTAATGTGTTTATATTAAAATATATGCATACATGTATTAAATTCTTTCACACATAAATAAAATTTTTAAGCAGAAGCATAATCTTCAAAATATTATAACCTTTAACCAAAAACATCGCAAAAATATTTTTTCTTGAAGTAATAATAATAATTATAATTATAATAATGCTTTGCTGTATGAAGGATTTTTTTTCTGTTAAATTTTACTGTGGCAACATATTATAGACTAAAGATGCGTGCGGGTTCGATAGCGGTGGGAGCCGAAATGGTTCCCAGCGCAGAGACGCTTCCTTAGGCGAACATCCATCCTCGATGCGCCAGAATCCGCCTGGAAATGAGTCGTGAAGCACCGCCCGCTTGGAAGCAGAGAACAGCAGGTTTAATGTCCTTCCAGCACCTGCCACGATTTGGATGTTGTTGACGAGCAAGAGGGGAAGAGAAAAAAGAGAGAAATACTACGCTTTGGAGGGAAAAAAAGGATGAAAAAAAGAAGAATGGACCATAGATGAGTATAAATTTGACCTGTCATGGAAAGTTTAAATGGGGCTGGGCAAAGAGCGCATGTGACCAAGGTGGCCGGGATGATAGAAATCATCATCAGAGGAGTAATTACAGTATAGTTTATGGCTGGCTGCCTTTGGCAAAAACTGTAATTTGGAGCACATCTCTTCTTTTAACCAGGGGGAAGGCGTTCAGCTTAAAGGATGGAGGGGAGTGAAAGTAATGATGGATACTTTTGTCTCAAATGTGACCCTCTATTAACATCTCCTGGCAGCATCTAGATCCCGTCACCATGGAAGAGGACAAAAGTCATTTTCTCAGCGCACAAAATCCCCTCTTTTTAAATGCCATCCTCACCAATAAATGGGTGGAGGCCTCGCTTTATCACTCTCCACCCTTACCACCTCTCCATACTCCCTTTTGTTTTGCAGGTGTCTCCAATTACCTGCTCATTTGCCTTTAATCTTAGCTCTGTTCTTCAGAAACATGTTGATGCTGCCTCCCAACACTAAAGTATTTTGAGAATCAGTGCAAACACAAAGCAATGAGATCCCTTCTGATTGACGGCTTTATGAATTTAAGGGCCAAAATAAAAAAGAAACCCAAGAGGGGAGTGAGAGGTGTCAGTATTTGATACAAGTTGTTGCATGGCATTATATTATGATTCTTTGCTGGTGAAAGATGAGTGCCAAGCAGCAGTCAGGAAAGAGTGTTGCTAAGAGACAGGGATGCTGCACAACTTGCATCAGGAGCTTGACTTCGACCTCACATGCAAATTAGCTTGTGCCAAATCTTTTGTGTGAATGAAACCACAGCACAGCTAATACCTGCCCTGAAAGGCTTTAATATCAAGACTCATCTGTGCCTTGGGAAGTGAGAGTGTGACGAACGGGGCATACTCGTTGGGTTCCAAATGAAGCATTCAAAGTAGGGTTGGACGAGGTATGAAAAACATGCATTTATTAAACCATTCCTTGTGGCGACGATACTGATTGTAACTAATCCACATTTATTTTTTTAATCTTGAGCATCAGTGTTATGGATGCTCAGATCTTGAATTGACGGCATTCAGGGAAGTGAGACTCCATCCACTCGGTCCAGCACATTGTGGCGTATGGATGAACTTGAAAAAGTTAAAAGCAAAATAAAAGCCTCCTAAATGTGGCCTTGTTACATTCACTTGTTATTCAAATTTAATCAATTTAGTTAATTGATTTATTTCTGAAATGCAGACTAGTTAGGATGGCATTCTGCTTAAGGGCACCTGAGCACTTAGCAAGTTGTACAAGTTGAGAGTGTAAGACTGATTGCATAAAGCAATGCAGAAAGGTGTTAGGCAGAAATGTGAGGAAAGTAAACAATTCACAAATTAAAGATTTAAAAACGTACTCAACAAAGGAACAAATAAATAAATCCAAACCATGAGTTTGAAAGGCCAGCAGGAAAATTTGGCAAGAAGAAAACGAAAGTTGAATAATGAATAATGAACAGGTGTCTATTAAATGAATGAGATGCTGCTGTGGGGAAGCATGGATTGAGGCATTTAGGGCCACAGAGACTCTTCAAAGTACAAATATTTATAAGACTTTTTTTTTAAAGTAGCATTTTAAATGTATTTTGGTATTAGGATAAACTCAGACTGAGACTAAAAGAAAGCAAAAATAAATGAGCAAGACATTAAACTGGGCAAACCTGGGCAAAAATCTTCACTTTTTCAACAATA
Organism: Xiphophorus maculatus; assembly: GCF_002775205.1. Classification (NCBI taxonomy): domain Eukaryota; kingdom Metazoa; phylum Chordata; class Actinopteri; order Cyprinodontiformes; family Poeciliidae; genus Xiphophorus; species Xiphophorus maculatus. The sequence continues at coordinate 10,673,758 of NC_036444.1, forward strand.
ATCTTGGTGTTGCCATAAAATGGAGGTGCTAAAAGAGGGGCTTGCCTTGGGTACCATTCATGCAAAACACATCAGTTTTACATTGATGACTTCAACTCCAAATACTGAGCAGATCTAACACAAGGGGAAACTTAGACTTTTTAAAAACATCTAAAAAGTTTGCTTTTTCATTTTACAATCTGAGATATTATTTTCCCAAATTATCCTGCGCGCGCTACATTCGCCTGGAGCGCCTTTATCACATCAGAGCTCATGCATTTTTTAAGGAAAGCCTCAGGTGGTGTCTCACAGAAGCATATTGTATTCACATGTGACACGCTCATCTTTACCGACCTGCTTGTCATTTAAGACAAGAATGATAATGATGTCTCTCTGAAGGGGAGGGGTGGTTTAAATGGCTGGAGAGGGCAGATGGGGTTGTGACCTGTACCAGGTTATCTGAAGTGGACACTGATAATGGCCTTTTAGTCATGCCAGGTTTGATCCTTCACCACTAAGGAGCAATAGTTAATCAATAGTCCGAACAGAGCAGTAATATGAGGTTACTGTATGAGCAACTGGTAAGTAGGCAGAAAAAAACCAACATCTGCACAACAGTTAATTGGCTGGACATTTGACAGGGTCAGCATGAGGAAGAAGTAAAGAGCTACATATCAATAGGATCACATGGTGAAAAACCAAATCAATTGTGCTGAATTGATTGAACATTAGTTTTTTTTTTTCCCCCCGCTATTTATATGAAAAACACATGAAAATGTGTAAGTTATGATCAAAGCAAGCCAAGGACAGATTAACTCGTGGAACCAGCAAACACAACTTTGAGGCGGAGACATAAAACAGGCATTTTAATCAAAGCTAAGTGAAATATAGATCCCTCTCCTCTCGGGGTTCTTCAAATTATGCAGGGAGGAAAAGGGGGGGGAAAAAGCGAGGAAACGGAGAGTGGCAAGAGTGAGGAATACACTACAGTGTTCAAAGCCAACCTTGTCAATAGTACTCACAGTGGGCTAGGGGAGTGTAATAGCACTTCCCTGATTCTACATTGATATCATATAATCCAGTGTGCCCTGTTTCAGTATCATATTTATCTAACCTGCTGGGGGACAGGCTAAGGGGGACGGTGTCCCTGCTGCTAGGAGCAGACACATTACACACCGCCTCGTGTATTCTTATTGATTACTCCCACCCCACTGCCCAGGGACCATAATTTAACTCAGCAGGCACTACAGTTAATACTGGAATTCAAACATTCCATCTACACTTCAAGAGCCAAAAACAATTGACACTTTAAAAATGTGCAGGGCCCTTTCTAAATGGGATCTGAAGGGAATGGATCTCTATTTTCTTCTGTGCGCTTTCTCTTTTCTTTTTTTTATCCCCTGCCGCTTCTTTCTTCCTCTCTGAGCTGATGCTCAAACTGTGGAGATTTTAAAGAGCAACAATTTCTCAAGTGATGTTTTAATTAGGAAACTGAGGTTTGAGCATTCTGCTTTTGCAACTTATTTTCTTTTAACTCTAATATCTTGACACAATAGAAGCAATTTGACAACAGTTTATGGTGAAATGTGAATTTGTATTCAAGCTTTACTTATGCAACAAAGTGGACTACAAATCATGGACATAAGACAGGTTGACTGAAGGTGTGTGGGGTAACCTGCTTCCTCTCACCTCTCACATAAATCTCACGAGATTAATTCTGCAAAATGTTAAAACTGTTCAGGGAAATCATGAAAGTACATGTCACCAAAGAGGCTGAAGATCAACATTTTCCGTCAGAAAAGAGTTGATTTGCAAAATCTGGCAAGCATAAAGCCATATTAAAAAAGTGAACTCTATGGAGCCTTGTATAAAAAAAGGCCAAAAGTACAGCATACACAGTAAATTTTTTTAATTGAAAAAATAGCAATCACATTTTACACCATAACAGCAGTAAAACATGAGGGAGACAGAGCTACTACTATTATTTTGTAGGTTGTTGTCTTAAATCGAAACAAACTAATGTGAGAGATACCGTTAGTAATCCTTATTTATTATTTCACCCATTTCAATATATTGCAATTTAATTAATACATCTGCAAATGATTAAGGAGCAATAATAATAATAATAATAATAATAATAATAATAATAATAACAATAATAATAATAAACAAATAAAGGTCTTATTCTTAAGGAAGCTATCAAACCTTTCTTTTTAGGACCCAACGGAGGCACCACCATGCTTTACTCAAAGCTAAAAAAATAGTATCAGTGGAGCTTAATATACATTAATTAAACTGACTGTTTCCTTTAATGAGAGCTGGAGGATTTGATGTCAATGCAGCTAAATTCACAAAGGGTTCAATGCGCTTAATTAAGCAGCATATCTGCAATAAACTGAAATAATCAATACAGAAAAGAAATCTAGATATAATTCAGCTTTGTTATGGATCCTACGTAAGATGCCGACTCACCTTAGAAATAGGTAAAATTACCTTTATTAGGTTTTAGTTGGAGACCTTTTCCTTCCTGGTGCAACAATTAAAATGCCTGTTTTATCAAGGCTTTTAGTCATATGTGGCAGAGCTCGCTGTTGCATCTGTGTGTTGCGCAGAGATAGAGGGTCTATGGAGGGCCAGGGAAGCAGACTCCAGAGATCCATCCATCTCAATCTGAGGCTACAGCTGACACCTTACAAAGAGGTACAATTAATAAGGGCATTATCCAGCAGCAGGCAACAATGGAGTTCTAAAGCAGAGACACCAACCTCAGGAGGCCCAGGGAGCAGAGAAAAGGGAGCGTGTCTGTTTATGGGTGGGGGGAAGTGTGAGCCAAAGTGCTTCAAAATGGAATGCATTACAACCAGTGTCTTCAGGATATAAATTACAATCTATTACATCTGACAATTATGATAGATGGTGAACACTGGGTGGTACACAAAATAGGTCAAAATTATTTTTAATAATTTCTACCTTTGACTCATATGATATTTTTGGCTGGATAAAAGTAAAATAAAAAAAAGTACAAGAGACTCTTTACTGCCTGACTGATGATAGCTCTTCAGGTTATAGAGACGTCATTAGAAGGAAACCTGAGTTATCAAACCTGGTCTAACTGATAATGGAGCCCTCATGAAATTGTCCTGTTAGTGCAGGTTGAGTGCAGCTCTGTGGTTCACAGGGGATAGGGCGGGGACACCGCTGCACTGACATTTACAGCAATCCAGGAGTTGTTTGTGGTCACTGGACTGGAGACAAACGTTGAACCCAAAAGGTCAGAGGGATTGTGGCTAAATTTCATCCACAGTGGAGGTCCCTCTGTTGGAAAAGACAAACAGAAAGCAGCTGAGGTGTGTTGGGGGCCAATCCTGTTTTCCCTAGAAATCAATCTGTCATCATGTAAACACAAGCCCAGCCCAAAAGGAGGATGGAGCTGAATGAATATTACCTCCCCCATGCAAAAAACCCCCCAAAAAATAAACAAAGTTAAAAGGATATCAAACAAAAATACAATTAATACGACCTCAACAGAGGAGTGAAACAATGCTCTGGGAATAAATTCCTAAATAATACAGTCAAAATCACTTCATTTTTTTTAAACAGTCAAGAGTTCCCCCCACCCCCTCATAGTGATGGTTTTATATATTTTACAGCTCATTCCACAAGGAGAGGATGGGCTTGCTTATGGATTAAGGCTTTGATCAATAACAAGATAGGAGGCCGGCTCTCTAAGCTCAAGAAAATTAATTCGAAATGCAGTCAAACTCTTATCGACCCGCAGCCAGGGCTGCTTTCATTGGAGGTTGTTGATAATCCACCAATATTGTGATGAGCAGCTAATCTCTTATTTTAAATATGACTTCCACTGCAAATAATAAAAGTAAAGACTGGCCAGTCATTTGTTATCTAAACAGAATGTGGGGTCATGAGATGTGTTTGGATGAACAGTGCTTTAAGTTCATCTTTACAACTTTTCAGTCAAGAAAAAGTTTTGTTCATAGTAGCTAGGTGGAGAACTTTAGACATAACTGTTCAGTTGAAGAAAAATAAATGATTTGTTCATTTTTTTATTAATTGAAGAGGGACAACAAACAGTAACTGTTAAAAAGGAGACAGGCCTGACAGGAGAGAACCAATTTGTAGATGCAATTCCAGGCAGAGCTTTTCTGTTGAAAAGAACAATAAGGATACACTTGTAGGGTAAAAAATGCAACACATTAAACACATTTTTGATACAGATGGACTTTCCACATTTTGTAACAAAAATAAAGATAAAATACAGAAAACATATTACTTGCAAAAAGTGCTGCAGCTAGATTGAGGGTATCATTAAAAAAGACAGGCAAAAGAAGACAAAAAGGTACAAAGAATTAGACATGAGTCAACATTTGTTTCTAAACCAATCCAGTCTTAGTAGACCTGTTCTTAACTTTTGTTTCTGTAGAAACAATTTTTAATCCTTGAATATAAACATACTCCACAGTTCTGCTCATTTATAAGTTTGTTTGAAACCGGACTGGAAACCAATAAGACAAATGTGAAATTATCTCAAAGTGTTTAAACATCGAACATTTAAATATCAGACAGTTTCTTATCATCTAAAATATTAAGATTCATTTTTGATATTCAAAAAATCCTTTTAACAAAGTTCTTCAAATTTGTTCAAAATCTCATACCCAAGTATTTATCCTCTTATTATAAAAAATAATTCTCACCTGGATTGAGTTTAGGTTACATAGATTTTTAACAAAAACCTTGAGATTCTCATTTTTGCAATACCCTTGCAGATTGACAACTTTGTTATCAGTATGCTTGCATGTCAGTATGAGGATGCACATCCGGAAGATTGAGAGTAATATAAAGAACAGAGAACCTAATATAGTTCACTGACAAACTTCTGTTCCAGTTTTTATTGAAAAGAAAGCAATCTACTGTTATTTTAGAAACCACTCACAGCAGGATAATGATTTCAGACATACTGAATTTTCACAATTTTGACATCAAGACTGATCAACTTTGGGTTATATCTTCTTCAGGTGTAAAGACATAGTTCAAATTACATTATAAAGTGATTGTTCAATAGAAGGTAGACAACAGATTCTGACCAATAGTCTAAATCATAAAGGATTTAAATAACCTAAAAGTTACAATGAAAGGTTTTCTCTTTTTTATGTCTGAACTAACATGTTTGATTGGCAACTTATTACTTATGAGTAAGAATGTGGACTTATATTTTTCTATGAAAATGGTACACATAACTCCTTTAGAAGCTGTCCAAAATATTTAGAGACTGCTGATTAATCCTCTAGTGTGATCTCAAAGAAATTAATGCCATCTGTATCATGAATTGCAGTAGTTCTGTTGCAACTTATAGTTAGCTCTTTACACACACACACACACACACACACACACACACACACACACACACACACACACACACACACACACACACACACACACACAAATATATATATATATATATATATATATATATAATATATATATATGTATGTATGTATGTAAACCAATTTTTGACCATAATAAGATCCAAGAAAATTAAAATATTGCTGAACAAAACCAAAAAATACTTTCCACCAATTTACAGATCTCTCTGCCTGAATGTAAAGATTTAAGCAGATTTTATGACAATAATAGAATTCACAACACATTGTTTTACAAAATTACAGTTTTTGCTGTGGCCAAAACAAAAAACAAAACAACTCCCCCACCCCCCAAAAATGAAAGATTTTTCCTTTTCTGTTCTTATTTTCACTTGCTATGCCAAAACTAAAATAAATAAATAAATAAAAGTAACTGCAGATATCAGTTATTATGATACAAGATTCTTCTGAGAGTTTAGAATTTCCTTGGACTAAAGAGACGTATCGGTCAAGCTTTTCTTTCCAGTCAACCAATCAAAAGTTGTCCCTCTATGCCACAGAGGCAGCACTTATGATGAGCCTCATTCCCCTCTGGCACAAACTTTTAACACTGGGGAACGGTTGTTGTGCAAGTTACAAATCAGAAGCAAAAACAAAGCAGGTTAATTGATGATCAGCACGATTGGGTTTTAATGAGGCCACGATGCCCACGGCCAGGCCCGGATCAGGATACGCAGGACTTTCTCCTCAGTGCTCCGTCTTCTTTGATCTTGTTTGGTTCCTCGACTGCGGCGACAGCCATTGTTGGCTTTAATTACTTCACGAACCAAATGGTACGGATGAAAGATAGGTTTCTGTAATTAATAAAATTTCCATAAATTTGAATCACTAACCAGTCTCATTAGCTGGCGCCTTTTGTCTTGACTGAAGTTCCCATGTCATCTTTTTCCAACTTTAACTATACAGAAAAGATATTTCTCGAGGGCAGGGATTCACTTGATATGCACCATATTTCCTGATAATCAAATTCACTGTAGGTAATTAAATGCAGCACACACTGTAGTCCTGCTCCAGTGATTGAGGTCAACCTGAGGAAAACGGCAATTGCTGCATTAAACCAAGCAAAGGTAAAAAAAAAAAAAGTCTTTTCAATTAGGTATTTCAGAGGAACGCTGCAGCTGCGGGCATGTTGATCTTATTCAAGCTTAAAAACATAATCAAATTGTTGAAGAATTTGTCTTTGATCATGTGTAATCAGGTTCAGGGCTGCTTGCTGCATCACTGAGTTGCAGGGTTGCTTGTTGGCACTTGGCGGTTTGGATGGAAGTCAGCTTGGCAGTGACCAAGCTGCATGGTATTCACAGGACAATAAAAAGGACAGTTACTCAGAGGGAGAAAACACCTGTTGTTTTGGAGATTTCAAATATGTTTGGATTGGAAAGCATTTGCTGAAATTTAAAGAAAAGCAGTGCCTTGTGAAACTACAAACAAAACTTGAACTTCTTCACATTTTGTTGTATGAATTTCAAAGTATTTAATTGTACAGAGGACGGAAAATACTTAAAAAAAAATTTTAATACCCTTTTATCGTCAATACACTTTATCCTGATTTCATGTGAGATTAACACAAGTAGTGTAAAATTGACAAGAAAAATGGTACATGGTTTCGTCAAAAGAAGAGCCTTAAAAAGTGTCGTGCAGATTTAGATAATGGACAAATGAATTTTTATGTGTTTTGAAATGTTGCATGCTATATAGCAATACAAAAGAGCATATAACTCTGAAATAAAAAAAAAAGCTACAGATTTTGGGGTGCATTCATATTCATGCCTTTTTAGTCTTACACCTCATCTACCCTCAGAATTCACCCAACTCCTAAACAAAGCCCAGTTTTGTATAATAAAGCTCAGTTGTTCTGTGAAGGTTTCAACGGCTTGCAAAAGATTATTAGAGTACAAACAGCATGACGAAGATCAAAGAACTGCACCAGACAGGTCAGGGACAAAGTTGTGGGGAAGATTAGAGCAGAATTAGGTTATAAAGTAGAATCCAAGCTTTGAATTGAAGGGCAGGTGTTTGTACTTGGTTTTATTTTGGGGGATCAGAGTACAGGGGAGTGGATGTGATTGCACATCACACCTTTCAGTTTTATTTTTGATGCACTAATCTTTTTTACAATAAAAAATAAAAAAAATACTATTTTCTGGACTTTTATTCAGATGCATAAATCATTAAAGCAATTAACTGCATCAACAGTATTTCTAATAAAAACACACCTCCATCAATGCATTTTTTTTTCTCCTTTGGTGTAAAAATGAAGCTTTTTCCAATTATCACAGACCAGGTCAGACAAAAGGGAAGCAAGTCTTTGTTGCTTTGTGACAATGCTCTATAATCTTGCGGAGAACAGCCTGTCATTACCCGGCTGTGGTGTAATAGACTGACATGGATGCTATGGGGAGCAATTGATTCCAGCACATCAATCAGTAGGGGAAGCACACCTTTAATGATTGCAGAGAAGTGGCTTGTTTGTCCTCAACATCACGATAAACGCTAACACGGAAGTGGTGCACAATGCCAGCGTGGCTGGCTGAAGAGGTAGTTGCTTATAATGAGGAATTCTACAGACCACTCCCTGGTCTTGTTTCTAAGAGTTTGCTTGATAATCCTGCAGCTCTGGTCTTGAAAACATAATCAAAATACAGAATTTTTCATTTTGTATATTACATGATTCAAGCATCTCATCAAGGATGAAATTAAAGAGAACATTTTTATCTGTGTTTGTTGAGATTAAAAACTCTCTGTCTGTAGGTATGTGTGCCAGTTAGAACAAAAGATGCAGAGAATATACAATCTTCTTCTCTAAAAGGGAAGGTCCCACCTGATTAAAAAGGGCAGGGGAAAGACTTTGGCGGGCCAACGGGAGAGGTCAAGGATACACAGAGCAGCTCCACTCACCCCGCCTCCTCTCGCATCATTTTTTTATATGACAGCAGCACCCGGAGGTTGAAGTTCGGCGAGACTCTTCATGAACAGAGCGCTTAGCGTCAAACACAAGATTAAAGCAGGGGTGTCGCATCTTGGCAGGACCAAATGAAAATATCAACTGCTAAGCTCACCCCCACCACCACCACCCTTCTGAAAAAGCCAAGGGACAGGTATCTAATATTAGAGAGTAAAGCCTAGTTAGCAAAGGCAGCCTGCTGCTTTCCACATTCTCAGCTCTGGTCAAAAGGCCAGACTGGCTTTGGAATTGCTTTATTGGGGAAATATATTACAGTAGAGGCCTGCAGAACAGCCTTATTAAGGAGGCAGAGAAAAGATGCCCCCGTGACACGTAGTAGGAACTGGGGACATTTCCATATTACTGAATGAGATGCAATTTTAGATTTTTTATTTTTTTTTGCAAAGCACCATAATCAAGGGAGCTGAAATCTTTAAAGCTTAATCCTGCGGTTCAAAACATAAGATAGCAGTCTAAAACCCCACAGTGTCTCTAAACACGTTGAGCTTGTGAAACTGTATGGAAAGTTAATTTCATTTTAAACAGGAAATAAAAGTTAAAGAGACACACTATCAAAGTGGTTCAGCCACGTGTTTGGGATTTAACAAGCACATTTTAGAGAGAAGCAATTTTGTTGTTCACAAATGACTTGTTTTCTTCCCTCGTCACAGCGCGGCGACAGAAGCTGGTGCTTCAGCTCTTGAGTGGCTTGGAGGAATAAAAGAGGCTTATCTGGCCCCTCTCATTTCTTCGGCCACATAATCAGATGACCTGAGGAGAGCTTAAAGAAACAAAGCCAGTCCAACAGTCCCTACTCTATCTATCTATCTATCTATCTATCTATCTATCTATCTATCTATCTATCTATCTATCTATCTATCTATCTATCTATCTATCTATCTATCTATCTATCTATCTATCTATCTATCTATCTATCTATCTATCTATCTATCTATCTATCTATCTATCTATCTATCTATCTATCTATCTATCTATCTATCTATCTATCTATCTATCTATCTATCTATACAAATCCAACTAGAGGTAATGTAACAAAGTAAAAATCAAACTTTATGACCTCAGCTCACCCATAAAACTCTCTCCAGAAAACCTCATTTGCAATAATTTATCTGTTCTTTTCGTGAAAATGTGAACTTTTTATCGTAAAGTTTAATAGTCTAAACACAATTCATGAAGAAATCAATATTTACACACATAAAAAAAACACTTGAAAAGTTGACTAAACAAAGCAGCAAGACATCCAAACAAACTCCTTCCACTCTATTTCATTTGACATTGTAGGTAAATAAATGGCTTAAAGATTTTTTGCCACATGATCCCTGCCAACGCCTATTTTCTTCCCCTGTCATACAGCACTATTAATAATCATAAACTCCAGCAAGACATGAAGCTGATCTCGAAGGCTTTTCTATAATCCCTCCCCTGGAAGTGGTCTTTACTGGAAGGCTAGTTTTGTGATGGGCTCACCCAGTCGCACAATGTTGCACTGGGATACAGCATTCAGCTTAAGCCAACTTATCTACTGCATTCAAAGCACATCCATTGAGCTATGTGGGGGAGACTTTTTGCCGATCTATTAAAAAAAATGCTCTTATCTGTATTTAGCATATGCTGTGTATGTCAGCGCTGGCAGCTTTAGACGGATTTACACAGAAAAGGAAGGGGAAAAAACACCTCAAGGTATTCTTGAGCTGAAACCAGTGATAACATTTGGAAACTTCTGCAGACAAGCAGGTTTTACAAAAAGACACATTTATTTGTTACTTTGTGTTACTTTTTGGTGCAAAGTGAATGTTTTTGAATTAAATTAGCCTTTTTTTAAAGAAATGGTTCCATTTTCTGCCTGAATGCATAGAAACACTGTTGCCACTCAACAACAGGAATCAAAACAGCTTTTCCTTCACTAAACATTTAAAGCGCAAAATAACAATATTTATACAACGTGCATTTTTGCACTCTTAATACAGAAGAGAATTGAAAATTAAAACATTTTTGAATGTGTTTGATGGAGTTAGAAACAGTTTGTATTAAAAACAGTCGGGAAGAAAAAAAGATCTGTTGTTGCTAGCTGATGGGTACTTTTTGGATTCCAGCAGCAAATTATGTGGAAATAATCCACACATGAGGCTTTCAGTGTGTTTTAGTGGGAAATCCTTCAGAGGAAACGCTGCTGCGGCAGAAAAAAAGGGCTCCCAGCCCCTTTCTTTCACTTTGCTTTCATTACAACAGACAAGCCTTGTTTGCACTGCGACGTAATCACTCTTAGACAGAGGGGGAAACTCAACATTTGCTCAACAAAACTGAAACAAATTTTGCACAAAAATAAAATAAAAAAATACACAACTGGATTTCCTCCTTGAGCTGTGAGAGAGGAAGAAAAATATTTGGCCTTCAATGGGACGGGAGGAAAATTTTTATGCAAACCTAACTTTGTTAGTTGGTTGCTTTTGTACATTGTCAATCTGAACCAAATGTAAAATATTTATTAGGTTTTTTTTCTTCTTCCTTTTTTATTATGTTGCAAGAAAACCTTTATTTAACTCTGCTCTCTGGGCAGTGGAGCTTTGGCCTTTGAAGCGATTGAGAAAGAGCTCCGTCATTTATGCTGCATTCAGTGCTGAGAACTGAGCCTCCAAAAACAGCAGTATCCTCTCATACCTGTTGAGAACACTTTCATCCTTAATGGGCTCATTAGCCACATTGTTAATTGAGTGCCATTCAGGCCAACATCAAAGCTAATAATAATTGTTTACTTACTTTAGTTGCTTCACCAAAATAGACCCAACTGAGGTGGAAGGTTGCTTGGTTAGAAAGTGTGCGTTCAGACAGGGATGTCCTCTCCAAAATTAACTGAAAGGAAGAAAAATGGATCATTAAAAATGCTGTTTTTAGTTCAGATGTGTCTGAATTTTAATTAACCAATTAAGGAAGGATGGAAATGAGTAAGTAAATGTTTTAAAAAGTGTCTTAATGTCAAAAATTGTGTTTTATTTGTGCATTTGTATCTTTATTTATTCTACATTTATTTTGTAATAAAATAAATATAGGATAAAGAATAAACTAAATACTTAAAATAATAATACAATAAAATAAAATAATAATAGTAGTAGTAATAATAATAATAATAATAATAATAATAATAATTTCTGAGTTCTTTTCCTGCAAGTTTCCTCTCTGCCAGCCTGCTGCCACATTAGTGGATAATGGGATGGCAAAATGGAGGCTAACTCATTGGAATTAAATTTATCAGCATGTGCTCAGAGGTAATAAGCTGTCAGTTATAAAATGAAGATTTGTATTTAGATATATGATAGGAAGAAGAAATGAATAGGCAAAATAAATGAAGCTGCTTTACAACTAAATTACTTATTTGGAGCCAACAGACCACGGAGGGGATCACGTTGATGACAGTGATTATTGCAGATAATATTTTCTCCCCTGTGGAGGTGAAATAGCAAATATGAAATAGGTTCACAAAGAGTTAACACAAGGCTCACACAAATGTTTTGCTGGACGGTACCATTATCAAACATTATAATGTAGGAAATCTAATTAGTACTGAGGTGCTGAATGACAGACGTGTTAGAAGTGACAATTATCAGCAATATTTTAAACATTTTCAGACGTATATGCATGCAGCTTTGTTTATAATCTGAACTGCTTTCACATTAAATGCTGTCACTTTAAATTCAGCTCCAGCCCGGTGGGGAAGCTGAGTATCCATTTCAAACTAAAATTTTCATGAAAGCATGGATTTCTGGTTTGTTTGTTTTTTTCATAAAAAAGAGAGAGAGACGAGGGCTGAGCTGATGAAAGCTGGTCAAAGTTACACCTGGGCTCCAGGCTAAGGCAGATCCATTTCAATTGATTAGGTATCTGAGCGTGATGAAAGTTTTTCAAAAAGTGACACCACAGTCAAAGCATTTCAAAGACAACAATTCCCGCTGCATGCCAGGATGCAAAAAACATGCCAGAACCCACGTGAGAAAAACAGATGAAACATTTAAAAGCATTGCATTTAAAATTATGTGACAGTAGCTGTCCTTCTGATTCCCTGGCAACTAATTTGTCGTCTGTGTAAGATGTCATTTTAGTCATCTAAATTATTTGATAGCAGCAATCTATTATTTACTCAATTTGTGCATTGCGGGAAGACTTTTGTAGCATTTAAAAAAAAAAAAAATCTAAATGTGAACACTTTCAATTCCAAACAGGAAATTATTTAAAAAGAAATACTTGAAAAAAACAAAAAACAAACTATTTATCAGGTGCTTTTAACAAAATGGACTGTTTTCAATGTTTTGTAACTAAAACATAGGCATTTGTGATAATATATTTTAAAAACACAGCTTTTTTATTGAGAATGTGTAAAAAAATATATATATTTATACTCGTTTCTTCTGAATGGAAGTAATATTAATTTTTTGGAGTGGCCTAGACAAATTGAATCTGATAATATAGATAAATAAATAAAAAATTAAAATAAAATAAAAATTCTGTGGTAGGAGACAAAGATTAGGGTCATTGTAAGGAGTTCTTCCAAACAAAGATTTGGGGCTAATCACAAAAACAAAAAATAAATTGTAAAATATTATCAGTGAATACACAGAAAAAGTTAATCAGCAATTACAATAGGAGTTGGACTTTCTAAATCCAAATTTAGATTATTGCATTGATTATTGACAAGCTAAGTAGTACTGTTAATGAAAAAGAGGAACAAATATAGATTTTTTAAAAAAAGTAATAGTCATTTTACATTGTTTTATTTTCTTTTAAAATATCTTTATCATTTCCATTTCAAAACAAAGTTTGTGCTTGAATGAAAATCTTTTAACATGCTCAGCGTATGAATACATATGAGTTTAAATATTTTCATACCAGCATTATTAAAGACAGCAGGTCTCAGGAAAATTTGTTTAAAACAAGATATTTTTAGTTTTGCAGAGCTAATTTTCTTTTTTACTTGCAAAAATAAAGCAAAATTTATTTGTGACAAAGTCACATGACTGATTATTATCTTAAAGCTGCAGTACCTTTTAATATATATATCACCTATTGTGAGAAAGATTTGTTAGATATGTTCTTTTCATCTGAGCAGCCTGGTGTAAACAAGCAAAGAAAAGTGTATTAAAAATGCTGTGTCTGTAGGGCTCATGTCTGATGTCTGTCAAATCATTAAAAAAAAGGAGAGACTCTGTTATCAAATGCCTGGGATCAGCAATAGTGGTGGCACATCACTGAGATGAGGTATGCCTTCCATGGGGGCAACTCGAGGGGGCCTTTTGTGAATTTATAGAGTGCGATAAAATCAGCTTCATATTTCTCCGCGAAATCGGCTGATGAAAGGAGCCTGCAAGAGAATTACACGACGGAGAGTTTTGTCGCCAGACCCGTAGGCTTTAGAGGCTGGGAATTGAAAAGATAATGAGAAAAGCTATGCTGCAAGGTTGGCTGTGTTTAATAAGTCATCATGCCTCCTATCTATTGTTAGGAGCCCACCAAAGATTGTGTTTCCGCCATTGCTTAATACTCTGCAGCAAGCAAGCGTTTCAATGGCTATATTATAACCAGCACGGCGTCGAAGGGGGCTGGAAGCTTATAGCAGAGACACCATTAGAGTCTTATGATAGCAGTGAACAAAGAACTGAAAAAAATGGGTCTGTTCTCTGGTTTTCTTTCCCTCTAAAAGAAAATGTGACTGTAGTTAAGATTGTTCAGCTCTCAACTTATATTTTTCTGCAAATTATTTGTGTCAGTGAAAACAAAATGAAACAAAAAAAACAAACAAATAAGGCTGCAAATGACAGCAATATAAAGAACAACATAACAGAATGGAAGAAGTGATACTAAAAGAAATTTTCATCTCATAACTCATCAAACAAATTTCCCCCACTCCAGTGCTCGCTTTCTTCTCCTTGCAGAGTGTATGAAGGAAAACGAATGTAAATGTGAGCTGATGATGAATGGCTAAACTGAATTTCTGAAAAGAATTAATGCTTTGTAGTGACACTTGACACATATTGGATGAAGGAAAAATGAGGAAAAAATAGAATAAATAAGGACGTACTTTTCTTTTTTTTTTTTTACAGCTTGTGTAATTACTGTATGACACATGTAATGGCCCATTTTTTGCATTTTGACGGCACGCTTCAGAGCCATCTTTTGTCTTCATGTCACCGCCTCAGGGCATGCATGAAAACAACACCATTACTACACTCAGAACTAGACTGTTTGTTGTACATTTGTTCGCTTACATCTGTCTCTGCTAGCTTTAAAAAGACAGCCTTGTCGCACACTCTGATCAACAAGAGTCAGTCAGAAAGGATTTTTGAAGCGTGCAGAGTTTTTAACATGGAAATTGGCTTTGAACCCCATCTGCACAGGTCGGCACATCTCTGGGCAAAGCTCCGCTGCTGCTGCTGACGGAGAAAATGAACAATCGGTTCCTCGTAATGTGGCCTGATTATTATCCTACTTGCCTCCCACAAATTTAAACTCAGAGCAAATTTCTGTACCCTGTGAAATCTGTAAACTTGGAAGTAAGGAGGGGTATTAATGTCTGTTTTCAGAAAAAAAAAAATGAAGCTCTATCTACATTGAGGTTTGAAAACAAACAAACAAAAAAACTCAGATCAACAAAGCACTTTCTGAGTCCAACACAGGAAAACAACACCTTATGGAGACTACATGGAGAAAAACAGAATATTCAAAATTGGTTGGTTTTAACATTGCCATCAACTCCGGCCATCAGGAAATAACTTTTAAAAATCCTACCTGGGTAGAAATGTTGTTTTCAGACTCCAAAATTAAAACAAAAAAAGCTCTAAGATTTATATGTCAGGCTCAAGTGAGGTGGGACTCAGACTGTGCAACATGATACAAACCCGAGCAAAGTTTGAGCTGAGTGAGTTCAGCGACTTTGGGAAGGGATCTGTCAGCATCCAATCTGAGATGTCTTTATTTGACGTGATTGTGTGTTTTTTGTTTTTTTTTGTTCGCGGCCGGTCCAGCCCGCCAGTGTCCCTTTCAGCCCTAAAAGCAGCTGGGTCCCTGACCTCTACAGCAGCGGCCCTCAAAGCCTGGCTCTTTTCAGGCTCGGGAGCACAGGGGGAACCTCCCCGTTCCCTCCCACCGGCAACATCCCTTTCAGCTGCAGAGATAACTTTATTCATCTTGTGCATCATTGTATCCAGTTGAATGCGAAGAACTATGCAGACACTTGAGTGAATTGAGCTAGCGTGCGTGCATGTGTTAAGGACAGGAAAGAATGGGAGGTGTTATGTCTCAATTTCAGCAGATTGACAGAAATATATATATATAGATATATAGATATATATCCATATATCTATATATCTATATATAGATATATATATATATGCAAGAACTTCAAAAAACCAACTTCCAGCATTTTTCAATTCACCAGGAGAGAAGAAGTTGATCAAATTTGAGAAAGACAGAGTCATGATTTCATATTAGCACTTAAAATTTGCAATCACTTTCATACAAATATTTTGAGAATTACACTGGGGCCTGCAGATGCTTTCTCTCAGTTTCCGGAGCTAATTTACATAAAAGTGCTAAATAGCTGTGTTTTTCTCTCCCTCTCACTCTCTTTTCTACAGCGGTAACCTCTGCTGATTCGGCGATGGACAGCTGCCAGAGACAGTTAAGCTTATGTTCACCTGCCTAACACCAAAACAGCACGAGGACCACCCTGCTCTTCTCTCATCATTCATATTCAAGCCAGGGCCTCTTGACAAGTCTGCTGATCTCACTCAATGTTTTGTGATTTGGACAATACGTTTTCAGTGTGTGGGCAAAAAAATGCTGAGGCCATCTCCCTTCTACGGGCCGGTCTTGTGAGACACAACTAAGGCAAAAGCTCTCAAACCTTCTCTCCTCTGTGAGAGTTCAGCCTGTCAGTGAATCTGTCTCATTGCTGACGAGTCAAACGAGAGTTTGATTCTTTAAATAAGGCTTGAAAAAAAAAAAGTAAAAGACTACCAATCTTCTTAAAGTTTTTAAAATATATCAAATGTTTTATTCTAAAAGAAGAATCTGTACACCAATTATTTCTGCTACATCACTTAGTGAAGCCATTCATTTTGAAGTCACATGTCACTTTTTGACACATTATATTTCGGAAAGTTTAAAAATAAAATATTTACTCAAGTATATTTCTTATTCAGGGGCAGCCCAATGGATTACTGGGCAAAGCAACTGTTGGGGACCCAGATTGGCCTGGGGGTCCAACAAGAGTTTAATTTACCCAGTTAATGTTGACTAATACAATTATGCACATCCAGGTGCATTTTGAAAAATTCTAATATCTCAATAATTAAATTCAAAATCCAGACTATAATGATTAAATACACACATCATGTGCTTATTCATGTTAATTGTTATGATTATGACTTACAGCTAATGAAAATCCATGTTTCAGTTTCAAAAAAAAGTAGAAGAAATTTGTGTTTTGTTGTTATTGCAGAAATGATATGCTATGGCCGACACAGCCCTGGAAAGCTGGCAGTTGTTCACAAGGAGGGCAAACCATTAAAATTCACTGCTCACCACAGAGTGCTGTATCCAACCATAATAATGTAAAGTTGAGTGGAAGGAAGAAATGGGAACTTAAACCACAGTAGAAGGGCAGCAATTCATGCAGGAAGAGCCACAAACAAGGGATGATTGCTTATCCTCTACAGCACATGGACATGCTTTTCAGTAGCAAGACATTATTAGGAAGATAGTATTTTAAAAAAAAGGTTTTATGTATTCAACCCTTCTGGTGAATTTGGAACTTCATAAGCAGCAAGCCATACTCATCAACATTACCAGAAATAAGCACTTAAAATATCACTCTGCAAGCAAATAATCTGTACTATAGACACCTGTACTTTTTGAGTTGGGTATCTGAACCAAATTAACTTTCATAGTTTAAGGTAAAAAAAAAAAGTAGCTAATTTTATAATTTCTCTGCTAGTTGTGTCTGTGCACACTACAGATGTAAATAGCTAAGCAATTAATAGAGCTAAAAGACAACCTCTTGATGTATTCAGACTCTGAAAATAATTAAAGCAAATTTTATCAAATTTTACCTCTCTGCACCTTTCTTTGACTAAATCATAGAAGTTGAGAAAAACTTTGTAAAACTGTCAACTGCTTAGAAAAACAAATCTCATCAAGACCTAGAATTGCTTAATTTCACAGTTTACATACAAAAGAAATAGGAAATTCTTAGAAAAATTAATATTGAAACAACAGTGGTCACATCCATCTAATACAGAACATCCATCTAACATGCTGCATAGTTAGAAAATAAAGTAAAAGGACAGATTGTTTAAAACAGTCATTGTAGTGCATTGTTGGCTCACTGGTCAACTGCAAAACAAGTTATTCAATGGTTATTTAATTAATTTCAATTCAGTTTGAAAATACTTTATTAATCCTAAAGGGAATTAATAAATGCAGAATGCAAAAGTGATCACGCATGGACAATATAAAAGGGAGTGGCACAGTGGTGGCTTTTGGGCCTCATAAGTCCTTGTTTCCGCACTGTTAAAACTATTTTGAAAAGTTTATTTGGCATCGGAAAATAATTAAAATAACAGCATTAAATCCATTTTAGAGATTTAATGATATTTTAGCACACCAAGTAGACAAATAATATTAAAAAATAGATAAATGCATGACAACTTTGGCATTTATTTTAAAAATATTTCTGCAATAATAATGCACAAAAATAAAATTTTCTAAATAAGGGCATCCATATTTGTGATGTAGCCATGAACTAAGAACTTCTTTTGGGGATTTTGATATCCTAAAGAGAAAGGTTTATACATTAACGCTGTAGTTGCAAAACACTGTTGATATTCAAATGATTATTGTGCAAAATCTGGGATAAGCTTCAGTGTGAGAGCTCTTCTAAGTGCCTACAACTATTGCTAATTCCCCTCACCATTGTGGACCGAACAAAGGCCTTAATCCCATTTCACTTTTGTGGGAGGCTGGGGCTATTTTCCCCTCTCATAAACCAACAACACTCCCCCCTAAGCCAGAGCTGAGAGGTTCTGAGAAAGGGGCCAGTGTGTGTATACTTCAAGGCTCCTTTTTTGTCCAACTTGGCCGGTACTCTGCATAAACTTTTAAGTGGTCCCAGTAGGCCACGGACACCTTTTTTGGCAGAAAAATAAGCTACCAAAAACTGTAAAAAAGGAAACCAAACACTCTCTTAACCTGAACAATACAAAAGAAAATATATGAACTCTTTTATACCTCAAGTCTGGGCTGCAAAGACTTAACACATTTTTTTCCTTTTTTTGGTCACATACTAGTAAAAGAACGTTCACTCCTCTGAAAGCAGCTCTCTTTCTCTGCTTTGCAAATCCTTTTACATTATTTATAACATGGTGGTCCACTATCAAAGCGAGTGGAGTAGGACAGGATTCAGTTCTAATTCTTTGTAGTATTATGCTTTAGCTTGCAGTGGAAAATAAAACCACTTCTTTGACTTTGACATAATATTTTCTCTTTGTCATAAAACCCACTTCAGCATAGCTTTCACATTAATGCTTTAATTAAAAGAAGTGACGGTTTTGGGGATTCAATTCCTTTAATTGTAAGTTCTCAATGCAAATGTAAACTTCTTTAGACTTGTATATAATCTTGTCATTCAGTGTTACATCAAACAACATTTCATGTCTGATTAATGCTGATTTTTACTTTTAAATGCAAAAAAAGTCTTTGAAACCTCCACTTAATCTATTTTTTAATAACAATAGGCCCACAAAATGTGCAGTAGGAGTTCCTGAGTGGATAGGAGGCTTGGCAGAGCTCCCTTGGAACAGACAGCAAAGCCACTGGGCTGGTTATTTAGTGAGCAAGTGATGGCTTTATTCAGCTGCTGTGTCATGCAGTGCATGTGAACCAGCATGCAGGCCAGCATGTGGCCCGTGTTGGCTCATGTTAGGTGTGTAGTCCCACTTTAAAAAAAGGAGGAGCACATAAAAACACAAAAGTGGCAGGAGTTTCCTTCGACAGCCCCACAAACCATCCCCTCCTTTAATCTTAATCAATTAGACGCCCGTGAAGTGCAAACAAATCACAAACCTGTCAGCATACACAATACAGTGTAAAGAATCTGCAAATTACATGCAGTGTAGACAAGCTGCATCCCTTTTCTACAAAGCTCCATTGAAAGCTTCACATAAACCGGATCATATTTGTGCCCACTGACTTGCAGCATAATAAAGGATATCTGCCTGCTGAGGTGCCCACCGGAGTCCTCAGCTGTTAGGTTAATATCCACTGGGATCCACTAAGGTGAGTGTAGCCTTTCACATGCAATACTCATCTCTGCAAAGTGATACCTCTCTGATGATGTGAATGGTTTATAACATCCCCTGATAGAAACGTTTATCCATGGAAAACTTGGCCTAATGATATTTCCCTTTCTCAAGTTGACAGAGAGAAAATCCTGAGTTAAAGTATTATTGAATTCATACACCTGCAGACATGGAGTCATGTATCAAATCTAACCAACTCTTATCGGCACAGGATGCCACTTGAGGGTCTTTCTGGGATGTGGGTGTGGGGTGATTAGGCTTCAGGCAAAGATCTTATCTATTGTGGCTGGAAGGCAACAACAACATAAAAAAAACAAAGCAAAAAAGCAAAAAACTTTCTTCTTGTACTTTTGAATATATAAGTGCAGCTATGTTAGTTTTCATTACTTTTCAACTGAAACTGTGTATCACATCTACTGTAGGTGTGAGTTTATAATGTAATTGAGAAAGGCAACAATAAGGATTTATAATGTAATTGAGAAAGGCAACAATAAGGATTAAGCAAAAAAGGACAAATTATTTTAACAGAGAAGATAAATATCTATATTTTTTCAGTCCCGTTTCAAAAGGTTTTGAAATGTGTAAAACACAAGAAAACAATAATTATCAACCTCAGTCTATCCACCTCTTCACTTGTGAGTTTTGCTCACTATCACTTGTGGGCAAAACACCCGGATACTTAAACTCTGCTTAAGGGAGAGACTGACCCCCAACCCGGATGCAGCAATCCATCTTTTCTCCATAGAAAACCACATAACTAACCTTAGAGGATCTGACTCTCATGCGGACCATTTAACACTCAGGTGTAAACTGCTCCAGTACACACAAAAGCCTCTCTCCTGAAGACACTGACAAAACTACATAATCTGTAAAAGTTAGGGTTAGGGTAGGATAGATGAGTCACGGAGGTTCTAAAACCAGATACCCACCTCTCTACATCTACATCTAGCAATTCTGTCCATGAAAACCATAAACAAAACCTAATGTGCAGGTATGTCAGACCAGGTACCCAGAAATACTGCTGTAACACACACACAAAATACTTCATGGGACACTGCTGTAAATCTTCTCTAAATGACCGTGAACCCCACTTAAACTCTACAAGGATAAAATATCTAATGGTGTCATTTTGTTATCCTTGGCTGGACTTTAATGTGATGGTATAACTTTAAAAATACAATGGTTGTTGCTGAAGAATATCTTTTCACCTTGCTGGGTGAATATCTTAGCCTGAACACTGAAGGTAATTAATCATGAAAAAAAATTTTGCTTCTTAAATTACTTTAAAAAATAAAAAGTGCAGTTACATTTCATTTAAGTTGGCAAGATTTTTAAAAAATATATATAATCAATTAAGTGTACCCATGCAGATATTTTTAAACTTCAATTACAAATAAAATAAAATGTGAGGAAAATGTATGGGGCGGTAGCTGTTTGCTAACAGTATTTAAAATGCATTATAAGAAAAGGAGGAGAAATGTGTGGTTGTTTAACTTTGCAAAGATTGTAATCTTGAGTTTAATCATGAACCCCACATGAAGATTTGGAGAGGCACTGATTTACTTACATTGCTGTTATTTACTCACAGAACTGCATGGAAAGGTGTGAGAAAATAACTGCAATTTAGACTGACTAAATCACTAGCTTGTCTATGATGTTTTTCTCAATCAAGTAATGTCACAGCCTACCATGGCTCCAGACACTGAAAGCTTCAGAGGACATAGTTTAGATTATTATTGATATTTTCATTAATCTTACATGTGTTCTTGCTATCATCATGGAAATATTTATATTTTCTGGAGTCCCTGTACCAAAGGGTGAAAGGTGGTTATTTAGAGCGCAGACAAAAGCAGTAAGCTTCTTAGCGTCAAATTGGTGCATTACATACATACATCACGGGCAAACATTAGCAATTGGGTAAAATCTAAAACCTCAACACAGTCCACCCCTCCAGGAAGCACATTTTTCTGAACAGCTGAGAGCCCAGACCGACTGAAGCAAAGTCTAGTACAAGGTTTTCACCAGGCAAGATTTAAACAAGATCTGGTTTAACTTGCTTATTGGTCTGGATTAAGAACTAGTCTATAAAGACAAGGAGAAGGATGATGGTTAATGATCCTCCTCTTTGAATGATGCAATATTTGAAAAGGAAGTAGAGAAGGAGGAGAGGCATTCCTGTCCCACTTGAAAAAAGGGCTTTGCAGAGTAACCGACAGTTTCACTGGGTAAAATAGTTTGATGTCATGTTTGTCTGTTTATTGCTCTGTAATAACCTGCCAATGTGTGCAGATGCTCAATGACCATTGGAGATGGCACCAGTTCCCCCAAAACTCTGTAAGTATTAAGTTGGTATAGCAAATAGATGGAGGTCTGAAAGGAACACTTCTTGCTACACATCAACTCTGAGGATATCCGTTACCATCAGATTTTATGCTCTAGTTTTGTAATAACTTAAAAGGACAAAAAAATATATATTTTCCACACCTTTGCCTAGAAGCTACAATGCATAAACTACACTAAAATAATGCAGTGCTTAAAACTCACGAAGTGAGGAAGCTCAGACTAGAACAAAATTTGAAAGCAAATAAGTGGCTTGACTAGTCTTAAACTAGTCAAGCCACTAGTCACATGATTCACACTCTAGTGTAGAAACTGCAGTTACTGAGAGCTTCTTGAGCTAATATTGAGAAAACAGACTGTGGCAGACACTGTAAATTTGTCAAAGAACTTCATTCCAAAGTCAATAAGTCATCTAAGCACCAAAACCTCTTTAAAAAAACGATAAATCTTTTTCAGATGCTCAGTAGAAAAATATGTCAATGTCAAATTATTTCAGTCTGCAGAGTTAGACTAGTTTATTGTAAGGATTTGGTGTATATTTTTAAACTACACTGTGGTCTGTTGAGGTTCTTCAAAATGTTCATTAAAAATGAATGTGATTTAAATGGTATCCAGATGCCAACAAGAATGCCAACAGCTGGCAGACTACTTGAGGATTAAAGGCACAGACAGATCACACTGAAGAAAAATGTTCTGTTTAATACATTTATTTGATGATCATAGTTAGAAATATACCTATCAGGCTTTCCCGGTTGTCACCAATTTGTGTTCTTTTTTGACCTACCAATTCTTCTACAAAATTTATGGCAGGTTCTTTGAAAGAGGTAGTAATTTTGATACTAATGGACCTTTAAGCCCAGTGGGCTCAGCCCTTCCTAAAGAGGGGCTGGATTTTCTTCTACTCTGAAGTCGCCTAGAGAGCAGTTTTGGTGGGTGAAGGGATATTTACTTCCAACTGCCAAATACCCCTCCCTTGGTGAGCAATAAGGTTGCCTTTCAGGTGTTATAGGTTGCATGAGGAAAGGTTTTCACTTTCACAATGAATTAACATCAAATTTTATATATGTAAAGAACTTTAAGAGAAAAGTAGAGGTATTCATCTTTTATGCATTTTACTTAGGACTCAAAAGAGACTACTTCATAGATTTAAAATATAAAGTCTTCTTTATTTTATCGTGTGACTTTTTAGGCAGAACACACAAGTCATCAATAAGAGAATTTAAAGTGCAATATTTGTGAAGAAATGCTTAGTCTAAATTTTAACATCAAACTATCTGACATCTGTAAATATACCTCTACATAACCACTTAAAATAAAAGTTAAATAAAATGTAAAATTAAATCTTTGAGTTCAGATAAACCTACTCTGCTGATCAACATAAACTGCCTGATTATTCAAGCATGACATTTGCCTTACATAAAAATGTGATTATATTTTTAGTTGAGAGAAACATTAGAAATCCACTATCATCCATAAGCACTTGTCTTTCCAGTGGTCATCAGGCATGCCCTGGTTAGTCATTGGTTCAACTACGCATATGCACACTCAATTAGAGAGATCATTAAACAGTCGTGGTTTTGTTAAGTGAGAGGATGTGAGAAAACCGAGAAGGAACCAAAACGTGCATCAGGAGAACATGCAAACTCCATGCAGAATGACTCAGCTCATCAGGATTTGAACCCAGAAACTTCTTGCGTCAAGACAACACTGCTATTGAGAGTGCTACCATACAACCCCAATAGACATCAATATTATTATTTTTAGCAGCAAAATTGTCATCTATTTGACTGCATGTTTAGGGATTAAGTAATTGGAAAATGGACCCTCCCAACACCTTAAAAAAGGCCTTATTTAGTTAACATTGTAGAAAATGTAATTTATTTAAAAAATTTCACAACACAAAAGAACCACTTAGACCTAGCTGCCTATTAGATTTATCAAGGTCATAACCTGTGTGATAAGTTGTAACATCCAGATGATCATTAAATAAAGTTCCTTATCAGGTGTTCACTTGTGCAAGAATTAAGCAGTACTTTGGTTTGGAACATTTTAACCTCAGAGTTTAATTAATATTAAAGAAGTGGCAAAACAATAGCCCCACTGCATTTGAAATCTTAACCTCCTGTGCCCTCATTTGGAGTACCTTGCATATCTCCATGCAGCACCAGTCTAATCTATGGCCCGTCGACGTGACCAGGTGAAAAGTGCTGTTAATTCTATATTGGAGTAGGCCATGTGTTGAGAGCAGCAGAGACAGGTAGAGCATGCCATGGGAGTCAGCAGGTGACCTGAGAGGGATTGCCAGGCAGGGTGTTAATTGGATAGGTGCGCCAGCCCATTTGTGCTGGCTGTCCCATCGCACAAGACATGGTACCTATTTTTGACTCCCAAGACAAGCTGCTAGTCTACTCTCATACATGCTCTAAATATAGCTTGTGAAATAATTTTTTTCTTACCACGACATGACTTTTCCCAAGTCAAAAACTCAGGAGGTGGGGGGAATTAGAAAGACAAGACACAAGTACATCCCATGGCAGAGACTCTCTCTCAGATAACAGTTTATGAAAACCTGTAAACTTATTAAAGAACACTATTTAAGAAGATAGGTTTGGCAGCTGACAACAGCTTGATTTTGTCATTAGTAAATGCAGTAATTGACGTTTGTGAGGAGATAATCTAAAAGGAGTTTGTTAATAAATGTACAGTAATTGCTGTGTCTCTATTAAAAAAATGTTAGCTGTGAGGTTAATCAACTATAAGCTAATGAAAACATATTTTGTCATGTTGTCATGTCTTTTACTTGCTTCACAAGCCTGTTTACCACTTGGCGACTGCAATTAGTTCACAAGCTGTTGGTTACTGACATCAGAGGAAATTACAAAATAGTGGTTTAAAATGAGCATGTTAAAAAAACCCTGAATGTTCACTCTGTATTTATTTATATGTTTAATATCAAAATTGGTCTGATTTTAGAAAAACATTTGACAGTCAAAACTACATAGGTCTGTATATTTGGATTTTCAGTTTTACAGTTTTTTGGGGTTTTTTAACAACAAAAATGCAGTCAAAACAAAACCATAAATAAGTAATAGGCAAAAACATTAGAGCAACTAAAGTTAAAACATTAAAACATTTCTGGGATGGCATCTAATTCTCATGGTTATTTGATATTTGTGCTGCCCTGTAGTGGACTGGTGGAAATCTGTCCATAGTATATTCCACTTCTTGCCCAATAAATGTTGGAGATAGTTACCAACTCTCCAGTAACCATGTAAGAATAAAGCAGGTATAAAAAAATGGATGAATGGCATCTGATTAATTTAAAGTAGCTTTTTGACTGTTTTATACATATATATATGTACATATTTAATGTATCTTGGTAATGCTTATTTTGGATTAAAGTTCTTGACTTTCTGCTTAATATACAGTACATATATATATATATATATATATATATATATATATATATATATATATATATATATATATATATATATATATATATATATATATATACAGTACAGACCAAAAGTTTGGACACACCTTTTAATTCAATGAGTTTCCTTTATTTTCATGACTATTGACATTGTAGATTCACACTGAAGGCATCAAAACTATGAATAACACATGTGGAAATATGCACTAAACAAAAAAGTGTAAAACAACTGAAAATACCCCTTATATTCTAGTTTCTTCAAAGTAGCAACCTTTTGCTGTGATTACTGCTTTGCACACACTCTGCATTTTCTTGATGAGCTTCAAGAGGTAGTCACCTGAAATGGTTTTCACTTCATAGGTGTGCCCTGTCAGGTTAATAAGTGGGATTTCTTGCCTTGTAAATAGTCATGAAAACAAAGAAAACCCATTGAATTAGAAAGGTGTGTCCAAACTTTTGGTCTGTACTGCATACAGTACTCTATAATACTCTATAATATTCTAATTGAATTCAATGAGAAGGTGTGTCTAAATTTTTCCGTCTACATTCAATTCCTGATTGTGAAGTTGTACCACATAACGTGTTAAATGCTGCAGAAACCCTTTTTTTTAATAGAACTACTAACATGCATCTGTAGAACATAACTACGCAGGACTGATTTCTAAATTGTGAGTTTGCCTAATGTTGTCTTTAACAATACCATATGATGTAGGGGCGGTTGATATGACATTAGACCGAAACGTCAAACTTGACTCTCATTGATGCAGTCGATGGACTGAAAATTCTCCTCCACTTCTCAACACCAGACACCATCTCAACTATTTGGTTGTGTTGTGATTGAGCAGAAGTTTTAATCTGTCATTTCCTCCCCATGTATTCCCCCTCCTACTTCTGTTTTATGCCCTCTAAAAATATTTCATAATCATGTACTAACTGTTGCTCCACTAGTTTTTAATTTAATGTGATATATATATATATATATATATATATATATATATATATATATATGTACAGTATATATATAACTCTTTGCAGTCTCAGATACCTTGAGTTTCAAAATTGTAAGAAAAATTGTAACAAAAGTATAACAAAACCATGTTGTTTAAAGCAATACAACATTTGAAAACTCAATTACTGAAAAAGATTTTTACCATCCACTGTCCAGTCTGAACAAGCTACAGCTGCTAGCGCTTTTATGATTTATTGAGTTAAATGTTTAGAAAACATGGAGAAAATGAAACAAAGAATATCTTAGTCATTGCCAAAGGAAACGTGGGTAAAAAACATATCAGACACCAACTCCGGGTTTGCTTTGTGTGAAAATTAACTACTTTTCACGGCCATGCAGCATGAACCAGCCCTGCCTGCTTTTATTTGAATGTGAATGCTTTTAATACAGCAAAGGGGTATACATAACCTTTAATTTAACCTTAACCATTGTGCTCAGTGCAGACTAGCCCTTCTATTGTTAAAGATGTGGCATCTTATTTTTTAATAAGCAAAGGGGATTAAATTAAATCTCATCCAATCCAAATGAAATGAGGATTTTTGGATGCATTCATACAAAATGTGTCTGGAAAAGATAATTCCTCTTAAT
The DNA here is from genome assembly GCF_002775205.1 of Xiphophorus maculatus. Taxonomy (NCBI): domain Eukaryota; kingdom Metazoa; phylum Chordata; class Actinopteri; order Cyprinodontiformes; family Poeciliidae; genus Xiphophorus; species Xiphophorus maculatus. The sequence continues at coordinate 10,700,858 of NC_036444.1, forward strand.
GGAAGGAATTTAAAGAAGTTGGCTCATGCTTTTGCACTTGGATTACAATGTGCTTTTTTTTCTGGTATCATAGTATAATTTTAAAATGGGAAGAAATTCAGCAAAAAAAAAAATAAACTGACAGAAAAAATGTGACACAGGAAAATGTCAAATTAGGTACATTCTAATATCAACCTGGCAAAAAAATAAAAAATAAATAAATAAATACACTTATTCTTCCTCACTATAGTCAGCAAAAACATTGTTTTGTGTTATCTTAGTGACTTTTACATCTGCTTATTTCCTTTACCTCCTTTTCCTTGCTATTTGTGCTCCTCCACGTTAGGGGCTTATGTGAGCTGTCAAATTTGTGGGTGATATCTCAATTAAGCCAAAGGGGGAGAAAAAAAAGGAAAATCTATTGTTTATGGGGGTGTGCAAGGGTATTTTCAAGCTGCAGGAAACAAGAATGTGTTCGGTCAGCTTGAACAGCGCAGAAGGATTTTGGGGAGGACTCGTCCTTTGTGACACATGCAGCATAGACATAATGAATTATATTATAATTACAAAGCGCAGTCTGTAGAAGTGGACAATATAGATATTTGGCCAGGAGGGGGTTGGAGTGTGCTGCTCCATAGAGACTCAGCCACTCCAGACAGCATTTGCTATTCAGATCAGTTTAACTTAGACAAATCTCAATATAGATGAATGGGGCCTTTGTTTGGAAAGTAAAAACATTTGAACAAGAAAATCTCATCTTCTCATGCACAGTAGTTTCAAGACAGCAAGACTTTCTGATTCAAAGTCAAAAAGTCAAAACAATATGTTTATTCGTAAACCATCAAAAATGGCAGGAGTAAAAAAATAAGTAAAACTCTTTCAGTAAATAAATGTAGGTGGGAGCATTTTTTTTAAACCAGAAAACACAGGTTTGGCAGGTGGAGCGTGAGGCGTGCTGGAGGAGAGATGCTGGAGGAATTGCATTTTGTGGGCAAAGCAGAAGCGAGGAGAGCAGCAGAGGGGAGGGAAGCTGGCAGTGACTGAGAAGATGAGGATTTGACGGCAAGGTGACAAAGAGTTCAAACAAAATGAGGCTTGTAGATTAGCAGCACTCCCCTCAGTGACAGGTGTCATCTCTTGGGGCAGTCTGTCATTCTGCCTGCTGCCACTCTTTATATAATACAACGAGGAGAGGCAGCAGCACTTGCTCCTCACGGCTCTGTCCACACACTGCTGTACCTGTCTAAAACCTAAATTAAAGCCTGAGCGGCAAGACGGGAACATAGTGAAACAAAACTGAAGCAAGTGTTGATTTACATTGGGAGGTAATGTGCTCTAATAGGTCAAGACAGGTTGCAGATAGAACATTTCATGGATTTTTAGGCTATGCACTTTTGATTAAAAAAAAAATATTGCTAATTTTAGAGGCTAAGATTACGTTAAAACCTGAAGGATATATTAGATTTGATGAAATTGACTTACACGTCACAGGATAAAACGAATACTTTTTTCCCTTTTAAAAAATGGAAAATTATATATTTGAACATTTTAAAATGATAATGTTGTACAAAAGTATTCTTATATTCCAGGGAATTATTAGGCATTATTCAGTTAGTGTTGTCAGAAGTATAATATTTTGAGGAACATCAATGTCTTTTAGATTATGATTTACCAGCAAAATCTATATTGCTTTTAAATAATAAAATCCTTCTAATTTTACATGTCTAAAAATTGTATATTGAATGTATTCATTTAAAAATCCAAATTTGTTCACCTGATTTATTTACAAAAAATAATTGTGAATTAATTTTTGAGAAATAAGACTTCAAAAATCTAAATATTTTACTAGTGCATAAAACCACCAAAAACATATGTTTATCTTCTCAGCAGAAAAAAAATGAAAATATATAACAAACTAGCAACAGTTTTCCATAACTAGTTAGAAGAATCAAAAACAGGCATTTAGGACAAAACTAAACAGAGACATTGTATTTTTTTCCCCAGTCAGTTTAGTTTTGGCCAAACCTTTAACAAGTCTGCAATAGAGGAAGGTATTAACTAAAGCTCGGAGGGAGCAGCCAGCTCCCGTCATCCTGGTGACACGCAGACTGAGACCTGCTGCTCTCTGCCCAGGACTCCAGCCATCTGCTCCACAGATTGCACTCAAACACACACACACACAGCAAGTGCTGCTGCCTCCCCTTTGGGTGCGAGAGTCACCAGAGGGTCAGCCACTTTTCCAGGACTTTCTCCCTTATATTTTTTTGACTGCTTTCACTTGCATATGTTGATTATGGTTGCCAAGCAACTCAACCCCCCAAACAAGAAAGAGAAAGAAAGAAAAAAGTGTGCACAGATTGACAAACTGCAAAATCTGCAGCGAGTCTCAACAGTAAGAAGGAATGGATAGAGAGGAAAAAACCAGGAGACATATTCTGATGTTTGTTTTTGACAGATGAGGGATGCCCCCTATTGACTTTGTCAGGGAAGATAGAAATGGGGGTAGAGAGTGTAAAACCAGGGAGCAGTACAGACTACAGGATAAGAAGAGAAGTAACCCGAGTGTCAGCGTTCTCACTGAGGGAAAGAGAGGTCTTTCAGAATATATGGACAAAAGAAAGACGTGCACGACTAATATACATTGGGGTTTTAAATATTCATAGCACAGGTTGGAAGGGAACGAGGGTTATAAGAGTATTTGGCAGGTTCCCAAATGGAATTCTCTTAGAATAGCAAGCAGGTTTCATAAAATCAGACATCTAATGAAAACCAAGATGAGTTATAGGTGGTTATACTGTCGAATGGCAATTATCTGCAACCTTGCTGAAATCAATTAGTAATTTTTTATACAAATATTTCTAACTTATAAGACCATTAAAATGTTTACAATTATGCTTTGAAATTCCTTGTTTTCAGTTTAAAAAAAAAAAAGATGTCTAGCTTTAATGAATTTCCGGATAAGAACAGAATTTCACACACTTGCAGCATGACGACATCTGTGGCCCCACGCATAAAAAGAAAAAAACAACAAAAAAAACAAGTCAGATGCCTTGCAGTGCCTCTCTGGTCTGTGAACCGGCATCCGTCGGGGAAATCAACCACCCTGGGCACAGTTGTGTTAGAGTGAGTAATGAGCCGGGCTTTCCATGATGGCTGATAGAGGCTCCCATTAACATCCACGCTTCAGGGTATCCTCCGTCTCTGTGTTGTGGAATTGAAATGAGATCTGATAGAACCATGTATAATTTGTTGTCACATCAAAGTGACACTTATTAGCTTTATTTCCTTATCAATGCTACATCTACAGTACCTCTGGGTAAATATTTCAGAAGTGCAATCTGCAGCTGGAGAGCTTTTGTTATGAGCTTCTAACCAGAAGTGAGAAACTTTCAAGGACTGTGTTGTTGCCTGAAATAGTTTTAATATACATTTAATACATGTTCCAATTGCTTTAAATAAGATTTTTCAACTGACATTTAAAGAAAGGTCTGGCCTTTCAACAGGAGAGGAAACATGATAATCCCTACAACTAATAATAATATGAAAATGTTTTGGTTTCCGCACAAGTTTTGTACATTCATTTTCCTTTACTCTTACTCTAATACGGACATAAACACATATTTTAAATTAATCTCGTATCCTGAAGTGGATTATTGTGAATTTGTCCCACATCCCTCTTCATTTCTTTGTGACTTTGAATTGGGATATTGCTGGATATCAGACTATCAGAGCTAAATAATTTCCACAAGTCCAACAGAGTGCTGAGAATTGAAGAGTTACATTTTTTACCATTGCATCTACGGTTGTGCAGCATTATAGTTCGTGAGTGGCACCTCATTTCACACAGCCTAATGGCTTGACACTGAGATCACACTGGGGATCCAAGCAAGGAAGCTTCCCTCTTTTTTATATTTTGTGCCAGGTTTCCAAAGATATATGGCTTAAGATTGACTACAATATTATTATATACCAAATTGTCTCTTCAGATGATGTAATTCTTTTAATGCTATGCAGTACATAGAATTTTATTGTGTTGTAGCAAACTTAGCAGGCTAAATTTACAAAGATTAATACTGGTTGCTTATATCATAAAAAGCTCCTGCAGGTCTGTGATATTTAACAGATCAGGATAGAAAATGGCACAGTAAACTACTCAGCTGAACTTATCTCACACGCCTGGATGTGACAGACAGTGTAGCCCCTCCAGCTCAGTTGTCATACACCGGCGACCAGTCAGAGCTCGTCAGGTTGCACGATTGTATAATTGTGTTGTGACACCTTGAACCCGCCAGTGGTGCATAACCACGTTAATTTTCTGATAGCAAGGCATGTGCCGCGAGAATCAGAGTTATGATGGGTGTAATTTGTGCCTCCAATGGCAGACTGAAAGGAAGGGGGTCATCGTCAGGATAAATACAAATTAAAATTGATGCAGGTCTCGTTTCTGCTTGACCAGCTTGTTCCAGAGAGCTGGGGATAGGGCACTTGGCGTTTATGTCGTTTGGTCTTCCATCTCAGTTCAGGGCCTGAAGGTAAAAACTCTGTATAAAATACACAAGTCCAAAGGCATCCTGGTTGATGAAATAAAAAAGAAAAAAAAAACTTTTAAGGCTTCAAATATGGCAAATGATAGATGAAAAGCTTAAAATGAGGAATTCCATTCAAAAGCTGTGCCGTAGCAGAATTCCTTTAAGTTTCAGTGACTTATACTTCTGATTTAAATTTAAGACATTTAAATAAAATTAGATGATATTTATAAAAACAGCACTATCAATATTATGTGGTTCATTTTAGACTTCGGCATGAGGTCCACTCTTACGCTAAAGTAAAAAAAAAAGTAAAGCTTTAATAACTCTGAAAATATGGCTGAAGAATATATCAAGATGTCATCAAAAATATCACTGTATATATTAGTGCAATTTCAAATGATAAGAGTAGAGCCAATATTTGGGAGTACATCTTATTTCAAATGCGGGTCACTGAAGCTCTGCCTATCAATAATATAACTGGCCAGTCTGATAGACTCTAACTGATCTTAACCCCCGCCCCCAAAACAAAGTTTACCCTGAACTTATTGTTTTTATTTAAAAAATAAAAACCCAGTTTTGCTTACTGCTGACAAAATAATATAAAATATTAATTATGATCTACCTTTTTCTTGGTGAGGCTGCAGGAGGATGGATTATGTTTATTTCCTCTATGATAGTGGCAGCTGCAGTAAAGTTTTTTTTTTCTAGCATGTTTAAGCTGGATTTCTTAAGTGACTTGTTTGCAGTCCAGTTAAATTCTTGTTTTGTTTCATCTGTTTTTTTTTTTTCTTTTTTCAACCACACACCCACAGACATGTTAATGCGAAGTTTGGACATGTCCAAGCGTGCCTACCTCTTGTTGTGTACACCTTTAATCAGATGAAACTTGACTTGTGGCTTTGGTAGATTAGTGTAAAATGCAATCAAAGTAAAACAGAATTATTCTTGCGATTATTGAAATAAGTTTTATCAGTTACCAATGGATATGAAATCGAGATTAATATAAGTGAAGAACATAACCAGATAAGAAATGTTGGCTTCTGTAAAACTGACATTCATTAAAAGGGATTTAAACCACTGAAATTTTATCAAGTTTTTAAAACTTTAAAAGTATGCCTTGATACGGCATATCCCTAGCCTTGATTTGAACAACTATTTGCTGTTGTTTCAGAGTGTGAAGATGTGCATTAAAAGGTGTGTGTGTGTTGTATGTCCAGCAGAGGAAAAGAGGCCTCCTCCTGAACCCCTGTCACAGCTTCTTTGACAGTGAGTTCAAGAGCTCTTCATTACAGCCTCTGCGCATCTGAGGGAAAGGAGAAACAATGCTTAGAGCCGGCCGCACATAACCTTTCGATTCAATCAACAGTTCAAACTGTCTCCCGCTACTGCAAATCATTCTGTTTCGAGCCAGTCAAGTGCACCACTGAGTCAAAAAGCCTCCTATCAAAAATGGATAAAAATACCTTTCCTCAAGCTGACCAGCAGGCAGAAACCTACATCACAATTACCAGGATATAACCTGCTGCTGTAGCTTTGTCACAAAGACAAGTAGAATCCAGATTACAAAAACAGTAATCACAGTGTTTTAACAGATACCTATACATTACCTGGAACTGTGTGAAATATGTACGTCAGTGAGAATATGTCGCAACAGCCTGACATCAAACAAAAACTGACAACGCAATATCGACATCAAACAAAGGCTCGTCAGTAATGTTTCACACAAATCCACTGATATAATAATTATACTATCCCCCGTCCTTAGTGGAGGTTGATTGTTCTTGCTGTGAGCTAACACACTTAATTGTAGTATGCAAATGAGAGCAATTACAAAGCTTTTAGGTGAAGAGATGACAGCTGAGGTTGGTTTTTATTGGGGCGAGAAAGAAGGGGGGGGTGCTACCTCGCCCCAAACAGTCGTCATAGAAACTACATACAATAACGCAACTGTCAAACAGATATAATCTCATGATATGTTGAGAAAGGGCCTCCTCTGTACCTTGTGTTTATAGAGCAGCCGCACGTGAAAAAGAAGAAAAAAAAAGAAAAATTCTTTGATTGCTGAACAAACAGTCAATTTGTTGTTGCAGCGGAAAAGAGGGCTCATTTTAGGGAAATAGAAATGTTGGAACAGATTCAATTTCCAAACCAACACTTCATAAAAATGTAAAACACGCTTAAACAGTCCAGAATGATTTTTGTAGTGGCTGTAATTAGTCGCATCTATCAAAACGGAGTTTCTGACAATTATCTTTATAGCAGTCATTAAGCGCACCGTGGAGTCTGTGGCTTCGGGAAACAGGCCTTCACTTAACATCTGCTCAGAGCATGCAATAATCTGTACACTGTGATTTATTTTAAATCAAACTGACTTTTTTTAATGTTTATGCCTAATAAAAACCGATTGTATAATTGTGTCATACACTCACCAAATAATAGGATTGATAAGATATCGCTTTCATCAATTTTTTTAAATAAATTGCCCGCTTTTATTACAAACATAATAGGATTTGGGTAAAGTTGCTCAATTTGTGGAAAGTTGCCCAAATTGTGGAGTATGTCATGTTTTGGAAATGATTTTTCCTGCACTGAGAATTTGCTCTTCTTTTGCATCAGAAAGGACACCATCAATGCCATTATCATGCAAAGTAGAAAGTTGTGCTCAAAAATGTACTCAATTTTTTTTTTTTCAAAAACAAACTGTATAACAATTACTCATGCAGAGGCCTTCATGAATTAAATATGAGTTGTGTTTCCAAATGAGATGTTATGGAGGTAAATGACAAGAGGCAGCCCGTAATTGAGGCGGTGGCAACACGGGCCTCCTGAACTAATCCCCGACTCGGCCACGTGACCGGTGGTCCTCCAATGGTGGAGGGGTCCTTTTCGCCACAAAGCCGAGGCAGCTGGGAAAATTGATTTCTCATCTGAGCTGTATTTGATAGCTTTGGAAATCAGAAATTGAAATTAACTAACCTGCGCCCTGTCATTACAAAAGAGCAAATTAAAGTGCACCACCGCGGCTCTGCTGAGGACGGGGAAAACAAACTCAGGCTCGTCTCGGCCCTTGACTTTGTCGTCTGCCTTCTGCCAAACAAAGCCTCGACAAAGATGAAACAAAAACAGGGAAAAAAAACGTTTATTTTTTATTTTTTTTACTTTGGCTGGTAATTCAACGTCATAGAAGAAATAATAATTTTGCACAAAAAATGTCACAATGTATCTGTGTGTGTGCTTAAATTTATTATGTATTCTATTTATTTATCAATAATTGAACCCAACATTATTTGTACCTCTGGTCAAATGTGATAATATCTAGGTGAAGCTAAACTTGATTGACTAAAACTGTTTTCATTCAACCAGAAACTATATTTCTGATAGGTTATGAGATAGAAATCCCTAAAAAGATAATAAAACAAGACAATTATGTTTGTTTTATTTATATTTCATTAGATATAGCATGTTGAAATTATTTATAATCTATGTATTAATTAATAAAAAAAAATTATTATTTATATTCCTCCAATCATTTTTTATAATTGCTGGAAAGTTTTTTACATGTTTTCACCAGACAAAAAGATTGATTTATCTTTAAGGTTGTAAGGCCCTGTTGCCATCAACTTAAACTAGTTCTATCCACAGATTCTGAGTCACATTCAAGTGGGAATTTTGACTGAGCCACTCCTAAGTGTAAAATATTGCTTTCACTCAGAAGAACCATGTTTGTAAAATTAAAATAATAACTTTGAACCAAATCTGCCAGAGGCATGAGCAATTTCAGGCATAGCTGTATAGATTAATACAACACAATATAAAATGAATGTAAATCAAAAATAAATTATATGAGATGCAGTTATTTTCTTTTCATTTATATCTATATTCCTATCTATGAAGTAGTAAGAGGAATTGTACAATTTATAGTCTCAGTAGATCTAACACATTTTCCAAATATACTAAGTCTTGGTTAATTACAAACTAATTTAGAATTAAATATAGACACTGATTATTTGCCAAGATATAATGAGCGACTAATTTGCTGTTCATTATTAGAGGAATGTAAACAACTACTTAACAAGCATTTAGGAGTAAAAACTCTTTTACGCCAACGAGTGAGTGAAAGTGGACAGGATGTGAAGCAGAAAAACAAAGTAGCTGGCCGCGTTCGCAGACAACACGCTGAAACAGATGTTCCCGCAGGTGGACGTGCAGATCAATAGGCGGCGGAGAGCAGCGAGAGACAGTTACCTGAGCTGCAGAAACTAGCAGCAGATGTTAAACAGACTGATGCCCTGGAAGGCTGATCAATGGACAGGAGGCAGATGGAGTAGAACACGGAGGAGTGGTGGGGAGGTGCCGTTTGTGGAGACAAACATAAACAATAATAGGAGACACATTTGATATGCAGATGGGCGCCTGTCCAAGACATTAACCTAGCAATACGCAAAAATAAAATAATAATGATAATAATAATAATAAGCAACTTGCAGGAAACTCCAAACTACACTCCCCTCCACTGACATCTGTGTCATGCTAATTACGAATGAATTTAAGTGCTCTGTTGTTCTTCCAAAATCATAATTCTAACCAGGTAACTTAGGGGCAGGTGAATGACCGGGTATCAGGATAGAGAAATGAGATTCAGCAGTTTCACAAGACTAAAAACTTGCCTAATTAGGAGTGGTAAGAGGTAATGTCAAAGTGCAATCCAAAAGACTATCACCTTTACCTCCTATTAGTGAAAGAAATGCACAATGAAAATCCTACTGCATCAGATCTTGTCTTCAGTCAGATTTCTTTCATAATAATGCTTATTTAGAACATTTTTGGGGAAAATCCATTTAGGTATTTTCTAATCCAATAAACTATGAATCAAATTAAAATATTTCCTTCTCAAAAGAAAATAGTAAATTCAGCAGGCTTGCATTTTTCCTACCAATCTTTCCACAAATGCTACACATCTTTTACAAACCCGCTCTCACACCTACACACACACCCAGATCTCTTGACATCCAGCGTCCCAATGGCCCCCGTTGTCCGAGAAGCAACTTGAACTAGGCGATAACCTGATAGACTTTATCTTGTCTTTGCTGGCTCTCAGTGAAGTCTGAAGAAGACACTTCAACTGCACAGCATCCCCCCAGAGTCCTAACCTTCCCCTCCATCTCTCCTCGCCGCCATCGGTGCCTGAGAGCTGTCAGCGGCCTGTTGCTTATTGATGTTTCTGCATGTTTTATGTCTTTCTAGAGATATGACGGCCCTGACACAGTGCTGATTTCAATCAGCCCACCGCATACCACAGAGACTGACAGCTGGGGAAAAAGCAAGAGGGACAAAAAAGGGATAAAAAAAAAACTAAGAATTGGTGGGGATGTCATTGGCTCAGATCAGCTTCGGCCTTGTCTCTGTCTGAGGATTCTCCTCCCTTCTAATGAAAATGTTTCATTCACATCTCACATCTCTTGCCTCCCTTGCTGATGAATTCAACAGAAGAAGGAGAAACGAATAGCGGGGAAAGAAATTCAGCTTTTGTCAGATTGGGGAGGCAAGAAGAGAGGGTGACCCCTGAGCCAAAGGTTCTGACACTGCATCAATCCCTTTAGGGGTGAGGTCTGCTGGACTAGCTTTGGCTGAAGATTACTTCAGCACATCTGAGGGATGACTGCTCTATCTATTTCACACATTCTATGCAGAGGAGAGTCTTGTATGCTTTGGATCCTGAGCTGCCCAGTAAATTAGGTCTGAGATCATTCCATGGAATGAGGGGAGCTATCCAAGCCAATTCAACTCCAAACCATTGACAGAGAGCTTACCGAATCCCTGGAAGAAGAAAAAAAGGGGGGACACACATCTACTCCTTCTTTTTTTCTTTATGATACCAAACAGAATGTACCATGGATAATCCTAATAAGGCTCTTTACTTGCAAATTTAAGTGTATGCACACATGTACCGATAAGACGCTCCCACACAGCTTTCTCACATACATGGTTTTGAGAAACACGTCACCTCTGCTGAACTTTCTGGAGCCTTTGTTCCAAAAGTGAAGTCATATGTTTGACTCTATTGGTGTTGTGATGCTAAAAGATGATGTCTTGTGGATTTTAATTAGGACTGCTGACTTAGAGGGCAGACATATTTGGAATAAGTCTTTTAACTAATCTTCTGTAATATATTTTGAAAGAAACTTTTAATACTCATTTCTTATTTAAAATGTTATCAATCCTGGGGGGGAAATTTGCTGCTTCACAGCAGTACAAACACAAGAAGCTATATTACAGATGACATAATTAAAAAAGTAGAGTATAAGTAAGACTGGAAGTAGCTCTATAAATAACTTTAAATGGAAAAATGCATAACCTTGTACAGCCCTATGAGAGTGAAAGCAGTGAACAGAGGTATCCTGTATATACATATATAATATATAAAGTCTGTATATACAAAGTACTTCAATTGTGAACTAGTATGTCGCTTATGTTCTCAATCATGAAATGTGAGTTCTACCTTTATTTCAATAAAAAACAAGGAAAGATACTTTGGAAATCACAGTCTTTTCTGGACATGGCCCAGTCATGGTAGCAAGGTATGCCAACGGTAGAAGTTGTTTAGCGAGAAAAAATGTATTTAGATGCCAGAGTTCACACAGGCTAATATTAACAAAGCCCTGCGCCACTTGTTGCTGGGCACTGCTGGTTAGCTAGCACACTGTTCTCTCGTTAAGAAATAAATATCCCCAAAAGACGATAAAGAAGACTCAAACCTACTCCTGCTTTCTCTTTATGCCAACAGACAAAACATATGAACAATAATCAGAGTCAAACTCGTCACTTCCGAACTTCAATCACTTCTAGCATCCTGGTGCTTCTGTGCCAAAAAGTGAAGTCCTACAATTAATTTGTTGAGTTATGTAGTGCTAAAAGTTGACAAGCTAAGCATTCTCATTTTGACTCAGGTTAAAAAATATTTGGTGCCAGTCTTGTTTACTCAGTGCATGAAAACAGTACAATTTATCATGGCATTTTAAATCGTCATGGATCCTTTAGGTTCACATTCATTGAATTGTCCTCACTTATTTTATTTTAATAAAATTTTTGACATTTAACAACAATGAAAAAGACAAAACTCCAAAGAGTTCATTGCCCCTTCTAGGCAATGCACTCTGGGCAAAATATATTAACAGTTTTTAGCTAGCTTACGCACAGCAATTGGTTGGGAGGGCAATTCAGTATTACTTAAAGTTGCATAAGGCCACTTAAAACTGTAGTTAATTGAGTAGTTTCTTTTATATTCCCTTAAAGAGACTTTAAACTGTCAGAAAGTTGTGACAGATCATCTTTGTAGTTTTAAAACCTTAACCTTTCAAGACCTTATCATCCTTGGAACACCCAGTCTTCAACCATTTACTGGTAAGAAGGCATGTCAATGTTATGTAATTAAAATAATATAAAAATAATAATTAAAAAAATGCATCAACAATTTTTAGGCTCCTTTAATAAGATGCCAGAGAAAATTCTGGAGTGAATTTTCAATGACTTCATGGAGCATAGAATAATGAAACACTGACTAAACTTCCTCTACCTGTTCCTAAACACTAATGGTTAGAAGGCTGAAAGAAGACTACTAAAGTTTTTTCCCTGCCTACAAAAAGACTCATTATTTAATTCCGTAATTTAAAATGTTTTCAACCATGAAAAACATGTATCCTTGTGATAAGGACACTAAAGAGGCACCACCTTTAAATATAATTAAGGGTACGCTGCTTAAAAACTGAAGTCTGCAAGTCTATTGAGTAACAGCCTGCAGGCTATTCAAACAGATTACTTCATCAACTAATATTAGGTTTTAGTGTTACCCTAAAAAACATAATAGAAAAAGCACATACTATTCTGAGCAACTTGGCTGAATCTGATGAAGAAAAATGTTTCCCTTGTTTATATTTAAAGATATTAAAATATTAGCTCAAATCTGTGTACTTTTCTTTTGAGTGTGTTTTAATATTCCTCTATCAGGCTTTTTTTTTTAGAACACAATTACTGTGGCCATAATGAGATTCAAAACAAAGCCTAAATTAGCTGTCATTAAATTATTTCAATTTCCTTAGCCTAATAGAAGATTGTGACAGGTGTCATAGTTGCCATTATGTCTGGCATCGCAACATGTTATAATGGATAATTGATCCATCAAAAAACATCAAGCCGAGGCAATAACTAGCTTGGGACTGGCATACTGAACATGCAGAAAATCGAATTTAACCCCACGCTGGCTGAAACACTCCCTTGCTCTGTCGATCAAGCATGTCTCCCTGACAGCTCTGTTCGCATGTTGTTAAATAATCTAAAGGGAGAAAAGAAACATGAAAGAAAAAAGCAAGTCTCAGAGGAGCTGTCACGGAGAAAGGCAAAATGCCACGGGGGGGTGAGAAATGCCTTCGGTCGCGGCAGCTTTTCACATTTTAATTTTGGTCTGCTGGACTGACTTATGGTAGCGCCTGAGTGAGCGGGTCCTGGGAGTCAGGGCTTGCACTGACCCCTGAGCATAGACCAGCCCAGAGAGATGTCAGCCGAGAGCTCCTGAGGGTTCAGCAGGCTGCCAGGCACTTTGAAAGCTGCTGCCAATTCAGCCTAGATTTCAGCTGAATGGTCGCTTACAGAGAAGGGGAGCGACAGCAATCAAAACAGGTTGCAAAAGGAAGAGAATTTGCTTTCAAAATGTATTTGGCCTCTGACCTTGCATCCAACCTCATGGCCCACGCCTTTGAAGCCAAGCATATTTTTTTGAGAGATGCTGAAAGAGGGGAGGGTTTTAGAGGTTACTTGGAGCCTGTCAGTATAAATATATTAATAATCTGACAGCTTCATCTGCTTTTGAGGGCCAGCCTTGACAGCTCCACAATAGGCTGCGCAATAGTCCTCCTCGTACATGTCTAGCTTCCCCTGTCTGAACAACACAGAGAGTTTATTAAGACATCACACTCCTGTGAAGTATTGATTTTACACCAGTCTCTGTCACTTACTGTATTAGCCCAAGCAGGAGCTCCGAAATAAACTATGACAGCTGCATGTAACCTGCTGAATATGTAAGAAGGAACAGCTCAGTTCACTTGAATTTGCTTTTACTTTTGTCGTATGCCTTTAATCTGGCATCACCTGGATAAGTTCAGTGATCAAACACAAACATGCGACAAAAAAATATTATGTAATATGAATTTATTTCTTTACTATTGTAAATAAATGAGAAATTAAGTAGAGAAAGGATTGCATCAATTAAGTTATCGGAGTAAAAGGAGGAAATGGTATGTTGAGGGGGATGTGCATCTGCCTGTGGAAACATGGCCCGCCTCTCAGACAGCGGTGGAGAGACAGAGAGGGAGAGTGGGGGTCAGAAGGAGCACAGGTAATTGAGGTGTCCCCTCCCCTCCTTTTTTTTCCAGGGTTTCTCACCCCACCCTTTCACCCTGCCGCATCCCTTCTCCTCGCCTTCACCCTATCTGCACAGCGGGCACAATTATGCTCCCCAGCACCCTACCAGCTGGCCCCATGATCCCGCACTTCTTACTAAATGCGACTCCATCGGCCCTTTCCATCTTAACCTCTCAGCACCCGCTCCAGGGGAATGGTAAATGGGGGGAAACCTACACACTTCTACTTCTTTTAATCCAGTTTAAACTGGAAAAATAATATAAAAATTGTAAATGCAAGTTGTGCATTAGGATCTGCCTTGACAGCTCCACAAAATCTTTGACACTTGAATCTTTGATACTTAAATACCATTGTATGCAATGGTATTTAAAATGTTTTGTGATGCTTTGCAGTCTTGCATAGTTTTCAAGATGTCTGGCACAGCAAAAAGCCCATAGCTTCACAAATCCTCTACCATATTTGATGGTAGACATGAAAAGGCTGCCCACATATTTATCCTTTTTCACACCAAATTAACCTAAAGTTTTTGTTGTTAAAAAGCCCAATCTTGGGCCAAAAGCGTTCACTGGGCAACAAAAACTATAAGTCCCAGCAGAATTTAGCAAACTCCACATATTTATGATCATGATAGTAAGACCAAAAAAATGTCCAAGAAAGCATATGTAGACTTGTCATGTTTTTTCCCCAGAGAAACAAGAAGACCTGAACTACTAATCAGATGTTCCTACAGACTGATCAACCTACAAAACTATTTTTAGAAATGCTTCAATATCTTCAAAGTGATAGTTTTGGGTATTCTTATGTAAACTGGAGATTTTTTTGAAAATAATTACTACTTAACATGGTGTTTCTCCTCACCATTGAATACTTGCATTCAAGTAAAGTTTAAATTTTTCTAAATTATTCAGTGTGTAATTAGTCTTTTCATATTGTTTGCAGAACAAGTTGAAATTATTTTAATGCTACTTACCTTTACCACAACATATGGTTTTAAATTTGCAAATTTGTCTTTCTTTTTTTTAGCAAAGCTCACCATTAAAACTGACTACAATAAGCAATATCCTATCCAATACGTGGCAATACTAACTATTTAAATTAAATTGTAATAGATATCAGCATGTAAGTTAATTGAATGGCTTGAAATAGATTTCCACACCCCAGAGTAGCCCTGATCAAATTTCTGCAACACGTTCTGAGTGTCTCTTGACAGACAGCGTTTTCACTCCATCCCTTCGCATTAATGAGTGGGAAGACTCTCCTGCGCGTTATTACCTGAAATAATACCATATGGTAAAATGTAAACAACATCTGCATATTCATGTCATAACTTCATCTGTTTAATTAGTTCCAGCAAAGCAGTTTACCCTCTGAGGCCCTCGCTGTCAGAGTAGTGATGGTAGAGCCGTGCCCCGCTGTCGCTCCTGACAGTCCTCCATTGTTTAGTTGACACTCCTGCCCTGTCTGTTTAATGCCAGGTGCATCTTTACAGGCAGCAGGATCAGGTAAGTCAAATCACTTTTTTTTTCACTCTGATGCAAAACCTGACATTTCCTACTTTTAGGAAAGATGTTTACTATTTAATATGAGGATATCAATTTTTAAATAAAAACTGTTTGATTAAAAAGATGCTACTCTTTCCCACACTCCCCTTTCATATATATATATATATATATATATATACAGTACAGACCAAAAGTTTGGACACACTTTTTAATTCAATGAGTTTCCTTTATTTTCATGACTATTGACATTGTAGATTCACACTGAAGGCATCAAAACTATGAATAACACATGTGGAAATATGCACTAAACAAAAAAGTGTAAAACAACTGAAAATACCCCTTATATTCTAGTTTCTTCAAAGTAGCAACCTATTGCTGTGATTACTACTTTGCACACACTCTGCATTTTCTTGATGAGCTTCAAGAGGTAGTCACCTGAAATGGTTTTCACTTCATAGGTGTGCCCTGTCAGGTTAATAAGTGGGATTTCTTGCCTTATAAATAGTCATGAAAATAAAGAAAATCCATTTTAATTGGAAGGTGTGTCCAAACTTTTGGTCTGTACTGTATGTGTGTGTGTGTTTGTGAAAAATCAGTTTTCTTTTTTATTTTACAGAAAATGTAAAATGGTCAACACAAGTGCACTAAAACAAAACCCACTTAAAGGGAAATATTATACGTTTAATAGGTACATAGCGCAACTTTGTACCCCAATCAAAAACTATGTTACCTTCAGTTGTTTGTATTAAGATTGACTTAAAAGAAATTTGAATTTGCAATTTGACCCCAATTTGGGCTCTGTCTCTTTAAAAAGATGCTACTCTTTCCCACACTCCCCTTTCATTACATCATTACAACATTGTTGGCAACGTTGTTTACTACCATTCTTAGGAGCGTTGGACTGAGAAATGGTTCCTATGATAAGCTCTGCAAACTCATAGTTCCACCAGATGTTTGGTAATTGAGGCTGCCGCTAGTCTGCTGGAGTTGAGTGGGGAAGGCAGGGAGGGGTGCTCAGTGGGACAGTAGCTTGGCTCGGGACTGGAACTCCAAGTTCTCCAAGTATGGGTAAATAGGTGGCTCTGAGTAAGTGTTCAGACACCCTGCATAGCTGCCAAGGGAGAATCAAGAATATTTAAAATACGCATGAAAGAATCAAAGCAACACTCCAAGTATGTTTTTGATGAGGGAATAACATTATAACATGATTTAAAACTAAAAAAAGTTGATTTGGCTACTAATCAAACCCCTGGTGGAACTGCATGTCTGCTGAGCTCATCAAGTACATCTATAACTACTAAGAAAGGTTGAAAATGGCATCATCTGCTAAAAAGGGAGTGTCGGGAAGAGCAGGAGCTTCTTAAAGAGACAAAGGCCAATTTATAGGCATCAAACGGTTAAGTTAAATTTCCTCCAAGTTATATTTGATACAGTATTTTTTATAACTAAAGGTAACAGAGTCTTGATTGTGATATAAAATGGCAATATAAACCTGGAAAATACACAATAACCCCTCTTCTTTATGACAAAAACTGTTCTACTACTGTTAAAGTATAATAAATTGACTACTATTGGTATAGCAATGTTATCCATTATATTTACTGACTGTGTTTTGCAAACACAAATATTTTTGTACAACAGAATTTGTCATTGACATAAGCAAGGGGAAAGTGGAGAACCTTCTTTGTGCCACCTGATAGTGTGCAACAACAGGTAGGGAAAGGTGCACACAGTCATTCTATACTCCACAAAGCCTAAGAAAACTCACTCCAGTATGTTTTCAGGTTCAATTAAGTAAGACTGGTAGCATAATGGTGTGGGAGGTATTCACTATTCTCTTAGTTCCAACTAAAATTATTTTGCTGCAGCTACGTGCTTCAAATTAGCACATAATGCATCTTCACCTTATCATACAATATGCCCATTTTTCTATGATCATATTGTGCCATATTCTAATGGCTATTTCAAGTAGGATAGTGCACTATGCCATACGGGTGAAATCAGGACATTATATCCAAATGGCTCCACATCTCAATGTCACTGAATTCAAGATTTCAATTACTTCCATGGTCAAATATATATAAATCTAGCACACAGGCATGCATACTGCTCCTACAAATATTTGTGAAAGAATGAGTCACAATCTCTGGATCTCTAATACCAGCATGATAGGACATCACCTGTGAAATATGTCCAATCATTAAATTGCCTCAAACCAGAGTAAAAACATTTCAGTCACAAAGTAATTGGCCACATAAAATCCCTGAGCTGGTCTAGCAAATTCAGTGGCCTATAAATTAGCTCAAGAGCAGTGTGCAGAGACCTTCATGGAAGGGTTTCCCTGGCTGAATAGTTGCAGCCCCAAGTGCAATGAACAGTGCCATATGTAGTGGTGTAAAGCTTGCTGGACACTAGAACAGTGGAGATGTGCTCTTTGGAGTGGCAAGTCATGCCTGTCTATGTTGGAATCTAATGGATGGTTCAAAGTTTTGCAGTTGCCAGGGGAATGGCATTGCCTGACTGAATTTTGATATGTATTAAGATTCATACAGACTGATTACAGTGTGTATGTTTTCTATTATGTACACACTAGATTTATTATATGTTTATTTTTCCAGATTTACATTTCTATAATTTTAAATTCCTGACAACTGAATGTAAAGTCTTATTATGAACTTGGCGAGTTCATAGTAACACTATGAACTCGAGGTTCCACAAATAATGAAGAAATACTGTGGAACAAGGGACTCTGCTTTTGTGTTGTGTAAAAAAAGCAGCTGAATTTACAGATCTGAAACTCTCAGATGTGTAAACTGGGCAACGTATACTAAATATATATTCTTTACAGCACATATGCTTTATGTCTAAAGGTTCCAAGAAATTGCATTGTTCATACAGTACTTTGCATTTCGGGTGAAGTTTAAAGAGAACAGATCAAGCTCAACAAAAATGTATCTGTTTGTAGGTCAAATGGATTAGTGTGCAGTCAGTCAGAAACTAAAATCCAAAATATTGCTGAGTAAAATTTTGAAATTGTGATGTGGCAAATCAGACAAATCATGCCAATTAAATAAATTTAAATACCCTGCATTTTTATGTAATATTAGAGGTTCGGTGAGCAAATCTTTCTATTCCACATTCTCTTTTTTTATTACTTTTCTAGATGTGAAAAATGTTAAAAGCACATCTTATACTTTTACAGATAATTCAAAACTGCACTGGAATTCTATGAAAAATACCCTTAGCACCTTCACATGTCAAGACATTTTGGGAAATTTCATGCTCCCAACTTTATGGGAAGAGTTTGGTGATGGCCTTTCATATCCCAACATGACTGCACATCACTGCACCAAACAACGCACATAAAGATAAGATCGCTAAATTTGGTGTGGTAGTATTTGACTGGCCTCGAGCCAATGGACTATTGTTGGGTTGAATTAGAATTGAGCCAGACCTTCCCATCCAACATCAGTGTCTGACCTCACAAATGTGTTATGGAAACATTGTCAAAATCTTCTATAAATACACTCCCAAAAATGTAATGCAAGAAGAGTTTAAGCTGTTTTAGCTGCTATGCGTAGGTGTTTATCATGTTGAAAACTATAGGGTAAAGTCTAGTTACCAAATATCTTTGGTCATGTGATATATACATAGCTAGGTGTACTTTCAAATTTAAGGTTTACACATTTATTCCAGCTTATGCAAGTCAGTGCTTAACTGGATATGTCTCCATGATCCTATGTTGAATAACCAAACCCATATAAAAGGGATCCATTTATAATAAAGCCATTCTACAAATAAAAATAATAAAGGCCTACTGAGCAAAGAGGTACAGAAAGCTTGAGTGAGTTTTCTCTAATTAAATTCTCCTTCATCAGGCACTCATTGGTGCACAAGCATTAATACTTTTGACCTCGTGCAGTTAGAACACTAACATGCCTCAGGATGGAAAAAAAGAAAAGGGAAATGCGAGAGAAAAACATGAGGGAATATCTTATTAGGGAAGTCAGGCATGTTTTGCCCCTTGTTTCTTGATGGCTGCTCTTGGTGTCGCGACCTGCTGGCGTCTAGCTAATACGACAGTGTACGCCATGCCATTGTTCTCAATCAATAACTAATTATCAAAGAACTGGCTCTGACTGGTATTGTCCCCATTGCTCGGAGCCCCCTGATTGTGGGCTGAAAGACAGAAAGGGGGAAATAAAGGGGAAAGGAGGGTGGCTTTTGGCTGCACAGTAATGCTGCCGCCACAACATCCTTGCAAGCCTTTCAAGATATGCTGTGCCGTCAGCTTGCATTACCATTACCTACTAATTGATATGAATTAAAACAGAAGAATTATTGTTGCTGCTGAATGTCATAACGATATCCTCATGGGGTACAAAAAGAGAACGGCGGACAAACAGACCAAATAAGAAAAGCCAAATTAAGCAGACTCCTGCTAGGACTTTTCAAATGAGGCTTTTGACAAAGGAGGAGCAAAATAAGACTGCAACCAATCTGCATCTTTCATTATTTCAATCTTGTCTGCAAGTATGAACCGCAATTTTAACCAAACCAGACTCATTCATCTCATTAAAAAAAACAAAAAAACAAACATTTTAAAGCTGTATTCTAGCAACCATCATGTTCAAAAGGATCACTCTCATCACTAACACAATGTCGCTTTATCACCTTCCCATTGTTAAATGTTTTTTATAAATGAGCTGACAGAAATAGAGGAACCCAGCAATTCATGGTTGGCAGCACAGGCTGGATTGTGTGCTGGTGCCTGTCTGTCTCTGGGTTTCCCAGCAGAGTGGCAAGTCCTGTCATCCCACTTGGCGGCACAGTTCACTACTCCCGCAATCCCATTCGTGCGACCGGCACCAGGACTGGGGGGTTGGAGCCCCGAGGAACCCACAGGGGTGGCTGGTGCCTCAGTGGCAGGCAGGGGTCAGACTGGTAAAAAAGTGCTGCCCTCAGGACAGAGAGTCTAATCCCACAGCAAGAGCGAGGCAGCTGGAGCAGCCCATCCGCTCAGGCTGGGTAATGATATCACTTGCAGTGGATCTGATGTCTGACCTCATTATGGAGTTTAATTGTGTCGCTTGCAGAGTTTCTGTTCTTCAGTTCTACAGCCTCTGTTTTCTTAGGATGACTATGCAAACGAATTTTTGGCCTGCCATCAAAATGAACTTCTATTCATATTTTTTTCTGTAATCTATATGTATGCAAGTTTAAAAATAATTATGTTTTTGGTAAGTTCAAATATTAATTTAATGAGGGTTTTACAAGATTATGTGATCTTATTGATATGCACAAAAGATCAATTAAAATTAAACTTTTTAATATTATTGAATTATTATTTGCAGCACAACTGTTGAAGAACTTACCAAAGCAAGCATCTTTTGTCAACAGGTGGTTGTTGATTGAAGAGAAAACAGTAAAGCAGAAGTTCATCAACACCTTTTAAATATACCTGGTCCTAATCACATTGTTAGGTTTATCAAAGATAACTCACTGCAACGCAAACAATAATACTGTTGTTCACACTTTTAATTAGACTTGGTCTTGACTAAAAAGTTTACATGATTCAGTCATACATTAAAATAAAAATACTAGGATAGTACTACAAAAATATTTCTCAGATTATATTATTGATGGGATGGTTTTTGAGTAAAAGTAACATTTTTATTTTATTGTATAACAGTACTGACAGCATGCCATCCAAACATGTCATTGTTAAAAATAGTAATTTTTAACATTTAGTGTCTGAAAAGGACAAATGGTTAAAAAAATTGCAAGGTTTTTAGACCTAAAATGAAGCAAAGAAAAAATAAACTTCTATTCCAGGATTTCTATTACAAAGTTCTATGTTGAAATTGAGTTCTGTTTCAGGTAAATGATTACTTTTATAGGATTTCTGCCCCTAGAATAATTTAAACAAGATTGATATCAACACTTCTAACATTTAGACTTGTTAAATCAAGAAAGAATTATCCAGCCTTACACCCAGTGACTTTAAGCACAGTATATGAAGTGTATTATCATCTTTGCTTTTTAAAATAAAATTTAAAAAATAGCACTTTCTGTGCTACATTTGGCATTATTACCAGTCCGAGGTGAACAGATTAACAGTTTAATACCCCAATAATACCCGATTATGATGAGGCCAAAAAATTTGAAGTACTCTGTTTTTATTTTAGACTTTGTATAATTTCTTCTAATGACTAATTACTATAAGTTGAATTACTATAAGTTAATTCAAAAATAAAAACACAGATGGGTGAAATATTTAACTCTGTACACATTAAATATCAAGCATTATCTAAATATGAAATAATTTTAAAAGAACTCAACCAATTTTGAACTTCAGAATGGTATCTTCTCTGCATTGACAGTTAGGTCAATATTCTTCGTACTCTTGGCAGACAGATTTAAAATAATTTCTATTCAACTAATAAGTTACTGTAGTTCCTAATAGCAAATAAGATTTCCTTTAAAATATTCACATTTTACTAAAAAATAAGAACATTTATTCTGCTTATGCTACAGCGTAAAAATTATCAGCAGGACAGCAATCAAACCCTTCTTATAGTTTTTTTGCTTATATTGTGACTGGCAATTTGATTATATATGTTTGGTGGTGAGTCTATGAGCTTGGAAGGACTCCTTGCCATCAGCATAATCTTACTTTCACTCCACAGATTCTGTCCCAGATTCTTGGAGGGTGCCTGGCTGGGTCACTCCAGGATAGAAATTTTACTGTCAGTTGAAAAGAAACATGTTAGTAAATATGTTGCTCAAACAAGCATGAACAATAGTTAACTGGGCTTAACTATATCCAGACATGTAATATGATAAAAAGAAACTCCAGACTTTTAAAGACCGCATAGAAGCCCTATCTTAGAAACAGTTAAAAAATTAAAATGTGGTACACTGATCATAATTTTCAGTTACAACTTTTATGTTTCTTTGGCAATATCTAATCAATATCTCATGCAGTGGAACGATTCACGGTTGTCGTGGAATTCTCATTTGAGAAATATGTTGCTGTATTCTGACTGATTTTTTCTGAAATGATATGTAAATCTACATGCTCTAGAAAACATTAAGCACCAAAACATTAGGCCTCCATGAATATATTTCATCTTTGTTAGCACAAGCTGTTTGGTGCATGCATCAAGAAAGGCTGCCCTTGCCCCGACTTGTTATGAGCGGTGCAGCCTCGGAGCCAGCCGTAACCTGCCCTCCACCGTGAAGGAAGCAAGTCTCTTTCTTTGCCTCGATAACACGTGAAAACATGAATAATGATAACAGACAGAGATGTGGTGTAAATAGGAAACTGCAGAAAGCTGCCTCGCTATCGCCAACCTTCTCCCTCCCACACAGCTCAAGAGGTAGTGTCACCTTAGCTTCCTTCTATGTGGCTAAACTATAGGAAGAGAGAAGGTACCGCTGGGTTCGTGGGTAACGGGCCACCACTGTTAATGGGGTTGCTCTTTGAAAACATCACTACACAAGTAAACAGGGCACTCTGCTGTGAATTAAGTGCAGCGAAAGTTTGAGCAAAAGTAACACGGTGGGTAAAGGTTACAGGCAGAAGGTCTTTTTTGTGTAAACAGCAGCCGGTGCACAGGTTCACTGAAAAAGATGATGTGTTGTACTGAAAACGCCTCATTACTCCCCTTCACATTTTCTTTGCCTTATATAGTGTAGCTATGCGCCCTTGAAAAAGAGACGCCAATTAATTCTTTGCGTTGCGCGTGCAAATAGATTTTTCAATATTCTCATCATAAAAGAGCAATTATAAATCCTTGATTCATATGCACAGTCTATTTGAAGCAGCTAGCTGTGTCCATTGTCAGTCGTCAGCAAAGAGGATAAACCATGAAAAGGCCTAATCCTGCTACGAGCAGCAGGCTTTAATGAGCAGCCTGTCTCCGGCAGACCCATGCGATACCCTGGCTGGGGCCAGACCCATGCAACGTAGAGGTCAGTTCCTAATGGAGGGCTCTGTGGCTTCCCCTCTGGAGAAGGGTGGAACCCACTTGCGTTGACCTGTTAAGTCAAGTTGCTCTCCTCTGACCCTCCAAAAAGATGCCTGGATGTGGGAGACTGTCAGGAAAAAAACTACGGCACAAACGGCCATGCCGCCTGCAGGCAATGAGGCTCACAAGAAAATGAAAGGAGGTAAAAGAAAATGCCAGCTCAGAACAGGAGAGTGGAGCCTGTGAAAGATGTAAATTCAAAGCAAAAGGAGCAGAACTTTAACCTATTGGCTATTATGCACCAAGTGAAACAGAGCTGCCGCTTGGAATTAAGGGACAATGTGGAGTTCAGGCCAGGGGCATTTAACCAATGGACATGTAGTGTATCAGATCCCAATCTTAATGACATCAGTGACCGAAGCTTTGCAGAAACTCTGATCTCTGCTGGCATAAAGAAAGGGTCACGGCCAGAGGGGATTAGTGATATATATGGAATAAGTGGGAAAAAAAACATAGAAAAGAAAGCATAATGAAAAGTGGTTATGAGAAACCAGGGGGAATATTATTACTGGACTACCGCAAGATGCAGAAGGGGAGGAAAGAGCCGTGCAAATAGTCATGGGATTGCCAAGTCAATAATACGTGCAATCTTCACAGACAGAAAGCTATAATCAACAAGAATCTATATTGAGGGTGAATGCCAGAGTTTTTCAAAATGTCACCAGAGTGTGTTTGCAGAAGGGCAGAAATGACATATGAAAAGCAGGAAGGTGAGACGCAGGGACAGAAGGCGCGAGAGACAGACGGCAGGACACAGAAACCACGGCAAAATGTGTCACTGCTCTGAGATCATGCCCTGCCTCGGCCTCTCCCTCTTGATGAACCAGAAAGGGTTTGCATTTCTACCACTAAAAATTCATCGGTTAACAGGACAGCAGCTACACTGAACATCTGAACTGAAAAAAAAAAAAGAATTGTGAAGATACTTTCAACTGGCTCTTTCAGCAATGATAAAATTGCAATATTCTTGGTACAGTGCTACAAAGTACAATACCAGGAAGAAAGCAGCATCTGAAAACTGGGTGATTTGGGAGGCAGTGGGGTTGTTGTGAATATAAGCACTTAAGGTTGAGTCATTTTGAGGGATATAGATATTTTCCATTTTCAACTCCGACAAAAATGCAATGAAATAGGGGGACTATTTTCCCCTTTTCGATTTCAGTCTCATAAATCCTTTTCAAGCGCAATTCCCATTCTTCTTTTGAGGTCTTTTAAGTCATTATAAATGTTTTCTCTTTCCCTCTCTTTTCTGTCTGTCGCTCTCCTTCCCTTCCCCAGCTTTAGTCTTTCTTGAATAAAATAAGTGGAGATTTGCTGGAAATCAGCAGCTTTTGTGTGTGGCTGCAGGAGCATGGTGAAATGTTTGGACACTAATACCCATTCATTTCGGTAGTGCCATAAATAAAAGCTGCCAGCTATGCGGCTGCCGTGAAGTGGTATTCTTTGGTGCCCAGCGGGATGTCCTGTTCACATTAGCACAGCAGGGAAAACTGGCCGGAACAGCCAGACAACTAAATCAAGACATTGTCAACTTCTGACAAAATTGCTAAGGGGGAAAGCTGGTTTTAAGAGTGGTTGTGCATGAATGCTTGTATGCATGCTGGAGTGTGTGTGTGTATTTATGTAACACACAAACATAGATGACTGGTAGCGCAAAAGAATGATAAAAACAGAAGGCACAAGAGGGGGTACGGATAGATTTTTTCCAAACTTTTGGAATATTATACCACATAATTTCCACATAAGTGTTGGTGGACTGAAGACAAGAGAATTTAGCTTAAGAAATTAAGTCTAAACAACCACAAAGACTCATCTCCTGGTGTGATTTTCTCCCTTGAATCCATTTGAGTGTGCTTATCAAAATCAATTTTCCAATATGTGCCTTGCAGAGGAATTCAAACTTGTTTCTATGTTCATCAAATTATAACAACAAACTTTATGTATTTATTTGGTATGTATGTGACAGATCAACACAAAGTAGTGCAGATTTGTGAAATGCAAGGGTAATTCCACACAGTTTTAAAATTTTTTGCAAATAAAAAGTGTGCCCTGAATTTATACTCAGATCCCTTTATTATGAGGCTCCAAAGTAAAGTCCAATGCCACCTTTCAGAAGTCACATAATTTGTCAATATATTATACCTGTGTTTAAGTCATTCTCAGTATTAATATATCTGTTCTGTGAAAGCTTCAAAGGTTTGTTAGAAACCATTAGTGAACAAGCATGAAGTCCAAGGGACAGAGCAAGTATGTCAGAGATGACACTGTGAGAGGAGTTCAAAGCAGTTTTAGGTTATAAAACAATATTCTAACATTTAAATGTCCCAAAGACCATGGTTTGATCCATCTTCTGGAAGAAGACGGGCTAGGTTTTAGGCCTACATACAAACCACTTTGTCACAGAACATCTAGAGGTGGCAGCATTATGCTGGGGGAATGCTTTCTTTACTTGAAGGGCTACCTTAAAGCAGGATAACAATTCCAAACAATTGTAAAATAAAAAGTTGAATGGTTTAGATCAAACATATTTGTGCATTAGAAAAGACAAAAAAAGTCCAAATCCAAGTCATACCAAAACTGTGTCGCAAGTCTCTAAAATTGATGCACAGTAAGGTTCTATTTCATAACTATGTTGTCCTTTGTCAATCATATAATATTCCAATACAATACATTGAAGTATGCATGTTTTTGCAAAGCACTGCATATAGAGATATTGTACAAGTTCTTAAAGTGAAATTATGGCAAACAAAAAGTCCAGAGGCTAAAGTATACTTTAACTATTCAATTTATGTTGTAATACGCTTGAAACCATTAACCTGTATAAAATCAGGATACTAACTTTCCGATGAAAGTGGTAGCCTGTTAATACCACCAATAAAACATATTGCAAGACTAATCTACAGTATTTACAAATAATTGCTATTCCTAAAAACAAAGAAAAAGAAAGCATTCTTGTGGTAGAAAAAGTCATAACGTGTGCTCAGTTAAACCCACTACCTGCGTAGAGTTACATTTACAGGTGGTCAATTACCTAGTATCGACAGAGGTTAACTCTTGGTGAGTGCTAAAAGCTGAAGGTTTGAAATGGAGTCCTATTATCAGTCGAGGCCTTAATGCCAACAAGGCTCAGACAATGACAACCTTGACCTCAGTTAAGTACACAGCACAGCAAGAACTCTCGGATATGCTGCCCAGAACAATGTAAGGGGAGAGGAGTGGTGCTGAGCCAGGGCCACAGCTGGGCCATGCCATGCCTGTGGGCCTGCCATTTTGATTAGGGGTAAGTACGCCTTTTATCATAGTTAGACTGAAAAGGAGGGGAACACAGAAAGGGTGGAGTTCTATTCATATCTCTGCTCTTAATAAACCCTGCTTGACAACGAAGTGGTTCAGCACCTCTCTGCAATTGGGAAATGAACCGTTACAGTGCATGTCAGGGGTCTGACATCCACTCCAGACTCTATATGAAGTTTGGCAATGCCACCCAGAGGTTGCAGAACACTACCCCTTTTTCTGGTGTTCTGTGGATTGAAGATGAGAACAGTGCTGCTGCTGCAGCCTTTCGAAGTTAGAGCCTTTGCTGTTGGGTTCAGCGGACCTTGCGAAAACACCAGTGAATCTGTCGCCATCGTCATCTCCTGGGAAAAAGCTGGCCAGCCACTTCTGAAGCTCCAGTGACTCGGGGCTTGAACCCTGCTGCTCTCCATTCCCTACCCTACGCTGCCACTGGGAATCCATGACCTCAAGTTCATCAGGAATCACACAGTTTCCAAAAGCAAAGCTGGCTCTCTCATGTTTTTAAGCTGTGTTGTGCTCTCCACCGGCTCTGTGCAAACTACTCTTTCATTATTTATTGTTGAAGACAGGCATTTTGTATGGAATTATTTTTTAAAAACCATTTATATCACTTTTAAACACATCTAAGTAACCCAGTCAAAAATGCAGCAAAAAATTTTAAAAGATTTGATGATATTGTAATAGCTTTCTTACAGCAACCAAGCCCATATGGCTTTTAATTGGTTGGCAAAGGAAGCAAAAGGTCTTTTTTTTTAGGCATGAGTGAGTGTGTGATTGTTGCTGCAGAACTGCTGCTGTGAAAGGCTGGCTGCATGTTATGGAGATGGAACAATGAGGGCACAGGTCACCACCAGCCCTGCACGCAGGGAAACGTCGGGGGTGTGCAATGTGTGTTTGTTGGGAGGATGTGCTAAATGAAAGACAGTTTCCAATGGGGTAAAGAGGATACAGTGAGACAGTAAAGAGGATATAGTGAGTCAGTTAACTATCAATGAAAAAAAAAAAAAAAGGCCACCTGCTTTGCAAAATAAGTGTCATGGCATACTAATGTAATTTGTTTCTCTAGACATGAAGTTTTGGAAAGAAAAAAAAAAAAACTTTTACAAAGGAATGTGGTTAAAATGTAAATTCTGTATGTTCATTGAATAAATGTTAATTGGTAATTTTCCATTGTCATGTGAAACCTTACATACCATCTGATGTTTTCAATATGACATATGAAATGTATTTACTGAGTTTTCTGATATACACAAATTTATATGTAATTGTGATGCTAGGGCAAAATTTAGCCAGAAACAAAAATCAAACAAGTTTAAATATGCATTTAAAAATCCAGTCTAACCAATTGCCTTCTACAGTTGGACCACTTGGAAATGAATTCCTCGTGTATCTCAGTTTAGGTAGAACTGTTCTGTGAAGTCCTTGGATGCTTATTTAGCATAATAAAAAAGGGGGGAAATCAGACAATTCAGGGTTAATGTTGCAGAGGAGCTTAAAGCACATAATAAAACAATATTCCAAGCTCTTAGTATCCCACAGAGGACTGTTCCAATTCATCATTTGAAAATAGGAAGAACATGAGCCAACTACAAACCTAGTGAGACATGGGACCCCACCTAAACTAAAAAGGTCTAGAAAGGAAAGGTTTTAGAAGCAATAAAAAAAACATTTTAAATCTGGAAAAGCTCAAGAGAGCAACATCTCAGGTGAGAAAATATTTTGCCATGATGCATTAAACACTGAAATTGTAAACTGGCAAAATATTAAAACAATCAAGTGTAATATCATTTTTTATTATCATGAGCTACTGTATATAATATGAGGAAAACATGCAACAATACTGGTGAATGTATTGTTCACCAGTACCAGTCCTGTCATTATCCTATGATAATGACAGGATGTTGCGTACAGTGTTAGTATTGCAACTATACATGTGCAATATATTCTGCAGCCTTTGGGTACCATAGCAAAATTCCTAAAGAGTATAGCAAATTAAATATCTTACCCTTCCTAAAAACATAGCATGCTTTAACTCAACAACACTTATCTTGATAATAATAATACAGCAAAAGCGTTTTTGCTAAAAGAAAAAAACAACAACAACATACGTATATTTAGGTTGCAATCTATACATAGGGGGTAGGAACCACTGCAAAGATGAGGATCTAACACTTGTGCAACACCTTCTGACTAGATGTCTTTATGAGCAGGAGACAAAATTAAGTTGTGTCAAAATGTCAGGCCAAGGGAGAGGTTGAGGTAGACATCAAATCAACAGCAGTCCGATACAGGATCCCATTATCAGTGACACTACACAGGTGCCCCCCAGCCAAAAGTCCCCTGCACCCGAGAAGTTAAGGTGTTGCTTGATTCATTAGTGCCCGTGTCTGAGCCGAGGTGACGGCTCCCTCATCGTCCAAAGAGGGGTGAGAACTGGAATGTCTTTTCTTTCTGTCAACACTGTGTCACTTTAATTTCTTTCTCTGACGCCCGGCCCTGACACATGGAAAGGTTTGACCGAACACCATAGCAAAGGATCATAGGAGAGTCCTATTTAAAGGGAGTGGTTGACACTGTTGACATTTCATTCTTGCTCTACCTTCTGGCATCACCTTTTCTTGTAAAAAGAACAACATTGCATTAAAGGATTTGTTCTTTGAAATATCTGATAATGGCAATAATTATTATATTAGAAAAACTGACTAGATAGTATCTCGTGCTTTTCTGAATGTGATCACAGATGGCTGGGGGAAATATATTAAAATATTTGCAATAATTCAAATTAAAGATGTAATCTAAAGGATAAAAGAAAAAAGATTTATCCGGAAAATATATACATATATATACCAAACTTGCAACTGAATACAATTGTACAAAAGAGCATATTGTAATACTCATTATTGTCTAGCATTTGTGTTGAAGTATTTACAGTATGAAATCACCCATAACACATAATAGCTGTCAATGGATGCACAGTGCTAATAATGTAATGTGCCCCTCCCTAAGGGAGCTGATCTCCTCATCTGGGTCACAGTGAGTATTAAAAGGGTTAAGGGTGCACAGTAAATTTATTGTGGGTCTTCCAGCACCAATGTGCTGGAGCACTAATGGATGACCTTGGGGTTTGGCTGTTCCAGACTTGAGGAGATCATGTCTCACCACCTCCCTACCAATAGGATGACCCTGGCTCCTCTCTGCCCCCAGCCTCAACCTTTAACTCGATGATCTTTGACCAAATTATTAAGCAGACACCTGCTTTCCGGTCTATGCTGAGTGAGAGGAGAAGTCGCTCTAAGTTACTCTAATTTAATGTAGACGTGTGAATCAACAGTATAAATTTCACCCCGCAAGTCAGACTTTCAATGGTTTAAACTAAAGAGGATATTGTTGAAACCTTGCTTTTGTAATCTACTTAGGATCTATTTTGAATATAACATTATCATTTGTTCTCATAAAATACTGTTGATTTATTGCAACATTAGGACCGCACAATGCTGCATATAATTTATAAAGACAGGTCCCCAAATGAGGGGACAAGTATTTGCAGGAGATAAAGTCGAGCCCTGCGGCTAATGACTGCAGTGAAATTGCTTCCTGTTACTGAAATGCATGTACCTTTCAGGTAAAGTTCCACAAAGCAAACATATACAGTGCTGTGACCTACTGCTCATTTCTTTTTATAACAAATGAACTCAATTCAGTAGCCTGTGAGGTTAGTCTATAATATCAATTTAAAGGTTCCTTAACATTGTCCAAATTCTATACTTTGTTAGGTTAAAATTCCCAGGGTTCTCCATCATCTATTGTCTTGTTTTGCTAAGATAATTCAGAATGCCTAAATTTAATATGCATTATCCAAAAACTACAACCTGTGAAAAATGACAGAGAGGAAGAAATAAAAGACATGTAAAAGTAAGAACAGAAGAAATTAAAAAAGAAGGAATAGATAGACAGATGGGTGAAAGGGTGGGTAATGACAACAATTATGGAGGGACGCGTGGGTGTGTGGGTGGCTGGATGGATAAAAGTTTTAAGGAATGAGTAAAAAAGTATGGAAACAAACTATTTTTCCTGTTCTCTATTTTTTTTACATAATTATTCCCAAATAAATACACATGGCTTTCCAGACAGTTTGATCCATGTTAATGATTAGCAAAAAATAAAAGAGTGTTGTTCTTTTTTTTTTTTGCCTCCTTGGATGGAAAATGAAACAAATGACCTATCCATTCTATGCACATATTAACCCCTCAAAAAGAAGAAGGAGAAGACTATTTTACTATTGTACCAAGTCTAACTAATGGACTTCATCTTGTCAAGGGCACTGAGGCACAGAGAGCTGCCCCAAAGACTTCTTTGGACCTCAGGGATTAGTATGTGTCAAATTTGAGGGGGAAAATGGGAAAGAGAGGAAAAAAATGCTGCCATTAAGGTATAGCTTGGAAATGACTCTGACCCAGTGCTGCCATCTTGCATTGTCACACCATCTGCACAAATGTGAACTTTGCCTTTAAATCCTGGCTTCTCAATTAACATGTCCAGCTGGGTGGAGAATTCCGTCAGCTCCCTAATATCATTACTGCCACAGCAGACTGTGATATAAATATTAAAAAAGTGCCCAGAGCTCTTTCCTTGCTGTAGGACAGCTTCAGATTCTTAAGTTATAATAAAGTCGAGCCACACAGGAGGGCAACTGGGCTTATTAGGGCTCCTGTGGACTGTAGGACAGAAAGGTTGTTTTTGTGCCATCTTTCTTTGTTTTTGTCGTTTTTACTGATGGGAGCATCTTAGATACCTATATGGTAAAACAACACATCCTGCAAAGCTCAACAATGCCAAAGACTCAAGCTTCTTTGAGATATTCTTGTGGTCACAGACAAAGAGCGTTTACAAAGCATCAGGTTTTCTTCCAAAACGCAAGCTGTGTGGTCTTTGTGATAGCCCCATTACAGCTTGAAGGACTCTTACTTTAGGCTGTATGTCTGCATGTATCTCTGTGTGTTTGCTTGTATGGATAACTGTACTCTCCAGAAAGGGAGATCTTAAGAGGAAGTCTTTGAATGTAGGACATTGGCGCAGTAGCGGTTAATCTTCCCCCACGGCTTTACAGACGGCTGTGGATTTAGGAAGCTGGCATCATAACTGACCGGTGCTGTTTGATTAGATAACAGAGGATCTACTGCAGGCATCAGTGGTCCGCCGTGCTGAAATGAAACAGTGTGCTCTCTGCCGGCTCTGTTTAGAACACGATGGGGATAATTC
The DNA here is from genome assembly GCF_002775205.1 of Xiphophorus maculatus. NCBI lineage: Eukaryota > Metazoa > Chordata > Actinopteri > Cyprinodontiformes > Poeciliidae > Xiphophorus > Xiphophorus maculatus. The sequence goes on from NC_036444.1 coordinate 10,732,871, forward strand.
TTTGACAGTCAGAAGGCACAAGCTGCCAAGCAACATCTACCACAGATATGCTACAATCTCTGCAATGCTACGGACAGCACCAGCTTGTACCAGATGTTGGGAATTGGCTGTCACTTTGGCCGTCACGGCTTGAGTCCTGCAGATCTACTTGAGACACGCATGCAGAATAGCAACTGGGCAAAAAAGAAAGGGGAATTATAGTAAATTCTGCGTTATAACGAATAATTTTGCCAATAAGAGATTCTAGGGATATGATAACCTACAGCAAAAATACTGTTATTATTCAGTATCACAGCAGCAATGCCAAAATTGAAAAAAAAAAAACAAAACAAAACAATTCAATTGAACAGAGAAAAACAAAAACTGCTTAAGCAATTTAACATATTCATTATTACTAAAGGTGTTGCTATAAATCAAACTCATTAGATAAGATGAGAAGTTTTAGCAATAAAATAGCAAAACCTAAATATTGCCAACAACTCGAAGGGGTACTGCTGTGTTACTTGATATTGCATATATTCACAAATCTATGATATCTCAGTAAAGAAAATACATAGTGGAATGATTATTCAATTTTGAAACAGGATTTTTAAAAGTTTATGATACAACGACAATAGCATCCCAAACCTCAAAACTGAATACCTAAAACACCAAATAAATAACGTTATGTGAAATTTGTAACTTCTGCAGACCCAAATATAACATCAGCATGCAAAGGAATCATTGGTGTTCCTTTTCCATTTTTATCCTATACAAATCTACAATATAAAATATATATATATATATATATGTTTGCCAACCTTCCCTGTAAACCATTGCCAAGGGTGGAAGATGGATTTGATTTAAGGGATTAATAGATTGTTCTGAAAAGGGTTTTCTGTGTTCCTCTCGACTGTGAGTGAATTTATTCTTTAAGTTTATAAAAAAGTGAAATACCTCAGTCATTTTATTACTGATCAAATCCACTCATCCATCCCCATTTCTCCTTGTAGGGTTGCTGGTATCTGTCTCCAGCATTCACTGGGCGAGAGGTGGGGTACAAAGCGCTGTGCTCTTAGTTGTGATTTCAATTCAACTACCTTCATGTTGTAGCGCCCCTTTAATCAGGAGTCATGATTGCTATTGGAGGAATGTTAAAACTTCTCTCCATGAATCGAATTAACTCACGACAGCCCTCAAAATCAACCATACATATTGCCATCATGTCTTTTTCATGTTGCAATTTTTCTGCTTCATGCCCTCCACTTTTCTGCCATCACATCTTCGCCTTCGTAACACATCAATAATTTTTGGTAGAGAAGTTGCTGCTGCTCCGCGATGCAGCACAGCTCAATGAAAGCTACTTAAGCTGAAACTTAAGGAGATTGTCAAGTGTTTATATTTCAAAACAGGACTGCAAAAGTGAATTTTGCTTCCCACAATAAACTCCTTTTTGACTGTTTCTCTTTCCTATTTTGGGATACTTCCGTCATCTTTATTTCTGTATCTGGCTCCAAAGGCTTAAATATGACAAACAGTGACCTCTTCTGGATGCCAGCCACACTACAACAATGAAAGAAGGTCTTAGCATGGGTCTCAAACTCGTTTTCATTTTGCACCATATAAAGATCATGAATGTCCTCAAAGGGCCAGTTGTTCCAGAATGAATTGATAAAATCCAAATATTCAAATTAAAATCTGAATAAATAGCTGTTTCTGCATTTCTGGAGTACTTCTGAAAATTAAACAATATAGAACATCTTTTCACATTCACAAATGTGAGGGACCAGATAGATGGGCCTGTAAGTGGATCAGTAATGGCACAGAACTCCACTTCAAGTCAGACACCATCTAGGTAAAGGTGGGACACTGGTATGGGCTGGTATTTTGAAAGATGAGCTGGATGGAACTTTTCAGGTTGAACATGGGCTCAAAATTTACTCCAAAACCTACTGCTAGTTTTTAGAAGATATTTTCTTCAAGCAATGGTACAGGAAGATGTCTGGATGTTCAAAATGACAATGATTTATATGCAAATTAATGCTCAATTACATACATTCAAGTATTCTTCTGCATAGCTAGCCAATAGAGAAACTGCAGACAGCTCTTAAATGGGAGATTTACAGAGAAGGAAAACCGTCCACCTCTCTGAAGGGTATCTTAGAAGCTATGGTTGGTCCTGCCAACAGATCAAGAAACTGACAGACTACATAAATAAAAGGCGTATCACTGTTCTTGAAAAGAAGGGTGGCTACATTGGTCACAGACTTTTTTGTGGTTGTTGGAATGTCTGAAAGTTTATTGGAAAGTTTTGAGTTGCTTCTTATTCTCACTTGTTGAGGTTTATTGACATTTAGGTTTATCCAAGAGCATCGTAGTTGGTGATTAATGAAAACATTCCTCAAAAATAAGAATTGCCTAATAATTTTGTGCACAGTATATTGTCTGTGTAGCCATGGACTCAAGTCTGTTAATGACACTTAACTGTTTGATTGAATAACCTGGACACAGGCAGTCAATTCCTGACCTGTTTCCTAGATGCAGATCAAATAACACAATGTCTTGAGGGATTAGTATACATTATGGAGATTTATTAGCTTCAAAAATATTTTTTTACATAATACTTCAAACAATATTTACCTCTAGTTCTTTAAAGGCTTATAAGACCCACAGAAAAACTGAGTGATAAAGCTCAACCCTTGGCCGTACTGTGGTGGAGGGCCTTTGTTCCCTTGAACAAAATACACTCTGAGTACATGTGGGTGGATGTCACTTCAGATACAGATGCATTTGGGGTCTGCATGGGGGGATAATGTGCAACAATGATATCTTTGATCATTGTTAGAACTCCCCAACACAGGAACTGTGTCGAGTATGGTTATCATCAACCTATTTCTATTCCCCAAGCACAAATCATTTCATGGCTCCTTCATCCCATGTGCCAGAACTGGGTTTCAAAAGCAATTTCAGCTGAAAAATAAGGTGCTTTTCTTCAATTTTAAAGCCATTTGTATCAGGGTTGGTGTTGTTTACCTTGCTAGTACATTGGTATTTACATACCTCTTTAAAGGAAAAAAATGGCTTTGTATGATTTATGGACTGCGGCAAGAGCACAATTTTCTGTGTCGTACACCTAATCTGAGAGGGTGTGGGGAAAGGTCACATTGGCCGTACAAATACTAAGGTCTTTCCATAGAGAGGGAGTGGATATTCATTTTCTTTAAAAAAATGTCAGTTAGGTCTGATTTATGATATGCAGAGCAAATAGTCTCAACTGAACCTTTAGTTTCAACCTTACGTATGGACAGGTGAAACAGACAAATAAAATAAAATAAAATAAAAATAATAATAATAATAATAATTTAGCTCAAACTACTGTCTTTGACAACACAAGAAACTTAGGCCAGAATGATGGTTGCTGTAAGTTTGTCTTTTTTTATAACATTTTGCAGACAATAATTACAGACAACAAGAAGAAAGAAACACTGTGATATGCTGTCAGGTGTTAGGATCAATGCCATGTTTCAGAGTAGTAACCTTTAGCCTCCCCCTTGACTTCTGTGCGATATGACACCATGGGACTGACAAAGCTGGAAAATACATTTTCATGTACTTAGAGAACATGACACCACTATGAAGACTTCTTTTTTTCCGCCATAATTTTTCACAGATATATTTCCTCTAAAGCATCTGGCATGAATTTGATCTGCGCTACAAAGAAGAACAAGCCTTGTCGCATCAGTGTTTAAAAGTAATTCCCTACAAAGATAAAGACCTGCCTTGGGTGGTGTTTACAGCCTATCCAGTCAATTATCAGGGTGCGGTAGTGTCCATTAAAAACGGACACTGTCAGGTGGATCTTTATTAATATTTATATGAGCTTCACATGCCATAGTGCAGCTGTGAGGCAAGGACAGTTGTTTTGGCAGAGAACAAAAGGAAGACTCCCAAAAAGGTCAGCCAATTTACTGAACTGCTAAAATGCAAGCCACAATAACAAGGAGCATTCCAATCAAGATATTGCTCAAATGACATCACTGAAAATATCACTGCAGTTTGATTTATTGCATATTTATGTCACTCGAACCTGGGTTTAACTGCTATGTTTTAAAAAGGTTAGAAAAGATCACCCACCATTGTCTTAAAGAGGACATTGGTGCTCAACTCCTGTCTTTGGCTCTGCAGATTTACAAACTATTGTCGTGGATGAATCGATCTATGATACATAGAAAGGAAAAGTATCGGTTTTGCAGATTCCGTTTCATGTTAGCATTATACGTCCATTATTTACAGTGTGCTCACTCCTTGCATGGATGGACCAATTTATGAGGAAACGGAGGATCAAGTTCAGTCCTAATGACAACCCTCTACTGACCTCTCCTGAGAAAACAAATGGAGCCCCAAGGTGATGTTTCAATATCACTAACTACTTGGGTGTCCCAGGGAAGGGAACAGATGTAGGCCCGAGGATGAAGAAGGGGTGAGGTGCGGGTCAAGGTCACCATACGCCAAGGTTAGGGTCAGATAAGCACTGCTGGCTTGGGGGCCTTCACATGCCCACAGGCCATATAAAGGAGGTATTGTCAGAGCCTCAAGAGCTACAGATTGGGTGTTATTCCACTGAGGGCCAGAGGGGTTGTTGAAGGCAGGGGCACTGAGGTTCAGAGCCGTCATACGCCCAAGTCCTTAGTTACTCCAGATCCTATTGCCAGCTTTGGGCCGTTACTGTAGAAAATTACTAATGTGTTTACAGATAGAAAAAAACAACAAAAGAAAAAAAAACGACTTTTGGCAAAATTATTTTGCTCAAGTAATAAAACAATATGTTCTTGTATCAAAGATCTCAAAGTCCAACTTTTATAAATATTTCTGTAATTTTTGGTAGCGTTTCTTTTTTTTTTAATAAACTGCAAAAACTTTCACAACTTCAACTGTTTTGATAAAACTGTCATCACAAGATTTTCATGTGGAAGCTTGACTCTTAATTAAGTCAATGCTAAGAGTATGGGTGTATTTCTGTATTTCACACAATACAAACTCTTGTGTATTTCAGTTACAGGCACCAAGGAAGCATCTCTAATTGGAAAAAAAAATCTAAACGAATTACTTCAGGTTATTTGTTAAGAATATAAAATGTCAGACTCTGCCATTAGTTGCTGTGGGAGATCCCCTGGTATTTGGAAGGAATAAATTAGCTCCAGCACATTTATTTTTGACTTAATTAATAAGATAACCTAAGTGATTTATTTGATTCCCCAGACTGTATGGCACAATAATAACCTACAGTGCGAGGTAAATTCGCTAAATGTGTTCAGCCAGAGAAGGACAACAGAAACAGAGTGAGACTGCAATTACTGTCATATTCATGGGGAGGAGTATCCTAATAGGGAGATTTTCTGCTCCATATCAGATCAAATGAAACTGTATCCTGGTGGGTTGTTGATTCTCTAATTAGAAGGTGCAAGTAGTTTGATAAAACTCTTAAAGACTGTGGTTCCTCTGGTTGTCAGCTAATTGTGTGTCTGTTCATTCTGCTGTGGCATCAAACATTTTTATAATACCCGACTGTAAATTAAGCTGGACTGGATAAAGTACACTGCAGTGACCACAATCTAACTATAAAATCATTCAGCTCAAAAATAACTCCAATAAGTATTCGGGGATAATGAAGAATGCAATCCTCATTCCATTTATTATTAATTCTTCAGGTGAAAAACAAGAACTGACCTTTCATATAATGAGGAGATTAAACAGTCTACAAAACAGGAAGAAAATAAATATAATAGCATTCTTCAAATGCTTTTAGAAATTACGTAAGCTGCTTTAGATGCACCTAGGTGATATTTTCTTCATTTTTTTCTCTCTATGAATGAAAAACAGTATGCTTAAAAGCAACTAAATGTTTTGCTATTTACTAATATCTGTAATTTAAATTTACATAATAAAATGTAGACAGGTTAATATGCTATGCTGCAAAAATAGATACAATAAGGAAGTTTTTTTTTTATATTTTTTTGATTTTTTAAAGAAACTTACAAACTGCATAAAGGAACTTCATTAGAAGATTTTAAGATCGGAATTGGGACGTTCAGACTGCAGCAAAAAGTTTGAGAGTGTTTGCAGTCTGAATGGTCATGTCGTATTTTGCACCATGGACATGAGACATGCCTAATAATTCTGCACCAGGAGAAGCCAGACGCAGAAAATAATCCACGAATGGCCACTGCTATTAGTTGTGCTCTCTCTTTATTTATTTACTTCATCTTGTTATGATTTTGTGACAGTACTGTCAGCTTAATAATTTTAGAATAAATCGGTGGCATCCATTGTTACTCTAATAAACCGTGCGTTACTACATTCTTCATAACGCAGAATGTGCCGCTTTGGGTTCGGAAACTATTGACATAGAAGTTTGATTGCAGTCCAATTTACTTAGCAGTAATATTGTATTTAATTGTATCTCAGCAAAAACTATAAACCGAGCATTAAGATCTGCTGTGGTCTTAGTTGACTGTGGGGTCACAATGCTGCTAATAAACCCTGAGAAGGGTGTTAAGCAATCACAACAGCACATTTTGATCCAGAGAGAACATAGTTCTGATCACAGGCAATTCCATCAATTTGCAGGCCCATAAACTCATCATGGTGAGTGGTAAAATGCGCTTCATCCATCCATATGTATGTTCTCGCCAGAAAATTGCGCCTCCTCTCTGTGTCAAATGGAAATATTTGTCACTTGGGGCCAGACACTCTTCTGACTGATATAACTGGTCAGATTTTCAGCTCATATCCAGTGAATCCAGGCACCATTGGACTTAACCAACTAGGAGAAAGGGGGAGGCAAAGGAGGACAATGAAGTATAAGAAGGGAAGGAAAATCAAATCAAATCAAATCAAAGCTATGCGTTCACATATTTAAAAAACACGGCTGTGATCAAAGCCATATGCCCCTATTTATACATGGGCTGTTGTGATTGTTTATTACGCTTATTTGTGATTTAGGAAGGAATGTGACGCCATAGTCAACTTTCTAAAGTACTTGGAACCAAAGTGCAGTTTGGCATATTGATGGAAAAATTTAATTGGTTTTAAAACCACAACAACCTTTAAAACCTTGGTATATCATGGAACCAGTAACCGGCTCATATCATTAGTTCAGAATGACACACACAAAACAAAAACAAAAAATAAATTAGAACAAACATTCCAGGGTTTTTCTTTTGAGGAGATTCATCTGGGATGCTGTGGAAGCCAACTTTAAACTTACTCCTTATTCCTTGAAAAGTTGTGCTTTTCAACATTTCAACATTTGCCATTAATGAGATGTCTTTGTTGAGTATCTTTATTATGAGTTTTATTTAGGGCTGGGATTTTTTTTAAAGAGCCTGATTTACATCACTCATGTCAACTGTTGTCATAAAGAGTGATAAGCAAAGGATGGCTGGGCTAGTCAACATACTGCACTGGCAGAATAACAGTCAAAGGAGACAAGAAGCAGATAAGGCCACAAGCAGAGAGGCAGAAAGAGAAGAAGATGAAGACCAAGCAGGGGATGGAGGAGAGAAATAGAGAGCGCAATGACTCCACAAAGGTCACTCCTTTTTTGTAGTCAACAATTGACATTTAAACACACGTCTCAAACGTCACTGATAAAATTACGCGAGATAATGGAGAGCGAGCCGCTTACACAGGCATGCAATTATAAACCGTAATGAGATGCAAAAATGCTAATGTCTTTGTGCACGCTCCAGCCTCCTTTTGTGGGGTGCTGCGGCGTCTGTGGCGGATGATAGATGCCACGCTGGTGGTGGCAGACAGAATGGTGACAAGTGGGAGTGGGAGCAAGTGGAGAACAGAAGTGGAGCAAATATGCCACACACCCTCACAAGAGTAAATCCCATCACTGCCCTTGCTAATGCTACCCTGAATGTTCTCCAAATCTATACAGTTAATTAATTGTAGCAGACAATTTCCCATCAATGGGGGAAGTTGGTTGTTTATGGATGTTTGAAGAATGAAATACCAATGTTGTAGTGAATCAGTGAGAAAAGATTATCCAAACACATACAATTCATAAAGACACACATAATGTTATTTTTTCAGTTAAATGTAAGTTCTGATGCAGTAATTGAAATGGAAAAGAAATAATTTTATTGTGCGGCATGAAGCCATTTGTTCCTTAAAATTATTAATATTAAATTAGCTTGTACTTAGCATTGTAATTTTTTTTACACTTATGCAGCACGTAGCGAATGAACAGTAAGCAACTGGGGAATGAATACTCCTGTGGACTGCTTCCCTCATTTGCAGGTTGGACCTTTGCAGACCTGTCACCCACCCCTGTACCTCTGGTGGCTAATAAGAAAGGAACACAAGACATGCTAGCAGTCATGCTGTTTGTTAGAAGCAATTAATTTCTCCAAGGCCTTCATTCCATTCAGGGTAAGCTTTTGTGCTCTAAATCCCACTATTCTGTGCTTCTCTTTTGCCATGTAGGAGGGTATGAGACAGAGTGGAGGATCGGAAAAGAGAGGGAGACCCCAGGACAGAAGCTTTGGATGACAGATTATCTTGGTCCAGTTAAGCATGTAATTGCTCAAATGAGTTAAAATCCCCTTCAAATATCTGTCTCTGCACCTCATCACACCCAATTCATACACTCAAATATTTGAGTATTCACAAAGATGAAGCTTAAAGGTGTCTTCAATAAAAAACAGCCAAGACTGGTCTTTCATTTTAATTCTAAGCCAAAGAAATAAACAAGTTGAGAAACCAAAGACTCCGTTGCCAGTGTGAATTTCTCTTTGACAATGTTCTTAAATGTTCTGTCCCTGAAGACTATTATGAACCCTCAAATATCTTGTATTGATGGCATGATCAACACATGTTCATTCTTTTCTTTTATCTGATCAGTTTACAGACACTTTTGTCAACTTAAAAAGTGAAATAGAAATGCTTTAGTTTGATTTATTTCAAAGTAAATTTTAGGTATGTTACAAAATTGTAGGTATGTTACAAACTTCTGAAGTGTATTTTTATTTTCTAAAAATATACAGACTAAAGTGTGGCTTTGTGTGAGATTATGCTATTAAAATAAAAAGATTAATGCATAAGACTTCGAACACATCTATACCAGAAGTGCTAGTAAATGTGGAGGGCTATGTAAGAATCAGTAATACAGAAAACAAAGTTTTTTTGTGTTGGAACACCAGATGATGGACTGGGGAATGAAGGGTGCTTTTTTGCCAGGTGTATTAGGGCCTTGCCAAATGCCACCCTCAGAGCGGAGAGGGTGTCCTGCATTGCTTCCCTGAATGAATGCTAATGAGGGCGTGTGTCCATGTCTGAATGTTATTCACACCACATCAAACTGGGCCTGCAAAGAGGTGCAAAACTGGGGCTGGCAGCCTCCCAAACCAAAACAACCTGGAAGAATGTCAGACGATGCATGTTCCTGTGACAGAGTACATGCATGGATTACTGTAGAGAAGGAAACTGTTAGGACAATGTTAACAGTAGTCCAGCTGCCTACCAGAAAAAATGTTACTCAATAATGCAAAGATAATTTCTACCTCTTTAGGCAAGATTGCATCTTATTCAAAAACTACCTGTATCAGGGAAATACGTATGTTGCTATATATAATATTCTTATGCTAACAAAATGCTAGATTGAGCCAAAGCGAAACATGTAATATTTATTTTTTAAACCAAATTTCAAAAAAATAATTGTGAGAGCAAAAGTCTTATTTTTAAAGGTTACAACAGCTTATTTGATAGTTTTCACTAAATTGACTAAGAAACATTGGCTGTTTTTTTTCTGATTTGGTAGTATAGTTGATACATAAGCTTTTCACATTAATGTAATTATAACTAAAAAGATACATTTTATATGCATTATTATATGTGTGGCATTTAGGGGTAAGCTTCAATTGTGGATGTGCTTTTCTGTATTTCACAGAAAAAAATTGCAAAAAAGTTAATAGAAACATGGTTAAATCACATAAGAAATATGGATATTTTATAGATTTTGGAAAACTTTTCTTCCTTTAAAACCTTACAAAAAAGCTAAACTAAAATTGTAAAATTACAGGAACTTTCAATATGCATCTAATACAAAGAGTTTACTCCAAACTTGCACTTCCATTTACCATGCAATGCTTAGTACCACGCAAGATAGAATCAAGATAGAAACCAATTACAGCCATTTAGGATGGTCTCGTTGGCTAAGGTGAGACACTCTCTGGATTGGCTTCACATTTGCTGAGAGCTGATGGGCAGACAAGGTCAGTGAATGTACAAGCTCTCATTTAAAATATAGACATGAGAGCAGAACTGGGGTTAGCTGGGTCTATCAGAGCTGTCAATCAATTAATGACAATTATTGAGCAAGGACGCCCGTGGGAGGCGAGAGAGGGAATGAGATTGACCATGGGGGAGAGACACTGAGATCGGGACGAATTATGGAGATTGGAAAATAATGACCAAAACTGAATGATATTACCAGCCCACACAAGCAGATCGCTTACTTCCCAACATGTGAAAAGTGAGTCAATTTGATCACCATGACAGGGTTTTGGACCTTGCCTCACTAATCACACTACTAAAGAGGAAAATTTTAGATAACTCATTAGAATTTGTATGAAATTGGCAATGAATTTTTAGATCGTAACTACATTATGTGATCTTTCAAATGAGCCCACTTCCTCATCGCATATAGAAAGTCAGCAAAAATCTCATTGTCCCATCTTCTGATTGTGCTGCTGCTATGTTTGTACAAATGAGTACAGGACAGGGTCTCTCCAAACAAGGAGGGAGAGGAAAGAGGAAGGGAAAGTGTTTTGAGTTTCTCCAGCTGGCAGGCTTTAATTTTCCACCATTCTAATTAAAATGCAAATTAAATTTATAATTAGCAACCACAGTATCCGAGAAACCACCTTGTGCGCAGCCCAAACATATGGGGTAACCAGCGGTGGGTAGCACTGTCTCTAGGAGACAGAAGAGGTGGGTGGCAGGACTGGGGAGTGTTTGTTGAAGATGAAGCAACTGATCATAGGCCCTGGCTGGTGACACAGGAGCAGCGCTGTGCTCCTGCTCCTCTGAGTTGGGAGCCCCCTAAGCTTTCAAAGCGCAGTGAGGCTTGGGAGCATGGCCCAGTTTACTCTACTGTCACTGCCCATGTCACAGGTCACTGCGTGCCTCACCTTACCCACGCACGAGTGCAGCGACAAGCACTGCTGGGGTCAGCTAGTCCAGATCAAAAGGTTTCTGACCAAAATTAACCTTTGCTGACACTCAGATAATTAATTTTTCATTGATGACTGTTCTATGTAAACATTTCTTAACCCAGCACCTAAGGCATACTAACCTTATGATACAGCTGTTATTTCAGGATTGCACTTTGGGGGAATTTTTGACTCAATTAAATGAAACAGTGTAAAGAAAAAACATGAGCAGATATCCACCAATCAAAATTTTGTGAAGCTTTTGCCTGCTAAAGCTGATTTTAATAAATCGAAATTTTTCTTTCAGAACAATACCTTGAGAATAAATACAAAAGCCATGAAAATGTTTTCATAGCGTTCTCGCCATTAATGTCCAATAATCAATTATACTAGAAGCAGCGGAACTGTTACATTGTGTGAGAGAGACAGAGAGCAGTTGCTGTGATGTGGATTTACTCATATTTTTAAACAAAATAAAATTATCACAAATTTTACATTTTAATTTGTCTTTAGCATCTAATATCAGGAGTTAGTATTGTTTGTGCAGCTAACATAACAAATAGAGCCCTTTTTAAATGTATATTTTACAGAATATAGATATTTGTTTTAACTGTAAAATCTTCTAATGTGTTGCATGTTTCAAAAAAACAGACATCAGAACATAAAACAGCTCAGCTCCACCTTCCTGTTATCTGCTTAAAGTAGGGCTCTCTTACAACTGTGTAGACCATAGACATGTCTCACCATGTCATGGAAAGCACAAGTTAAAACTTTCTTAAATGTCTTTGCTTCCTCTCACCTTTGTTTTAAACAAGGTTTAAAACCAAGGTGAGTACACAATAGTGTACTATTAGTACACTATTATGTGCATGTAATCGTCTTGTCTTGTTTTCAGTGTAACAAAGTAGTACTTAGTATGGTTCAATCACACCAGCGTTACCGATCCACTTGATAAAAATCAAGATGAATATTTTGTATTTCTCGTCACCAGTCAATTTCTCAATGCCTCTCTGATAATGCAGCTTTTCAATTTCTAAACAGTTTGGTTTGATAATGCTGACTGAACACAAATACTTGCTCAAAACTCAACTATAACAAAGATAATCGCTTAGATAAACTCTGAACGAGCACCTTTCCCACCCTAGGACTGATCAATCCGAGAGATCAGTGAGAGACCACAGAATGCTCTTTCAGGGGTCCCTTTCTCCTGACACTGCTGAAACAGCACCATCAGTCATCCATCAGTTGTCACAGCCTAGAGCTAAGGTCAGAACAAATCCTTGTCAAAAGAGAAGGCCACATCTTACCATGCGCTTTTGCTCAGCTGGACAGTCTTGCTGGTGACACTGTGTCAAGAGACTGCTATCCAGCTCTATAGTCATTCCCTGTGACTGACTTAGTCAATGAGCAGGTCTCATGTGACCTCCTCAATATTGCTGTCCCCTTGACACCTGAGTTGGGCCACCAACTTCCATTAAGCAGTTAAATGTCTTGAGTACAAGACAGACTTATCTGGGAAACTGTCAGCTGCGTTAACCTGTAAAGCTTTGGTGAGACAACCGAATGTGGCCCTGTGTCACCAATGACACTGTTGCTGCTCTGTAAATGACACTCTTTACTGTGCTGAGTCAAACACTAACACACTGTCATTTGTAACCCTGTGTTGCAAGGGTCATTAATAGATATGCACAGGCAACATTGCCATATCCTTACTCCTTGTTTGAAATTCAGCTGTATTTTCCTCCAGCTTCCATGTTCTCAGTCTCTCTTGGCCATGACAGAACCTTTGGTGAGTCAATCAAGCACTGCATGATCTTTTTTACTTAATACCATTGTAGGGTGGTGACATCTCTCTGTACAATCTGGTTAGCTACATAAAAAGAACCCTTTCCTTGAAATATTCAAACTGCAATGCTAAACAAAAAAGTCAAAATGATCTATGGCTTTTCCAAACAGAATGTCAGGGTTGGACAAAAACATGGTTTCTAAGAATAATCAACCATTGTTTCCTCTTTTATAAGCAATCTTTCTGCTAGCTGTTTGGTTTTCTGCCACCTGTTGCCTTGTTAATCATGCTGAGAAGATACTCATAAATCATAACATTCTTCAATTAATCAAGCTGTCAGTTTTAAGGTGAAGGGTCATGCATGCAGGAGACAGAGGTCATCGGTGTGGTGCGAAAGGGTCGGGGTGGTGTGGCATCTCTTATTCTTAGGAAGTGTCAGTGAAAGAGCCAATGCCACAAAGGAAAAATCAAAGTCCAAGAGACACAAAAAAGGGGGTAGCAGGGAGAGGTGACAAGGGAAGCTTCAACACAGCCAGAGAAAGGAGCCAGGGTGCAAAGCATAAAGCCAGTCAAATTGACCTGTCATTACATCAAGAGAGCAGTGCCAGGGCGCTACATTATCACACTCAACATACCCTTTTAAGATGACAGAGTTCCCGCAACTTACTAGGTTCCTGCAGTACTCCATTTGCATAATTAACAAGTCATTCATGTGTCATTCATGCTACTGCTATTCATTTGCAGGAGACTTCAGATTAAATTGCAAGCACCACATTGCATAATTATGTCAAAACATGCAGCATAGTGTAACATCATCATTACTCTAAAATCCTTAATTAGGATTGATTGATCAACTAATTTTTGAGAAAAAAGAATGTATAAAAATCTGCAAGAATTTGTCCATGACAGGAGATGGTATGCGTATTTGTGCGCATAGGATATGAACTGTGAGATTGAGACACACATACTTTCTGGCTCTCTCGGTAAACCATGGTTGCTGGACTAAGGCAGGGGATATGTTTAATTTTTTTTGTTAACAAAAGAGCAATAAACATTGTGTTTTAAGGTACTTATTTTGGGTATTCACCTAACTGTAAATGTCATGCTTACCTGAAGTCCAAGGATATGAAAGGAGAGCATTAATTAAAGAAGTCTCTACTGTAATGCTGCAGAAGCTCCAGAGATTCAAAACCTTGAAATAATCTCTTGAATAGACACCTATTGGTCAGAAACGCTACAAACTTGGCGCATAGAATTATGGCAAAAAGGTTGTGATGGTATGAAGAAAGCCATAAGAAGTTCTGTTTGCAGTTTGCCACTATCCATGTGTAAAGAAAATCTATGTCTGTCACTATGAACGCATAACCACCATGGTGGAACAATTTCCACAGCATGATGCAGTGGAGACACTTCCTTTGGTAGGGACAAAGAAGTATTCAGAGTTGATGGGAAAATTATTTTAAAAAGACAACAATGGAAAGAGTTATAAGCCTTTGCTAAATGTGAATGCCATGTATGCTGTGTGTTCTTTTTTGCCATCTGAACATCTAAATTTTGTGATGTGTCCCAACATCTCTGGATTTCATTTATCATCAGCTTCCTAAACCCATTTTATTGCCACTGTTTCAGTCTGTTTATTATGTCTGTTTTTTTTTATTTAGTCCCCCTAATCTCAAACCAAAAATGAAAAAGAACTCTTATCCCCTTTCACTTTAGATTTTTAGTTAGCTGCTATTTGTAGAAGTGGGTGTCCCATCTTGAATATAGTTCCCTTTTGTAGGATAGAGTTCCTCTCCCTCATAATTTCAACATTTGACGTGTCCATTTTTTTTTTTTAAATGTACATCACTGAAAGCAAAATGGCCTGCCTTGTGTCATAAAGTTGTGGTAATGGTTACATAACAGAAAGTTAGTCAAAGAAGTTAAAATCAGACAGGTAAAAAATGAAGAAGCACCAAATACTATAAAGGGTTAGTTCTAACTTTTGGAAGTGAGGTTTTGTAAAATATTCCTTACTTATAGTAGAAAAATGTCATATTGCTGTGAGCTTGTTGAAAAGAAAAGAAAGCCACTGAGTGGTAAAAGCTAACAAGCTAGTCAAATGGACAATGTCAGTTTTTGCTGGGTTTTTCATATTAGCAAGGCAAAATGCTGATATTCATAGACAACAGAGTTTTTCCCCAAAAAGTTGTCTTCTTTTATAACGTACTCACGTGTATTTCACTCTGCGGAGGTCTGCGCGGACTCAAAAGCAGATGTCCATCAGACATGTCCGCAAAATACTCAGTTTTGCTGGGCATCACATAAACTGCTCGGTGAACAACAATGATCATGCGGAACTATTTTCATTCTTAAAAATAAATAAACAAATAATGCTTATCATTTGGTGCAGGGAGCAAGTAAAGCCTGACACCCCACCAGGTTCATATGGCACTGAAGGAAAACAACAGACTACATATTAACTGGAGAGTTTGGTGGTGTTTGTTCTTTTCTTTTTCTCGAACAGTGACCTTGTTTCCATGTGATATTAAAGCTGAACTTGGCAAGCTGTTTTAAAAAAAATTTTTAAATGCATCAAATCATGTTTGTTTGAAATATCTGTGTTAATATTGTAAAAGCTTTGTAAAAGCTTTATTTACATTCAGCTATATTTTTGTGAGAAAATCAAACCCTTGCCTAATACATTACACTACCATATCTTCTATATCTTACTTTACTTCCAATGCCTAAAAATAAAGTTTACCAACAGAAAGCACATTTAAGAATATAAACAATACACTTCGAAATTTGCATGATGTCGATACCAAAAGCATCAGAAAAAAGTACCGTATCTGAAATGTAATGATCAGATTATTGTTGTCAGTTCACATTGGAAAAAGTAACATCACTTCTATTGCAGAGGGTGTTTAAGTCCAACATCCTTCTTACCAGCCACCTGCAAAGTGTATCCTTCATCCAAGTACAATGAATTTATGAAAGCAGGTGCAAAACCAGAACTGCAAAATATTTGTCTTAGTACAAGTCCCTCTCTTATACCACAATCTGACAACACCGAATAACATATATATTGTAACGCCAATCTTTTACATTTTGCTGTGTAGTTTCTCTAGTGTTTTGTTAGCGATGTCAAGCAATAACAATTTTTTTTACATGTGAATAATTAAAAAAAAAAATACAACTAATTAGCAGAATAAAATGCACCTACTTACAACACATCAGCTAAAAAAAGGTTAGTAAACAACTCAAACTCACTCCATGTGGAAAATTATTCCAAATGTTAACTGTGTCACATTTTTCCCTATTTCATTTTAATAAAAGCATGCCATTTGCAAATGCTTGGCAATCTTTTCTCGTGCTTCCCACCTTAAAAGCCAAGCATGAGTACTTTAACCCTACACCATTTAGCACATGAGGTCACTCATTGCTGATAATTACAACATCTGTAATTTCCTGTCTTCTTGTGCTATACATCAAGGCTGAACTTTACGGAGCTTAAAGTGTCAATCTGCTCTATGTATTTCCCTTTGCATTAGTGAGTTTGAGTGACATTTAAGTCTCACAACTGTTGTTACCAGGCTGCCACTGCCTACTCATCTACAACCTCAGAATTTGCAAGTGATTTTAGCCATTGATTACTAAGTGGAAGTCTAATGCAAGTGTATTCAGGCATATTTAAGAGATGCTTAATGAGTTCATTTAAATCAATCACTGCTCTTTTGTTAAAATAAGAAGAAATGGCATCAAAATCCAAGAGCTGTAATATCTACAAATCAGAGCTTAAAAATAATGTTATATATATATTTTTTTTTTCTTTGGATTAAAACTAGATTAAAATTTTGTGAGAAACAAAACACAAAAAACATAGCTGTTTTTTACATTTAGCCATGTAGAGGATAGCTATGCTCTGTTGCCAATAGTCCTCTTTTTTACAGTTTGATTAAAGGCTTTAATCAATCACAATCCCAACCTGTGTATTAATCACTTCATCAAGCAGTTGATGCATTAGGTTTTTAATGGACTCCATTAATTTTGATTTCTCCTCTCTTCATCTTATCGAAAGGCCTCTCCCAATCTGGACAGATAAAGAGCGAGAAGCAGGGACGTCTGGCCTGCAGTGGCGAGAGCACAGGGAAGAGCACTGCCTTAACTTCATTACAATCACTCTGCTCAGACTTAACCAATTTATTAGTGGCAATATGGTATCCTGAGCAATGGCTAGGTAAACCAGAGAACAAGGCTCAGATAAACAGGGGCCCATTCATTTGTCTCCTCACCTGACACAATGGTGATGTATGATCCTAATAAGATTAATACCCCCACTGTTTATTTGCTCTTAGTGCCTGCATGCATCCTTTACCGCTACTATTCAGAGTTCTAAAACAAGAAAACCTACATATTGTTAAAATCAAAACTAAAAAGATGCAATCAAGCATTCTGAATAAATGCTTGATTTCAGACAGTGACTGACTTAAAATACAAATCTTAGTGTTATGAACCATATGCACGTTAGGGAAAAGATAGAATTCAACTGTGCTTCATTACACATTATTGTCTTGTTTTTAACGGCTAAAAATTATGCTTCAAAGCATATCTCTGTTACAATGATACAATGCACTGTACCTGTACTGATTCCCCTTTAACATTTTCACATTTGTCTCACTACAAAAACAAACCTCAATGTATTTTATTGAAACTTTCTGAAATAGACCAAAACAGAATTGTGCTAAATTGTGAGGTAAATGGAAACATATGTTTTCTTTTATGAATAGAAATCTGAAAGGTTTTGCATGCATATGTCCATGTTAACACTTTGCATTACACATTCTAGTACACATTCAGGTGTTTTGTCATATGTCTCTACTAGCTTTGCAGATCAAGAGACTGAAAATTTTCAAGCAGAGTTAGAAGTCAGAAGTTTAGTACAATCAATTGGATCTCATCTTTGACCATTGTCTCTCTTGTTTTAGTTTAGGGTTCTTATCTTGTTGGCGAAACTCCACCCCAGTCTCAAATTTTGCTACCTCTTACAGTTCTTTTCAAAGATTGTCCTGTATTTAATTTTAGCCCTTTCAAATGTCCTATCAACAATAACCAGTTTCTCTCTCCCGGATAAAAAAAAAGCATCCCCACAAGCTACCATCGGTATGTTTCATGGTAGGTATGGTGTGTTCAAGGTAATGTGCAATGTTAGTTCTCTGCCATCCATGGTGTTGTCGGTTGGGTGATTCTATTTTGGTCACATCTTCCACATGTTTACTGCATCCTCAACATGATTTGTGCCAATCTGCAAATAGGACTTCTTGTGGTTTTCTTTCAACGATGGATTTTTTTTGTCACTCTTCAATGAAGGCCAAATTTGTTGAATGCATGAATAATACAATTGTCCTCAACATATTACACCACATGTGCTGTGGATTTCTGTAGCTCAAGCAAAATCAACAGGAACCCTATAGTATAGTTGTCTTGTACTATATTATTTCCCATTTTATCAAGTAGCCTTTAAAGAGTTTCACAAAAGAGCTGCATTTAAGTTGGGTTAAATGCAAATCAGATTTTTGCAGTTATGGTCTGCTTTGGGACAGTCAATGACATAACATTCTTAAGAAATAAATTTTTGTCATATGTGGCAAAATACTAAAAAAGTTTAATGGGAATTAATACTTTTGTAAGGCACTATATTTGAAGTTTCTGCTATATTCAAATCAAAGTAGTCATTGAACTATCACGTTCTGGTCAGAAATGACCACAATTAGCAAACAATCCATCTCCTTTTAAGCTCCCTCACCAACCAACCCTGCCATAACCCAAAACACTGCAGTGTCTGGTTTGGATTCATGCACAGACTTTCTGTCCCATCCATATCATCCCCCCCCCCTGTCTGCCCTTCAGCTTCTCCTCTTCTCTCCATTGTGCGCTAAAAAGCTATTGTCTGCATCATCTGAAACTCTGCTCGCTGTTACGAGACAGCGGTGAAAAACATGAGAGTGCACAGGTTTGGAACGCTGAATAGAAAATTGTACTTAAGTGGTCTTCTCTTGCCCATCACCTCTAACCTCTACCCTCCTCCACATGAGAAGGGCTTCTGGGGTGGGCTGCGAGGGGAAGCCAGCAGGGCAATAGCAAACTTGAAAGCAGCCAACATTTGCAGCACTCTTGAAAAACAAGCATTTCACACCTGAAGCCTTTCATGCAGGGCCTCGAGGCATCCCCTTCAAGGCATTTAATTGGCTATTGCTTCAGAGCTCGTTCAGCATGCCCATTATGGTGAGGCAACAAGCAGCCAAGTATGCTAAATGAAAAGGGTCCTTCTCCCAGATGGGCCCAGTGGTATTAAAAACTGCCCGATCACTTCTTGTTGACTGGCGGTGGTTATTCACATGTATGCACATCTACAAATATCTGCAACGCTGAGAGTGAAATAAATAAGACTGTACATAAATACAAAAGAATAAAGGCTTTTTTTTTTCTTTGCAAGTACAGCAGATGATTCCAATATACAGTGCATCAACAGACTAACCTAATTTTTACGACTTCACAATTCTCATTTATTAATAATGGCATTTGGACAAGCTGTAAAACTTTTACTTGGTTATGGTGAGCTAGTAAACACATTAAAATGCCCCGTGGCATGCCTCCACACATCAAACCCTTTGATCATGTGCACTTCCAGTTGAAATGAAGACAGTCGTGGTTCTACTAAACACATATTTTATGCTTTAATCTCTGCCGTAGGAAGCAAGGCCCAGGGATATGATGTTCCACTTTTGTTTGGCAGTTCTACCTAAAAGATATAGTCTGCTTCCTTCCCCATGCCATCTGCCATCTGAAGTTTCACCCATATCAGCCTGAGGCATTGGAGCCCTTGCTGAAATGTTTTTAAGGGCACCCTCACTCCCTATGGATGGACAGCCTTGAGGGAACCAGATAAAGTAGGTGTTTAGTCTCTGGACCACTGATGAGGAAGGGATTGGCTTTGAGGTGGGACTCATGGGAAATCTGGCGTGCAAACTAATTACGCTGTGCTACCAAACTGTCTGTGATTACAAAATGGAGAGGCAGCGAAGGTGGACTTTATGATTTATCCATTGCCCTAGTATTTCTTTTTAAGAGAAGCTAAAGCTAATGAATTTATATAAGATGTCCTTTATGTTGTGAGATTTGTTGTTTTATATTTTACATTATGACTGTAGCTTGCTGTTACAAAAGTACCAAATAAATTAATGACATTAAAAAAATCGTTATATGTGTCATAGAAAAACTTGAAAGATAAAACCAAAAAGACCCACAAATTCTCAGGGCATTTCTGCCACAGCAAATATCTAATTACTTTTTGCTTGTTTCCCCACCTGGCAGTCACACTTTTGTAGAAAACCACTTAAAACCAGGTTAGTTCACAAATTATCTGCTATATTTGTATTAACGCCTCAGCTGGTGGTGCAGACAGCCCCTGAAGACAAACACCAGGCAAAATCATTAAGGGTACAATGGACTGCTAGCTTTTATTGTGAACCAAACCCCAAACAATAGTATAGTAAAGTATGTGGTATAGTAAAGTACCACAACTTTACTATATGACAAATGCATTTGTAAAAATAATCCATGCCCAAAATAATTTATGTTTGTCAAAACTATCTTCAATCCACATCACAAATCTAACATAAAAAATTCTGGTTATTTTTAAGGATGTTTTTATTTTTGTCAAAATTAAAGTAATGAATTCAAAGTTACTGGTAGTTAATTTTATAAAATGCAATCCAAGAACAAACAACTTCATAAACAAAGAAAAATTACATAAAAAAGGACAGAACATCTTTTGGTCTGCCTAAAAACTACAGCAAAAGTTTTTGTATATATATGTGTGTGTGTGTGTGCACTTTTCAGGGTTATGCTCATCTGGAGATCAGAGTTTATATACCATATATAGTTCAGGGAATAGCTGCAGGGCTGCAATAAAGCAGAGGAAGGGTACTTACAATACAATAAATCTTCAGTGTTACCTCCCTTATTTTATTACATTATGTTTTCATCACATATGAATCTGCTTAGCAGATGTCTCACAGCACTGTGACTTACATAATTTATATTCTTGCCAGTAATCTGGTTATAAACTGGGGCTTGTCACCAACTCAGATGAAGAACATTTGTCAAGGGTGGAATGTCGCCACAAATCTGAGACATGATGTCCTTAAAATAACTTCTTCCTCCCTTACACGTGCACATGATTGTTATTCCCCCCCCCATCCCCACTCTGATAACTGGTTTGGCACACTGAGGGTTAAAAGAAAGGAACCGATTTTATAAGGGGAACAGTAGGCACAGTCATGGATCTAATCATCAAGCGGGATACAGGTAACATCAGTCAGTGACATGCTGCAACATGATATCAGCTGCAGAATAGATCACTGTCTGTGTGGTATACATTGCAGCACTTGTGCTGAGACCTCATCCTTCGAAGGGGCAAACTGGTTGTGGTTAGGGAACTGAACTTGGGACAGGAGGGCTACAGGTTCAATAACTGAAGTCAGAGTCTGAGCAAGATACTTAACCTGAGCTGCCTCAATGAACATCCCAACTAATAAATAGATGGCATATAAAATGTCAGCACAGTGCCGGCAGATAGTGGCGCTCCGATAATATGCATCTTATATCACAATATAGACATTTAGATGTACAGGCAAGAGAATATATTTGCTTGTAACATAATGCACTACAGTAGGCGCTTGAATCAGTGCTTGTTTTTTATTGCTTATTCTTACTCACCCTTGAATTTTCTACAGCATATTTCCTGATTTTAAAGGTTTTTCTCAACATATTTTATTCTTTTGTTAAAAACGCAATCAAATACTGATCACACACACACCTATATATATATATATATATATATATATATATATATATATATATATATATATAGATATTCATACAGATGGGTATTATTATGCATCAGACATGCAGTATTATTATGACTGCATGTCTGATGCCTAAACCTTTAAGCAAGGTATGGTCTGTTTTCTACCTTGGCTCGTAAGTTTCTATCCAATGTTCAGTGAGCATAGGAAGAAAATCAATAAACCAACAGGACAGCCAGTCTCAAAGGATTTCACTTTGGATTAAGAACAGAGAAGGGAAAGAGAACATAATGTAATGCTGAAATTGCATTATGACATTATCAAAATCCACATTGATTACTGCTGTGTAAAAATAAAAAGGTAATTCTACAAGTAGTAATTGAAATGAAATCCAGAAGCCTATCGTTGGACTGAGAGAGATAGCCAATGACATGACATTAAGCAACGTGAGACAAGGGGCAGTGGTTTAAGTGATCTGGCAGGCGGTACGATGCCCTACTGTCAGGATCGATCAGTCCTGCTGAAATTTAGAGCAACACTCTAAATTGGCCTTAATGGTGTGTTTCATCCTCCGGTCTCCTCCACACATTGACTGAGAGCCAGTGTCCTTCATCACGCCAGGTTCCTGCCCTCCCTTTCAATCTGGGCATACCACTGATCTCTGCTCTCTGAGGAGAAGGGGAGCAAAAAACAGGCCCTGCCAGCACCCCACACAGCACTGCGTGGCTTACATCCCACCTCCAATAATCACAGAGTTTCCCACTTTCAAGGCACTAAAATAGGCTCCAAAACAAACCCCGAGCCCCCACTGTGTGCCAAGCAATTTTCTGATCTGCTCAGAATCCAGTTCTTGAGTGTGTGAATTATCAAATAGTGGAGGAAAGCATGAATAAAGTAAGCGCCATGAACTAGCTGTGCAGTGCGGTGGTGGCTTCTGTCTCGGCCGGTAATGGGGCAAAGCCATTAAGGGACACAAAAAAAAGAACAGAAAACCTTACTCCCCTTTTTTCCACCCTGTTGGAAAGTAATCTGCTTACATCATTAGGCGAAGCTCGCTAAAACAAATTACCAGATGTGTTGCTTTTTCTCTCGTTTTGTTTTTGTCAGCGTTTTAACATACTCTCCTCTCGTTTTCCTTGCTAGCGCCACCTCCTCTCTACAGCGCGTCTCTACACAATGAGGCCCTTTGCAAATAACAACAATTGGAAAAAGAAAAATCCCCTCCCGCTATTCACGAGTCCTATCTGGTTCTGTTCACACCCTTCCATTTTGCATCCGATCCAGTCATGTAGTAGCTAATAGCCCGAGAGCGGCACAGGAGAAGAATAAAACCGCCTGCAGTCGCACTTGGTGGGGATTTTTTTAAAGGGTCTAGTTTAGCTTATCACATTAAAACCCATTTAGAGATAAAGACATGTCCCGGCTCTTATGATGGCTGTGCAGCATGCTGAGAATGCAAACACATATTTAAATCCACCTCCCTTTATGATATTTCTCCAAGTATTTGTTTTATTAACTCCAAAGTCAACCCTGAAGAATTAGAAGTTCTGTTCTCTATGAAGAGGGTCTGTTCTCTATAAAGCGGGTCTAATTTTAATTTTGAATAAAAGATTCTGACGTATATAATGTTATGTATTATGTTTTTATCTATTACATAAATAAAGGCTACCATTTATTTAAAGTAACTGAAGGTAAAGAATAAAGAAGCCATAATTACACCCGACACAGTATGAATCAGTCATATATATTTTTAAAATAATTTATTGTTGTCATTATTATTATTATTATTATTATTATTATTATTATTATTATTATTATAGCAATTGATATAATTATTGAATAGATATTTTTCATTTTAGCGTTATAAATTGTAATACTATTGTACAATTACTTATTATTTTAGTACACATTTTAATTATTTGTTTTGACAAGTACATAAATATTGGATAATAATAATCATTGATATGCTATAAGATTTGATTAAAGCAACATAGCTTTTTACTATAAACTTCTTTATTAGTAGTATAGTAGCAGTAGTAGTAATAGTAATTGGATAGTATATAATAGTCATGATATTGATATTTTTACTGTGGTAATATAAATTGTTCCATATGTTTTATTATTTATACAAAAAATTTAAATCTCTCTTTTTTAAAAAATTAAATTCAAGTTTCCGCTTCAAACCTAAACAGCTTGCTTTTTTTGTGGCGTTACTGATAGTAAACTTCAAAATTCTCCTTGAATACAATCTTTCCACAACCTGGTATGGGACTTAAAAAAAAAATATTCAACAAAGCAGGAAAATAGTCCATCCAGCCCCGACATCATTTCCCTGGTACATAAAAGAATACATAAACAGTTTACATACTTTAACATAAAACTGCGTGTGCATTTGCTGCTTATCAACCCCCAAGCAGAATTGTGATTCATAGAAGTCATTTAAGTGATAATGCACTCATTCACTACACTAACAAACACATAGCTCCTGGTTATCTGCATGTCTGGCATTGTTGTAGCACTATTCGAAAAACAGGAGGCAAAAAAGAAAAAAAAAAACACTGGAGATGGCGTTGATTGATAAATTGACAGGTTAATTTTCAGACAGATAATGAGACTAAGACCCTGAAACTGGTTGAGAGGAGTCTCAGGCCCTTTGCTCTACCTTGCATGCAGTGCCATCTATCTATTGCTGGCAGAACCGCAACTGGGAGCAGGTTCACTGGTCCATGCCAAATGTCTTCTGGGTTAAAAGAGTTTACAAGCTCAACACATTTGATTTTCTTATTATATCCCATCAGAAAACAACAGCCGTTGTTTCACAAGAAATTATACTTGCTCCCAGTATTTATTGTTGAACAACGTAAATATAAAGTTAAGGAGTACATTTAAAAACACAAAATGACCCTAAAAATTACATAATTGCTTATTTTATTCATTATCTTTGTCCAGTTTCTGATGTTCAAAAACTTTAAAGCTTACACTGAAAAATGTTTCTCTTCCTCATAATCATAATTCCCTGGATTTTTATATGTGAGACAGTATTATACACTACAATTTCAGAGAATACTGTCATTTTTTACAAAGATGCAATTAGCAGAACTGCATGTGTGCAGTTTTAAAGAAACAACTAGACAATTCAACTTTGGAGCTTAATTAGAGGGCAAACTATTAGAGGAGAAGAGCGGGTTTAACTAGAGGTCAGAAAGGTTTTTATAGCTTACACACGTTTCCACCGCTTGTCACTGCGGTGTCAAAGTCTGCAAGCACTCTAATTAAGTCTCCACCAAAGTTAGACAGAAGCTACGCTGCATGAATCAGCACACACACTAACAATACTAATCAAACAGAACTTATATGAGACGTAAAACTCTTCATTTCTTTTTTTTTCTGCTAAATCTGGTGAAGGATTTTGTTTGCAACTTAGTTTAATACGCCGAATATGCTTTGAAAAGGACTTTGTGAATGCAAGGTTCCCAAGATTGAAGGATAAATTAACAATACTACAACATATTTCCATATTTTAAAAATATTGGTAATGCAGCTTTAAATATTTCAATACATTTAGAATTTAAAAAATAGAATTATAAAATATGTTAAAATATTGAAATACATATGTACATTTATTTTGTATTTTAAAATATATATTGCAAAAAAAATAAAATAAATGGCCATGTTACATTTGTCACTTTTTTGCTGAAATTACAAAAACAAATGTACTTTTGAATAAACATTGGTTTATCTGTAGTACTATATTGGAGTATAAAAAACTAAACAGTGGCTTAATGTATTTTTTATTTTGGTTCTTTTGTGGGATTCACGATATCTTGGAATTTTGGCACATTTTGTTTTTCTGGATGTTTTTATAATGAATTACATCTTTTTGTTTTTATTACTTGACTATGGTTTACATTGCTTTCATACTTGATTATTTTCTTTTGAAGGAATGTGATTTTTTAATATTATTTTTCAAAAGTATTTTTAATAGTCTGTCCTTGAAATGAACACAAGAGGAAGAAAGAAATGTGCATAGCACAAAATGTGCAGGGGTTTGAATAAAGCTGGGGCAGCCTTGTATTGTACAACCACTTAAAAAAAATGACCAAAACCCTGGACAAGGAGCACACTCCATGTTGCCATAGCAAAAAAAGAAAAACATAACTTCCCCACTTTAGAGGTACTATGCTACATTTGGAAGATGTAAACATAACTAATTATATTAACAAGAAGTGTGAAAATAGATCTACATGCCAAACTCCTGGTGCGAATTCCTTTATTTGTGTTCAAATACCAAAACAGGTTAATCCAACAACTTGTGCTCGCAATCAAATTTGTAATATAATGTTGCGAAGCAAATCAAACCAAAACTAAACACCAACAAAGATCTGAGAACATGCAAAATACTCTCTTAAGGTAGGTCTTTTAATATTGAAATATTAAAACAGAGCGAGCTTTGTGGTTGTGAGAAGAATTATGTCTCAGGGAGTCATTGTGATGCTGTAAATGCGGCTGATTATCAATAAGCACACGGTCACGACTAGGGGTGCCTCACTCCACCCATTCATTTGACCAGCCTCCTAAGCTCTGACAGACAGCACATAAACGAAAGGAAGGGTGCAGAGGACACATCTTGGGGGATTCACCCCATCTGAGGCTCCGGAGCACCCAACAGCTTGATCCCGTGTCACTCTGAGGGCAAGGCTTGGCTCTCCCTTGATTCGCTTTTGAAATCTAAACGTTTAATTGTGGTCAATGAAAGGAGGTTCAAGCAAATGAATGGTTGAGGAATATGAACAGAGGGGAGGGGCTGTTTCAGAGTGGCAGGCTGTAAAATGAGTACACATAAGAAGCAGGAGAGATAAAAAAAAAAAAATCAAGAGGGAATAATGAAATTAGGGATGGGGGCGAGCGAGGAAGAGAAAGCAAGGGCAGTGGAACTTGAAGCGCTGACCCCTATCGTCTGCGGTGAAAAGCAAGAGATTAGAAAGTGTTTCATGCTAATTTCCATGGAGATTTCTGTAATTTCTCAAAAATTACTTCTTCCTCCTTTGATTTTTCCGTACTGCCAGGCCCCCCGCTAGTGTTGTCGGGGTGGTCTACTCTATCACGCCTCTACTCTTGCGGGCCCCTCGATGGCCCCTCGCTGCGGCCAGCCGTCGAGAGATTACTGAAGCGGCGCTGACGTCTCTATCAGCTCGCGCCACTGTCATGCCCTCTCCCAACCCACTATGTTCACCCGATCCCACCACCCACCATTCCTAGCATCTTCTCTGCGCCCACCAATGCAAACCCTCGCAGATCTGTCAGATGATGGCTTCATTGGTTCTCATGACTCTCTGCATACTCTGTCTTTAGATCTTCTCATCCGTCTTAGAAAGCTGCACCTGAAGAAAGATTTCTTTCCTCCCCCCTTGGCTTCCATTGTAGACTGCCTCACCTACTGCTATCCCTCAGCCTTCACTCTCTCTGCCTCATCCTGGTTTGTGCTTCTGCCTGCCACATCAAAGGAGGACCAGGGGTCACAGAGCCACAGGCATAGAATATAAATGCAGCCAACTCCATGGCAGTATAGGAAATCAATCCTCTAAAGATAGCTCCATAAACTTTCTGAACCCATCATCAGTGTCTGATACATATAGCAACATATAGAAATGTTTTGTGCCTCTTTGCAGATTGTATATGAAGTGTTACACAAGTCTCAAAAGAAATTCTTCCTGTTGTTAAAATATTGTCTGAAAGTATATTTCCTTAGTTTCCACAAGAAATCAAATTTAACATTTAAAATCTGTGACAAACTTTGAGTCTGAATTACAAGTTCATCTCAATAAAGCAGAATATAAATCAAAGTTAATTCTTTCTAGTAACTCATTTTAAGACCCTATTATGCTAATTTTGATGACTATGCATCAAGGATGAACAGTTTAATTGGTTTCTAAAAAACTTAACACTTAAGAAAAAAGCTAAGTAAAAAAATATGTTTGATTCTTGATCTGAAAATTGACAACTCTACGCATGCATGGCAAGTCACGAAAGTCACAAAAGGTCATTGCTAAAGGAGATGGTTGTTCACAAAATGCTTTATATAAGCATATTGATAGAAAATTGACTAGAAGGAAAACATCTGGTAGAAAAAGGTACACAAGTATAAAGACTAATCTGAGTTGAATTTTAACTGATTTGGAATCTCGATAGCAGCATATGAATTAGTCCTCATTGTCTTACAGTTGCTTGAGATGACCTGTATTTTAAATTTGGCAGCAATATAATTAAAATCACCAACAGTGATCATTCCTCCCTTTCTATAGAACTCAGAACTCTTTCAGTGATTCTGCAGCACATTGTTTCTTCTTTATGTGTTATATATTTCATAGAAAGTGAAAAACAAGAATAAGTCAGTACAATCATAAAGAAAACATTAAATTATTATTGGGCTGGAAAAGACTAATCTCTAACATACTCTGACCTAAAATATAAGGATAATCCAAATGTTATTTTTTAAATGCACTTGCATTGGCAGCACATATTCAGCTTTTTAAAAGATACTTCTAGTAAAAAATAGATTCACTGGAAAAATTAAGCCCTTGAGAATAACAAGGCTCCAGAAACATGTAAACAACTTTTGTTGGTATCCCTGACAAAAATACTCAAGCCAGCATTCACAAGTGATGCATCACACAATATGGCAGTAATTGACTCAAGTTTGTCTTCATCACCTGTAATGCCGTAGGACTGTCTTGCAGATGATGGAACGATAACTGACTGAATGATAAGGAGAAAAAAGAGGGAAAAAAATGACACAGGGAGGCAGAAACAGTATTGTTATAAATCCAAAGTCTCTAGATGAATGAGAAAACTAGCGTGACAGGCAGACACCGTGGACTGCGGCGGGGTTGGACGGCTCAGTGTGTGGGGGCGACTGGCTCCGGTTGCTTAGCATTAGTATTAGATAAACACTCTGTCGGAAGATGTCAACGTCTCCATTAATGCCAGAGCTGCCACGCGGGCTGTACTTGAGTGACACGGTGTTTTGTGGAGTGTGACAGGGGTTGTAAATGCTAACTCTCTCTGGCTAGATCTCCGAGCCTGGCGGAGGCAAACCCACGACGACACCTGTGACTGCAGTGGAGCTGAGCGTTTGACACTGTTAGGGGATGATAATATTGTCCTGTCATCCTTATCCGAAAAACAGCACTGAACTCTTTCAGTATAACTGCCAATAATTTCATAATGGAAGAGCCTGTTTTAATTTAATTTTGAATGTACAATTGCAGCATTTTTTTCCCCCTAAATCAGTCCTTATTTTAATGTTAAGCTGAATTTGAAGCTTATTCAGACACACGGGCAACAGCTTAAAAAAAAAAAAACCTTTGCTTGCTTATCATTCTGCTAACCACAAGCAGATTAGCCTCATCTGGAAGTGTGGCTGGCCCAGAAGGCTTTGCCATAGTCTTTACAAACCACAATATGAAAGCTGTGTGTTCAGCACAAGCCTAATGCACTTAAAGCCAGCCACAAGCCCACATATTCAGCCGCAGAATGAGCAGGATATGGGTTTTTCCATGCTTTCACCGCCCAGGCCATGGCTTTTCCCAGCCAGTAATTACACTGCCAACACTGTTCCAGTCAAAAATATTAAATGTTTTTTTTTGTTGTTGTTTAAAAAAGATTTCAATATTTAAACAATGATGTATGCTTTACAATTCTAACCAACAGACAAGTTACTAAAATGGATAATAAATAGCTGCCATGTAATGTTTAATAGTATATGTTAAATAATCAAAATTACAGGAATGTTTCTAAAATACTGATAAGAAGAAAGAAAAAAACTACATTGAAAGCTCACGGTGCAAGAGATTTTCACAAAATAGACAGAATAAAACAGGTCTTGGCTCGATAATTCTGGCCATCTCAGAGCTGCTGAGTTGTTCTGCAGGCTGGAGGGCTGGACACTGTAGTGTGCTCTCCCCCCACTACCCGCCCCCTAATGCCCTGTCCATTGATCTTTCCCGTAACTACAGCTCCACACAGAAACCCACACAATCTGTGCAGAGTAGTGCTCCTAGGCACCCCCCACTTCAAAAGGTGCATATTTACTGTTAGAAATTTAGAGAAAGTGCAGCTGTGGATGCATCCTTCAACCCCAGTCAATGATAGGGCCGGTCCTCCTGACCCCCCACTTCCAGCTCACCCTGCTGGCTAATAAAGTGCTTCTTAGGCTTGGTGGTTTCCCTAGAAGCCTTATGGGGTTGTTTCAAACTAGCACTTAGTTTTGTTTCCATCAAGTCTTCTTGAAAATTGATTTTTGGAGAAATACTTATCTTGTGGCTCAACAAAGTTCCAGAATGTCCCACTGTTGACTCTTTGTTTTTTTTTTCTTGGCTTTCTTGTTGGTCTGAAAAGATTTCTATATAGTCTTTCTTCATGATGGCTGAATAAAACTCTAAATAATCAACATTTTGTCTGCATAAGCATTAAAACTAAAACACAAACTATACCCAGCTGTAAGTATTTTAACCTGCATTCAGAAAATCTGATTAGAAAGCACATCTAAACAAAGATTGAGCTCATTCAAGCTAAATAATCATTTAAAAAAATCTTGATTTCCTACTTAGCAGATTTCCTACTTATATATATATATATATATATATATAATTAGCATTTTCTTCTCAAAATCTGCATGTCTTACTTAACATTTCCTGTTTTTTTTGTCTTTGACAAAAGTATTTAATGTCGGTACACACATTATCATAATTGTCATTCCCAATTTTCAAAAACAAATGTGTATTAAGGATAGCTAAAATAGGCCTTCTGGTGAAAATCAGACAATCAAAATCTTTTGTAATTAGCATGGTGATATTCTCATTACCAGCGATTCAAGCTATTCTGTGCTGCCTCTTGTCCTTTGCAACAATTAGAAAAATATGTCAGCTGTGATTTTTTTTTTTCTTTTAGTCTCCTTTATTTAACTTTAAATGGCTGTCAGTAAAGTGGCACAGTGGGGGATTTATTCAAAAACAATGACATTTACAACTCAAATTTGGAAGAACTGCTTTCACTTTGTGCTCAGCGGGAAAACCCAAGTTTGAAGCAAGTGTGCTAAAGGTCGAAAACAATTAGCATAACACCACAGACAGTCTCGACGATGTATCATTTATTCTGCATAAATTATACAAGCTGTAGTGAAAGAACATAAAAGTTTTGCTCAAGAAATGATCCACGTTCAGTAGCCTGAAAACAAGTGACCTCCTGACTGCATTCCCTGACATTCATCATTTGATTGTCACTTTGTAGGTAAGTGTCTGCCTAACCAGGCAGCTTCGTATGGCGATGATTGCATTCTTCAAGTCTGCCACAACAGCGTTAGCTCTCAAAACAGAGAAAAAAATAGGGGGAAAAAAACCTGTTTCAATGTCATTAATCCCAACTTGTTTGGACTTTTCGCACCAACTCTCCCACACATCTCTGTTTCTACCCCTTTTTTCTCCTCTCAGCGCATACTACCGCTCTCACTCTCCCTGCCTCGCTAACATGTTGACAGCAGTTTGTTAGTAGGTATCAGTTTTCAGCGAGCAGCCTGGGAGGGAGAAAGGGATGTGGTAATCATCTCTATCTCCGGCTGCTTGGCAGCGTTCCCCTCGGCATGCTGGCAGACACTTGCCATTGAGCGGCTGTCAGGCAGAAAGGGTGTGGGATGTGGGCTCAGGCTACACAGGTCACGGTCACTTCTTTCCAAAAGCCACTGAAGCTAAAACCTTAAGTGGCATTTGAGCTACCTGCACTGTCAGTTCTGACACTCTGCAACACTAACAAGGAGACCACCGGTAGAGAGTCAAACTCGATTATGCCTCCCTAGTGGATTTTCTTAATATAGCTAAGCTACTTCCAGACTTGTTTTCCTAACAGAAAGCACAGGCTTTTAACATCACCCACATTGTCGTGTAGATTTGTATGAAGGCATTTTGTGCATTATTTAAAAAGCACTTCAGCATCGGACTTATCCTATCATGTAACGCTGATTGCCAATTATTGTTAATCATTATCAAATCAGTGAAAACTAGTTAGCAGTGTTGGCTGATAAATTGTGAACAGCCCTGCATGTCAAGTTTGTTTCTATGAAAATAAGAATGAATTTTCCCCATATGAATTATAGTTTGTATTAAAAGAGGAAAAGGTCTCACAACTCACCCACAATCGTGCAAACCACTCGTACAGGTCAAAAGTTAGCAAATTATTTTCAAACATGGGCAGTAAATTTGTCTGTAACATACCAAATCAACTGTTAAATGCCAAGCTGCGAATTTCTGTTAAAATGTCTGTTTTTTATAATGTAAAGGAATTATACTAAAGCACACAAATTTTTACCCCCTTTTTCCCTCCAACACAAATTGAGGGAACAATATTAAGGAGAAATGGACAAAAAAAACCCTGCAATTTTCTGAAAATTAATATTTTTCCACACATTTAAACTAACTGAAATAAAAATGCATGAAGCCATTTTTATTTAAATTCCACCATTCAGTCTGCCTTCAGTTAAAATCCTGAAGTAAATCTTACATTAAATTTCATTTCATTCCTATGTAAGACACAATATACTGAATTTATTTATTTATTTTGTTTATTTAGCATTAAATAATGTTCAGCAACAATCAAAGCAAAACAGCAAATATAACCACAAAAAATTCCAAAAACTTTCAACAACTCCCTCAGAAAAAAAAACAAACAGTGGCCCACATCTGGCCAGCCCTTACACAACTTCCTGGAGCCATTCCTGACTTTTTTTTATTTAGACACACAGTTTGCTTAGTAAAAATCTGCATCATGGCCAGAGGGACATAAAAATAATTTTTATTAGAATACCTATATTTATCACTGAAGATGCCCTTTTTGTGTACAGAATATATACTTTTTTTCCCCTCACCATAACAACCCTGAATTCATTTAAATCTGACATCAGGTCATAAACCTGCAGCTATTATTAATTTAGAGTAATAACTAATTAGCATTCATGATAAAAAGATAACAAAAAGTTCCGGTGAGAGATTAAAACTTTAGACAAAGCTGTGAGGAAAAGTGGTTGACTTTCAGGGCTGCAAAATGAATTGCGCTTGACAAGCTGCAGTCTCTCAGAAGCCAGACCTGTGATCTTTAGAGTGATACCCTCAAGTTCACAGCAACAAATACCCACCATCACTCAGGGAGATCCTAAGTCTCTCTGTTGGCCAATTACTGCTTTTCAAAAGCCTCGGGCACCCAGGAAACTTTGACTCCTGGAAATAAAGACCAATCTCAGAGAGGAACGTTGCAGCTATTAAAATCTTTATAATTCTGTAAATCACAAGTGATTTGTTTTGCCCCATGGCTTGTTCCGATACATCCTTGCTACTATTGCAAAGGGCATGAGGTGACTGCAATTGAGGAGAGCAAGCTTATTTTTACAACTAAGCTTGGTTGAAAAAAAAGGGAGAAATGCCTTTTTTCTTCTACTTTTGGAGTGCAGAAGGCAAAGATCTCCTCTGTGTCATAATTGCCTGAAGTTAGAGAGTAAAGGCTCTGGACTCCTGATGTTAGTGCAGGCCTTTCATCAGGGGGGTTGGAGTCAGAGGTGCTTCCAAAGATCAGGCACTCAAGAGGATCCAGCCTTGTTTTTATTGAAGTAATGAAGGCATTTTAAAAAGAGAATGAGGAGGGGAAAAAAATCATCATCACTCATTTGCTGCTGCTGTCATTGTTTTTGCTGAGGATTCCAGTTCCCCCTTATTGGGAGCAAACTTACATTTTTAAAATTATTTCAATTTTAAGCTATGATATTGTGCATGCCTTACTGATTAATTTTGAAGATGGATTTTGAAATTAGCCCGCTTATTAAAACCAAAGTGGGAGGCAAAAGTGGCAGAGAGGATCATGCAATTATGAGTAAAATCACTCCAATTAAACAGTGCCATGTTAAGTTTTAGAGAACACACACTCTACATAATGTAATTACAAACTGGAATGTGTGTGTGGGATGAGGGCTGGGGAGGGATAGGGAAAAAAAAGAAGAAAACAGCAACAATCTGGAACGAAGCGTTCGTGGTTGATGGATTCTCGAAAAAGCTCTTCTCTCCTCTGGTGTTCAGGGTTAAGGATGGCTCTCCTCTGCTGCTGCAGTGCTCTCCCTCCCAACAGCCACACTCCCCCCATTCAGCAATGCAAGGCCCTCTGGTACTAGACAAGGGCCCTGACTGAGGACGCTTTGATGCTTCAGCCTTTAATCACCAGAGCATCCTTACAGAGCTGAGCAGATAGGCAAGCGGGTCGCAGGAAGGATGTCCCGACCATAAATCAGACTACAGGGGTGACAGGACGCAAAATAGGTGAATTGTCCTTGGCTCCACGATGCTGGCGGCATCCCTTGTGTCCCCCCTGAGTCACACCACCCTTTTTATTATTTGGGAACAAGTCAAACAAATGCCCTACCAGCCATTCTTCCCCTCTCCCCACCCTTGTGTTTTTTTTTTCTTTTTCCCCCGTAGTCTTCGAGGCTGGACCCTGCTATGAACTGTTTCCAGAGTCAGTTACTGGTGTAATTGAAAGTGCTTTGTCATCGCTTTCAGCCAAACACTGATGGATGTGAAGTTGAATGAGGTTTGGGTTTTAGTTATACGAGGGAGCCCGTGTAAGATTTATCACCAGCGGCTTAAGAGGCTACAAGGGACCATTAAAGCACCACCACCATCTACATCACAGTGAATTGTTCATTATTATTCATTAAAGCAAAAGGCCTTTAATATCTCTAGTTCCCCCATGTGAAACCTAACAAAATGTACATGCTTTTTAAAAGACTGTTGCAGAAAAATACAAACCTAGGTATCCAATTTTCAGAGTACCCCAAGCTTGGTAAGCTAAAATAGAAAGAAATAAGGTCAAAGACTAAACTATAAATATATATTTTATCTCTTCATTAGTATTGCAATAATACAATTTTAAAGAACACCAGAATAAATAAAAAAAACACTATTCTCCTAAATCTGAATTTCAAAACTTAACCTTCGCACGCTCTGCATGTCCGCTAAACCTTCCTCGAAGGTTTCACATTGTTTCATAATTAGCATGCTCTATGGAGGACCTTATAAAACCATTTAATTTAAATTTGGATCCAACATCCACATGCAAAGCGTGGGAGGTGTGCTAGCTCTCATTGTCTCCCACTTATTATAGGCTGCCCCCAGCTGCATAGGTTTGCGAGGGTAGGATCCTGGCTCCTATCCAGAACGGCTCTGATCTGGGCCTCTTTGTGATTTGAGCAGCCGAGCTGTGCCGGGCTGCTGTCCTAGAGCCATGTTGGAATACCAGAGCAGCGGTGGAGGTGCAGAGGCAAGTGACCTCACTGTGTGATGCGAGTAAGAATACGGAGCAAGAGTTACGCATTAAGGTTGCTTGGATTATAAATAAAGTAGTGTGTGGTTTCTGAGCTGAGGAAAGGTGAATACCAGTGCTCACAGCACAATTGTAAATGGCGCCCTATCTGAGCACTGGCTCAAGGCTGCCAAGACAGCATGGCCAAAGAAATTACATGAGATGCTTTTATTTTACAAAGGCGCTTGCTTTTATTTTGTGCATTTATGTGCATTAAAAAATTGGGGTTTTTTTTATTCTCAATGAGAATTTTTTTCTACAAATAAATTACTTGCTTTTTTCTTATGCTGAAAAAAGCAACATAAGAAAGTCACAAGTCGTGGAAGTCTCCAGCTCAGCTGACCTCTTGTTAAGTCGATGCCCTGTTTCGTACCAGTATTTTTCCAGATTACCTCTAACCAACTTCCACTTTGTGAACTATTTCAGACCCATCTACTTAAACCATGGAACATGAGCTTATAGTTTATTGCAGCAATAAAAGCCTCAAATCTTATATGTTAATTAGATATTCAGGTAAAAAATTTTATTCACTAAACAGTAGATTGGTGATGAGATTTAGCCAATTTTAAACCTGACTGGCTCTGGGTGGTATTTGTCAAATCAGACACCAAAAATTCTTCATTTCTTTAAATGAGTGGATGTGCCACACAACAGATAATGCTAATACCACTCATAATTGGTGAGAAAGTGATTCCTTGGGTGGGAACAGTTAGTTAACCATTCTGTTTGATGTTGTTTAGAAATAAAGTAAGTCAAAAAGTTCCTGGTAGTGTCTGTGAAGAAAGTTGTATTATCTGAAGGTAAATCAAAACACAGTGTAAATATTGGATATCATCAGCTTTAAAAGTTTAAGAGCTCAGAAATCGGCCATAAAATCTCATATTGGTCCATCTCTAAATAATTCTTAGATTACTTTTTCTCAGCTTTCCTGTTGTAAACAGTATGAAAGAGAAAGTTTTGTGAAAAAGCTGACCGCATGATAGGAAATGCCTGTCACTGACCTTCCTGAGACCTGTGATGTCTTGGGTCATCTTGTGGAGCCGCAAGAGTAGCAGGGAGGAACAAAAGACCAAGACCCTGCCAAAGGCACAAATACATTGAACAAACAAAGAGAACTTCACTTTGACAGGAAAACAGTTTCCAGAATAGGCAGCGGTCACTTAAATCCACTACAAGTAAAACTGTGTGTGACTTCACCGACAGCGAATTGGAAAGACAGCGTGGATGGAAATTTTAAATGAGTTCTGTCCTGCAGCAAAATATAAATTTACCAAACTTAAATTTTCCTGTCTCAAGTAGTATTTCATAACCCAAAATGTACAGATGCACAGATCTCTTGATATGTAATAAATAGATATGATCCTGCCTGTGGGAAAATTAGCATGGTAAGTGAACATTAACTTGCAGATGGTTGGATATAGGGAATGTTGTGGCTCCCTAACAAACAATTGATTAACTTGTAAACTCCCATTGCCCAGCTGTTATTCAAGCTGTTTAGCATAAATGAAAAAAGGGGAGTAGAGAAAGGATCCAGATGCTTTGAGTGCAGCAAAAAGGCAATCTGTCATTGTTCTCAACTAACACTGATGGATGCTGCTTTGAATGGGGATTGGTTTTACTTAAACATGACAAAGTGAGGGATGACATGCCATTGGTCACAAAGGTCTGGAGGTCCCGAAACGCCTCAGCGGTCCCTTTTTTCAGCCAAGACAACCTCTTGTTCATGTATCAGCTGCCAATAAAAGGGGAAACGTTGTCGGGGCACGCTTTTAGTTTGTTTGTTTTCCCATGTGTTGATGCCAAAATTGAAAAATGAGAAAATGAACAAAACTTCCACACGGACCACACTGAGGAGGAAGCCAGTGTCATTACTGCATGATCTACTCCCCTCTCAGTCTCTTGTGGATACTCCAAAGAGCCATCACATCACTGTAAAGAGGCCAAAAGTTGGATGTGCTACAACTGAAAAAGAAAATTACAAAAAATATATTGCTAAGAAAATTGTTTGCCTCAATACAGATTTCTTGTTTCACAGACTTCAGTGTTTTTTTTTTCAAATAATTAAAAAATGTTATTAGTAGTTTTAGATAACCCAAGAAAATATAGAATGATCATTTCTTCTAAAACAGGTTCTGTAAGTTAATAAAGCTAAGAGATCCCCATGTCAAAAAGAAAGAAAAAAGCAATCACATTATTTGGTAAATCATAACTTAAATGTGATTAGAAACATTTCTGGAATGCTAACTTCAATTTCGCTATCCAGACCCACCCCTATCACCAGAATAAAGAAATAGCTTCAACAGAACCTGTTGACAACATGAAGTAGGCTAAAAAGTTGCAATGAAGTGTTGCTGTGGTTGCACAGATTGTAAAAAAAGTACAAACATGCGACACAGCAGCAAGCATCAGTGGTCTATGAGGGAGAAGTCTCTCTGTGCGACTGTATTAGTAGTCAGAAGAACAGCATCTACAGGGGCTTTAGTCAGCTAATATTAGCCTACTA
Organism: Xiphophorus maculatus; assembly: GCF_002775205.1. Taxonomy (NCBI): domain Eukaryota; kingdom Metazoa; phylum Chordata; class Actinopteri; order Cyprinodontiformes; family Poeciliidae; genus Xiphophorus; species Xiphophorus maculatus. Next base: position 10,770,602 of record NC_036444.1, read on the forward strand.
GCAAACAAATGTTTCATACCCAAAGACAAAGACAAAATTCTCTAATTTTAAGTTTTACAGAAGCTGAACTTACCGGCTACCCTAATTTTTAGGCATCAGCCTGAGAAAAAAAAAAAATATTGGTGGACTTCTACCTTGAAGAAGTAGTTGATGAAGAAAGTACAACTAGATCCACTGTTTCCAAGTGTATGACAAAATTAATGTGAACAGCAATATGCCAACTCAGCCATTACAAAACCATTACATGTGCAGAACTACTTAACTACATAGAAGTAATCATTGTGTTTATGCAGCGATGCATATACACTGGGAGAAACCCCACCACAATAATTTGAGGTTGGTAAAAGCTCTGAATGCAGAAATATAACTTACGTCATCCAGAATCATATACAATGTGAAAGTTGTGAACATTCCCGTCAGTGGACAGAATTTCTGGGGAAAAAAAACAGCCATTTTAGCCGGCCTTTGTGATGTCAGACGGTTAATGAACCAGTAAACTTTGCTTTTCACTAGCATATAAAACTGATATGGACTGCTCTTCCAGCTGCAGAGTGAGGTTACATTATATAACTGGAAGTAATAAGAAAAAGTTTCTTTTGATCATAGACTTGGACATCAACAATCAGACGTCATCCAGTTTCTCAAATTTAGGAAGGTAAGAAGGCTCTTCAAAGCATCCCACTAGACAGATTAGGAAGCAACAGCTGCATTATAATTGTTTGTTAATATGGTTGGTATACCAATCAATGTAAATTACAATGTTGCCTTTAATTTTCCTTCACTAAGCTTTAACACCCTTAGATTTAAAAAATTACATTTTTCATTTACTACAAACAGCCAAGCAAAACATAGCTGAAACCCAACTTAACTGTGACACATGATACAGGAAGTAAAGCACTATTCAGTATAGCACAATAAAAATCATGTAGGCAATGCACATGTCAAAACCTATTTATAAAAGTGTAAAAAGAAAGGCTTATTCTCCATACACTAACACTGACTTCTGACTTTCACCTGCAGACTGTAAAAAAAATATATAAAAAATTATCAAACATCTGTTCGCATAACTGCTGCATCTCAATACAAAGTGGGTCATGTAGCAAAAGCTGTAAGCATACCAGTCATTTTCATCTACAAACAGGTACAGCTAAAGTCTGACCTTAATACAGTAGAAATGCAGACAAAGATTGTTTTTTTTAGTAACTGACCACCATATTTTAGATTTTTTATAAATAAACAAATGTAAGACTGGATTCTGCATATAATTTTAAAACTTACAAACTTATAACATTTGAATATTTCATACAGTAAATAAATTAATGAAACTGTTTTGTTTCAGTCAACTAGTATTTTCTTATTTTACTTGGAGGAAATATGATCTACAACATGGCTCCAAAAGCCAAAGCACAAAAATATTTTAAACAGATTCTTCTTTCACAAAGATGCTATATAAAGTAGGCTTACCTCTTCAAGCTTTTCACATTTCCTCTTTTTACAACTACATACTTTGATGCTTTTCGTCAGGACTTTAGTTGATAGGCCATCACAAAGTACTGCATAACTGAAAGAGAAAGGAAGTGATAGAGGGTTAAGTAAACAGATATATGGGTCTCACAGTGCAGATTATAACACTGCACTGTTAAAAAAGCCTTCAGCGGGATGGTGCATTTAGTACATTTCAGCATGTTGAATGAAATAATATTGTATTAAGATACATGTTTATGTTGTTCCCACCCCAGAAGTGCCTAATTAGTTATCTTAACTAGGGATGCATGTCCCAATCTGATCACGTGGTTTCAGACTCTATCAGAATTGAGGGTTACATTTCAATCTGGGATCAGATACATTTATTCTAAAACCTAATATGAATAATAACACTTAGTAGCTACCTTTATGAGATGGTACAGAGTCAAGAGTGTCTCGAAACAACACACATGCAGCACTTTGAGAAGTGACAGCCGTAAACCAAAGCACAACACGACATCAGCTTGAAGTGAAAGCACTGTTGCCAATTTGGCAACGTTGTCGCTGTATTTAGTGACTTTTCAAACCCCCCCAGCAAATGTTTTTCAAAAAAGTGACTTGCAACAAATGTAGTAGCTATCTCTGGTTTATGGGAGATTTTGGCAACAACACAAAAAGCAAAGATTGTACTGCAGTTAAAACAACCAGTGAAGCTGCTGTGAGCCCCTCTCACGTCCGAAGCGCTCGCAGGCGTTCAGTCTGACTAACAGCAGGCTTGTTGTGCAGCAACATGCAGTAGAGCAGAGAGGAGACCACTCTATTCTGTTTGCACATTGCAATGGAATCACGCATGCACAAAGCAGATCTCGGTGATGTTTTTTTATCTGTTCTTGAATTTCTTCTTTAGGTTAGATCATGATGTCTTGTTAATGTTTCAGATCTTTTCAAGTTGTCAGAAATGTTCTCTTTATATTATTGATTCTACATGTTTGACTTTGATCAGCTCTGGGTGTCCTTACTGAAATTCAAGTTAGCTTTCTGAAACATTATGTGATGTGGACACGAACAATTAACTCAGGGATATTACTTTTTCATATAGGAGAGGGAATTTGTTTGTAGGTAAAACAGTTTCTTCTCGTTTTTTACGACTTATGTGCTTCCTGGAACTTTATTTGAGATATCTAATCTTAAGTGTTCAGTAATAACTCTACACTGAAGCACCTTATGAATAAAGTAACTTATTAATGCAAAGGCAGATATTTCTAGGTTAAGGATTAGTAACCAGTCTCAGGGAAAATCAAAAATCTCTGATCAAAGGCCAGTTTTTTCATCTTTGGTTGATTTTTCACTAGAAATTTGCATCACCTCTAAATGTTTCATTTAACAATTTGGGTTAAGTTTTTATTTTATTTTTTTTATTATTATTATTAATATCAGCACTATGTCTTTATTGACCTAAATGACACATTTAAAAATGCATTTAAAAAACTGTCAAGATGGAGGAATAAGAACACTTCCTGTGATGAGTAACATAACAAGCACAGTTCCAGAGAGGGAATGACAAATCAGCATTTATTTATTTATTTATTTTTTTTTTTTGCGATATTGCTTATACGTCTCTAAAGTGAGTCCATGCGCGTAGACTGCTCGCAGACTTGGCCAGTGGCTGAAGCCAATTGTCTGAGTTCAGAATCACAACACAAGACACTTGGAAGACAGAGGAGAAAACAGTGAAGGAGTTTCAACAGCCATCCCTCAGACAGGAAGACTCTAGAGGAAACACCAGAAAGCCATTAACTAACCACAGAATTATGATGATCTATTTGCTGGGATGGGCTTACAGACAGCTAATGAACAAGTCTCAACTCAACCCCCCCTCACAATCACTCCACCCACACCCTATCTCACACACTGCATATCCACACACACCGAGAAGTAATTCTGAAAGAGCTCTTGCTCGTTCAGAACAGCATGGCAGATCAATGCCTGATTTTTAAATCAAGGGAAAAGGTTATTTTGTGTCTCACTGGGATTCCACTTACTATCTCCTTATATCTAAGACACTCCCATACCCATTTCAACCAAACCAGTCCAACCCCCTTCCAAAACAACACATGCACACATCTCCTAATTAAGAGCGAGGCGGTGGGGCTTTTTTGTGTCTGGTTATGCTTGCAATGTTAGTGTCTGGAGTGTGAAAACAGATCTGATGGAGCAGTGCCCTCAGCTCTCCCTGATCAGGCTCCAGCAGGTATCCCCCCCATGATTGACAGCTCACAGGTCAGCCGCCCATCTCTGAGACTGTTAGTGGGTGGGCGGTAAAAAGATTTGGAATGCCTGGGACCCTGATTGCTTTATTGCTCGCCTGTCAGAACCATTGTACGGCTCTGTATTATTAGGGCTCGCCATCTCTCACCGTCTGGAAGGTGTCGCGTCTCAGCTCTGCATAAAGAATCGCCACTCTATTCAAAACCCTCTTTCTCTTTTTTGGCTGAAAGGAAGAAAGCACAGATTTTTCCACACAATCTCCTGTACTGGTTTGACAGATAATGCAACATGAGTGTCTCTGGGGGAATGGTGTTCGTCATCACACACGAGTGATGAAGATTTGAGATCCTATTTGGCAGTAATTTCTCACTATATTAATGATAGTTGATGAAAGGGTACAAAAATTCTTCCGATGGTCTTGATTTATTTTTCTTCTCATCTAGTTGGGGTCCTTTTACAATGTTTCAATGTGTCTTCCTTTTTCTGATGATGGCCTTCCTTAATAAGACAATAAATAATTTTGACTTTTTTGTACTAAAAGGATTGAATAATATGGCCAGTTACATCTATATATGAAGTAATCTATAAATTATATTGATAATATTGTGAAGCCAGAGTATCCAGAGAGAACCCATGTATGAACCGCAAGAGCATGCAAACTCCATTCAGAAAGACGCCAACCTGGGATTTTAACCCATTACCTTCTTGCCCATTTGCTTTTGCTGTTTCTATGTACAAAATATAAAAAATATATTTTTATTTTTTTTTACAACAGAAATAAAGCAATTAGTCCAACATGTTCTAAAATAATGTGGCACACTGATTAACACTTAAAAATTAGATGTATATTTGTGTTTTGTTTTGAGTACAATACATAAACACATATTGACTGTTTCCAGGTAAAATTCATAGAATAACATTATAACTTTTTGCCTCTCTGACACTTCAATGAGGCACACAAATAAAATAAGTTTATATTAGCTGGTGTATCAGTTAATTACTTCTGACTGGAGGTCAACATTTTGGCGTTCTACATTAAAGATGATACGAGAATCTGTAGAAAGAGCTGGGAGGCTTTTCAGCCTCAAAGACTTAAAGCAGGGATAATCCTTTAGAATACCAGTGGCAATATGAAACCAACACGTTAGGAAAATCGAAATATAAACTAACAGTCCTACATTTGAATGATTCCTGTATTATTTCTCATCAGAAACAAACTTCTTAGTTGAATAGAAATAATGTTATTTCTAAGTATGACAGGGGTGTGAATTATTTGCATTGCTTATCTCCAGTGGAAATATTTCCAAACAGCCAAATTTGTCTTTCTTTTAAGTGATGGAAAAGTCTGAATGTCTTCTTTTAGTCAGCTGTGAGGCAGGGTGCAGCAACATGTAGAGGAGCTGTGCTGTATTACTCTATACAGTACATTGGTCGATTTCTTTACACTACATGTGACATCATTTGAAATGTATGTTAGTGGATGTAAAAAAGTAATTTTTTAAAATTTTTATATCATGCTTTGTATATGTATATTGTGAGATATTAGTAGCATATTTCATTTCATACAACAATAATTATATCAACTTGTACAATGACTTGTTTTAGGTGATGATTGCTTAAGGAACAGCAATGACAAGGTATATTCAATAAAGGCAAAATAAATAACCTACATTAAACATGGAAAGGTAATGAACAAATATTACAGTGCAGTTTAACCTAAAAGCAAGCGTTGTAGACAGAAGCAGCATCCATCTGTTTTCTTTCAGTTTCCTAGCCACAGATGTAGCTCTAATATCCGTAAGCCTTAAAATAGCTTTATGAGGGAGCCTTGGCTGGTGAAAATTATTACAGAATAGAGATAAAACACACAGAAGTTATTTCGGTCAATTATGCTACCCTCTGCCATGGCGTTATTCTCAGCTGCAACAACATTCATCCGCCTCTGCACTTTTTTTCCTGCTATATTGCTTGTGTCTGCCTCCGCCATCATTTAAGTGTTTACTCCAGAGACAAAGGGGACAGCATCATTTCCTGCCATTCATGTAAGCTATGCGAGGTGGGGCACTAGCTGGCTTCCTGCTCTTATTGTGGAAGACAGTGACACAGTGCATTATATAATAAAAAAATAAAATAATAATAAATTTCAGTACTTTTTCAGTCCTGAATATCAGCTGTATGTGTTCTAAAATGTTGAAGCACATTTTGCTTACATTGAAATATTTAGAAAAACTATTAAAAAATAAAATCAAATTCTAATAGGCCTAAAATTCTATTACTACTATATTGGGATAAACAAATGAAAATGGAAAAAGAGCATTTGAGCATCAGGGCAGGTCATGCTGTCAAACTATGTCTTTTACTTCCCAATGGAACAAAGAGACTCCTCCAAAACTACAATGGTTGAGTGAACAGTGTCTCGACACAAATCCCTAGCTGTTTTCCTTTTTTTCTTCATGTTATTCCCCAGACCGTGATGACAGACTGGCAGGTTGTTTAAGGTCATCGGAGCTGTGCCTCCTGCTCCCCTGAATCCCAGGTGATGGCCAGGCCGCATCCCCGAGTGATCCTGCTGCTCCAGGCCACAGCAGAGACAGGCCCACTGGGGTGCCTTGACTCTGTCTCCATGGAGATGAGGCGACAGGCTGGCCGCGCCTCAGCCTCACACCTTCATGGTCAGCGACTTGGCGTCTCCGAGGAGATGTCCCTGCCTAACAGCAGTTGCACAAGTCGCGATTGCCCCCACTCACAGCCCCAAGACCATTCATTCTGTTTTTTTTCCTTTTCTTTTTTGTCGGTGCAGGCACAACAGCGATTGGACCAGCCCTCCTTGCCCTGGCAATGCTGCCCTTGTGAGGCCTGTTGGGAACAGTAGTGGGATGTTAGATTAGTCCTACAAGTCTGGGCAGGGCCTAAGAGGGGATGCAACGCGCAGGGACTGCCCACTCCATCTATGGCTCATGCTCCGTTATGCTTTTTATCTGCGGGTGTGAAAATATCATTCCCAAATGCTGTCTCCTTTAAGCTCCACACACAATTGGCTGCTGATGAAACCTGGCTTGACTGGCTCAGTTCAGCATCCCTGATGGTCCATGTTATCACATCTCTGTACGCCGATCCAATCTAACAGAGCTGAGCAGCAGACACATACTTCTGAATATATACATCACTGAGAAGCAGCTCTCATTCTGGTCTTCGTATTGATTTTTAAATGTGAGACTGGTCTTCTTTGTGCATGTGTGTTCTAATCTGAGAAATGAATGATAACCTCTTCATCACTCTACCCCCTGAGTGTTCTTACTGGAAGCCATATTGATTTTGTTAGTCTGAGAGTCCTTGCATTGCATGGCCTTTACCTCAGGGACAAATCTAATTGTTTATCTCTGGACAGACTTCTGCCTTTACTCCCTTCTGTCTCATTATGTGCCAAGATTTGTCAAGTCAAGTCTCTCCACACTCTCGAATCACGCTTTACAACATGTCGTTCGGCGGAACACTACAGATGGCTTACTTATCAACAGACCCTCCCACATGGAATGCTACAAACATGACAGCACAACACACTTGCAAAAATATACACAAACCGACATACAATGTAATCACACTCTGGAGACGCAATTACACGTACTGACACACAAACATGAGTCGCAGGATTCTTCAGATCATTTATAAGCTTTCTCGAGGAACATGATAAACAGTTATTCAGATCTTAAATGAAGTGCACACACGATAAATTCTGTATTTCTTTCTGAAAGTGTGATATTTGCTCATCCTGTATTTTGATCCATTTCATCACAGAGGATTTAGGACTGAATAAAAACACAGACGGAGCTGTTGGTACCCCCTGCTGATATTCTAATCAGCAGGGGTCAAGTCAATAAAGAAATATGGCTTTTACAAAAAACATCCTGCTAGTGTGATATCAATAATTTTGTAGTCTATAAATTGAGCTGGCAGCATTGACAGAGAATAACGTGCTGCATTACAGTGAATTACTTAAAAGTTTCTCGATTGCAGTGACAAATTAACAAATGATTAGTGTGGCTTCTTACAGCATCTCAAACACAATTCTGCATAATATATTCACAGTAAAGCTCCTGTCAACAAAACATCTGTGTGAAATAGAAACTGAAAATGACAAACTTTGGTTGCACAAAAGAAAGTAAAAGAAAAATGTTTTAAAAAGCTGTGTGCCAAAACGTCAGCATTTAATTTTTGTTATAAATATTACTGTGCACAGCATAAAGTTGTGAGGGTAAATTATTGAACCTCTTACTTCATAAGAAACTTCAAAATATTTAACTATAGCTTGGTTTGGGGTGTGCTGTGGTGACGGAGGGGGTTAGCACGCCCCACGTTTGGAGACCTTAGTCCTCGACGCGGACGTCGCGGGTTCGACTCCCGGTCCCGGCGACCTTTGCCGCATGTCCTCCCCTCTCTCCTCGCCTTCTTTCCTGTCTGCCTACTGTCGCAAAAAATACAAGCGACTAGCACCGCAAAAACTCTTCAGAGAAAAAAATGAAAAAGAAAACACAAAAAAAACTATAGCTTGGTTTACTCCTTTGGCTGCGCAATCCATGGTTGATTCAATCAGAGAATTATAAAATATGTGATTGACAGCAGTAATTGTGTTTGACATCTATGTGCTACAAAGTAGACAAGGATCTGGTAAGTGCAAACATATACAGTTGTAGACCCTGCTCAGTTTGCTTTATATTATTTTCAGTTTCAGGTGCTCAACTACAATCAGCATGGCAGGTTCTGACAAGGGTCTCCTGGACTTTTCAGGTTCTGTACTTTATACAAATTATCTGCATTATGTTACTTGTTATTACAGATGAAGAAGTTTACTGACGTTTTTAAATTCCTTGTAAACATCAGACTGTTCCTCTCAACGACTTCACTGGTTTGTAGAGTTACATAGTTTTGCAGCCTCTGTTCTGCATCAAAGCTACCATTAGAGTTTAATTTTCTATCAGTCTGCCTCACAGGGAAAATACCTTCAAACAACCCTTCTGGTTTTGCCTTTTTGACATACTATCGCTATACTTTTGTTTTTTGGAGTTTTAAATTTCTAGCAGCTGCTCATGTACAGCGATTATTTCCAAAGGCCTATTCTGTTATTTTAATACACATAAATTCCCACAAACACCTGTAATGAGAAATTACTGCAATCCCACAGCTAAGACTAAATGTTTCCAAATCTGTATTAGTATCACAGCAATACTTGAGCTACTCAGTGAACATTTGTTTTTAGACTTTTGCATCACATTCAACTTATATGATGTAAAATAAGTGTTTCTTCCTTGGAACAAAATGAATTAATTTGTGCTGTTGTGTTAATTTTGTTTAACCTACCAACATAATGCATTACTGATATCACAGCTTATCCTTTCGAAATGAGGTTAAATTAAAAACAGCAGTCTAAATAAAGGAAGAAAAACTGTGGATAACAGAAAAATGTTGCTTTTGTCCATATCTGTTAAGTGCTGATACTGCAAAAAGGAGGCTCTTTCCATATTGCTAAAAATGATGTAGTGGGAATAAGACAAACAGCTAATAAGAATTTTGTAATTGGGCGACCATGCACACAGAGTTAAGTACTTCATGATCATGTCACAAATAAACATAAACAGAAATCCAATGAAGAAATGTGTAATCTGGGTACAGCAGATTGCACATGACGTAAAGAAAATGTCCCAAAGAGCATATTGCAATTTGTAAGGGTAAGACCAGTGTTTTCACTTCTTTCCCACTCTATATTGAAATACAAAATTGCTGTATTATCAAATCAAAAATATTCTGAACTAAGTTGTTAGATTGCCTAAATTTGAAACAGTAGTCTATAGACATACTTTAATAAAAGTAAAAAGCAAAATCTGACCATTCAGTGAAATAATGTATATCTTATATCAAACATTGTTATAAAAAAAAACTAGTTTTAATATAAATGCTTATGGGTTTTTTTTTTTCTAATCATCCTTCTCACCAACTCTCCAAACTCTTTCAGGCCACTGGAAGCCTTTGGTCAGATTTTATCAGTGAGTTAACTCCAGCGAAGTAGGCCAGATCAATACACACACTCTCAGAGAGGAGCCAGAGCAGAGAGTTAGAGGCGTGGGGGAGAAAAGGCGCAAGAGGTAGGGAGCAATCAGAGAGCTGTGGATGTATGCCTTCAGGAATGGATCGATGCGCTGACAGGGGCCCTGCTTTGTTCTCACACAGCACTCAGTTGTTGGGCGTGCTTAACATGATTGCTTAAAGGTTTTTGTTTGCCTACTTGTGTTTTTGTTTGTCATTTTGCTCTACTTATAGCATTTCCTGCTGTCCCTTTTGTTTTGTTTTTTGATACGTAGTATGGTTTGCTTTCTTCAGATTTATTGTTTTCTTGCAGTGTACTTCTTGCCAGCAGGGGTTTCAGCTTGTCTTTTAGTTTTCACATTTGTACAAATTCCTGGACATAGGTAATGGAAAATCTATAAGTACAAGAAAAGACAGGAAAAAAGTAGCCATAAGTACAAGGAAATCAAATGTGGAAGCTTTTACTAAAACAAACTGGAGGACTAAATTCTTTTTTGTTATTATTCATTCAAGCCGTTTTCATTTTGGTCACCCAAAGCAAGTTAAACACTTTCCAAACTAAATGCTCCACCAGGAATGATGTCCAGTAAGAACTTGGGTGTGCCTAGCTCCTCAGAGAAAAGTGTTGACCACAAAGGACAAGTAGGTGTCAACAAATCTGTTCTCAGCGCCTATGGACCGTTGAAACGCATGAGCTCCTTTCCAAGGCTTAATAAGATAGCACAGATGTGCCCTTGTCTCACAACAGCCCTGCGTCTCATTGTACTTTGGCCTCCCAACCCTGCCATTGCAAGACCTCTATTGCCTCGGCTGCAGGAGAGGGTCTCATTAGGACAGGCAAACGAAAACCGAGGTCAAGGTATATAAAGGTAGCCAAGGCTAAGGAGCCTGCCTCTAAGATTAGATGGAAGCTTCGCCCCGTCCTCGGGCCACCCAGCGGACCTCTGGCCCTCCCCATCACGACCTCCAATATCCACCATTATTTGATGAGGCAGAGCTTGATAATTATTTTTGCGTGGATGAAGAAGAGGGCACAGTGTGAAAGGAGTGTCTCATTCTAAGGGAAAGGGTGGTAAAGGATAACAGAAAAAAAAAACTAACAAAAAAAAAGATCAAAAGCAGGCCTTTTGCTTTTCATGCCTCAGAGGCTCCAAAGAGGATAAAGAACAATTGGGCCCTGGGTATCCTGTCCTCTCTTGCAATTAGGCTCAGCTGATGAAGTGAAAGGGATGAATGGCAGGGTTCAAGGCCTTCTCTAGGATTCACACAACAGGACGTGGTTTTACCTTCTCCTTCTTTATCTTCATCTCCATTTAGAGAAGAAAAATGCAGCTAAAATATTTCCAGATAAAGTCACTATAATTCAAGGTGCGAAATCTTCATCAAAGGGACAAAAGCGACTGAGGGTGTGTGAGTGGACCAGAAGGGAAGAAACACCTTTGCCTGCATTGAGGTGTACTTTTCATTAGCCTACATTATATATGGATCCTTTTTTAAATTAAAATTATAAAAGTATGCTACGTCTACCTGCTTTCAGAGGTTTCATCAAAGGGTATCTATTGTTGGAGAGTTTGTGGTTTAATATAATGTGACAAATCAAAAATTCTAAGTCAGTGTTTTGGCCACATTTTCAACATTCCTACTGTCTGCCATAAATAGAATAAGCTTATTATTACAACAATATGACTTCTGGCCTCAAATAATGAAATAAAAAAAACATACACACAACCTTTATATGCCTAATGAATTTCCCTAAAATGTTTGATATTCTGTGTGTAAAATCTGCCTTTCTGACATTTCACAACACTGCTCCAGGCGATTGTCACTTAAAAGCTACTTAATATCACTTAAAGCAATCTTACTTTGCAGTCTCACATTACAAATCTGCCCAGAAACCTATTTGAAACTGCAAGAGAACTCAATAGTTTGCCTGATAAACATTTGAGATTTCTGTTAATGGTAGCAGTTATATACTATGCGTTTTGATTAAAAATAAATAGTTTTTAACAGTGCAATATTTGCAGGAAAACATCCAAACTCTTTATGTTAATGTACTAAGAAGAGCTGGATATCCAACTCTTTAGTAGCTTTCAACTGACATGATTTAAACTGTACTTGAAACATCCAGAAAATTGTATTACTCTATTCTTAATTACTGCTCCTAATTTGAAAATCACTCTTTGCTTTAAATGCAAAGTGTTTTTTGTTTCATACCAAAGTAAGCTTATGAAGTCATCATCCAATGTAATGAAGATTGGATGGTGGAATATCAGTCAATATTTCACAACTATACAGGTCCTTAAGGAGGTATTTGGGAAAGCAGGCTCTACAGCAATTAACAAAAATAAGTGCAAAATACCGTAAAAAAGTGCTAAGAAAGATACGGAATGTAAGGTTTTTATTAAAGTGAAATGATTTTTAGTTTTTATTTGCAGAATTTTGAGTGGTTAAATTCAAAGACCAAATAAATAGCAAAATATACTTCATTAATTAAAAAATTGTGTTTGTAAAAAAATAAATATGCAAAGTAAATACAAAATTTTAAAAGCATGGTAAATTTGTATCCTATTGTTAAGTAAAATTGTGTAATAATGTCAGATATATGTATTATTTAATGTATTTTCAACATGGTAAACATTTCTATTGAGAATGTTACAAATTAACTAGAAAATATGCAAAAAAATTACAAATCATAAGCATGCCACTTAGACAATTTTTCCCAGAAAAACAACACATACAAAACCCAACCTACTGGTGCAAACTTTTATTTTAAATGAAACAAACGTTGACCATAATGCTTCAATTTTCCTCACAGAGAATTAGATTTGTACTAAACTAATAAGAAGTGCAACAAAGAATAAGTTGATGAACTTACAGATAGATTTCAGTTTGGTACATTAAATGAACTAAAGAAAAACGATTTTGAACTATTTGACTTAATGCACATCCAACTACAGATAAACTTGACAGCAAAGACCGTTTAGATTTAAATATTCTGGAAAGGTTATGAATGATAAGTGAGGCTACTGAGAAGTAGCACAAACTACTTCTCAGTGAATCACTGCTAAGACTGTTGTTGCTTAATGGAGAAACACTGTTGTGATCACATGCTGAACGTCAGAAAGAACAAAAGCTTCTTAAAGAGACAGAGGCCCAATTTTAAGACATTAAATTGCAGAGTCAATCTTTTTAAAGTCGTGCTTGATATATACAGCATTTTTATAACAACTGAAGGTAACAGAGTCTTGATTGTGCTATAAAATCCTAATGTGTGCCAGGAAAATACATGTTTCTCTTTAATAAACAGGAAAAATATAATTTCCCTTCTCTAAGACAGTCATATCTTATTATGTCCATTTGCCTAAACTTTCTTGTGGTTGTACCCACTCAGGTAGCACTTCACATATACTTCATCATTACACAATAACGTATGTAAATGAATATATTATTCACAAATGCATAAACTTACAATCTATCTGCTGGTATTAAAACATAGTTTACTTCTCACAAATTATTTGCAGTGCTCAAACGAGTAAATGGGGCCCGAAGCTTTGACTATATTGCCACACTGCTCTAAAACCTTAAGATGATTAGTGATATTCTTAAAACCGAGCCCACAGATAATGTGTTTAAAGAAGCAATACGGCTTTTCTGAGCTTTGAGTTCAAAGTCTTAGAAGCATGGGGTCAGAATGCCAATGGGCTAAACAAAGAGTAGCCAAAATGGGCTTTGGGGGATTTGAAACCCAGGCCCCTGGACCGCTTTGATCAAGCTACAGAGCTACAGTCATAGAAATAGTAAGCATCAAATGCCCAAGACTGTGCTGCTCCCACAGAATTAATAGGTTGCCACGGGAAAATAAACAGTACGTTTGGTAACACATCAATATAAGCGTAAAGACTTGTGGGCTTTTTTTTTTATTGTTTTGTCAATCCCCCAAACACATTATCATGCCTAGGAATGCTGGTGTAGATTTCACCAAAAAAAAAACAAAAAAAAAAAGCTGTAAATTTTACTTTTTTATGATTATATGTCCAGTCCACCGTAGCCTAAACAAAGATGCAGAAAATGTGGCTTGGTTAGACTGGTTAAACTTTTCCATCACATTTACAATAACAAGTGGTCATATTTACAGAGACTCAGTGAGTTAAGGGGGTTTGGGGAGCGATAAAGAATACACTGAACACAGAAACAAACCTGCCATTACCTAAGTGTTTGTGTTTCATATAAACTAGTTGTGTACACATGTGCATACACACATGGGTAAATATATGTTTAATTGTATCAGGTTTTGTTAAACAAAAAAACCCTGTTTGGAAGTTAACTGAAGTCACTCTATTGACCAGAGTAGCAGAACTTTAACTAGAATCAATCAAATGAATCAATATATAAAATGCATGAGTTTAAGTGTCATATGGCTGGGCTTCACTTTGAAAACAACTGATTGGAGATGACTGATTACACAGAGAATTTATTCACCCTAGAGGATCTCTGAAAACATCTCTATTGTTGTTGTGGTTAGATCTTGATTATACGGCATTTTCAATCCACTTTAAAGTATTCAATAGTTGTAAGGTGTGGACCAAAGTGCCACGCCCACTGAAGCTCAGACAATTGTCATCCTTCCACACTTTAAGGTGAATGGCTTTTCAAAATGCAGAACAGTTTTAGCAAGCAATTCTATCATTTTGTAGAAATAAATTACCCCTAGCTATCCTTTCTTTGTATAGTTTAAGAGTGATGTAAAACAAATTAGCAGTTTGAGGCTTGTTGCAGCGTCCCACAGCACCATTACAGAACCAATCTTTGCAACTGTGGTTTTCATAAATTTCAGCACTTAGTGTTAATGTCTTTTCTAAGCTAAACTCATGCTTACTTTGATGGCCTTCCACACAGTGCAGCTACAGCTGTGGATAAACACAAACATTTTGATCTAAATGACACTAATTTGGGACAAATACTAATGTCAACGGTCAAGTCGGCCATAGATACTGGACTGCAAATCTGAATATAGTTAACAACTGTACAAACTTGCATTCTAGAAAATATTGAGTTTTGCATGATAACAATTATCATCCTAAACTATAATTCAAACAATAAAAATGGGGACATTACACTGGGGATGGGTGGGATACAGGATCAACTTGTACTGATACTTGGTTAAATGTTCTCATTCTGTTCCTCTTTTCTTAAAGTTTTTCTAATGAAATGCCAGAGTAGGTGGAGGAGTGATCTGAAGCCCTGTTTCCTCTGACAGCTTTTCAGTGAACACATAACCTTTTTGTTGTGATCCAGACGTTCATTTATACAACACCAGTGATTGGAGTCTCTGACACCGCCACTTGTTAAAACCTTGTCTCAGAGTGGAACTTTTCGGGAATTCCCAACGCAAAGGTGTAAAGTACTTGCAGGTGTGAAAGTGCACACAGCTGCAGGATGAGGTAGAAGCTAAGGGTCAAAACACATGTGCGTTTCAATGACATGCTAAAATCAGACCATAACCATGCTTTAAAGAGGCAGTATTATGACTTTCCCAGGCACAATCAAGTAACCATGTTAATTTCAGTTGTTACAAATGTCATATCAAACATGATTTGAAAGCAATTTGACTTTGTAACTTAACGCCTTGAAATAAGGAATTTGTCTCTTTAAAAGCTCCTGCTCTTTTTGAAACTCCGCCTTCAGGAAGTCATTACTCTATGAAGATAAATTAGTTGATACAGAGGCTAATAAGGGCATATGAAACCCTATTAAAATGTTTTAAATGGTTTTTGTGATGTAAAAATGGATGACATAATTTAAAAACTTGTCCATGTACAATGTGACATTTATCCTATTTAATCCTATGTAAAATCAATCAGCAAGAGGATATAGATAATACCCAAAAAAGGGTGCAATAAAGTGGTTGCAGAAGTCAACAAACTTCTAAACTGATGCTTTGTTTAAGCATGTTTTGATTTAATTTAAACATCAGGTTTTTCTGGTAGGAATCTACTAGAATGTTTTATATTGATTTGGCAAATGTTCTACGAGTTCATCAGACTGATGGCACATACAAAGCTCTCTATCGGTACACCTCCAGTCATTTAGTCATACCGCTGGCTAAAGTTAGCTCTGGAGTAGGCTACTGCAAAACTAGAAACTTTGCTCAAATTAAGTTATTTGTGTTGTTATTGAATGAGTTGGAAAAGCTGTTGCACTAAAAATTAAACCCATTTTCATTTGTAGCTTTTCAGCAAAAATCTGAAAGTTTGGAAGCAAACTGCTTTTTTGATATGCTAGTTATTCTATCCATCTTGACTAAAAACAACAAAAACTGGTCATTCAAAGAAAATTAACCCCAGAGCATGATCCTGCCCCTTCCATGTTTTTTTTAAATATTGTGTGCTTTTACCATACCTACACAAAATTTCCAAGTTTTATTTCATCAGACCATACACTATTCTTAAAAAAAATAAATGCTGAAAAGGTGCAGAAGGTAAACAATGTTCAGCTTTTAGGTATTTTATTCACTTTTTTCAATTTCTATAAATCCAGTGAAAGTGGAGTACTTTAAATTGAAGCTGTCATGGCATAGGAATATCCTAATGGCTTCTGTCTACATTTTGCTGATGTTAATCAAAACACATGTGAGCCAAAAAAAAAAAGTAACTTGGCACGTTTTATTTTATTTATTTTTTTGCTGACAGAGATGTGTCAAACTGTCAGCATTAAAGTGATCATTTCAGTGCACAACATATTTTTTTGTAATAGACATAATGAAAGGAACCCCATTCAATTACTTTGTCTATTACCACTTGCAGATGCATGCTGATGACACAAAGGGTCGGGATGCACAAAATATAATGGGCATCTTGTTTTAATTGTTGAGATTTTTCTCTCCCTTTTTCTGAAGGTGACAGGGCCATTACTCCAAAGTCACCACTTATCTCCAGTATCACCGAGGATTAATGGTTTCACTTCGGCTGGTAAGAAATGTTCAAGTTGTCCTGATTATCAGTGCAAGAAAAAGAATAATGGTTATTTGTCATTGTGTTAAGCAGTGGGAGACTAATCTAACAAAACACTCAGTTAGGAACACCATTAACCCTTGCTGGCGAAACTGAGCAGGATGTACGGTGAGCTGAATGCAGCACTGATGCCCAAATCTCAGAAGCTGAGTTAATTTGATTCAGAGCCCCAAGATTCAAAGGAAGCTGCTTGTTTCTGAAATAAATACACCTAAATGAAGAACGTATGGACCAATAAGGATGGAGGACATGCTAAGTATTATACCATTGTGTGCTGTGTTGTGGTTTTCCACATCATATCAACTATAAATCTGAGTGATAAACTAAAGATCTATAGTATTAAATGGACAATCAAAATAAAACCAAACATAAAAATCACAGAATTTTCAATGAATTTTATATCACATTAGGTAGGAAATTGATCTAAAGTGGAAAAAAATGACATAAAATGTGAAGATGTTAAACATCATGATGGAAAATTAGGCTTAGAATTGTGATTTAGATTGGGATTTATGGTTTGTTTGTAAAGCGAACAATTACCACCACCAGTAGCTGACACACTACCCATTTAGCACATTTGTCTTGTGGAGGATTTTTTTCCCCCAGTTCCCTAGTCCCTGAAGCTTTTGTGCTGGTGGCACACGCTTGTTCCTGCTCCAGTAATCGCCTACATTATTTTCCTTGTCTGTCACCTTTATAGTATCTATTAGCCACTCTCTACTATCTGTTCGCAGGACATTTTCTCTTCCTTTTTCCCCATGAATGTTTTATATATTGGAGGGAGAATGATTGTTCTTTGCAATGAGGCCGGTGCGTGGCCTCAGTAAGACAAATTGCTCCAGAACGCCTAAATGGCAGTCAATGATAACTCATTGTAAGGAGAGTAAGTGACTTCCAATGGAGTGGATAGGGGGACAGAGAATAATGGCAGAGCACAGGTGAAAAATAGATGTTTGGCTCAGTGTAATTACTCCATTAGGGGGCTCTCTGTTAATCTACCCAAGCAACAGTGAGTGTTTTTACAGCAGCGAGAAGGTGAGGGGCAAAAAAATGACTGCTACTGGACAGAGAGGAGCGCCTCTACCTCCACAGTCACAACACAGACTATGAAGTGTTTACTAACAGACAAATGCACTTCTGGTTTGTGCTACTCCAGCTACAAATAACTACAAGCATGGATATACTGATGAAGTTTATCATTGAGCTGACATTAATTAACAGCTGGATGATCTTGTGCACTCACTGTGCTTTAACCTTCTGTGTCAACTGTGTGCAAGAGGGCAGGCCTGATTGAAGCCTGCTAAATATGAAAATCTGGGTTAGAATAAAAAACAGGGACAAAAACAAACAACCCCCTGCAAATCAACACCCCCGTTCTGCTGCTTTCCAGACAAACATGATGAACAATTTTTATTTCACCATTTGGTGTCTGCTGCTTCCGCCTATGGCTATACAGACAAAAGAAGCCTTAAAAAAATGGTCCAATATGGTCTTAAGAGTTTACTCCGACCACACAATCTGTTTTCTTAAGTGAACTTTTAAAACACTGCTATGAGCAGTGCCCACAGCACTATCGGCAAGGCTCACGCTGACCTCCCGTTCACCTTTATACTATTTCCCATCTGTTTAGGTTCCACCCAAGAATTCATCCCAGTTGGCTGTAGGCCCACTTTGCATTGGGCTTCCTCGATGAAACCAAGAACAAAACCCTCTAGTAGGAAGAAAGACTCTCTGTTTGGCCTATTTTATACAATTTCCCCCACACATCAGTGCATTCTCTTCTACGTGAAGATTAGAACTAAATTCTAAATTTCAATACCTGACCAATTTGGTCTTTATTTATTTATTTTTTCATAGCAAAAATAGTAAAGACATGCCATTGTTTTGTGATAGTGGTTTGCAATTGTATGCTATCAATTTCACATTGATAGCATAAAGCTTTTATATTTGTAATCACCATAGCTTATCGTCAAGTTTGTTTTTTTTTTTACCAATAAATGTGTGTTGGATTTATCTTAGAGAACAGAAGGTGCTTTTTAAAATCCGCCAGTAATTTGTTAGTTGTTTTTAACAATCTGTATTACAAAATTCTATTGATTTGGTAGATGAACACATGCTCAATTAGTCTGCTTGAAAATATATTTCTATTCTTCATGTTGTAACAGGACATACGCAGAATGTCATTTAGTTTGGAGCAGCATGTCCTATATAGATATTTTTAAAGGTAAAAAGATATATTCAAAAGGACATTCAAGACATATTCAAAAACATTAGCTTTTGGTTGATTTAAGGACCATTAAGTCTATAAAATGAAAAGGTGAAACATTTAGTCATTTTTGATCAAATAGGCTTTTCAACAGGTTTCGATATAGACGGAGAGACATTACTCCAGCATTTCAGTTTTTAAGTGCACTACGGCAGTTTTAATTTTTAACATGGGATCCATTTTTCTGAGGTACAACTGATTTTTCTGACTGTATGACATAAAGATGTAAAGGCATAAGGAAAGACTAAAGAATTATGCACTGTACTGCTAGAGTAGATGAGAGAGCACTGTAAATACGACTGCACAATATTGGGAAACACATTATAGGACGTTTGTTAAGGTTGCAATGATGATAGGACTTGCAATGAATTAATACAAAGCAATGTGAATCTCTTTGTGCTTTGGGGCCATTTCAAACATAGACCTTAAATAGCTAAGCTGTCCAGTAATGGAAAAAAAAAAAACAGAAAAAAACATTGCTTTCATCCATGAAACATGCTTTCATTAAAATAAATCTTGCATCTGGCCACATGTTGTTTTGGCAAGAAATAGCTTAGTTGTAGTTTCTTAATGACTTTACCAGAAAAAACTCAATACCCTCCTAAAACTGTTTCTGCTGAATTAAACAAGTATCGTCAAATTTATCACTCTGATAGAGGAGTCTAAATGCATGGTACTCATAAAATAGGTTAGTATTTATTGCAGTCTATGCAGTTCTTTGCAGTACAGATTTCATAAAATTAGCTATATATTTTGCAACCATAATTATCAAGCCAAATATAGTTTTATGCATACAAAGTCTAAGAGTTCAGAACATTTAACACATTTTCATATGTCCAAACTTGTAAGGTTAATTGGGAATATTATCCATCCATCTCCTATAGCTGTTATATTTGCAAGATGGCTTTATCAATTAATCATTCTGTACTGAAAAAGTTTTGAAACCTGTTATCTATATTACAAAATCAGAGAGAAAAAACAAAGTCAACTGGCTTTTTTCGCTCATGTTCACGTGTCCTATGTTTTCTTAATTATACACATGGTGCCCCAGTTTTGCATTATATCCAGCATACTCACATGCTCTCATTTAGGTCAACTCAGTTCATTCTGGGATATCTCTGCTAATATCAGTCCTTGTAGGAGGAAACTGATTTGCACCTGCTGAAGAAAATGAAAAGCACACATGAAGTCTCTAAAAATATAATAACATTGGTAAAAGCAACAATACCAGGAGTTCAGGGGAACTCCTGGTATTGTTGCTTCAAAAGCTACAGGTTGAGGTAAAAGGGACTTCCATAGTAAAGACGGTAAGTAAGAGGCCGCCATTATAGCTCGGTGATGAAAACGAGCACGGTGACCCGATTAAGGAGGAAATTTCTGGGTCACGGTCTTGTTTTTCAGTGCTTAATTCGTCCATCGATAGTGACACGGTGCGTGGCTCACACCTACCTGTAATATTATCTTTCTGAAAGTCTTGGTTCAGACAAGGGCCTTGTCACTGTAACCCGACACGGAGTGAGGGAGAGCCGCAGTCACCCAGAGAGGGAGAAGACTGAACCTGTAGGCAGCGGGGAGAGGCTGGCTGACATGCTTACTCACCGTAGGAAGTGATGGGCTACAGCGCCACTCAGTGGACACTTTGGTATTTTCTTTTGGTCAAACGATGGAACCCCCTCTAGGCTTCAATTACATTTTCAAGCACTTTTACAAGTTTTCAAAGATGGAAACAGACAGACAGACAGACAGACAGACAGACAGACAGACAGACAGACAGACAGACAGACAGACAGACAGACAGACAGACAGACAGACAGACAGACAGACAGACAGACAGACAGATAGATAGATAGATAGATAGATAGATAGATAGATAGATAGATAGATAGATAGATAGATAGATAGATAGATAGATAGATAGATAGATAGATAGATAGATAGATAGATAGATAGATAGATAGATAGATAGATAGATTATATATAATTATTATTTTTAATCAATCCAAGCTTGTCCCTGCATCAGGAAAGCCAGAAACCTGTTAGCCTGATTTAGTGGCCTTTGGAGTCCACCAACAAACAAGTTCACAGTGTCTGTGGTCTCAGCTTTTCAGGGCTTCATTCACATCACACAAACTCCCCTTCATCTCATGCTAATGTAGGACCAAAAAGAATGAAGATACCTAGCTTTAAAGACATGGCAGTCGGTTTAAGCAAAAAAAAAAAAGAAAAAGAAAAAGGTTGTCCTTTGTGTTTGAAGTCATAAATGTGACAGAGGACTTCAAGAGAAAAGACCCAAGACTGGCAGTCGAAAGATGAGTGAGAGGCGGATGGGGAACATGTTTTCTTCTTTTTCCCCCTCCATCCGGAGGGATATTCTGTGGCCAAGCTTGATTATTAGAGATGAAGGACAGGCTGAGAGGATGTGGGATTGTTAAAGTCTTGAATCCTCTCACCAAAGCCCTCTTGCCTTGCATTCTTCTGCACTTCATTTATATGGCTTTACGCCTTGCACTCTTAATTTTATTTTATTTTTCAAGCTGGATAAAATTTGTTTTGTTATTTTGAAATAATATGGGAGCATGCAATATAATTGTAATGCTCGAGTATCAAAACCAAGTACATATTGTGCACTTTAACCATATTTTCAATAGTTTGCAAATATTTATAGATTCATACCCTCAATAATAATCACTACAGTGTACATGTAGATAACACTTCAATTTACCGTGCGGTTGTGGATGCAAAACCTCTGTTCCCCTTTCTGTGAGAGTCTGTGCTTCATTTGATGCCCTGTCCATTATTGCCAGCATATTTGAAAAGTGCTAAGCCTTGAAACGAGTCCCATATTATTTCAGGCCGGACTGAATATTTCACGGCAGGAGGCAGAAAATGAGACCTTCCCTCAAGAGACTGCCTGCAGTGCATTCTACTTGGTGAAGCAAACGGAAGATCTCATACTGTGCACAACACACTTGAACAATTATATATTTATCCGGCGCATTTGTGAGAGATTTCTCTTTTTTTTTTGTTTGTGGGTGTTCAAAAAATAAAGGGGAAAATACAAAATTGAGAGAAACAACAAATATAAAAGTTTCTTGAAATCTGCGTTTGGAACTGTTTGCAGTTCAAAAATACCCATGAGAAAGTGGGGCTCCCTTTGAGCTATGGAGCTACAATCGTAGTACAAATTGCAGCAGGCTGAGAACAGCAAGCTAACCACATTGATTCTTGAATCATTTTTGTGAAATGAGATCCTGGTCTTGTGAGATTAGTTTGTGCTCTGGTAGATGATTTTATAAATGTGTAACATAGTATCCTCAGGACAGTTGTCTAGTAGCAAAGCTCTCTTTAGACTGATACGGGAGACTTTCTCAAGCAGCACCATAGCTGTACCGGACTTGTAAAAACATGCTTTAATACAGTTTACTAATATTTTATGTGCTGGACTACTACAAAGTAGTTGTGTTGGTGCAGCGTATAAAACTGTGAAATGGATTAAACATATTACATAATAATATATTTTCAAAAAAGTAAAAGACATAAAAATCTGAAAGTGTGAGATTCATCTATGACCCCGTTTTTTCCTAAAAAAAAAAAAATCCAATTAAACTAGTTACCTTCAGATACCCAGTGTAAATTCTTTCTCAATAGAAAATTTGTTGTTCAGTGATGACTTAAAGTTTTTTTTAAGAAAACAATAATGCTCAAAAAGCATTGTTCAAAGTGTATGGCACAACCCTACCAAGATATTTTTATTTTATTATTCCTTTATTTAATCAGGTAAACCCCGTTGAGATCTAGATCTCATTTTCAAGAGGGACCTGAAACAAACTTCACTCCCCGTCGGGGAATCGAACCCCGGTCTCCCGCGTGACAGGCGGGGATACTCACCACTATACTAACGAGGAGATATTGGACATCCACCTAAACACACAAGCAAGGCAAGGAGAGCATTAATCAGACAAGCAAAAGGGCTAAAGCTAGCTTTGGACTTGATGCAGACATCCTAAGCTCAGGTGGGAGAATCTGTCCACAGGGCAACTGACTTGTCATGAAGTCTGAAGTCAGGCTTAGTGAAAGAGTGGTGAGAAGAAGCACATTTTTAAAAGAAGCCCATGAAAAGTTCCTTTGCAGTTTGCCTTAACTCACACTTGAATGAGAGTTGCTTTGTTCAGATGAGATCAGCATGTAACTTTTTGGCCAACATCATACAAACTGTAATCCCCACCCCTATTACTGCAGCATGAATACTGAAGCATGTCTGAACTGATCTAAATATCTGGCTAAATATAGGACAGTCCTTGAAGAAAACTTGTTGGAGGCTATATGAGCAGTTGCCCAAGGCAGCATAGGACGGTGTACGTTTAAATCATAAGTATTCAATAAATTAATATCTATCCAATGTGCCCTGAGCAAGTTTGCAACTGTTTTTATGCAATAGAAAACCTGCTTGCTGCTGAGAATAGATAGGGTAGCCTGGGGGCTTTGCATGGGACTGGACCCACAGCAAAATGACCCTCAACATCCAGCATGAGCTACAATGGAATGGTTTAGATCAAAACATATTCATGTCAAGTTTAGGCTGAGTGCATATGCCAGTAACACTTGTCAGACTTTCATTTCTAAAACGTTAGGAGGCCTAACATTATGTGTTTCACGTTTATGCACTAATGATTTATTTAATATGACTGACTGACTTATATTGATTTACTTTAGTCACCATTCATCCATTTGCCCCTCACTAATACTGAAAAAAATTATATATACTCTGATATACAAATGACAATATTATAATCTAACTTTTTTCTATTGAAAATGATAATTGAGAATTGATATTACTTCCTTTTAGTTAAAAATAGTTAAGAACCACAAATAGCAACCGTTTGAAGCTTAAAGCTGTCATATAAAGGAGAAATTAGTTCTATTTGTACAATTTTGAGCTAACTGGTTTATTTATTCCTGAAAGTGCAACAAAGTGAGGGGACAAACCTTTGCTTAATCATTAAAACTTCAGGTGGCAACGACCTCTGAGGTGAATCCATATCTCTGTTCCTAGAAGAATTCACGTGGATGGCAAGTGGTGGTGTCCTTTGTGTTTTGTGAAGATATTGAGTGTTTGAAGTGTTAACCCTGACACTGCGCCTTTGGGGTGAGTAGGCAAAGGAAGCATGTCACACAATAGGATGGGACTTGGATCTTTGCCTCTCCTTCTCTGACCTCTGACCATTATTGGTTTTAAGGGCTGCTGCAACTTTGGCTCCTTAGGCATTGTGTCTGCCTTGATCATGTCATCACTATTTGTAGAAGTAGCAGCACCACATCTCCAATAAAAATGGACTCTTGAATAACATATTCTGATGAGCAAGCTATTCTCTCTTTTTTTTTCATATAAGTTTTTTTTGGAGTGATAAAGGAAAAACAAACAGGTTTAATAAATTTGGTTAAAGTACAGTTTCTATCTTCTTTCATGGCCTTTTTGTTTAGTCTGCCTTAATATCTTCAAAAGGCTTGGCCAGCTATTAGCTATCTGATACCATGGAAATGACCTTTGTTAATGAATCTTTGAATTTCAGTTGACAATGTTTTTGTGTGATCTCTGTGTGTTATATGCCTCCAGTAGCTCCACTGACACAGTCCACCGAGGCCACACATAAAACAGTATGCCATCTGCACCTGGAGCATGGCTATCAGCTCTGTTCTCTCTTTCCCCACCGAACCCCCCACACTGCTTTCGCTTGAGCTTTTTCCTGCCTCTGTCTAGCCTGACCCTGCTCTTCCCATTCCAGGCTACAGAAGCCAAACCAAAGGCAGCTTTCAAGGGGGACTGTCTGCTCAAATCAAGTCACAGGCCTTTTTAGAAACGGTTCAGAGATCATAGCAAGTAGAAGTCAGGGAAGAGAATGACCCCTCTCCTCCAGGCTTGATCGGATCTTGGCCCAGTCAGACCCAGCAGGGCTGAGTCTCTGGACAGTTCCGTCTCTGCAGGCTTTGACTCTGTGATAGCGCGAATGAAAGAGGGCACAGAGAGAGAGCAGCAGTTCTGATGTGTCAGGCTCAATGTCCTGGCATACTTGCAGAGCAAAGTGGGCAAAGCAAAGGACAGAGCCAGCAGGCACAGGTCCAGAATAAGACCCCTATATTGTGTGACATGTCATCTAATGACTGTCCTTTTGTTTTAGATCTTTCCATCAGGGATAAGTTGGGGCCAATTTTAAAGGTCACAAGACAAATAAACAAAGCCAGCTCTTTAAAGGCTAAAAATTAACATAATATTTAAGAAATAAAATATAATAATAATTAAAATACCCAATATCTGTCTGTTGCTTGGGCCTCAGAATCTGTTGTAATGTATGGCTGATTTATGGCTGTATGGCTGTTTTCTTTGTTACATTATATTGCTCTTCTACATAAAAAATAAATTAAACTTGAGGTTTAAGGAAAAAACATTACATATTTTTTGTGAATGCACCTTCTACTAAATGGAATGTACAGTATAACAGGACAGTCCTCTATGTAGCATTTTATCAATTTGTTTGCATAAATTTAAACAAACTCTGTGGGCACACTCTACTTTTACTCCTTACTGCCTTTAAGCCAGACAACTTCAACATTCTTACATGTCGTTGATTTCCCAATCTAAGCAATGGTAATGTTCCTTATGTGGTAAAACATCAAACTGGTCAAGCAACTCTCAGAATTCATCCGGTTTCTTTTTGGGCTACTGGCTTGCATTTCTCCACACATCCTACAAAGCATAACTATTAAGCAAAAGCACTACTGGCAAATGAAGCAGCAGCAGATAGAGATGGAAGATTAGAATAACCAAAATAAACAGTGTTACAGGGGTCGACTCGACTGGAAAAGGGATATAGCTACTCACCACTGCAGATCAGAAACTCTGCCTGCTAGCCACCTGCTCTGCCCGCTAGCCACTCTGCCTGCCAGCCACCTTCTCTGCCTGATAGCCATCCAGCTCTGCCTGTTAGCTCTGCCTGCTAGCCCTGCCTGCTAGCAATTTGCTCTGCCCACTAGTCACCTAACCTGCCTGCCAGCCATCTTCTCTATCTGCTAGCTACCTGCTATGCCAGCTAGCCACTATCTCTGCCTGCTAGCCACTATCTCTGCCTGTTCAATCACCACCACTTCTGAGCGTAGGCAGATGAGGACAATGAGACTTTTGAAAATATGCCCCAGTTTTCTGAGGATTTGTGATTTCAAGAATTATTCCAGGTCTATGCCCCTTGTTCAGACAATTTGGACCCCTTCAGATTTTATTACTCACTGGGACTGTTCTAATGGAATGCCTTGACTTCATTTAATGTGCATGGAACTGTTTTGTGTTAAATTCATCTTCTGTTATACGCCTTGCTTAGGCAAAGGATGCTGGCTTGGTATCAAATGTAAATGATAAATGGAAAAGACTCATACTACTTCTACTTGCAATAACAAAACAAAACTTTTCCAGGAATTGTTTTAGGACCACAGCAACACATTTGAGTAGTTCATTTTGTGTCAGGATTTCTTAGATTGTATTCATATCAAGCTTTTATGAAATGTGCTATCCAAATAAGTCTTATCTGCAGAGGACTTTTTGTATGCATGCCTCCAAGGATCTAGTGGCCACTATGATTCAATGGGTCGTGGCTGTTTTGCCAGTAGTAGTTATTCCGATGTGAGAAAACGTTTGAGTTCTTTTAACAGTAAACATGATTATATACTAGGATGGAAAACAAGTTGTGTCTCGTTGACATAGCGGATTATTCACAGTGTGTTTCTACTCAGCCTGATTTAGTCTTACATTGCTTAGACCTCCACAGATCTCTGCACTCATTAAGATTATGCATTTACTAAAAATCCACCAGCTTTTTGCATAACGGCATGCACAGTGAGCTTCAAGTGGTTGGGAGGGATAAGGCTGAATTCAAAACACGATGTGTCTTGCTTCGAAGTTGACCTTCCAAAAGACTAGTGATCTCATTCTTCGCTTCAGTTGAAAGCTGCTGATTCTCTATGTTACAGTGCTGCTGCCATAAAAAAGAAACCCTGTATGGCCTGCATATCACTGCAGGCTACCTCTATAGACTCCCTCCACTGTCTCTTTCCACTGGATTCCAAGGACATTGAAAATGGCTGAAATTATGAAGCTTTCATATGGAAATCTGGTTTAATTCTCCAGTTCCAAGAAAAGTAATTTATCAATAGTAAAGTCAAGTTTAGGGAAATAGGGAATATAATGCAGCTGAAATCTGTACAGTTGCCCTTTTACAAGCTTAAGGTGTAATCTGACCTTGTTTAAAAAACAGCAAATGTCAGGCACAGCGGGCATCTGATGATCAGCTTATTATTATTCACTTTAATGTTTCATCTACAGCCATGTATTTACTTATATATGGATGCATATCCATAAGAATAGTACTGACGTTTATTTCTGTAATTTCATTCAATAAGTGAAACCTAAGTTGCTTGTATCTGTTCATTCTAGTAAAAAGGATGATAATGACAATAGCTTGAAAACCCTGTATTTCGTTTTGGCTAATTGGTATATCATCAATAAAAGGATTTTTTAAAGTACAGATATCTCAGCCTACTGGGCCGGATTTTAGCAGGGGCTTACCGTAGCTGCAGCCTGGGGCCCCGGTATTTCGGGGGCCCCGAAGGATGTTTTATATTTTTGTGAATGGATAGTGTCAGAATTTAATCAATGACTACGATGATTTTGACAGCACCGATGAAAAATGTTCCAATTTGTTCTGACAAACGCCCATCTTGAATGCTTGCTTGTTATTGGTCCACTTTTGACGCATCTTACGCATTGGGGAGGAGGAGCGTCAAGGGAATATTATTTTACAATGGCGGACAACAGAAAATATGACAGCGGAGCACAGAAAAGAAGGAAGAGAAAAGAAAAAGAGCATCGTGCCAAAGAGGCGACAAACAAAATGCCTAAACTGACAGGCATTTTTAAACCTGTTAGCGGAAATGGAGCAGAAACATCATTATCCCCCGCTTACCAAGAACTTTAAAACCAAAGAAAAAGTTTGAGTTTTGATATATTCCACTTGTACTTATATGGACTTGTAAATGCTGGGGATATTTGTATAAATATTGTTTTACTCGCTTTGCTTTGTAAAAGTATATTTGAGCATTGCACTTTCTTGCACTCAATCTGTTTTATAGTTTGTGTTGAAGTCCAGGCAACAATAACTATTCAGTGATTTTATTTTGTGATATAAGCATCATATTCTAGTTTCAACCCCAACATGTGGTTTAGTCTTTCTAGAAAAGAGTTCAGAGTTGTTTGTAGTTTGTAACAACTGGCTTATTAAAGTTTTAAGTTGTCAAAACTTACTGTTCGGTCATTTTCTGCTCATCCTCTAAAACAAAACAAACACATACAAAAAAAAAAAAAAAAATAAAATATATATATATATATATATATATATATATATATATATATATATATATATATATATATATATATATATATATATATATATATATATATATATATTTTTTTTTTTTTTTTTTTGACTCCAGCCCAGGGGCCCCCATCCTCCTAAATCCAGCCCTGTCAGCCTACAGAGAGTTATAGTCATGTATAGTCTGTTGACAATATCCATAGATTATCCCTATTGTTTAGGTCAGATCAATTTGTTCAGTCAGAAATACAGTGACTGAAGTATGGTGTCAGTCACTGAAATACAGTGAAATAGGCTGAGGATCCTCCTAGAAGGATCTGAGGAGGTCTTAGTACTGGAGGAGGGATGTCGTAGCATTGCCAACAATGCTTGTGTATGTGTTGCTCACACCTTCTCCTTTGCTCTCTCTTATACAGGTTCTTCCTGACAGTAGAGCCTGTCTTGAATGCTTAGGCTAGTTAGCATGGTCACCAATGACGACGGTGGAAAAACAGTTTATCTGTAACGATAAATTGTTTATTCACTAGTAAATACACAAGGTTGATTCACAGGGCTACGACCTTTCTTCTGGTCTGATTGGTTGTTTCTGGCCAGCAACGGTGCTTTTCTGCAGATTGCAAAGAAGCAATCTTCGCAATCTGAAGATTGCGCTCAGGGAAGCGATGGAGGACCTTGATTTTTTTTCACAGATTATCTGTCTCATAATATACTATCACAACAGTTTTAACAACTATATAAAACACAGTTTTTATGTTATGTTTAACAAAACTTACATAAATGGTGCTTTATAATTAAAAAAGAGTGTAACAGTCACCATAATTAACCTTGAGCTTTGACTTCACTGGCGACTTGTCAGACCTGTCTTTAAGAACACAAAGAACAAGCAGCACAGAACACAAAGATTGGTTACTCTTTCTGAACATAATAAATGTGCTTTGTGAGTTCCAGACTTTGCTGTGAAAGACTCAGCATAAACGACTTTATGAAGACCTGCTAAAGTACCCATCATCATACCGATACCATTTCATCTATGGGTTTATGTGACTGAAAGCATTTATTACACTGACACCCAACAGTTACTTTGATACTGTGCCTGTCAGTGTTAAGCTGTCCTATGTGACTCAGGGTTATGAAGGTTAATATGAGCTTGTGCTCAAAATTCAAATGACGACAGGATGGGTTCATTGATGAATGACTGATAGTTGACCCCATATTTCATTTGTCATTGTGGTCACCAAAGCTTTCTCGGACAAGGTTTGTCAGAAGAGGTTTGCAGCTCAGTTCTCAGTTGTCTCACTGTCTCCCTAGTTGTGAAGTACTTTCTCATTCTGACTCAATGTAAAATCAGATCAAAACTGAAAGCGCTTCACACATTTAAAAAATAAGGGTCCACACTTAGGACACAGCATGTCCTGTTTTTCTTTAACATGCAACATAAAATAGTAGAATCTGAATGAAAGATCTTTTTAAATTTTCTGTATTTAATAAAAGTATGCAATTTTGAGAGAGGAATAATTAAGACATGCAAATGTTTATTCCTAATTAACATGGCTAAAAATACACAAAGGATTATAAAATCAGTGCACATGATTAGAACGTCATACTTACCCCAGGCTCTTGCAGCTGTTGATATGGAACTACAGATATGATAGGGAAGTGCACTCAGAAACAGACACATAGAAAGAGACTTTACATATCCATCATTGAAGGGGGGTGCAAACAAGGAAACATTTGCTCTAAGAGAAATATGGAGGTCAAATTAAACACTGACAGTGTGATATTTCGATTTCAATACAGTTCTTTTAAATAGCACCAATTTATGACAAATAAAAGTTTAAGGTACTTTGTAAGACTATAAGATTACATATTCACATATAATGAATTAAATTCAGTCTAAAGTCACTTAAAATCAATACACTTCATTTTAATACAATCCAGTCACATACTGCAATATATATATATATATATATATATATATATATATATATATATATATATATATATATATATATATATATATATATATATATATATATATATATATATAGTGTGTGGGTTTAAATTTCATAAGTCTGATTTTATAGAAAGAAAAGAAAGTCAAAAGTCATTTCAGAAAAGTTCATGGGTATAATGTCTCGTCCCTTGGTAATGACCTATACAGAGAGACACTTTTATACTACAATGAGTATATTACCTTCAAGCTGTCACAAATTGTTTCAAGACAATGACCTCACTATGGCCTATAATCTTGATACCCACATCTTGCTGTTGGATGCTGCTCTTTTAGGATTTCACCCTCAAGGCCATGTTGGTGAAATCCTTTTAGTGATGATGGTAACGTATCATTCGGAAGCTTGGTATAAGTTGCAGACACTGTAGTTCAGAAGTCTGGGGGTTAAAGGCGAAATGGCAAAATATATGCTTTAAAATGTAAGAGGTCAGTTTATTCAACCATGATCTAATACCAGAAAATATGCACTGGCTCTGAAAGCGTACACACCCCTACTGGAATGTTTTTTTGTGATGAAACCCCATGTAAATAATTTCAAAGTTGTTTTCCACACACAGTTCAAATCAAAATGAAAATTAATTTAGAAAAAGAAATAATATAAATATATAAGTGTGCATTCATTGTTGTTATTATTTTTCTTTTCTAATTTGTTTTTCAGTTGAATTATCCTTCCAAACAAACATGCAAACCAGGTCCATGTTTGGTCTATTATTTTGCAAGTTAAACCATTTTGCCTTTTTTATTATTATTATTTTTTGTATTTCAGTGTATTTTTAAAATTTAGCCAGACTTATTCAACATTTTGCTATGCTTTTACTTCCTGAAAGCAGTAGGGAGTACTTAGCATATTGCTACTTTATGTAAATTTAGTCATTGACACTGGGTACTGTTCTAAGATTGTATTTACTAAACTAGATTGTATGCTGGGACAATAAATTTAAAATGCCTTTAAGTGAAAAAAAATCATGCTTGGATTATATGATTGGTGAATATTTTATACATTTTATTTGCCTAACTTGATCATCAAGAAAAATATTAACATATTTTCAGTATTTACTAAATGACTGACTTTTGCACTTTGTCCTAATGTTGTAAAAAAACACTAATCCAACTATCAGTTTAGATCTAGTGAAACTGTAGTTTTATAGCTATTGGCTGAAACCACTAATGGGGCTTTTTTAGTATCACATAACCAGATCCATCCACAGTTTACAGAATTGACTGGTTGCACCCATTATCATTTCTGGTTCAAGAAAAAAAAAGAAAAGAAAAAAAACCCATCCTTGCTTGTTTGAATTTTTTTAAACTAATCACAAACATTTTAGGTTGCAGAAAGCCCTGAAAGCAAATACAGTGCCAATGCAAAGAGTGTTGTGCAAAAACTTGTTCAAATGAAACCTGTGTGAAAACAGGCAGGTTAAACAGTGCGTTGCAACCATGAAGTAAACAAACAGGTTTGCATTTTTCCAGATCTTTGTCAAAACATGCCTCATTTAAGATGAAAGGTGCAACATCAGATTGTTTGCCATAGAAAGCAACATTTTGAAAACATAATCCTTAACATCCAGATAAACACCAGTACCAGTACTCATCATTACATTAGGTAAACATTTTGCTCTACTTTTTCATCATTATGTGTTAAGGAATATGTTAAAAAGATGAATTATGAGTCAAAGAGTATACAGGTTATTTTGATTGCATACATAATACTTATATTTTAGTCCAAAGGATCATAGAGTTAGCAAAAAGGTTTACATTCAGTCCACCAGCATGAATGTAATAATAATCTAAGAATTTTGACTATTTTTAGGACAGAATGACTAAACAACACAATTTCAATTAATTTTTTAAATGAGAAGTGGACACAAAAGTTATAATTTACTGTGATTTAGTAAGCTTGAGACAAACCTTATACTAATTTCATAATATCAAAATCTCCAAGAAGATCCCAATTAAAAAACACATAATTTTTAAAAATACACCACCTCCAAATACGTTGCCAGACCACGCTACAACATCTGTATCACATCATTAACCAAGACATCAAAACTGACACATCAAGGCAGTTCAAAAAGTTTGCTTTAAAGTGTTACAGCCCAAACACAAGTATGAAGTGTAAAGAAACATTCATTTATTTATGAACAAATTATGATATGTAGTCATCTGGAGCAGAGGAGGATATGATGCAGCTGTTGGCAGCAGATTCCGTTTAAAAGAGCTGTGCAAGGACTGTAGCAGCCATCTGGCTGTTAACACTGTGTGAGGATCTGAAGTATAAATATCATGTGTTAACCTTTCTTCATGTACTGAAAAAATTATGCTTTTATTCACATTTTGGGTAGGCATAAACACAAAAAAGGAGGTCAATAAGTTTATTCAGGCAGTTGTTAGCATTTTTTTTAAAGTTCATAAGCTCAATATATAGAAGAACTTAATCTTGTTTGATTTAAAGAAATTGTCTGATTGACATTAATAAAAGATGACAACAGAACCGTGTGATTTTAAGTTTGAAGCCACTAGACACCACCCACTGTCATTTTGCACACCAGCTCAATAAGCAACGAGCACTGACAGTAACCACAGCTGCACATTTTACGGTACCTGAAGCCCAATAATTAGAGATTCTTTCTGAGCAATGAAAAAAAAACAAAAACAAACAGGATGCGCTCCTCATGACTTGTATAAGCAACTGTGCGTATAAACTCTTTGGCACATTTATTCTGAGGATTTCCCTGCTAACTTTGCGAGCCCAGAATGAGATGAATTTGTCCAAGCTTTTTGTATTAATTTCTGTCAGTGCTGCACTTGTCAGCGTGAAGTTGACAAGAGGAGCCATATTCGTGTTGTGCAGTAGGAATCCAAACATGCTGGTTCTGCCTCATGCTGCTGGTGGATGACACTCAGGGAGAGATCATTCTTGCTCAGTAGGCAGTTTCCTCTCACTTGAACTAGCCAGCTGTTTGTTTCTCAAAACTTGACTGTTTGACATATGTTGCATCTATGCTGTTGAAAATCACCACAATAACAAATGTGTTGTCTCCAATCTAGATCTGCCCCTGGGATATACTTCTTTTTTTTTAATTCCAAGAGGGAAATAAATTATTTCATTCTCATGTTCAGGAATCACTGCAATTTGTTTTAGATTTTAATCTAATTTAGAAAGTGATGCAATATAAAGATTTATATGTCAGAGTGAAAAGCTGCATGCAAATGTTTTTTTTTCTTTTTAAATCAGCACTTCTCGGGCCAAATGTTTATGTCACCAGAGATGAAAAACCTGGCCAACTGCGGTGACTGATTGTTAGCATTAGTAGCTGTGAGTGATTAATATGCCTGTCCCACACACACACAGTCCTGGGATGAAAAGAGAGATGTAGCTTTCAAGTAAAAAGAAGACAATACATAACCGGAGAATAGGAGGCAGTAGATAGCATGACGGATTCCTCTCAGAGTCAGTGGTATTTATTCCTTCACCCCAAATCAGAGGGAGAGTGTGCAGGTATAATGAGATTGTTGTGTGGGATGTTGTGAGTGCTGCTAAGATGCTATGAGGATACACCGAGTTCCAGCTTGGTGAATTTCAGACTCATATAATTGCTATATTCTGTTAGTGATTTTTTTTTCCAGTCTAGTTTAAAGCAAACTTTTAGCATTTGATTGTCTACTTGAGCCTCTTGTGTGCAGAGATCATTGCACTCTTTTTGAATCCCAAACCATCACTACGTTAAGGGGATTTGGGGTAGCATTTCCAAAGATTAGATTTCCACCCTAATATTTCAGAGTTCAACACAGTTTCTCTGTATAAGAACAGAAATATGGTTTCACAAGTAAACATATCCATTCATCGTGCAATCTTGTTTATCCTTGCAGGGTCAAAGGGGGGCCTGTTGCCTATCTCCAGCTGTCATTGAGCAAGAGGCAGGGTACACACTGAACACGTAGCCAATAAATACGTTCACCAATTAAATTGCTTGTCATGAGACATTTCCCTGCATAGGGCAGCATGGAGCAGAAGCTAGCTCAAAGCAGGGAACATCCTAATAAAGTTTCCAGGTCTTTACAGGGTGAATAGAGAAAATCCAGAATTAACCCAAACAATAACTTTATGCAGCTTCCTTCTTCCTGCTGTGAAGAGCATCCCCCCAGGATGAATGTGCCTCCATCATGTTTGATTAGAGAGATTGTGTGTTCTGGCTGTTGGTTTTCCACCATGCATCTTTTTGTACATGGCTAAACCTCTTTAGATTTGGTCTCAAAAAAGACCAAGTTGCTTTTGTTCCTGCTCATCATAACAGGAATAAAATCAACTTCTGTATCTCATATGTCCCCTACAAGACTGAAGACAATCTGAAACTAAGACTTTTACTTTTTTTAGATTGCACAACCGATAGTTTTTTCTGTCCACAGATTTCTGTACCTGAGCTGTGGATTTCTGCATCTCCTACAGAGTTACTATGGACCTCTTGCCTACCACCCTGCTCTCTTCACCCTGTCAATTTAGGTTGGTAATCAAGTCATAGGACAGCTATTTTATGAAAAAGGTATTGTAGGTGAGTTTGCTCTAGGGATGAAGGATTGTAAGTCACTGTTCGTGTTTATCACTGCTCTCAACCTGGAGTGTCGGCCAGAACACCACTTAGGCCAGGATTCAGCTCAGGACCAGATGTACGGATGAGGTGCAGCAGATGGAATAATGAAGACACCAGGCAGGATCCTTTAACTGTATTACAGATCTTGATCCAATTGAACATGGATGGGCATAAATGTGTGTTTCGGTGTGTCGGGGTGAGGGTGTGTGTGGTTTCCTAGAATAAACAAAAATACAGAAAATAAGTTCCAAGTGTCCTATCATTACACATTACACCAAGTTATTATACCTTAGATGACCTAAGAAGGAAATAGATAAAACCTGTTACGTCCACCAGGCTCGTTTGGTGGGGTAACATTAAAGGAGACCACACAAGGATTGTCTGATTAAATGGAAATTGAATTTATTAAATTATACTAAAGAAATAACACCTGAAAAGAGAATTACCTGAAATGAGAAACCAAAATAAATTAATACAAAACCCATAACCAACCAGAAATAAGCAAATGCAAAACAAACCTAACAAAACGCAACCATATACAAACCAGACCAAATGGGGTTCTGAGGAGGGAGAGGGGAAAAGCCTCCTGTCTGTTGCAGCATGGCAGCTTTTAAAGCAGCAGAGCACCAATCAGGGAAAAACATAACACCTGCAGAAGGCCTGCCTCCAGAACCCTACAAGGAAAAAGGGCAGAGACCCACTGCAGCCGTAACAAACCTAACTAATCTCAACCTCTAAATCACTATTAATAAGCAAACTAAGACAAGTTAACCAACAACCATGCCTCTGCTCCCTCTAAGTAGATATGTATGTTCAGCACAACGCTCTACAATACACACATATAGCAGATAGCTCGGACTTAGCAACAGGTGAAATAATAGCAAACGAACAAACTTCAAATCACTCAATTAGCTGCAGTAAACACTCAAATATCGCAACTTACTTATCATTGACGCACACTTCTAAGGAAAACACACATCTCTTGCAAATCTCTCCCACGTGTTAGCACAGCGGCTCAGCTACCGAACATGCAAACCAGATATCAGCAACATTGGTTACAGCAGTGTGCTGACGTCATCACTGCCCTAACTACGGTATGCCTTAAGGGACAAAAGTACCGCTGAACAGAAATCAAGTAATACAAACAGTAGTACTCAACATCAAACTTGAACCATTTACGGGTCTTTTGAACAGGTATCTTCTGAATGCAATTAATTGCACTGGGATGTAGAGGCACTGTATCTGATTGAAAAGGACTCAATTTAAATGAACGCCACTCTTTTCAGATTTCTGAAATCTGAAAAGTTTTCTTACATTATTATTCACCAAAGCACAAATAGAAAAAGATAGGCATAGAAGGAACAGGCATACTCCACAAAGAGTAAAAACCCACACATCTCTCACATTCGGACTTTTTTTGCTGTGATGGTGATAGCAATATTGTGCAAAAGCAGAAGTTGCATTCTGAAGGTTTTGACAACCTTTTAACTTCCTTATGACAACAGAACTTGGCAAATAATATTTATTATTGTGTAAATATTTACTGAATTTTCAAACATTCCAATAGCAAATAAATAAATAAATAGATGAATCCAGTTGCTGTCCAGGAAACTGAAGTGGGTCATAACTGCTTGTTGCTTGCAGCATCTGCTGTCCTTTACATCATTAAAGAAATGTTGTGAAAAAGCTCCCGACCAAAAAAACAACATTCACAGAAACTAACACATCTCCTGGACAAATACGTGAAGAACAAAAATATTGTTCAGGAGTTGTGCTGCAAGGCAAATATGGTGCTGTTCCACATGTAAGAGTCATTAGGTGCTATCTTACCTGTGATCTCAACACAAGTCTGTGTTTCAGGAATGTAAAGAAATATCTTTCTGTGTCAGAGTTTTGTTTAAAACTCAGAACGTTTTCCAATGCTACAAATGTACTGTTGACATACTGTGTGCTAGCTATTGTTAAGCATATGAGTCAAAGCATTCAGCTTAATTCATGTAGCGGAGCAAATAATGGAAACAATGCAAAAGACAAAGAATTCCAGGGAATGTAAGCAAATATTGTGTGTGAGAAAAATCCAAAGAGTCTTGACTCCACAAATCATCGCAGTCTGGAAAAATTGTGAAATAACAGCAAGCTGCTTAAAATAAATAAAATTCTAGCGGAATTGTTTTTATACATTTAATTACATGACTTGATCTTGAAAAATACAATTGTATGATTCCCAATTTAGAGAAAAATTTTGATGTAACCCAAATGTTTCACTGTTATGTACAGTAGCTCCTAAGTCCAGGAATGACCCTTTGGTAATGTTATTTACAGATGCTCTGTCTGTATTGATGAAGATCCACTCACCTAAGCACACAGAATACTGGAAATGGATTCAATGGCATTGTGCTCTGGTCTATTTGTTGCTAATAAATATTTGTTCACTTGGGGGCACTCATGGTCAGGTGATTCTCACATATGGAAAAAAAATTAAAACAAGATGGTAACATAAATCAAAATTTCCCGATGCAGTACCTTGGTGTAATTTTTTTCCACCCTTCATTATAAACTTATAAACTATAAAAATGGGGTCATACATGCTTCGAAGAAGTGACAGAACATGCTGTTTCAAAAAATGCGTTCATTACTTCATACTTAGATTAAGGTAAAACACAATTTTTGGAAAGGCCACAGATTAGAAGCAGTCTGGCAGCAGTTTAAGGCTGCATGTTTATTTTGTAAACCGCTTGGAATAAGATCTTAGGACAGGGGCCTCGAACTGCATCTGTTGAGGGCCAGAGTCTGGCAACTTTTATATGTCTTTCTGCTTCAGCACACCTGGCTCTAATGTAAGCTCATTAGCAGAGTTCTGCATTGCTTGATGGCATAGTGAAGCAGTTTCACAAATTAATTCAAGTGTGTAGGACAAGGGACACATATAAAAGTTGCAGAACTTTGGTCCTGAAGCAATGAAGTTTGAGACCATTGGTTTAGGATCAGGAATTAAATAAAGACTGTTTATGCTTCATTTGTATTAATATTTGCTTAGGATCTAAATAAATGTAAGATCCTTTTGAGTTTGTGCCCTCAACAGATGTCCACATTGCTAAATCTTTACAGTAAGTGTATCATTTTTAAAAGACTTAGCAGCTCAAACCGGTATTTCATTCAGTGGCAAACATGATAAAATGCCACCTTCGCCTTTCAAATTTTGTACATGTGTGGAGGCCATAAAGCAGGCTAAGCCATTAACCACGGTGCTCATTCAACATCTGTACGAGGTTCATCTGTGCAGCAGAGATCCATGGCTCTGGCACTCCCTCCGTGCCCCTATGGAAAAAGAGGCCTGCCAGAATGAGGAATGACGACTAAGGCCCTGATTATTAGGATTAATTGTCTCTTAGTCATGCAGCAGAGCAGGGGTGCCAGGGTAAAGCAAGGTGGAAATAATGAGGGCCAGCCAGCAGTCGTCATGCTTTTTTGAAAGCACCTTTCACAAAACATTTCCTATAAGGCTTTTCACACAATCAACGCTATGTAGAGTACAGATAAGCATTAAGTCATAATAAATGCAAGATCCTTTTGAGTCAGCGATGCTCAGTTTAAGTTTTAAACACTAGTGCTCCACGACTTGTAAAAACACACTTATCACATCAGAGGAATCCTCCAAAAAGGCCTGCTTGTTTATTTTAGTCTCAAAAATTAGTTCATTTAGTTGATTTTAATACCCTAATGATACAGTCCACGGGTCTGTTAACAGATTTGACTGAAATTATCTCTAAATACAATGTTGAAGAAGAAAATGCATGTCCACATTTTTCCTAGGTGAGAGTCAAGAAAATAATGGCCTTTAACACATGCATCTGTAATATTTAACTATAATATTTCCTGATGTAAAAGAATCAAATGAACTGATCACTAAAGCTGGTTTTCATAATCAAAGTGAGCAGCAGCAGATTTACTGAAAAGTTACAAATAGATGCCTCTCCCCCACATATTAAAAAAACAAAGGGGGGTAAGAGGTACTTCTAAACAGCTGTCACTTGCTGGCAGATTCATTCATCATTATTTGATAATAAGTGGGGAAAAGCCCCTGAAAACCTCTATTACCTATATGTGCTCTGCAGAAGTGTGTCACAGATAATAGATGAGGCAGTTTTTAAAGTTGTGTTTTCCTTTTTACCGCTGCATTTGGCTCAATTAAAAGATTTCAGAAGCAGTGTGTCCTATTAACTGGTCCTGTGGATTAACCTATCTGCTTGCTAGCAAGCATTGCTAATCTGTGCACAACCAGACCAACCCCCTTCAATAACTTTCAAAAACTTCAGCAGTGATGATGGAATATCTGTCAGCTGGATGTCATTAATTTTGTACATGATTAAGTGCACATTTGGGACACTTGTCAGGTGGAAGTTTTAAAACTGTCACTAAAAGGCTGAAAACAAAAATCTGGAACAAGAGGATAGAAAGCAACTGATCCAAAAACTTAGGAAAAAAATAAGTCTTTTTTCATTAAGCCAAATGTGTGAGAACTCTCTGTTTGAAATTTATAGTGATATACAGAATTTTGTTCTGTATGTTTTGCTTGCTAATTTTTGACATTTGGGAAACACGACTTTTTAGGGCTTTTATAGCAGCATCTTTCTTCTTGCTTCTCTTCCACAAAAAGTTGACTTTTAGACTGCATGGCTAATAGTTTTCCAATTATTTGTTGCTTTCTGATGCTCTTTCACATAAAATAACATTAAAATAAATAAAAGTTTGTGAACAACAAATTGTGAAAATCTTCAGGGGCTGCGAGAATATTTTTACATATTCTTTAGATTTTTTTTTCTATTCTGCATCCTAGGAAGGCCAAACATTAACATTCAAAGTAAGTTGTTGCTTTTTTTTTTTGGGTTCTCTGCAATTTCATTTGTTGAGTGTTTGAAGGCATGCCTGAAAATTAACCAGCAGACCCCAAGAGTAAAAATCTTTGCAGAAATACCAGTCATTTTGGAATAGCCTTAGGTAAAAACATGGAACAACAATGCAGATGTACAGTACAACACAACGGAGGCACTCAACATGAACTAATCAGCGTTTTGGGAATATTATGTCTCTTTGACTTTCAAGGCAGTCAGGGGAGAGGAAGAGAGTTTCCAAGTTGTTTGTCATCTAAATAAATTTTCCCTGCAGCACTTTTTTTCAGACTTCCAATAATAGTGACTGGTTCAAATGCCAAATTATGCTTTGCTCTGACATATTGCCCACACCATGTGGTATATGCGCTTGTGTATGTCTCCGTGTGTGCGCCAGTATGTGTGCGTCGCATTGATTGGAGGCCGTGCGTGTGCCTGCGTGTCCTCCGTTTGTGTGCATTTACTGTGCATGTTAGTGGAGGTGGCTGGTGGCGATGTACCAACCAGTCACGGACCTGGAGGATTAGATTTACCATTTCAAAGATGCCTATGTTTCTAAAGTTTACACACACACTCGCACGCACCCGCGCGTACACACAGACTCACAGACACACTCGTACAATCACCCGCCCACACACTGCTTACCCAGCTTGTCAACGTGCAACGTGGGCTGCGGAGGCTTGTGCGAACAGATGGGAGGAACCAGCATAAAATAAAGTTAAACTAGAACAGAATGACTATGCAAGTGGCGTGGCCGCCCTTTGTTTGCGAGGAAGGTGATCCTCAGCAGCTGGGGATGATGGAACGCATGATTAAAATTACCAGAGGGAATGATTAATATCTCCTTAAAGCACACACTTCCAGCATATCAATCATCTCATTACACTGGAAAAGTTAATTGTGTGAGGGGAGGTTTGGGGGCCCCTGAACCATGAAAAAGTAGCCCTCCCCTCGACATGTTTACTTACACAACAGAATAAACCCAATAACTTCATGTGGTCAGAATTGTGCTTTGAGGCTGTCAAGTTATTCCACTGAAGACAGGCTCTTCTCTGAAGGGAACACTATGAAATAGCTATTAATGGGCTAATAGATAAGTGGACTTATAATTTTCAAAAATAAGTGACTATTTGAGGGGCTATGGAAACTGAAATGGGCAGTACACTCACGGATTATGTTAATAGGACATGTAGTTCTATTCCTGACGTCATAAATGGCAAAGCTATTGCGATAAATAACTGAACTAAGATTAAATAACTTGCAGATTTGATTTTCTTTAAGATATGTTAAAGAAAGAAATACAGCAATAAATAGATGAAGACTGATGCACTAAACCTTAATACAAAAGCTGAAA
This sequence comes from Xiphophorus maculatus, assembly GCF_002775205.1. Classification (NCBI taxonomy): domain Eukaryota; kingdom Metazoa; phylum Chordata; class Actinopteri; order Cyprinodontiformes; family Poeciliidae; genus Xiphophorus; species Xiphophorus maculatus. The sequence continues at coordinate 10,811,947 of NC_036444.1, forward strand.
GAAGAAGAGATCAAGCTGCCATCATGTGGAGATGAACAGAGTTAGGGGTGCCTGTGCCTGTGGTGGCCCAGATTGCCCTTGCCTTGCCTTCCTTTCCCTTACCTGCCAGTGTGTCCTACTCTTTTGCCCTCTCTGCTCCGCTGCTTTCACTCCCCACCCCACCAACCACCCATTCCACCCATCCCCCCCATCCCCACCCTTTTCCACCTCTCCCTGCGTGCCTACGCTGCCTGAGCCAGCTGCTCCCACTTCATCTTCAGCAGCGTCACCAGGCGGGGTATTAATCATGTTTTTCGAGGGGGACACTCTGCTATTTATCTCTCTGACACTTCCAGCATTCAGAGGCCCGTTGCCGGGCACAGCCCATTGAGTAGTAAGATTACACATTACATCGCTCCATTGCTTCTCCCTGCCCTCTCCATTGACTAGCTGTTCAACGGTGGCATCGAGCTTGCACAATCGGACATAATTTATGCTCTACCTGCATGAAAACGCTTCCACACTCTCTCATTTTTTGCCTTCTATACTTTGGGGTTGCTAATGTGTCCAGTGTGTATTTTTTACTGTTACAGCAATCATCTGTCAGTTTTTATATGCATCTCATGTATGATGTACACTTGTAGACTACTATCACTAGTGCCTGGCACAATACCTATCACATTATATCATCTTACAATCCAAAACTTCAATGTGTGATTCAAGATATTTTTCGAAGCAAAAGTTGAAAAAAAAAACAAACAAGCAAAAAAATGTTTTTAGTTGTGAGAAAGAGATGTATATCCGAAAGACTTGGAGCTGTGATTATCATAAACAGCAAATTCACTCAGGGGTTGAGTAGGAATGCATAGCAACCCTTTCAGATTTTATTTTGTCATAAATTTACAATAGCCGACTTTGTAATTGTTTTTTATTAGGGATTTATCAGTTATTTTATTAGCAATAACATTTTTGTTTTAACCAATGATGATAACCGATAGTTTTCTCATTCCAAAGACTGACAATGTACCTGGAAATAACAAAGGCTAGTGAGAAAAATGTAAGGCTGTGACATCAATAAACAAGACCAAAACCAGCTGACTCTTTAAAATATATCTAATTTTGAAACGAAAACCAAATATTAAACCAACATTTCCAAAAATAAATAAAAATCAAATGAACATCTAAATAAGGTTCATTACTTACTGATGTAAAAAATAAGGCTTCTAGCATTGATTAGGAAGTCAAAATAAATACAAAATGAAAATAAATGCAATGAGTTCAAATAGAAAATTTATATTACTAATGTATGACAATTGATATTTATAACCCTTACATCTATCGTGAAACCTATGCGAGTTAGACCAGTGGGTGGCAGCATTATGCTAAATCAACCTGCAGCCTGCCACAAATTATTAGTAGAAGAAGAAGCTTATGTCATTAACGGTGCTGTTAAATCAAAACATGAATGCATTTGGGGAATCATACTTATTTGGAAGATTTACATCAGAAAAGTAGCGACAGCTTGGTATAATAAACCACGGCTCCAAATGGCTAATGAGCTGAAAACAACCCCTGTCTTCAATGAGAGTGGAGAGCTGGTCATGAAGTGCCATCATTCTCATTATGAGATATTTAATCGCTTCAGCCCTTGTATTCCCTCTGGCGAATTTTCAGTCAAAAGCTTCGCCAGTGGATTTGAGTCCAAATGGCTTCTTGAAGACTGGGTTGTTGCTACCATCGTTATCATTATGGACGTCCTCAAACGCTTTGAATGGTACGTCAAAGCAATGGCTGTGTTGATAAATATCCACACTACCAAACATGTTATCGGTGCGATTAGTTATGATATTGGACCATTAAGAATGACGACATAATTTCTTGTTATTGGGTCAATGATTATTGGGCTATTTTTTTGCTGTAATAATAATATGAAGAAAACCTGACACTTGTCTAAATATTTAATATATCTTACTGGGTTCTACATTTTAAGTATATGTAACATATGTATTTAATATATATTTAAGGTCATGAAAAGACATGAAAGTATTTAATATTGCTGTTCGTGTTTATTTAATTTTTTTATATTCAAAACCAAGTTTTTACAATAACGTTCTTCAACTGTAGATAAAGGTTCACTTTTACAACCATTTTGCTTATTAAATCACTTTTTTTGTGGCATGAGCTTCCAGTAAAGCTCCACTCTGAATGCATGAATGAATGTAGCATTACTCTCACCATATTTGGTTCAGTTTCCATTTGTTAAATGTACGAGAATCCTCCCAGTAAAGTAATCTACCACCTCTTTCCACTGGAAGTTTCAAAAACAACTGAATTAAAGTGAGGATGAAAAAGGTGTCTTGGAGAAACAGGAAGCAGTTACACTGGCTGATGGTGAGTCTAATGGGCTGATGGGAATGCTGAATGAATGAACGATTCTCTGGGGATTCTCTCTGCATTCGGCTGGACTTCTGAATCGAGAGTGTCAACTAACTCCTCCTCTGCTGAAAATGGAGGGCCAAAGTGCATTGAAATTCTGCCAAACTGTAAATCAAATATGTGTTCAAAAGGGAAGTGAACATTTTTAGAACAAAAGAGTTAAGTACACCCTCAACCTACACTCTGTCCTTTCGCTCTCCATTTCTTTCTGTGCATATTTTACAAGCACCATTATAGGGCATTATAAAGTAAAAAGGCTCATGTTTAGTCATTATTGTTGCTGCAAATGATGCAAAGTGTCTAAAGATGAAAAGATGCAGCTTTGAGCTTTAGTAGTCCTTTACCTTTGATGTTCCCTGCACATAGGTTAAGAGATGAGTAGAAGGGGTTTCAAATGGCTTTCTTACTGCTTTTTAACCTTGCTGCCATCATTCTGAAGTATGCTGAAAAGATATAAACTTGGGACTACCCTAATCAGTTTAAACAGAGCAGACACCAAACCGGACTTTAGGTCCTTTTTATTTTGTGCCTTTTTTTAAAACACAAATACATTAGAGTGTTTTTTACTACCTGGCCTCTTAGAAAGGCTGCAAAAATTGCAGAAACCAAAGGAGAGGTCACCTATTAGCAGAACTTCATTCTCCAGTTTATTTGTATGTAGTTAAATGGCTGTATGGCTCTAATCAAATCCAGTAATCTGTTAAAAAAAGTAGATGTTTAATTTGGAGAAATGGTTATGTTTCTGTGGGATGAAATAGTATGTTTCCCTCAACTGCTTAAAGTCTGAAATTTCATCTGATACAAAGCAGGAAATGGAAACAGTAAAGCTTAATGGCTAACTTCTACCCATTGCGATTGTAAGCTGTTCGCCAAAGAGCTTGAATGGAGGAGGACTTACCTTTAGGGAGCAGCAACACATAATAAAATTTTTATATTTAAACACATTTAGCAGGGATGGACATGGGTGGTCAGATTCACGTTGGTCTTTGTGTGTATGGGAGAGGGGAGGATACGCATCTTTGTGTCTTTGTCATGTTTGAGTGCCTGTGTGTGGCTTTTGCTCACCTGATATTTCACTGTTACCTGTCATGTATTAATATAAAGTGAGGGTTTTGAAATGTTAACTATCAGTCAGTATGTCACTGCTTCTAAGACTGTTGGCTCCAGCGCAGACGATGGCTCTCAGATGAAAGCCTTGGACTCTCCTCAAAAACCTTGGAAATGGAGCACGGCATATAGCTCCCAGTGATAACAAGAATTTGGCTTCAAACAGAAAGAACATCAAATACGTGAGGGTGCGTGTGCGTGTGTGTGTTTTGTGCAGGTGGTATTGTGTAGACCTGCTTAAATCTGTCTGTGTATTTTCCTCTATTTGAGTCAGTGCACGTTTGAGCACCTGTGTGTTTTTGTAGTGAAACCCCTCCATTTGAGCTCTAATGACAAAGTATGTTACGGCTGAGGCCACAGGATTCGGACATATATGTTCACCTATCTTTTGATGAGCAGAAATTGAGACCAGAAGAAAGGGTACAACATTTGGACCAGGAAGCCACCAAAGGGAGCAAGATGAAAAGGGAGAGACTAGATTGTTGGTGAATCCCTGACATGACCGGCAGAGTGGCCCATTCATCTGCTCTAATTCGGGGCATTAGTGCCTCGCAGGATCAACATTGTCAAGCCTACAAATAAGAATTGTTACAGACTGCACTGCTGTGGACTCTTTCATGTACAGTATCTCACATTCTTTTATGCAGCAAATTCTTTAACAGTATTTGATTGTGGGGGTCATTGTGGTCTCATCCAAGAAAACAGCAACCCTTTAAACGTACGTGACACAAAAGTAGTTCTCTATTTTTGGGGGGCAACTTTTGTTTTGAGATCTGTTGACAAATCGTCATGTGCACCTACTGTGACCTTAAGAGAGACTTGAGTAATAATAAAGTGTTAGCATGATTAATCACCCCATCTCCTGCTGATTCCTGGAGGATTGCTGATATTCTGTCTCCAAATTTTATATTGATTCTGATCAGGACTGTGTGAAGTTGTGGCATGACCTTTCTTTACAATTCCCTTGTTTGGTCCTCTTTCCGCATCTGCGTCTGTCAGCGCTGGAAAGGCTCATTAATGCTTTTGCTAGTGCCTTTATTGCAGTGTTCCATCTTTGGAACTATATGATTGATTGTGGGTATAGACTGAAATTGGAAATGCGATTGTTTTGTTAAACATCTGTACGGTGTTATTATAAAGGTCAAATCGCCTTGAATTTCCAATCTACAATTGCATGATCAGAATCTAGCTCATAAATAACTCCATTTTGAGGGAGGTTTATATGCTGCTGCAGCTATAGTTATCATTCATCTGCAAGCTGATTTTAAGATTGTAATATAAACAGAAGCTGTCAATAGTGTACACACCACAATTATGTTTGTTTTTTTGTGACATGAAAATTGAGACTGATAAATCATTTTAAAACATTTTCCACGTATTATGACATACACCCTGTGTAATTCAGCTGAACATTTACAAAATTAGAGAATCAAAAACTACAATAATCCTACTGAATAAAGAAATACTTTATTAAAGCTTGTTTTATTTCAGCTTCAGTGTTCAATCTTCCTAAATTCACAACAGCCAGGTTTAGTGAACCTGGAATTCAACCGTCCAAGATGTTCCTGGAAAATCAAGTACTGGGTACAATATCCTAAAAATGAATGTACAGGAAAAGCCAAAAATTTGGAGGCATGTACTGGAAAAGGTAGCAATGGAGAGACAACAGTTTTTTCAGTAGAAGAATGCTGAAGTTGGAGCCATCAGGTAGGAGGCCAAGAGAAAGATCAAAAAGGAGCTACATGGATCAGATGAAAGAGGACCTGAAGTGTCACTATGAGGCTAGAAGTTGTAAAGGACAGGACTAAATGAAGACAGATGGTTCACTGTGGTGACCTGAGACGGGAAAAGCCAACAGAGAAGAAGAAGATAAAAAAATGTTTTGGTTAAAAATGAATCTAGAATGGGTTGAATTAATCTAAGTAAGTACAGCTGGAGTATAATGACTATAATTGAAATCCAAATTTAATTACTCATCAGGACAGCCTGTTTCACTGATTTTTAATAGTTTTTTGTTTTTTTACCTTAATTGTACTGAAATTACATAGGGAAGACAAACATTTTTATCTTTTTTTATGTCTTCACTAATTTATTTCATTAGTTATGTGTTGATCAAATCAAGCAGAAGATTTCCACAAACAATGTGACATCCCTCTGATCTATCATTTCCTCAAAGTAGATCATTTATTTTCATGATCACAGATTTTCAAGCTTCAAAGTTTCGCAAGTATTTTTTTCATTATTTTTACAATTAACAAGCCGTCTTCACATGGCCATTCATTTGAACTTCACAGTTAAAACAGGATTCCCAGGCTGACTTTTTCTATGCAAAGGGAAGGAAAATCATTGATCCTATAATGCTATCCCAAAGGGTCCACTGGTAGCGTAAAATAAAGGGAGTCCTTAAACTCTGCAATAATGAGCTATCATTACTCAAATTACGCAGAGCGCTGATTGGGTTTAAAGTAATGAAGAACACAACATGATCAATCATCATCAAGACCTGATGTTGTCATGTCAGAGCCTGGTTCCTTGGCTGGGAGTGGATGTAGACGGAGTAGAGCTTCATCTGGTGGAGTCAAGGCAGCCCGTATCCTTGGGGCAGACGTCTATTGTCCAACATTAACAACTCAAAAGCAGCAGCACCTTCACTTTGATTCTAAAATACAATGGCCATTAGTTAATGATTAAATATGAGGTTTATACACTAATAGAGAGAACTGATGTTTTTGTCTTTTATCAAAATATAATCACAAATGGAAGGCTTGATTATATTGGTATATATTCAAATGCTCATTATCCATTTTCCAGAGTCCAGATGCTGACTTTTGTCCGTCTGTTGGCAGATGTCTCCACTGCAGATGAAATTTGTAAAGAGCTTAATATAACAGTTGCTTTTCATAATAATCTCTGTGAGAGCTGCCTTGTCAAGCACACACATGCTCTATTATCATTTTAATACCCAGTATGGATGTATTTTTTATTTTTATAACCCTCCATGGGGTCTTTTGTGGGCTCTAGTATCCCTTATATGAAAGTAGGCTGACAGGAAAGGGGGAAGGAGAGAGGGGAAGACATGCGGCAAATATCATCGGGTCGAGGACTCAAGGCCTCCAAACATGGGTCGTGCTATCCCCTACACCACCACGGCACGTATTTTTGACTCCACTGCTGACAGAAATGTTTCTGACAGTAATTTTTTTTTTTAATGGAAACAAGTGCTATATCACAGATTGCGAGATTAAGATAAGAAAAAAAAAAAAACATGTATTACAAATGGAAAAGCAAAATGTCAGGAAGAAGAAAGTATTTTTGTCAAATCACCATACTGTGCAACATGCAACTGTAAGAAGAAATAGACTACTGGATGTAGGTCTACTACAGAGTGTGCATTATATTCTCATTCTCTGTGTGCACTCCATCAACTCATCTTATCCCACTTATAACCCATTCAACAGTTCAACCAGCTGACCTGCCCTCAATCTGACGCAGGAGGTGCAGCAGGCACAAAGCAAAAGTTTTATTGCTGATCCAATCCCTGTTTAGATTCAGTGTGCATGAAAGCTCCTAAAGTTGCCCACCATCAATAATGAGGTCTCATTTACACAAATTACTCCGAACGCTGATTAGGTATTATCTAACAGCGAGGGCCACCTCGATCAATCATCATCAGCCAGCGGAGCGTCAATGGACATCGAAAGGTTAACCCAGATCTTGGAGGCCCTGCCAGTGTCAGCAGAATCAGAGTGGGAGGCCTGCGTCCTGTCGATAGAGCAGCCAGACAATTAGGTAATGATTAAAATAACGGCACCTGGGACTCAATAAGAAAATGAGCCATCCCGGCATAATTTGAGAATGATTTGTTTACCAATCCATACACCTGTAGACAAAAGTCACTGAAGTGCAGTGTAGTAAATGTACAGAGTCCTTGCTCTGCCACTTCAAACTTTCTTATGTGGAGGCTTTAACATCGTTTGTAAATGCAACAAATCTCTAAATGTGGACTCATTTTTTCCTATATATCTGTGAGTTACTTATTATGGGAGATAACCACAAAATCACTGAAAGAAAACGAAATCAAAGAGACAGATTTCAAAAAGAAACAAGATTGTTTTAGTCTAAAAGCGGCCGTTCTGATCTGCAGATGTCTATTAACTCAGAGTTGTCTGGAATGGACAACCACAAATTGTCTTCAGAACAGTCATATTTCATTTTAAATATAATATAATATAAAAAATATTTTTTGAACAACTTAATATAATAGTTTTAAGGAATGTATTATATACCAGGGTGATGAGTTTTCCCTTGACAGAATTATTCTGAGTTGTAAAATATTAGTTTGAGTTTATAGACATAAGCCACTTTCAGTAGCTGCAAGCCACCAAATATCACTGACATGCAAAATGTTCAAATATATACAGCCCTAGAAATATTTTTAGTGGTGAATCAATCAATCATCCAGTTGTTAATCTTTTTCCTTCTGACTTACAGGTGGAAATCTGAATCTTTCCCCCCTGTTCATTTCAACAAACCTTAAAACCCAGACCTGCAAACACATCAACAAACTGGATGTCATTTTAGGCTTTTACAGAAAACTAAAAAAAAACATACACTTTGATTTATAAATTGGGAAAATATTGTCATTTTTTGTTGAATTCTAAACTAGCAAGTTTAGAATTCAACTTCTAAACTTGCTAGTTTAGAAGCAAGTTCATCTATCTATCTATCTATCTATCTATCTATCTATCTATCTATCTATCTATCTATCTATCTATCTATCTATCTATCTATCTATCTATCTATCTATCTATCTATCTATCTATCTATCTATCTATCTATCTATCTATCTATCTATCTATCTATCTATCTATCTATCTATCTATCTCTCTCTCTCTCTCTCTCTCTCTCTCTCTCTCTCTCTCTCTCTCTCTCTATATATATATATATATATATATATATATATATATATATATATATATATATATATATATATATATATATATATATATAATTTCTGCTTAGATGAGGTTTGACTTTGTATTTTATATTTTTCCCTGACTCTCATTTTCCTTGTAATAAATATCATAAGGCAGTTGAACTTATGTCTTCTATTATAGATGATTTATATATTATATGGACTCCACATGTGCATACCAATTATCCTTTGTCATAATTGGTTCTTGAGTCAGAAAAAGGATGGATAGCGCTGTCAACTACATTGCTTTCTATCTTAATATTCACATTTTTCCCTGTGTTCCACATTGTTTCCTCCCCTCTCAGTCTGAGCCAGAGAACTATAAGAATGATCTCAACATTGGTTTGCTAATTTTAATATTATTTGCACTGCATTTAAAAAGAACAGCTTGTAAATGAAAGTAAATTAGCATGGGAGAAGTAAATTAGCAACATGTATTATCAAAATATAACAAATATGATGTCATACATGATAATATACAGTATGTAATCTATACATGTAATGTGTTTTGTCACATGTAACAATTTTAAAACAGGGAAGTAGTTGTTCATGTATATATTTTAAGCAGCAAACATTTTGCGGATTTCTAAGTATGTTATTGTGTTTGACTTCCAGACACGTAGAATTTGCCTCGAATAAAACCTGGGAATACTAAAACATGCAACCAATTCTGTGCTTCTTATTCTGTACCCCTCAGAAGCTACCTTTGGCCAAATATTTGCTCTGCAGAAAAACCTTGTTACCCGAGCCAGCTGGTGGTCCTCAGTATACATCGAACCCAGAAGGAGCAAGTGCCAGAGCGTGCTGTGTGCATCCGCTAATACAAATGAACTTCTCCGGATAGATCTGACACTTACAGCAGAGAACAAACAGTGCGGCCTCTTTATGTAACGTGTGGCAGCGGGGCACAGCAAAGAAATGATGAGACATCAAGGGCCATTGCCTCGGGATAGAGGTGAGTGTTATCGGGCTGCAAGGATTAACACACGCCCCCCACAGCCAAAGTCACATGCGTTTGTCGTTCTCTACAAAACAAGTAGGGCTGCGAGTATTATTACTGTCACCTTTTAGAGGAGGTTTGGGCTGCGGAGATCATTAAATTAACCGCAGGGCACTGCATTTGTGACCAGAAGTACATAAGCCAGTCGCGGGTGGTGGCCTGCACTCTGTGCTTTTTGTGATGCATGTGCAGCTTTGCCCCAATAGCAGCAGCATGACACTGAGGTGAGTCTGGCTCTGTAACAATGTTACCCTTTGGATCATTATGGGCTTAACACTGTAGATCTTCATTATTGAAGCTACTTTTTGCTGAATTCACTGAGTTGACTATTATTTTCCCGTGACCCAGTTCAATACCCAGCACTTCACATCGACTTCACTGGCAGGCCTTGCCTCTGAGAGGATGGTGAAAGGTAATGAACGAGTGCTTCAAAGAGGTTTTTTTTTTACCCATCACTCTGCAGCCACTCAATGCCACGGTAACTGAGAAAACCTGATCACCATGGTTCTCCCGCCTCCAATAACTTTGAAAGCTGTAAGAAGACTTTGCTTCAGTTTGTCACTTGTGAAACATCATTCTTGCCAAATAAAAATCAAGATTGAACTTTGTGGAATACAGCAAACTATCATGTCAGAAAAAAAACTAACACTGGACATCACTCTAAACTTTCCAACCCTGTGGTGAAATATGGTGTTGACAGCATCATACTGTGTGTATGCATTTCTTCAGCAGAGAGAGGGACAATGGCTCAAGGAGATGGGAAGTTGGATAAAGCTACATACGGGGCAATCCTGAAAGAAAACTTGTGAGATACTGCACAAAACTTGTAACATGGTTGGAAGTTAGCCTTCCAGCAGAACAGTGACCCTGGTCATGGCTCTTTGTGATGCATGTGCAGCAGTGTGACACTAAGGTGAGTCTGGTTATCTATCAGTGTTACCCTTTTGATCATTATAGACTTAACACAGCAGATCCTCAGTTTTGCAGCTGCGTTTTGCTGAATTCACTTAGCAGACTATTATTTTCCTGTGACCCAGTTCAATACCTGGCACTTCACACCGACTTGTCTGGGAGCTGTTGCTCTTAGAGGATGGTGAAAGGTAATGAACAAGTGCCTCAAAGAATTTTTCACCCATCACTCTGCAGCCGCTCAATGCCACAGTGATTGACAACATCCTATCAGTGTAAGTGTGTGGTGTATTATCATAGTTGTCCGTCCTGTCTAACAGAGGAGGTTGTCCCTGTCTTCAGACAATGCTTTTTATGAAGCGGTTCTGCCTGATCATCGTCAATAAATAAATCTGATAATTGTCAGTGCCGACAGCTGTTTGTGACAGCTTTGTTGTCTTGACTCACTGCATCCTGTCATTCTCACAGAGGGAAAAATGAGTTTTATATACTCTGACTGCCATCCGGGGAGCGGAGACATTTGCACATGAATCAATTGTCAGCATCACTGTACTCTGACAACTCAGTGACAGCTCAGATACACCAAGAATGTTGTTGTGCAGTATCTTTTTTTTTTCCTCGGATGGTATCCAAACTTTGTTCAGATTTCTTTCTTAGTCATATGATTCAAGGATTTGGAATATCAAGGTTATATCTATCATTATAAAAACAGAAATGCAGAAATCTTCAGAATCACTGACTGGAGCAGAACAGGGAAAGTAGATGAAACATTTTTTTTTTATTTAAAAAAATCCTTCCTTTCAACAGCTACTTGAAAGTGAGCTTCTCCGATTATGATTGTGGCTCTTTTTGCTCAAGATAACTGCTTGACATTTGCTAAATCAGTCAGTGTCAGTCTTGCATACTCAATTTCCCTCCACTTGAAAGCTCTCTCCAACTTTGGCATTTTGCAATGTTCTGTCACTCAAGCTGAATTTGCAATGTGTACTGATAAACAAAAGTCTGATGGCACACCAAACAAAAAAGCAGTTTTTTGTATTATTAAGAAAACCGAAATTGGTGTCATTTACGAAATATAGATTTTTATAATGATTAGTGCCAGAAAAAGGGAGTTACATAAAGCATTATGCTTTATGTAACTCCTTAATACATTTTCTTTTTTTTTTTTTTTACATTTTTGTGCACATCTTTACAATGAGTAAGTCGATAGGCTTTGGCATCTTAATAAAAGATACAAAATGTCAGAAACGTTATGAGAAAAGTGACATTTCATGTGTTGAACATACTAAAATGGTGCAACAGGATTGATTAGTTTAACATTTAAAGCTTTCTGGGAAGCAGAAAATAAAAGTAAAGAGCTTTGAGACCAAAGAGAGCATGTACAGACCAGGCTACATTTATCCACGCCAGTGAAAGAAAAGCAACAATATTTTTTATGTCTAATGGATCATTACTGCAACCCAGTTCAAAAGAACTGTGTCCTGAGAAAGGAAAAGCAGGGCAGCTTGTTTGTACAATTTAGTTTCTTTTTATTTTTTTCCTAACTGTTTTGATGATCGCTTTTACTGTCATATGAAAAATATCTACAACTGCTCAGGTGACAGATGATATAGTATAATAATTTAAAAGATCATAGAAATACAAGTAGTTAGTAATCTTTACAATCTCCATCAGCAGATCACCAAAACTGAACAAAGAAATCCTTCCATCATGTGTTGTACATTGTGTGGCTTTTAATCTATAAGGAATCTGTCTCTACTGATTAAACAACATTTTTTAGAAAGCTAAGCTCGATTTACTCAAGCCAAACTGAGACCTGATTATTACTTTATATGCAGGTATAAAAACCAATTTAAATAGGACCTCTGTGAAGTATAAAAGATCTCGAAAAGCATGTTAAAAGAAAAATGGTAATATTTTCATTTGTTGTAAGCAAAAAAAATAATACAATCTTTGAATTAATAGAAATAATAAAATAAAAATGTATATAGAGGCTACTGAGAGTGCTACTTTGAAAACAAACAAACAAACAAACAAAAAACTGTGGTTGGAAGAGGTTCTAACTACTAGAGGGAAGAAGCTGATGAATAATTTTCCCTCCAGTAAGTGTGTAGGGAAGGATAAAGCCAGAATATGCTACATTCTAGCATAATGGATTTTAAAGATGTTAAGATGACTCTGTGAATCTTAAACAGCTAAAGTGGGACTTCAAAATGTTTTGCTGCAGCTGGCAGCTTGCTTTTGGTGATGTGATAATCACTGCGACCTGAGTTCTTTAGGGTCTAACCAGCCACAATAATCTTCTCACATCAATGACTGTGTGTTTGCTTGTGCCTAATGGCTCTTAAAGTCTCCGGCCCTGCAGCTGCACTGCACCTTCTGCCTCATAGCCTGCAAGCTGCAGCGTGGATCAATTAAAGTGACCTGAACTTTTAAAGATTCATCAATAAATAACCCTGTGTGACAGTACATTACCTGTTTGAGTGAAAGGGTTTTAGCTCCTGGACTAAAGTTACTCAGCTACAGATAAAACGTCATATTATAATTGACCAAATAAAATTTATGCATTAAAATGGCCATACGGCAATGGCTGAGGGTTACAGCTTGAAGACAATAACAGAATCATATACTATCCAAAAAAAAAAAAAAGCTTCAGTCTAAGTTTAGGATTTCAGATTCCAACCCAAAATGGATAAAAGCTCAGCTTTGTGTGAATGCAGACAAGGCTCTTGTTTTGGTTGCACAAGGACTGAATATCTCTTTGAAGCATTCCCAGAAATACCACAGACGTTCCCACTGATATGCCTCAGGACATGATCTTTACTAGATCCATAGAACACATGTAGACTGGTAAACTAAACAACAGAGGAAGCTCATTTCAATCAATTGTATCTACAGTCTCATTCTTTTGGTCACTTTCATTTTCATGGCCATAGATGAAAGTCAGAAAGTAGATGGAGCAGTACATCTAGTACATCTAGCGTGTCACACTTTATCTCTTCTCTTTCTTCAACACAACTCTTATCTAAAACAGGGAAAAAATAACAAGTTTGTCAATCCAGTTTAAATTCCTCAGTATAGAATTTAAGTATAAATTTGCTCTAAAAGTTCTAAAGATGGAATTTCTCTAATATTGAATTTTTAAACAGCTGATGATTTAATGGCAAGATATAAGTACAGTGCCTGTGCTGGTAAACTGTGATAAAGCTAATCTATTCTAAAACGGAATGGGCCACTTAGACTTTTGCAAACGTCTCAGCATTTTTTGTATTACTAAGGCTGAAGGCCAAAACACAAATAAAAGAACAAGGCTTTGTGTATTTGGTAAACTGAACCGAAATATAAATTGAAGGGACAATTAAAGAAAAAATGAATCATAGTGTTAAGTTTGAAGTGCTTTAGGATAGCAGTGCTCCGTCTGATACTCAGTTATGACAGATGAGACTGAGTTGATGCTATAAATGGGCCGGGTAACTCTCTTGAGGGACCCTCTGATGACATGTGTTACTAAATCTTACAGAGATGCCATCTGCCACTGCAGTAACTGTTGGGAACGCTGACCTCTGTGGAGACCGAAGTCATCCAAAACTGATCACATCCGCAAATGCAGACAAGCTCTTCAGCAGGTGTAAACAGTTTGACAGATATTTATATATTTTTAATTATTTAATTAAGATTCTTTTTTGAACATGAGTGCATAATAATCCAGGTGAAAAGACATATTTTCGCTCATGTCCAGTTTGTGGGTGCAGAAGCGATTTGCAAGAAAACATTTATGAAACTGTAAACTTCCTTCCGCTCATTGCATTTCTGGCTCCTAACTAGTACCGTTAGACTCCTGTGATTAGGTCCAGACTGTGTAACTGACACCGCAGAGCTGGTTGTGGGAGGAATCACAAGCCTGGAGTGAGGGGTCTCGACACAGACGTACAAGGTTCTCTCCCCACTGCAGTGAGTGACAGGAAGAGGCAGTTCGTTGATGCCTTTCACGTGGGAATCACAGCTTGCAGCAATATTGAAACAAAAACGTCTGTGAGAGTTTTGTGGGAAAATTGAATTGTGAGTTTTTCAGTCCCTTAATGTTTGCCTTTATGTAAACTGCAGTCCAAAGTTTATTAGTTCAGATAACATTTTTTTCTCGAAAGTATGAAGCAGCTGTGTTTTCTGTCCTCCCCACAAGGTCACTTAGTAGACAGGGGCTAAAAATAACTACTTCTGAAATGTCTTGCTGCAACAATTACAGTTTAAAATGGAGTAAAGTGTGCAGCTATTCTTATCTAATATGAAAAATATCATTCTTTATTTTTACATTATGGGATGTTTACTAATTAAGGAGTTCTAATGAGTGAATTCTCAATGCACTCTGACAACCTGATAGGACAGGACCAGCGTATTTACAGTGACATTTGCCTAAACAGAAAACTTCAAAGTGCATTTGTTGCCATCTTTGACAGTGAATGAATCATCTATGTCAAGATATCTGCTTTGCTGTCTTGAACCATGCGGCTCCAATCAGTTTGAGAGCATTTGGAACTTCTCCTGTCTACTGAGCCATACAATCTGCACACCTCAAAGACACCTTTCCTTATGGAACAGCGGGGGGGCTGCTCGCATTTCAGCTTGCAAGTTCTTCACTGATTCTTGTGTGGAAGTTTGCAGGCTTATTACTCAAGAGGGGGTCTTCACTGTTTTCCTTGTGTGTCCCATGGGTGTCTTTTTCAGCTGTAATGAGGCCTCCTGGACCAGAAAGCTCTCTTTAAAACAGGGAGTAATGAGTCCTTGTTGGCAGCGAGGATGGGGATTTGCACTACTCAGTGGAAAGGGAAGGTCACCAAGAGGAGTTTTATTTTGGGAAACTGTCTCGTTTCTGAAGCAAACAGAGCTTAAAGGGAAACACTACAAAGTCCTAGTCCAGGAATTGACTATCGTGGTCCAAAGGCAATTCACTATCTTCAAAGTTTCTATGTTGAATTGACAGCTTATGTCCTATATTCTCGTCCAGATGGGGAGAATTATGACTTGAGCTGGCAATGGGATCTCATTGTAGCATTTACAGTGTAATCAATTTTTGAAATGCCTTCATTACTCTGGATTTATCTGGATTTTGAAAAGTCACTTTCTGTTAGTCGTCTTTTTGTTATATTGTTGAAGAAGTTTTCAATATCACATTACAGAAGCTTTTATTAACAATCATTCATGTCAGTTTACAGCTATGTTTAAAGTGTCATGGAAATCCACAAGCAATCACAACAGATTACTTATATGCTTTAACAAACAATTGTTCTAATTTTCCAATTTTCCTATGTCAGGATTAGTTTTATGTTGGAAGGAGGGAATGATGGGATCCCAGCTGGAATACGATGCTCCGACCCACATAAGAAAGAAGAGCTTAATCAAATAAATTGTACTTGTGTAAATAATCATTAATTTATTTCTTCATTACAGGAGCATCAACTAACAACTCAGTAAAAAAAAACAAAACAAAAAACAAACAAAAAAAACAAACATTTAGAATTCTAACCTTCACGTTCATTCAGGGTGAACAAAAAAAGAGGCAATATAAATGAATCCCTTTCAAACTCTGGTGGCACAGCCAGTTGTACTTTTAAAGAATGCAGTTTCCACATTGATATACTTCTTCCTCTCTTAAGATGATAAGATTCCAGCAGCTTCTAATAATTCATAACTTTAATATATGGAGAACATACTGTATATTGTATGACACAGAGAATAATTTATTTTAGTCATATGCCCCTTTACTGTATCATATAATGGAATATGAGGGTGACTTAGGGAAAAAAAGGAAGAAGTATGTATGCTTCTTGATTACCCATATTTTTTCAAAAACTGACAAAGCAATTCAACAATAAAAGTTGAAATATTAGAAATAAAGTTTAGCAAGTATACTTGAGATCATAACATAATACCTTACAGCAGAATTTGAGAAATTCTTTTTTTTTTTTAGAATATAAACATCCTTTCTTAGTATTTACATTTTTGGTGAGACTTTTTTTCTCAATATGTTGACTTCATTCTTTAAATCAAATTTGGACTTAATTAGACTTTATTTTGTAATGGTAACATGGAAAAAAAGCCACCAATTAATTTTGGTTTGGGTATATCCGGCCATATTTAGCTTGGCACTGGGAACATTGAGCAGGAAGGCAAGGGAGTCAAAAAAAAACTAAGGCTTAAGGTTTGAAAGATTGGTAGTTTTGGATCACCAGGTCTCCAGAGTGCAAATGACATTTTTTTTAATGTCTTCTGCACTCTTTCCAAATAAATAGTTGTTTGGAAATAAACTCCTTCTTTTCAACAATTGCTAATAGATACTTGCAGAGTTTGAGAAACTCTACTTGGTTCTTAAACTGGAACAGTCAGATGGTTGATAAAAGCACATAATTCCCCTTGTTATGTATAAAGGAGGGTATGTGAGACTGTGGACCCATTTCCAAAGGCTACAGCTAAAGTGCATGGCGTCATAAACTATTTGAAGTACAAGGGGAAAAAACTTTCTCTGAAAGAAAGTCAAAAATAGGGGAACATTTGTTTTTTTAGTGCAATAATAATTGTAAATATATGGAGAACTAAACACGGAAATAGTCCACCACACACAAAATTAACCTTTTTCCAAGGCCATTTAAGTTTCCAGTCCTAATCCAGTAAGAAAAACTGTTGGGTGGACTGAAGAAAATAGATCATAAGAGAGGACCCAGGAAGATAGTGAGAAACAGTTAAAATGAATTGCAATTTTATTTTCAATACGGGGTTGTGCAAAATAGAAACAGCAGGGGTCCCAAGATTTTACCAGCAGCAATTTTCTTATTATCTTTTAGAAAGGGAGTCCCCCCATTGAATAAATGCAATTAATAAAATTAAAGCTTCATCTAAACTTTTCAGCCATAGATTGTAGTGCTGAAATACAGAATTAACTGACTTTGCACATCTTTACAAGTCTATATTCATACAGTGGCTGGCAAATAGATCCTAGATTGTAGTTTTGATAAAAACCACCAATTTCATTAAAAAAAAAACTTAAAACAGACACAAATATGCAGTAAATCCATGCTACATTTTCACCTGAAAATGTGTGCCTGCCCTACACAGACCCATTGTGAGGTGGAAAACCGAGTGCATCACCTTCTAACCTCAGGTGGGTTATAGAGGCCATGGTGGCAGCTTCCAAACCGCCTCACGTCATCCTCCTGCACCAGCAATAGCGGCCGCTCAGTACTGCCACCATGACACATCCGAGCATAATTGGCTCTGACAAGAGGGCAAATCATCAACACAGTCTTGATAAGCATTACAGCCAGATGACAGCGTACAGAAGTGTATTAGCAACAGTGTGACATATCACATTACCACTGTGAATACAATGAAGGAGATACTAAACACTGTGGCAGCCTGAGAGAGCATCCTTTTTCTTACTCTAGCCTGAACAGTAATCCCTATTTGTTATAGCTGCTTTTTGGCACAGGGATAAAAGCTTAGACACAATAAATGTCTTTTTTTATGCAAGGTGATGTTATGGATTCACATTAAAGTCATTGTTGTGTCATTTACTTTGTTAGAATTTGCTTTACAGATGTTTGTTTTAATCATCATTTTGTACTGGGCTGTGGTAAGATACAGTATGTATGTAAAGCTAAGTACAATTTTAACTTCCAAGGTATCATGAATAAAGAAGTGCAAAGAGCTTTTATAACTTCTTCCACTGTTATCTAAATGTGCTTACTTCGATTGGAGCTTTTATAACAAAGTCAAAAGGCAGATTTTGGGACATGCACACAGTGGAAAATCCATTTCCCTTAATTGTTTTACAGCTTGCATCAAAGGCAATGCCATGTGTAACAGGAGACTAAAGATACTGGGACAGGTCTTGAACCTGATAACTTGTACATGTTTTATAGCTGTTACATTATAAATTATTTCCACAGGCTGGGGGCCTTGAGGGATCATATTCTCTCAGCTTCAGTTACTGGTAACATCTTTTAATGATATTAACAAATTTGCAGCTCTAGTATTTCAGCCATATCTTGGAAATCTTAAACGACTCCATGGTAAATACTTGGTTATGATATTATCAGGCACAGTCCATTGTGAGCCGGGTGGATCATATGGCTATTAAAAGTGAACCAGCAGTGGTAATAACTAAGCTCATAAAGGCCCATGTTGGTGTCTAACAGCCTGGCTTGCATTTCCTATATAACACTCAGCTCTTGATTAGAAAAGTTGGTAAACAATGTTTTTATTGGCTAAGGTTATGGTTAATTATAACTATATATATTTTAGTCTGAATATTATTATTAATTAACTGTAAGTGAATCTGTGTGCTTCCATTTGCCTTTCACTTTCTTGAGATTCACTTGAATTTCCCCAACATTAAAAAATGTTTCTATTCCATTATATACCAAGTTTAGTTGTTTTGCTTTCCCCTACTTGAGTGAACAGATTTGTGATATTGTTAGAAATAATAATAATCATGATTAAAAGACCCCTGAGTATTGCTGCAGCAAGTGAATGAGAAAGAACAATTAATTTCTAAATGAATATTAAAAGGATTACTTTCATCTGAAAGAAACTGCAGTGTGGTTAATTTAGGACTATCTAAACAGTCGGGAAATATGATGTCAGATGTAAATATAGCTTATTAAAATTTAGAGAAGTAGATAAAGCCAAGTGCACTGTTGAAAACTTCATATATTTTAGTGACTCAATTCACTAAGTAAAGCACATAACATAGATTAATTACACACAAATTGGTGTTTATCAGTCATTATTTTGTTAATTATGCAAAAACCTGGCATTAAACTAAATAAATCATGACCTTTGAGATTAGAATACCACATGAGAATAGTTATTATTTAATTTCTTATTTAAATACAGAAATGTGGGTTTAATAAAAAAAAGTACCTGCTTAAAGGCTGTTGTATTCAAAAGGTACTTTCAACTTAAGAAGGAAGCCTTATCAGAGTGCTTGTTCTAATTTACTGAATCATATGGATTATGCATTATGCATTACACAATGATAACTTAGTGGGAACAACTGTATTCCTTTCCAAAAATCAAACAAACAAAGAAAACAATTGACTTCTTGTCTTATGTTCACACTTAATGAGACTCAAGTCCCAGTCCTGATTCTTCAAATGGCAAGTCCAAATCTAGTCTGAAGTCTTTTTTGGGGGGGACCAAAGTGTGACTCAAGTTCCAATGTCTTGATTCTGTAGCTTGCATGTTCTCCCTGTATTTGCATTCTACAAGTTACCCGATTATATTCTGAATCCTGAGTTTTATGAAATGCTCCTCTCTTCTTCCCCCCTCAGGCCTCTCTTTCTGTTGCTCATTCAATGCAAATAGAAATATGCACAAAATAATAACCTGTCAGATATTCTGAGGTTTGAAGCCTTACTCTACTTCTGTGGCCACGCAAATCCTGACACCTTGTAATCCCAGCATGGGGCTATGTTGAAGCCCATTTTATCCAAAGACAGAGAGAAGGATTTACTCACACTAATGGAGTTCAGAGATTACAGAATGGCAGATAGAGTCACGTTCGGAAAGTGACAGCACAGAGTTTGAAATGAGAATTGGTTAAAACTTTGCTATATTATCAGAATTGTGTTGTTTCAGAAGTGAGCTTCTTATTTCTCTTTCTCTTTTTGGTTGGGTTTCTGACTTTTAGAGAAACCATATAGCATGTGGAAAGGTTTCACCAAAGCTTCTCTGAATCAGATTTAGAAGGGTAAAGGCGACATCAGACCAGAGAGCTATTTATGGGAGATGGCAGTTTGCAAATATCTCAATCTGGGGAAAGGCACTTCGGGTGACAATAAGATGGGCCGTGAAACTGGAGGAGTCAGCAGCCAGAATTTATTTCATCAGACTTTTTTTCAGTGAGGTGCATTTATCTGACAGCACAGAGTTATTGGTGTGCCTGTCATACCACCCACAAACATATTCACCACAGCTGTCTCTTTACAAAGAAAGCATGATCTAAAATTAGAAAAGAAAATAAATAATTGTGAGCCAACTGGAAATGTTCACTATGAATAAAGTCACATTTTCTCATTATAACATAATTTACAACAATAAAGAGTTTTAAATCATTAATAATAATTTTAAAAAACTGAATCAACATCGCTTTTCTGTAAGGTGACATGAAACGTAAGACCTTTTGTTGACATAGAGCTATGTATAAACTTATGTTGCTGATATTTCTATGTATCATTCTTTGTTGCTTTTCTGTGTTAACTCAAGTTTGAACGAAGTATTGTGCCCAAATTTAAATTATGAAGTTGTTTATTTGAAATGAAGTTGAAGAAAATGGAGGTAATCCTTTTTCTTTATTTTGTCGTTTACTTTATACAATCCACCAGTACTACTGACGGTAAAACAGTCCGACAGCATGATGCTGCTATCTCTGTGCTTCACAATTGGTATGTTTGTCTTAGGTCTGAAAGTCTCACCTTGACCCCTCCCAACATACTTTTTACAATTGTGAGTAAACAGCTCAAATTTAGTCTTGTCTGACAATGTTTTGTTTTGGAGCTAAAAGGCAGCAGCAAGTTTCAGTCACACTTGAAGGATTTCCCTTTGCTGCAGGGGATTCTTTTTTTAGATCACACCCATGCTGATGTAAAACTGAGACTGAGAGGTTGGCCATCCTCTAGGTCCATGTTGATGTAAAACCTACTTCCCTGCCAACAAGGATACTGGTGTTCCCGCAGTTCACGGTTTCTTAGACCTTGGTCGCTGGGTTGTTCTTAAACAGCCTTACCAATTATGGCTCAGATGGTTGAAACTTTGACACAATTGGGTGTTCCTAAAGGGCAGTAATCTCGAACACATGTCTGAACTGGTTTAGTCTGAGCCGAGCAGGCTAACGTAAAGTTAAAGAAATGGCTTTCTGAAATCTCCAAATTATTTTCTGTGTTATAAAACGGGGCAACATAAATAAACGCTAGTATATCAGTAAGAGCGGTCAACAGTAGCTTCCTGATGGCTATAAAAAGTGTGTATTTGTGATGTTAGAATAATGAACATTTATCCAAATATTACTTGGGGTGTATGCTTGAGCCTGTATGCATAATTTCTTGTGTGGATGTGGGTCAGAGAGAATCCATGTTTCAAATCTTATGTACTTAATTCTTGTTTTGGAAATTTATTGAAGATGCTTGTTGTATTTTTTCACATCTTAAAAAAACTGTTCAAATGCACTCAGTAAAGACCAAAATCATAAGGAAATTTATCCCTGTGATCAGTACACTTCTTCTTTATGATTTATTTTTTTTAATTTTGTTAAATTTGTGTAGTTTTACGTTTGTCAACAAAGCATGCTGCCAGGCTTGTCAAAAATGTGTTAGATATTGAACACTGAGTTTTAGTGGTTGTTTAAGTGTGTAAGCCAAACATGTTTTTCATCCCAACAAGGATAAAAGAAAAAAATTAAAGAGGTTTTACTCCTACTGAATTTGAATAGAGGCTTTGAATGTGCTAATTAGGCTGCTGATTACAAAACAGATGGCTTTATGTGACTGTAAATACTACACCCAAAACTATGACTTTGATTTAGGTCTAGTCTCTATTGCATTTATTGTTACAATAAATTCAACAATAAATGCATTTATTGCAAATTTTGACAATGCTGCACTTGTCAAAAAAATCACAAATTAGCCGGACTTTTCACGTTCAAAGTGGTGTCATAACCATTGACTTCCTAGAGGAACTGAAGCAAAGGAGATGGGAAACCCTTTTGCTTGTAGATAAGTACTGCTGAATGTTACAGCTGTACAAATAATGTTAACCAAATAGAGAAATTATTATTTTCTTTAGGAAGCAAGTAATTTCTTCTACAATGCGGGCCAGGTAGGGATGAAGACACAGAGACTAAATTGCTTGAAACTGAACCTATGCCCTGTGACCTGAACGATTTCAAGCATGCTCACTTAATTTTACACACAGCCATTTGGTGCTTTGGACAGTACTCAAGTGACTCTCTGAAAAGTAAATATGAACTAAAAGCTGCCTTCAAAAAGTAATTATTTTAAATGCAGGCATATGTCCAAGCACACGCATCTAGTATGGAAATTGTCATTTCACTCAACTCTGACCTTTAAATTAGGTCTGGGACCAGCAGATTTTATCAGCAACAGCTGCACTTTTTCATGACTTCTAAAACAGCTTACATTCCTCGGAGGCTCAAATTTCTGTCCACTTGCTCAACTCGAGACCTTTCTCACTACTTTCAGCTTCAACTGGTGTTATTTTGACCTGTGTTTCATTGAGCGTGGCATCATGTCTGAGGCACAATGCATGCACAAGTTTAGACTTGAGATGTTAAGTTACGTTGAAAATTTCAGCGCGGAAGACTTCCAGTAATGATTGTAGAAAGTCTGTAGTGCTCCCTATAAGGGAATTATATGATCTGCACCTACTGAGAATGAACTTATGAAATAACATTTTGTTTGCATATATTTTTTAGATAGCATTCCTTTAGATTATTGTTTCCAGTACTAGTGGTCAGTTTAGTGAAACTGCTCCCTTTCAGCAAAGACTTCACTACAAATAAACAATATTTTCTGTCTTGGCTTGAGTTAATCGTGCCTTGTATACAAAATATTAAGAGTGGGACTCACCAAGCATTGCAATCTCCTCCATTTTATACATACCTTTTGTTTTATCTCTACACTGGATTCCTGAAGCAAATTGTACTAAATACATAGAAACAAGCATGTCTTTCAAGCCCAGCAGATGGGAGCAAAAGGAAAGATGGGCATCTATTTTTGTGCCAGGTCACAATTCTCCCACAAATAGAATAAATGCAGAAACTTTCAGAAAACTATTTTACCTTTTCATTATCATTTCAATGAACAATTAACTTAGGACTTGAGTTTCCTCCAACCTTTTAGAAAAATATCTCAGCGGAGAAATCAAGCTAACGTGTTTCCACAATAAGTAATCTTGCAGATCATAAAAGACTGTAGGTTGGTACATTCCTTCAGCCTATTGATTTGGAGATTAAATGCATAGTTAAAAAATACTCTACAAACTTATAAATACATTGTCAAAAAATAAACTTGTGATTACAATCTTAAAATTTCTCATACAAAATTACAGAAAGGGTCTATTATTTCAGATTCCTAGTTGACAATTTTGTTTTGCAACATAACCTCTGCAAGTGAAACATCTGTTGGAAAGTTCCACAATCATAAGCTTTATATTCTGCATTTAAAAGACAACAGGAATTTGAGGTAAACCTTAAAAATTGTGTAGAAAAATCATGAAAATTTTTTGCTCATCCAACCAGAACTAACAATGATCTCTAACTTCTGTGATTGCCCTTATGTGGGTTTTGAATAGCCAGTAGCATATCACTTTTTTTGTTTCTTCTCCTGCACCATAGCTACCACCAGAGCAGTTTTTTCTTGTAATTTGCCTAATGCAAACTACTTTCAGAGAATGCCAAGCCATTTGCTTCAGCTATTTTTAATGTAAACTGGCATTAACATGCACAAAGCTGTCCCCTAAATGCAGACATAATGTCAAGTGTAAATGTGGAAAAACTATGTCAGTGCAGAGCGTCGTTATACACTATTTCAGGAGCAGCTCTTTTTCTATGTTAAGAAGAAGCTTTTCAATGTTCTGATCCATTCATTTAGAAAATAAATCTTAGTTGAAAATATTGCATTTTGGTATCTAAAAACAAATGTAACATCTTCTAGTCTTTTCAGTTTGTTTTAATCTTTCTGCATTAGCAAATACTTTAACAGTTGGTGACTGTAAGGCAACGCATATTTGATAAAAAGTCATGCGCTTTGTGTGCTTTGTATAGGTGCTATAATTGCTGTGTTTTAATCAAGTCATGCCAAGCATGTACCTTAAAGTGAGGTCAAATATGCACTGCTCTACATGTTTTAAAATAGTCAGAGAGAAGCAAATGCAACATATTGTTTGGGAGGGGCTGTTTTTGAGGTGATACTTTTTAATTGCCTCAGACAAATTTGTTGTGAGCCAAGCATCAAATTCAAAACATTAAAGCAGATTTTGACGCATGAGCACGTAAAGGCGTGTCCTTAGGGAGGACTGCTGCGTTCTGGTAATGAGTGGAGGTAATGAAAGACTTCACATAGACAGATGTATTCATTTAAAATAGTAATAACTACAGTTATGATGGTAGAGTGCAAATTGCACATAGCTTTAACAAAAGCACTTGTTTGCTCAGACTCTGCAGGGACTTATGCTGTTTTCCCCTTGGAAGTATATGGCGCTTCTTACACCTACAGTGTATCTGCAAATCAAACAAGGTCAGAACTGTAATAGAGACAGTATGACTGAAGCACAATTGTACATCTGAAATTAGAATAGACTTACTGTCCTATGCACAAACTGTGTGTAACAAACTACAAAGGCACAATTATGTATGTTAAGAATTTTCATAGACACACATCTTTTTGAAATGTGTGTTTATTTTAATTTTACTTGGATGCACAAGCTCAAGATGCATTTGTTGTTTTAGATTTCCTATAAATACATTTTGTTGTTATCTTTCAAATATTCAATGAGAAAGAGATCAAGGAAAACTATGTACAAAGAACTCGATGACAGAGTAACCTTTGTCACAAGTCTTAAGTATATTAAAGGGGTATTTTGGATTTACTAAGTATGTTTTTTTTCTTCTTGTTTAGTCAGTCTGAAAAAATATGTAAGTATATTTCTACCCACACAGTTTAGCTAGTAACTAGTTGTCCATAGTCTCAAAAATGAGTGGGAGGGTACTATGTATTTTTCATTTTATAGCACAATCAAGTAAATAAGTGACCTTCAGGTGTCAAAACAAAACTGTATATATCAAACATAACTTAAAAAGAAATTCACAATTTGATGCCTTGAAATGGGCCTGTTCAAGGATTCCTCAAACAATCATGAAAGAATCATAGCAACACTCCAGATAGGTTATTGGTGAGGGAATAACATCATAGCATGCTACAAAACAAAAGGAAAAGTTGGTTTTAACATAATACCACTCATTAAAATATAGGGGATACAGTTCAAGTGAAAAAACAACATAAAGGGGGATAAAGAAGGAGCTGCGCAGTCTGTGGGCAGAGAAGAGCAACACAAGTAGTGTCCATAGTGGGAGATTTAGTTCTGATCCAGAGAACACTGAATAAACAGGTCTCTAGTGACCTGATGGATTCTACATGGTTCATACCTAACAAGAAACTCTGACAAGAAATGTTTTTTTTTGCCTGAGACCATCCAGTACATTGCACACTTTTTACAGGATTTTGAAATCTATACTTTAACGTAGAGGTAGCACCATGATTCAAAGAACTACTGTGATGTGTCTCATTGTCTTGGTGTTGGACAGGACTCTTGCGACAGTGTATCAGATAAGCTACAGCTAACTGATGGTGTTTTACTGTAACAAAGACTGGCAATGACAGTATTTCAATAATATAACCTGCAGAAAACTTTAACAGGAACCTTTATTCTGGCATTGTTTTCAAGACCGTAGTAATATGATTGACATGGCTGTAAAAATATATTAAAACCGCAAAGTATTTTTTGTTTTTTTTGAGGGCCATGTAGTATCAACCCTGATTTATTCTATAAATTGTTTTTTAAGAACCAAAACAAGAAAATCTGTTTTTTTTAGTTAATTTTTTAGAAAATTCTGACCCACCCACACTGGACACATTGACTCAATTAATAAACTAAATTGTACTAAACTCATTGTGATGAAATTATTATGTGGTGACATTCAAATATAAGGCTAGATATAATCTGAAAAAGAATATAAAGTTATGTAAAACTCCATAATCTGGGCCAGCACAACCAAATTGATTTTAAATAAAAGTGATCCAAGAATGGAAACTTGAGAAATTCCACATGATTTTAGTTCACTTGGATTTATAATTGAGAAATTACACAAAGTAGTTACCGTCTGTCTTTGAAGATCTGAAGCACTTTAACACAGTACAAGACAATCATAACAAACCTCTCCAGTTTGCTATGATTACCCATGTAGCATAAGAAACCCAAACAAGTCGAGAAGATAAATATTATCAAGTTACATCTATGTTATATAATACGCTCAACTAGGTGAATAATAGTTTGCAAAGCGGTGTCCTCTGTGATTAAATTATGCTGAAACCATTTGCCTTTCTAGTGATTTTTCAGATGTAGTCTGCTAGTGTGCGTTAATGTAGCTTATTGACTACATGTCAATAAACTCAAATGACAAAGCTGACCACTTCTTCAGTGGGCTGTGATGTAAAGTTGGCAACAAGTCATGAGTAGGGATCTCTGTTTGACTTCACCAGAGCAATTGCTGCTACACTAACAGCTGCTGTATCACAGAAATCCTGTTCTGTCAAGTGAGTTGTGTGGGTTTTAGGACCTTTATTACACAACATCATAAAGTGATGGATGATACACTTTGAAAGAAAGATCAGCCTCTTCCTGTGTATGAGAGAAGGGCTACATGTTGTGTGTTGTACACTCCAGTGCTGCTTCCTCCTTGTCGTTTTACAAAGGCTTCAGCCATTTATCCTGATTTAGTTTGGAGTGGTAGCATCAGTGATTTCCTGTGGTGTTGGACAGAGACTGATATTCTTTTTCAGTCCCTGAAAGCCTCTGTAGCTTCGCTACAAATCTGTGGTGTAAAGTGATGAAGAATGGTGTTTGTTGGAACTTTGAAGAATGTAGATGTGTTTATGCACACGCATGTGTGAGGGCGCAAGCGCATGAGCGTCTTTGTTTGTGAAAACTGTTCACAGTCAGCATGCAACGGAGCCCGCCCGTGCCAAAGGCAGCGCTTCCCACGCAGCTAATGGCGGGGATGTGGAAAATGACTGGCTGGCCATGGCGGTGGAGGCAGGGGATGTGTTAATTGAAAGTTAGGATCACTTTGCGGCCATTACAACGAAACCTGAGACATGTTAACGCAACAGAGTTAGGCGGCACCTGCTGTCGCTCACTAATTGCGTTGGGTTTGGTCATGTCTTTCAGGAGCACGTTCCCATCACACTCTGCCTCCAGTTACAGCTGTATTACTGCCAGAGTTGACATTACAGCAGCAGCCACAGGGGAACTGGAGCCAGACTGCGACCTCACTGCCATAGCTTAGGCTGATGGATCCTCAAAAGCCAATATTAATTTCAGCCTTGTCATTATTTTTGTCTTTTCTGTCATTTCAGCTACATTTTATTCATCCTTTTGAGTATATTTTTTCATCAGCATAAAGCATTACCTTTTTATAAAACATAAAATGTATAAATTCTCATCTTAAATTGTGTTATAAAATAAACAAAAGAGGCTCTAGCAGGAGGGCAGAACTGAGCTGTGTCTTTCTAATTCATCCTCACTTACATATGCATCAGTCACAAACCAGGGTGCTGTGCAGATGACTCGCTGAGGACACATACTGTGCTTTTGAGGACCTGCTAGGGGCAGCAATGTATAATCTGATTTAGACTAGAGCAACCTCCTATTTATTTTTAATTGTCCCACTTTAGCATTTAAGAACTATTGATCCCCGGAAAAGCATTAAGTGACAGAATCACTATTACAGTTAGTGCTCCCTGCTTGGGGAAGGCACATCAAAGGACATTTTAATGTCACTGAATTTCTGAGGGAATTTGAAGCGCGGGTTGGAACAGGCCAGCCTATGAATGCAAAGGACACACAATAGACAGATGCAGAAACAAATGTGAGGGCAATTTGAAGCTTATCAAAGGATTGCCCAGAATTGATTTTAGTAGTGTTTGTACAATAACAACATTTAAAAGTCATGTTTGGCTCTATTAAATCAAATATGATAGCTGCCATTTTTGTTGGTCGGATGGATGGATGGATGGTTGGATGGATGGATGGATGGATGGATGGATGGATGGATGGATGGATGGATGGATGGATGGATGAATGGATGGATGGGTGGATGGATGGATGGATGGATGGATGGATGGATGGATGGATGGATGGATGGATGGATGACCAATATGGCTTTCTGTTTGCAGCATTTCTTTAGCCATTTATGGGACACACCAAATGTGGCACAAGGTGCTCTAGTCAGATGAAACCAAACTGTAACTTTTACTTTCTTTTAGAATGCTAGAGACCGATGTCACCATAGATGCTTAATACCTCTATGGTGAAACATGGTGGTGGCAGCATGATGCTTGAGGATTGTTTTTTGCTGGTCGATCAAGAAAAATGGTCAATGTTGATGGAGAGAATCCAGAGGGTAAATGCAGGTATATCCGAGTAGAAATAATCTAGAGGCTATGAAAGAAAAAATCGTAGCAGAGTTTTGCCTTTCAACAAGACCCTAAATATACAACCCGAAGTAAAATGCAGTATTTTGAATCAAAACATATTCTGATATTAGAATGGCCCATTCAAAGACCGCAGTAAATTCAATGGAGAATCTATGCAAATAAAAAAAATGTGTGTGGGAGAAACATCGTCCATCTAATTATACTCTACTAAGACAGACAGACAGACAGACAGACAGACAGACAGACAGACAGACAGACAGACAGACAGACAGACAGACAGATAGACAGATAGATAGATAGATAGATAGATAGATAGATAGATAGATAGATAGATAGATAGATAGATAGATAGATAGATAGATAGATAGATAGATAGATAGATAGATAGATAGATAGATAGATAGATAGATAGATAGATAGATAGATAGATAGATAGATAGATAGATAGATAGATAGATATGATGTCAGCCCTTTCAAATGAGACGACCCCCCTCCTTTTTTCTGCCACCATCCCCAGATGTTTTGATTAGCAGCAACTCGTATGCTGGTCAGATCTCGGGATTAATGATGGATAATTTGCCTAAGGTTGGCATAGCACACTGCCATGCTGCCAGCCTTTGGATGCCATATGGACAGAAGCAGCTGTTTTCATTACTCTCCCTTGCCCAGATGTGTCAAACAGGATGCCGACTTCAATCCGCAGTCTTGCTGGCACTTAGTGGGGGGTGCTTTCTACTAGCTTGGCAGCTAATTACTTTAATGTAGCCGAGTACAGAGGCCCTGTGTGTTTTTTAAAGGCCTTTTACAAACAGCTGAATGCCAGCTGTCACCTCTGTGCACAATGAGGGAAGATGGATAGGTAGATGCTGAGTGTGTGATGAGGTTGGCCCGCAGGCAGAGACCCCAGCCCAGAGCTGAGGGCAGGCTCAGCTCTTCTCACTAACAAAAGGAAGGTCATCCAAAATACACACCAATGAGCTACGTGTCCACAGTACCATGCCGGTGTCATCTCTCCCTCTACCAAACCATTCACTTTTAGAGCTGACTTGTTCATGTCATTGCATTTGCTCTCTCTCCGCCCAAAAATCCGCCACGTTCAGTGAAACGAATGTTAATGTGGTAATCTGAGCTGTGCGGAGTTGGAGTGCCAAGTCCCTGCAAAGACCACACACAGCAGAAGCTGGCACAGGAGCAGAGGAACGGCAAGTGAAAACAGAACGGGGGATTCTGCCAAAATGTCAGCTGGGTTTTTACATGAAATTGCGTGCTCCATGGAACATGTGTTCAATGTGTCCCATTTCATGCTGAGCAGCTCTGTTTTTATTGTTCTGTGATAAATCCTGAGATTTGTCTCGACTGCCACATTTATTTCATTGTTCAGACTTCCCGTGCTACTGCTGCCTTCAGATCGTGCAAAATTTGCCGTGAAGTGATCAGCAGCAGTCAGATGTAACCTTTTCTTTATCCTGTGATACTGATACATGTGAAACGACCCGAACAATTCAAACAATAGGTCCATGTGCACAGATAGTGTTATTACTACAGTACAGCAGCATAGGGCATCAATATGTTTTCATTATGTTGAGAAGCTGTGTGTATACCATGACTTAAACAGTGCCCAGCAGCAAGAGTTGAGTGCTGACATTATGAAAGGGTCAGCAAAGCCTGTCTGAAGCTTTGATATTTTATCAATAAGGCTTTATGTTTCCACACCTGTATGTCCTCTCTGCTGTAATGATCAACAAGGGGTTGCCTTCAGTCAATAGAGTATTACAGCTTCTTCCCAGGGCAAGATTTGATAAAAGCATTGTCTCCAACCTGTGCCTCCAGTCATCAAAATACTTCAACAAACCCAGTTACTCATTCTTTCCCCCCTTATCATTCACCACAGAAAGGTTAAACTCAAGCATTTTGTATTTGAGGATTTGCTCATGTTATTGATGCGCCTGAGAACCTGAGCTGTGTGGGGTTGGTAAAAGTAGGGCCTCTGCACAGCTTGATTCAGAAAATTCACAAGGGTTTTATGGGTTTTTTTTGTTGTTTTTTGTTAAGTATTGATCTTAATGTTGCACTTCATGTCTGACTTCCATCGGGGGAAAAAGATGAGCAAAGAGACCCTTTATTAAATCAGAGGATCCTCTTTGGAGCGGGGGCATCCCAGTTCTTTCTTCCCCTTCTTCCCACTCTTTTGTATTTCGGGAGCCGTTTTGTGCAAATTATTGACAGCGCCTTTAGGGAAGTTGCTTGCTGAACCTTTAAGTTGTTAGACAAGCATATACAAGAGCTGCACTTGAAAATTCAAAGCACTGTTTGTTCATCTTTGCTCCTTCCACACTTTACCATGTAGGGTGTGTCTTCTTCACAGCACTTTTATAGTCATGCTCACTTTTGGGCCTCAGCCTCTTTTCCCATAGGAGCCTATTATCCTTCTTAACATATGCAAAAACTTGCTGGATTGTGCATCATACTCACTTAGGGACTTGACACACTCATAGCGTGATGCTCAGGGTTCTTTGCGGCCTGCTTAGCATTTCGGTGGGGGTGCTTCTTATTTAGAAAGCTTTCTCTCTCTTCACGTTGAGGGCTTTCATCAAAAAAGTCATCACAAACTCTGAGAGAACATGAAGGGCCATACATCTGAGAGGAGGCCTTATTGTTCCCTGTTATAAGTCTGAGCTTCTTGCAAACTCCAGCATAAATAAAGCAATTGATGACTGCTCAAGACTTTATTTATGTTTTTAATTTTACTGTTCTTTAATTTAAAGTTGTACAGCAACCTGCAGAATGTCCATTCCATTCATTACCTCTATTGCATATAATTGGAATTTTATCTGATTGAGCATGGAACAGCCATCTTTAAAATTCAAAGAATCTTTTTTGGCCTCTGTAGAGTTTGATTAGAGCTGCAAAAGCAACAGAAACCCTCAAAAAAAAAAAAAAGAAAGAAAAAAGAGAATAATGCATTTTCATAAATATCTACAACTGGAATTTTTAAAACAATTTTTAAGTTAAATAATTACCATTTTCATTTTCAAAATATAAAAATGTTTATAGAAAGAGAATGGTTACATTTTCTTCCCTAAAATGTCAAATGTTCAAGATGCATTTAAGTGTAATAATACACTTAAATGCATTATTAAAAAATCCCTTGCACTATTAATTGTCATTGTGCAAGGAAAAGTGAAAACTATATGCACTGAAACACAAAGAAAAACATTTTTGCTCCCCTTCTTTTTTAAAACACAATTCTTTAATTCATTTTTGTGCAGACGTATGAAGAAAAGAGCCAGTGCAGAGAGTCTTGCAACTCCAGGTCTACAGGTTGTAAAACCCTTTGGAACATCCACACAAAGTAGTAAGTGACAGCAATGTGAAAGGAAAAGATGACAGGGCTTCCCAAATATTTTACAAATACTAATCAAGATTAAATGTTCTCATCCCCCATTAATCTGACAGCACAACTAAAATCTAGTGATACCATTGCCTCCAGAATTGCAGATTAGCAAATAAAGTCTACCTCTGTGTAATTTGTTTTCACAGTCACAATGAAACAGTAACATAAAAACAAAGGAATAAATCAGAACACAAATAAAACTTGAGACCTGAATGAATTATTCCCATGGTGGTGGCAGTGTCATGATGTGGGGATGTTGTTCTTCAGCAGGAACAAGAAAGAAGATGGATGAAACTAAAATCTCTTGACAGAAAATTTATTATGTGTCTCCAAGACTGGTGAAGACAAATTAGCAAAAATGTCAGACTTTCAATGTGTAAAGCCAGTACAGACACAACCCAAAGTTGAATTGTCTCGTAGTGTAAGGTTGTTATACAAAGTATTAATTCAGGTAGGTTGAATGCAACTGAATGACACATGTTTAGATTTTTATTTGTGAAACATTGTGATAGACATCATAATGTTCCTTCAAATTCAAAATCAAGCTTTACTTTGGGTTGGTATATTACATTAAACCCAGGCATGTCCAATTTTGTTGTTGGAACAAAACAAAAATGTGAAAAGGTTCATGGGTAGAAATACATTTGTAAACTACAATATAAAGTGCAACCTTACATTCTTTATTCTTGGATCAGGGAGGGATTTTTATAGAGTCTACACACCCTTTTCTTATTTCTGGGGAGCAAATGTTGCAACAATTTTTAATTAGATTCAAGGACACTAGAAACCCAACATTTCTTTTTCTTGTCATGGTGTCTTTTCTGAAAGCAAGTGATATGGGGCACCTCAGCAACTCTTTGATTTCAGCTATGAAATTTTAATTTAAAAAAAGAAAGGAGGGAACATATTGCTCTCATTTAAATCTAACTTTGTTCTTTCAAACTGGAAGATTGGATTTTCTTAATTAAATTATCCCCCTTGTTCACATACTCAAGGGGGCCATTGGCTCAAGGCAGTGAGAAAAATGTGTCTGGGTTTTTAGGGATGCTTGGCTGGCATAATGCTGGTTTGTGAAGAGAATGAAATGTTTTGTTCTGGTTGGACTCCTTTTTTCCATTCGATTTGGACTCCTTTTTTCTAACTGGCCGTCCCTGCTTTCTTCTGTGCTCCTCTGTGTTGTGCCAGCATCAGCCCTGAGCCTCTCACCGAGGGAAGGCTTTGATGTGTCCCCACTGTGCCGCCGCCCCCTTGTGCCCTGATTGGTGGATAGCAGGCGGGGCTGACGGGGGCAATGTGGGAGTGGATGGGGGATGAAAGGGAGCGGGGCAGTGAGGGGGCACCTGCACACAGAGCCCTGCCTGTGTGTCTGCTTCATCTTCAACTGCTTCCCTTGACCGCAGACTGAACTCCTGTGTCAGCGACCATCACACGGTCGCTGTGACCTCCCTCTCCCCGTCTCTCCCGCACCCTCAATTCATTTTCCTTTCCTCTCCCACCATATATCCCTCTTTTCTTTGGTTCCATTTAGGCTGCCTGCCTTAGAAATGTGTCATGACAGAGTTGCAGATGACAGGTGAAACTCTCTTTAAACAGATTTTGAGCAAAATGCATTTCCTTCTCAATTCAATTTCCAAACCCCATTTTTTACCTCTTTCAGGGTGTCTAGCATCAATATTGTGCTTAAAAGGTGTTCTGAAGGCTTTTATAAGTTTTATGAGAATATTACAAAGTTTTTTCTAATAACTTCTTGAGTTATGAGGGTAATACTTGAATTTTACGTTCATGTTTTCTTTTGTTTTTTTTCTGTGGGAATCTAATTACTATAAAATTGTATTTATCTGTGCTATTTAGAATTCAGTGAGACAAAAAAATTTGGTATTTAATTGTTGCTATAGGCTTACACTTTGATATTTGGCTATGTGTTCTGCTTCCCCACATAACGCTACAACCATAAACCCAGAAAGGTGTAGAGAGTATAAATTATGAAGAAGAAAACAGAATAAAATATGGGAAGACTTTTATTCCATTATGAAAATTATAAATCCAAGAAATTGTATTTTTTCCCAAATATGGCTCCTCCCTGCCTTATGGTTCTTTTCAAAACCCACCATAGGCCGACCTAGTGAAGGGAAATCATGCATCCAGTATCTTTTATAATGTTTTACAAACATATAATGTAAAACATATAGCATGCATTCATATTAAACCCCTCTTAATCTGGTATCCTAAAATAAAATGTTGTAAAATAACCTTCAAAAATTACCTCACTGGTAATGTTTTATGTAACTGACCAGTGAAGAGTAGCATAGAATATATATTTCATGGTACACAGTGGATTCCTGATATTCATGGGAATTAAGAATATAACTGCCAACAAAGACTAACATTTGTAAATATTGAGACTCCCTCAAATACACTGACAGCTGACTGCAGTGGCATTAATCTTAGGTATTTCAACTTCTCAAGTTGCATTTCCTTTATTTTTTCTGAAGTCATGCTCTATGTAAAAATCAGTAATTTTGAGTTATGTTCCACTGTAAAATCTCGAATTGGGTGGGTCTGCAGATCCGCTTCATGCAGAAATTCTGTCTAATTTATGTCCATCAATTTACATTGCAAGACAAAATCACATAAAATGTGTTCATTTTAAAAATTAAAAATAAATATTTTCCATTAAACATTAAACATTCTCCTTGAAACAAAAATACATTCAGCTTACAATGTTTTTCTTTTAAAATAAAAGGTTCCAGTTTATATTTGAAAATAGGACAAATGTTACGTAGAATAATAAAAAACAATGGCTACTATTCTGTGTATTTCTGTTTTACGTCATCACCTCAAATTCTTAAAAAATACAACTTGTAGTGCAATCTCATAAAAAATGAGGTATGATTGACTCTTGTCAGATGGATTACCTGTCATTCAATAATTTGTCACAACACCATGGGAGTCATGAAAATGACAAACAAATCCACTCTTATACGCACGAAATGCTAAACCAACTGCATAACTGCTGTGCTCACTTTAGGTCACTTGATTTAAAGCAGACTATTCCTACTGCATAATATGCACTGAGTGAGAACACTGTCTTCTTGCAGGAACAAATGTTTTCTAGTTAAGTCATAATTTACTATAAAATAGCAAAACAAATAGAAAATCAGCCAAGCTCAAGTAACATACAATAGTTCACCCTCTGTAAAAAAGTCACTTTTTCAGTCATAGAAAACTCAATACTCAATCTCAGCACCATCTGACATTTATTATTAATTTGTTTATATGTGTTTTATTTTTTTAAATATTTTTTGTAGTTAAAAAAATGTGCATCTTCTAATACAAATATCCATTTGTATAACTTAACTTAAACATCAGAAAAAGCATACAAAGGGTATGTCATGCGTACTGCTTATTGCTTGCAGAAGCTGCACACTTACTCAATTCCCAGGAAACACAAAATGATTAAGATCTGTACACTTCTTAGACCTGTTTGGTGTACACAGATCTAAGCTGACCCTTTGTAAATGCAGTTGTCGCAGAGGTGACCTGCTTGTAAATGAGGGTCATGGTTCAGGTGCAGGAGGTCATATGAGCTGGCCCAGAGTGTGCATGGGGGCATCTCAGTAGCTGCCATGGCTTCGACCCCTAAATGCTGAACGTGCATTTGATTGTGTTAGGGCCAATAAAGCATGGTGCTCCAAGGCAACAGAGAGGTCACCTTTGGGTCCGTTGAGATGTGAAAGGTGACAGGCAGCAGGATCTAAGCCAATAGAACTCAAAGAGCATCTGTCAGATGTCTTCGACAGGAGTGTTTGCTCAGCAGCTAGATGCCTTTCATTGTAACGAGACACAAGTACTCTGTGGATTTTTATGTTTTATGTCTTAAATTCACTAGGAAGTATCCAAACTGAACTGATGTAAAAGTCTACATTTTGGCTTTGCCAAGCACCCC
This sequence comes from Xiphophorus maculatus, assembly GCF_002775205.1. Lineage (NCBI taxonomy): Eukaryota > Metazoa > Chordata > Actinopteri > Cyprinodontiformes > Poeciliidae > Xiphophorus > Xiphophorus maculatus. Next base: position 10,847,977 of record NC_036444.1, read on the forward strand.
CTTCATATTTACCAGAAATCTTGATGGGATTGTTAAAGAAGTGTAAAATACTTTCAAAGCTGTCTGTGCTTGAGAATTTCAGAGCAAAGCATGGCAACACACAGCACTTAGGCCAAATCCCAAAGGCCGTGACTGGCACAGCATGTCCCACATTAGCTCAACCGCAGCTCACTGAAATGGACTCGCCTGAGTGGAATGAAACCCATAAGGCACCACGCACACCACACCAGCGGCTTTATCAAACAAAGATCAATGGACGGCAGTATTCACTCTGAGCACCCAAGCTGCAAGGACAAATACAGTATCACGGGGGAGGGTCTGTGGGAGTCATTGATAGGCTTAAGCTGTGTATGTGTACGTCTCGTCCCCCCCTTTAATCAGGTTTCCCAACCGCAAACACTGGGCGTGAAGCGATGCGTTTCAGGCAGCGAGCCTTTCAGGCAGGACAAAAGGTGGGAGAACCAGTGGGACTCAAGACCCGGCCCTCTCATTCCATGAATGTGTCTTAGCTTTCCAGTGGAGCTCAAAAGGCCTTTGCCCTTCCAGCTGTAAAATTGGTAGACAGGGAGCCTCTACAATTACCCACTTCTGTGAATCCACACAAAACTACAGCATTTACTGTGAAGGAGCCAAACCGCCGCTGGCGTGGACAACATTGGATTGTGAAGAGAACAGAAAACTAAATATTTTACACACGCACAAGATGTTTTCATTGAGGAACCTGGCTCAAATAAGGAACTAACATTTAGAATTCCAAAGTTTTTTAGTTTGTATTGAAACAATCATACAGTAACAAATTAGAGGGACTGAGCATGAAAAATATGGTCAAGACTTACATCGTGTGTTCAGGGTGTTATACACAAAGTATTGTCTTCCACACGTCATACACGTCATTGTATTTCTTCAATGACGTGTTTGCTGTGTGCCCCTCATTTTGAATATATCAACAACATTTTGCAATAATTATTATTATAAATTATGAGCAATCTGGAAAAGCTCATTATACTGAGGCAAAAGTAAAATTTTAAGAACTTGAGGAATCGGTAGCAAAGTAAAATTGTTTAGTGTCTCATACATAACAAATGCAGCCTTTGAAAATATTTGATGTTTTTTTTATTATTAATCTTTTACTCTTTTATCAATGACCAAATCAAAATTATTTATTTTGCCAATACTGCAATCATGGGTAAAACAATTCAATACCACTCTAGTACTCTAGCTCCACTTTAATGTAGACAAAAATTGAAGTCATACATAATTAAAACAGTATAACTGTCACGTAAGCTGTCACATCATAGTGTCCCATTTTAAATTGCGTAATGGCTGCCTTGATTTTGTGGTGCCTTTTTATACCTGGTCAACCCTCTGTGGTGTCCCAATAGTAGGAGGTTGTGCATACATAAATTAAGTAATGTTCATAGTGTTGAAGATCAAACAATGCATAAATAGAAAAGCTAATTTAGAAAAACATTCCCAGTGATAGATGTACCACTGTGAAATTAAATGAAGTTTTCTGTATGTCTTTGGTTATCAGCAATTGTTATTCATGTCCACCTTAGCCAATTCATTGGAGGCAAACTGAGGTAACAACCATTGGTCCTATTATATAACAGGGATCTGCAGCTCCAGTCCTCAGGTGCCACAGTTCTACAACTTTTGGATGCATCACTGCTCCAACACACCTGGAGTACCCAAGAACTGGAGTTGCATTCTTTTATTGTCTTCTTGTCTCTGTCTTCTCAAAACTCCAGTAGGTTAGGCAGATGGGTGCTTGTACTAGGCCAGGTTCTGCTGGAGGTTTCCTTTGGATATAGATGAGATTTTCCTCTCCACTGTTGCTACATACTTACTTGGTACGTTACTGGAAAGTCAACAACACAATGCTAGCGCTCCTCTACTGTTGCTGTGAGCTCGTCCAGGAGGAGTCAATGCTGCAAGCCAATGACTCGATGCAGTGGAGTCTGATCCAGGTATGTGATTATAAGTTGTCAAGATGCTGACAGTTTAGACGTATGTATGTCTCTCTTGCTACTAACCAACAGGCTCATCATGTTAACTAAGATAAAATACATTGCAAATGCTTGTTTACCTTTTTTTTCTGCAACTTATTCCACCTCCCAGGAGTAGAGCAAAAATACAACCAAATGATTACTAATTAGTCTTGTGGGTGATCTTTCTCAACCTTTTGTAAATTTTCCAAAACTGGCAAACGGCAAGGTTAGAGCACAGGTTCCAGGTGTCTTTGAGAGGATCCCAAAGATGATATGTGCAGTTGACACAGAGCTCATCAGTCAGTGCCTGGCTCTGTTGTTTACACGATACAGACGACTTGCTGCTTATCACAGCCCATGGCTCTCTGTTAGAAAGAGAGAGAAAGGATTGTAACTTTGGCCCTATTGTTTAACAGCTCACAAAGACGGAGGACACAGAAATTATTCTGAAGAGCAGGAGGCACACGGTGGAAAATGACCTTTAACTGCACTTCCTTAGCTGAATCTCATCCAATTAGAGCACTGTATATTTTCCCTAATAGCAGCTGATGAGGCAGGGCGTATGAGCGAGCACGCCCGACTGGTGTTGCTATGCAGCGAGATGGCTGCTTAGCACCGGAGGAGCGCTGGGGAATAAGTGAGCAGAGAGCTTTAATTTGATAGGGTTAGAATCCTGCAGGCTCGAGGGTCGTGGGTCACCAGGAGCTCGTCTCACACTGAATATGAAGAAATCAGAAGTAAATTGCTTACATCTGCTGCCAGTGGCTGTGAAGGCTGTGATTGGCTCCCAGAGGTGTGCACTATCTAACACAGGCAGTGGAAGAGGAGGTGGATTTTTTTGGGGGGGGCGAATCGGGTGCTTGGCGCAAAGACGGGTTGTAATTGGAGTAATTCTGCATTAATAGATGTTAAAAATCCTCCAAGCAGCAGATTTGAAAAGCAATGCCCTCATGAAATGCTGCAAGACCATGGGGGCGTTTTTTTTTTTTTTAAATCTTTTTTTTTTTAAGCACTACAATGCAATCACAGCAGCCATCTGTAAAATGCCAATTCCTCTGATGAAAGCACTGATGCCTGTATCAGACAGACGAACAGATAAACAAGGTAAACAATGGTGTCATGTAAAAATTACTTTCTCTCCACATTGTCCACATTCTTGATTGAGAGGAAATAGCATGCTGTATTACAGCCAATGAATAATGTTACATCAGGTCAAAGTTGGAGATGTTCCATATTGCATCCTCCATATCTGCGTCTATAGATTCCATTCTGGCTAACTGGTTTGTTTGTCTGGAATCCATTGTGATTTCTGCCGAGCTGCATCCCCGTGCTTCCACTGCTTTATTATAATTCTCCCTTGTCAGTGTGACATCGTCTAGAGGTTCATGTTGCTCATCACAGCCCCTTACTTTGGGACTGTGTCCAACAGCAAATGGGACAGGCTGTGAATTATCACAAATGCTTTGGCAAATGACACTTCATTGGAAGGTCTTTGTCACCAATTACATGTCTATTAAGAAACAGTCAATCAGTCAATTTGCAAATAGCTAAGTCTCCAAGGACTTAGCTATTGACAGGATGTTGTCAATAGTCCATCTGATATGATTTAGATATCGAGGAACAGTGTGATCACCACAGGCACTTGACAATTCTGCTGAGTGTTTAGAGACGCACTTCTGTGCAGGGTAGTTTAGTGACAAAGAAAAAATATTTTGGTACACAGTTATATGTCTATGTATTTTTCTGTTCTGACAGCTTTGGCTGACTTATGGTGGGGGTAATTGCCCTACAATGTTGGGAAAAATTAGTTCTACAACAGGCAGAAAAAGACTTATTCCTCCTTAAAAATGAAAATGTACTATGAACAGCATCTGGTTCAGGTTGTCAAAATTATAGAAATACAAGAGGAGAGAAAAGGGGTGGAAGAAGACAGTTGTAATGACAATATAATAGTAACAATAATAATAGTTTTTGTAGTTTTCTTTTGATATATTTTGTTAAAACCTGGAGTGGAAATTGGACAAAGTTTATGGGCGTCCACAAAATAATTAAATATTATCACGACAAACAGAAACAACAGCAGAACAAAACAAAATTGTGCTTTTTCCTAAATAAAATGTACAATGAATTATCATTTGAGAGCAAATCACAAGAAAATGCACTAGTAGAGTTGAGTTGAAATTTCAAGAGGGAATCTGAAACTAAAGTATTGATCTTACCACTCTAGCTTCAATCCAATACTAATACTTGGGATCGATATTACTGATGTTTTGGCTTGATGCGACCACCAAAGCCTGCAGGTAACTGAGCACAGACCATGCTGACTGAACATTTGGATTACAAGACCCTCAGGGTAAAGTTTTTATTTCACATCGATAGCTGCACGTTTTGTGTTATGTAACACAAATGAGCCACTTTCCCGTCATTTTGTGGCCTTCAGCATATTCCTCCACTGTCACATTTGACTAAACCAAAACGTAAATTGGATGTCTGGCAGACTAATTTGATTTCCCAAAAAACCCTGAAACTGGAAGCCAGTTAGTTACCTCAAATGATGGACGCTAATATTGTGTTTTCAGCATGTAACTGCAGCTCGGCAGACTGTCCCATCCTAATCAAAACAGTTGCTTCCCAAACGTTATTACATTATGTTGCCATTTTCAGATAAATGACTGTAAAACGCCTCGGCACTGATGTCTGACGCAGAAGCACATTATATTTACTGGCTTACTCTGGTTTCACATAGTCCCACTGTCTCATTTTGGTAACTTATACACTGGAGATAATGTGCTATAAGAGCCATCAGTGTGAATTAAAAAAGCATCTCTTAGCCACAAACTGGATGGGCATGGAAGGAATATTGTCTCATCATTTAAAATCAAAATGCAAAATCCCCAAATCCCTGTCTTACTGCAGGTAAAACTAAGTTAATGTACAATGTGTTTATGCTGCTCTGAAAGCTGCCACCAGGACAGAGAAAAGAAAACATGCATGACTTCTGCTAGATATAGATCAGAGCTGGTGGATTAGAAACTGACAGACAGTTTTCTGACATCGCATGAGGTTTAATTGGTAAGATGTTTGTAGAAGAAATCTTGAAATGTGTGGTGAAGAATAGGATTTGATCGGATTTGATCTATTGGAAAATAATACGGAACAGTGTGTGAGTTTCCATACCTTGTTCCAGTTTTGACCAACTTATCAATCTTTTGTGTTTATATTTAATGACAGAAAATCCATACATACACAGTATAAGCATTTGTTAAAAAACATAAACTTGTAATGTGACTAATAATTTGGCCCCAAATTTTATTTATTTATTTATTTATTTTTGTAATCAACAAAAACTTCTTATTGTTTTATTAACTAGATAAAGGCTTTTTTACTGATGTGGACATAATTTCTTTAAAAAAACAAACAAAAAAAAACCGCTGTAAAAAGTCTACACATTTGAATTTTGAAATGTATTGAGCTGTGAACTGAAAAATGTGTGCAGAGTCTATTATTCTCTATTCAATGGCTAAATAAGCACAGGTGCCAAAAACAGAAATTAAGCTACTACCATTGAGTCTTGTGCAATTATCCTATGACGTATATACCCATGATTTGTCTCAGCGATTGTCATAAGTGCATCTTTTCAATTTCCCTCAAACACACAGGAGACTCTTTATGCCCAGGACAAATCAGACTGACCGTACCCAGGATAAGGACCTGATAGTCCTTAACTATCCACCATAATTACCATGACAGACTCATTTAGAATTCTTCTCCATCTCGCAGCTTACAGACAAGAACTGCAATGAACCTTGTTGTATATATAGCTGCATACAAACCAAAATAAAAATACAAAAAACATTGCAAGGTGGGCTGAGTTCATTCCACAGGGATCTTGTTTGGGGATTAGATTAATTAGTCAAAATCTTTGCAGGGGAGTCAAGCAAATTGCTGACTTTTTCCATTAGAAAAATAAATAAATAAATACAAAATCTGGCCTCTAGAACTTTAAAAGGCATAAAAACAACAGTAAGAAATCAGCTTCTAAATAAACCTGTTAAAAATCATCCCTTCCAGAGAGTCAAATATATTTTCTCTGCTTAACTTTATTTTTAACATGTGTCCCTTCTAAAAAGGCACAAGTTTAAAAATCCTGTTATTCATGGGATTTTTTTTTTTTTTTTGGCACCTTTGACGATAATATTTCCTTGTTTCGGATTTGATTTGTGTGTGAGAAAGAGTGAGAGACGGGGAAAAAAATAAACAGAAAATCATTAAAAGCAGAGAAATCTCCTGCTCATAAATCAGTGGTGGGTGTTCCAGCTGAGGTAGCTCAATAAGCTTTCCCTTAAACATTGGCCCATGGTAATGGGAATATCTCGGGGTCAATCGGGGTTACGCAGTCTTCCTCGACAGGAAATGAGCTTTTGGTGGGCTGTGTTCCCAAGGTAATGAACAATGTGTGTGTGTTTAATCTCAGCTAATATTGTTATAATAACCGGATAAATTATTAAAAACAAGCAAATGGCAACACTCTAATGACCACCAGTGTGACTTGATTTTGTTGTTATTTTTCAGTCTTTTACGCAAAACAGAAGCTTTTGTGTAACAAAGTTGTCCGCTTTCTTGTCAGGATGACGATGTAACACCGGAAAAAGGTCAAAGGTCGATGCAATGCTACTTTTAAGTAAACTTCCTCACCTCCTCCCGATGAAATTCAATTTCATGCACATGCTCGCATTTACATGTGAGACAAGTGAGACGTCTTATCTTTGTGCTTTTCAGCTGCTGTAAGGTCATTATTGCTTCAAATCTGCCATAAAGCAGCATTGGTGATGGTGATTGGGGGGGTGCGGGGTGGGCGCAGGAAATCTATGTCCTGATATGTAAATTTATTCAAAAGCGCTCCATATTGTATAGCGGCATGCATCTGGCGTGATTGGGCAATGTGGGACAAAAAGTCCACAGTCAAAGCATTTTGATACTCAGCAGAAGCTAATGTTGAAGGAAGATGGATTCCCAGTTACATTAATGAAGCTGAGGAAGGACACGCCATGCAAAAGGGAAACTTTGCTTAGCCCCCTCCCTCCCCCTCCATATAAACTCTGTGTATGCTTAGTCCTAAAATCACAGAACAAAATGCATCAAATAAATACTTTATTCATGTGGAGCTGCTTTCTCCCCTCCATTTTGATCACGTCATTCCCTCTGGAAAATTGCAATTAAGTTTGGAGAGATAAAACATGCCAACTACTCTGCATTTCAAGGCTTGATTGGCCTATCAGCTAGTCAGTATGCTGCCATGGTTTTCATCACTGTTAATTGATCCTTTCTTTAATTAATCTGGAAAGGAAAGCCCATATCTCTATCCTGTCTGATCGTCCCCTCTGTCTGTCATAACACAATAAAAGGCCTTATCCCTCTGCTAGTTACTCTGCCTGAGCTTCTCCTTCTGGCTCGCTTCCAAATGGACTATTTATGGCACACCTATCTAACTACAAGTCGGCTGTGTGGAGTTCAATGGCTTGGGGTTCATTAACAGTGCTCTACCCGGCTACTTCTAATTTGCATGCACTGACACCTTGCTTTTAATATGGATGTGAAGGTTAGTGTGAGGCCATGGCTCTTTCTAAACTGCTGCAGTTCAAGTGCATCACTACAGCAATATTTTGTACATGTTTATTCTGATTAAACTGAACACGTTTTTGTTTCTGTTTATCTGCTGTTGTTAGTTGAAGTAAAAATTTCATATTCTCATCTAATTACTAATTTGATAACAGAAATAACAGCACAGTGCAGAGAATAAGTGTAAAAACAAACCGACTCCTGGGAATAAAAAAATAAAGGAAAGATGAAAAGCTTTAGACATAGTAGCCTTCTGTTTTTGCAAGTGAGATATGAAGCAAGTTTTGCATACAAATGCACCATAAAAGTTCAAAACATTTAACAAATGTTACATACATATGACCAAGATGTCTATTCTAAATGGGAATAATGTTGTAAATTACAGTAATGTTGTACTAAAGACTTGATTCAGCCTAAGTAAATTGGAAAAGCACCCAAAATGGAGCTTTTTCCTGTGCAAAGTTGCTTTGTCGGGATCTGGATAATTACAAAATAATTACAAAAACTTTATTTAGCTTGTTACTCAGAGGTGGATCTGTTGTTGTGCTTTGGATTAGTGTTTTGCTGCACAACTGGAACATGTTTGATTTTAATGTCAACCTGATGGTCAGACATTCTTCTGAAGGATTTTTTGATAAAGAGCATATTTTGAGGTTCCATTGATTAAAACAAAGTAATCCAGCTTCCAAAGCACCAAATCAGTCCCAGATTGTCACTCTACCAGTGCCATGGTTGTCTGTCGGAATGATTTTTTTCTCTTTCCTGAAAGATTTACATCAAATGTTGTCAACCGAATATTTTTACAAAAGTCTTGAGGATTTTTAAAATTGCTTTAGGCAAATATGAAATGGGTTTCTCTGCATTGCAGCAGTGGTTCTGACCCCAGAACTTTGCCAGGAATGCAGTTTTTGATTAACCAAACTTAACTGAGCCTGGAGAAGCTAATAGTGTTTATATGTTTTCCTATGTTTTTTTGTGATAATCCTTATAGCTGTCTTGGAGTAAATTTAGAAGGCAGGTCCCTCTGTGAAAAGTTTACCAATGTTTCATGTCACGATTTATTTCTTTTTTTTTTCATTTGTGAACAGTGTCTGTCACTGTAGTTCACTGGTATCCCGAATTTTTAGAAATGGCTGTTCAGTCATTTCAATACTGACATCAGTTCTTTTGTTTCTTTAGACGTGTTGCTTTTTGACTTTGATTAGCCTACTTCATGCTGTCAGAGTGGTTCTATTTTGGTAATGTCTTGAGTCTTGAGTGAGGCCAGAGTGTGGCTAGAGTTCTTGTGTAAAACCTTTGTGGAGGGCAAACAATTTTTTCCCATAGTTTTCATCCCAGAACATTTTATCCTAAGTTGATACTGCTTTTTGCATTTACTCAAATTAGCTTTGTCTCAAACTAAAATTAATTTTATGATCAGAACTCTGGTAAAAAAAAAAAAAAAAAAAGCAACAACAGGAGAAATCTATACGGTGGGTCATCTACTTTTCACAGTAGTATGTTTTTTGGCAATGTTCTTGGCACAGATGAGTTAATATAAAACAGTTGATTCTGTCTTAGCGCATACAAAGGTATGTTTACATGCTTCAATGAGGGCCATGGATGTGGTCTGGAAACCTCCAGACTTTTTGGGAAACACTTTTCTTTTGTCTGCAAAAAAGAACAAAATCTTTGCCCTCCTCCGTTTTTGTGCGTTTTAACAGTTGGCCTGTGATTCTCACAGCTCTACCTGCTGTAATGGTTGCCTTTAGAAAGTGTGAAAGGTCTTGGCTTTTCACAATGAATGCATGCCTCTTTTTGTGCTCACAGTTAAAGTTACAATTGGACCATGAAGCATTTTTTCCTCCCCTCACCAGACTAAAGAAATGGATGGGAGGCAGCTGAGAAATGAACATGTGAGTATCTGTTTCTGTCTAATTAAATCCACAGAACAGCCTCAAGCCTGCCTCTGCCAAAACTGGAATCAGACAGTTTGAGAATTAATGTAGCTCCTTTCTGTGGTAGCACACTGCCACCTATTGTTCAAAGCACCCCGCTTTGCCTCAGAAGCCATTGTCTTCTCCTTCTCTCTTGATTGCTGAAAAGACAAGTTAGCTGGTAATAGATAACTGATGATAGTGACATCAGTCATGTCTTTTAAGATCACATATCTCTTTTGAAGGCTTCTTTATTACTATTTGTACAACACATGGGCTACCTCTAATGGCACAAATCTTCTGAGCAGGAGAGTAATGCAACCCCAGCTCTTATGTGTTATCACTGTGAAATGTGTTTTCTTAGTGTGGGATTCTGTAAAGGCCCATTTGTTGTTGTTGCTCTTGAGAACAAAGCAAAAAGAAAAGAAGTGGCAGCTGGAGGAGCAATTTTTGTCCATCAAGGGCTATTGAGAGTTCAATTATTTATCTTGTGAAGTGTTCCAAGGATGTGGTCAGCTCATCAGGGTTATAATGCACAGAGTGAGAGGACATGTGCACAACGCGCAGGGAGGAGGATGTTGTTGTAGTCTGAGAAAAAAAAAAGTCAGCTAAAGCTTGTTTCCAGATACCAGCACTCCCACGCTCTCTGCAGCTAATGAGGATGTCTTTAGGAATGGACATTGTTCATATCTCTGCGAGAGAGGAGGACAAAACCAACGAATCTTAAACACTTGTCAACCTTAAACTGACAATAACTCAAGTAGATAGCAAATATTTTCTTCATTTCTTTGCAGTTTTCTCCTTTGCAAGCCTACATTCGGAACATGTAAGGCAACAGATCATTTGCTCTTAAATCTCACGACATTGTGTTGACTGTTTGTTCTTTGTCTTTAAAAAGACATTTTGATTGCAAAAGGCTTGAATTTGTAATAAAAAAATATATCATGTAAGATGGAAAATAATTTGGCATATTAGCTTGATATATCAAAGCAATTCTTTTTTGAAGAACAACAAATCTGGCAGATTTAAAGGAGGGCTTGCTTTGCACATTACTGTCATGATAAACTGATACAGATGTTCGTGTGGTGTCTGAAAATATTTGTATGAGGAGTAATTAATATCTGACAGAAATTAATGAACTCAAATCCTGTGAATTTTTATCTTGAAAGATGCATTTGATTTTTTTCCCCCCTCATAAGTCTACAGCTAGAGATCGTGTTATGGTAGAAAGTTTAGATCATGAAAGCTAATTGTGATTTCAAAATTTGCAATTACACATATGTATTGTTTCAATTATCTTCATAAAACAGCACAAAAAATGGCCATAGGAACTGTAGGTGAAAGTAACAAAGCCATCTGTAATTTATTTTCTCATTTATATGTACAATTACATTTCACACATTATTTTATAATCGTGTCATTTTTATTCACCTTTAAAAATACATTTTAGAATTTGTGATGTGAGATTCTGATAGATAAATCAAAACAGTATCCTACTTTAATTGTAGTAAGTAAAGCTTTACAGTACATGATCCCTTCTCAGTTTATTTGTCTCATTAGAAGATTGTTGGTAGTGGACCACCGCCTACCTTCATTTTTCATTAAAATTATTATCAGTCTTTGTGTAACACTGCGGTGTAAACATCAGAAAAATCGCAAATACTGATGTGATGTTTTGGACAATAGAGCTTATTTTATGATTGTAAAAGTCCACTTTAGTCTTGGCCTTTGATGATAGTTGTTAGCTTTAGCCTGTCAGACCAGCTAATCTAGATTTATGCTATACGAGGCTGCCAAAAATCAAAGGCACTGTTTCACTGCCTTAAATCAACACCAGTCTGAAAAGCATCTTGGTGATTTATGCTAGTATTATTTTACGAGCCTCTAAACTATCATCACACTGAGCACTGAGCAGTTATTTACTCAGAAGCCAGTGATTATTCAGACAGGAAATGGGATTTGGAGGCAGTGTGGCATCAATGATCTTCCTGTGTGAAACACAAGCAGAAAATAGGACATGTAAGGTATTTCCATTTAAAAATAGTGTTTACTTAAACTGCCACAAATTGTTTGCTTTTTACAACAATTTTATATCACAGTAATAATCTCTGCTTTTTAGTGTTCTTTATTTGTTTTTTTGTGAATAACCTCTACTGCGGTTATTCACAAGGTTTTATTAGCAGTCTCTCTTTTTTCAAAACAAATTCAAGAACTTGTATTGAAACTTTTAAAACCTTTTGAAGAAAGAAAAAGTAAATACAAGTAAAATCCAGAGGATTTAGAGGCAAGTGAAATCCATCATTTGTTTCTTCTAGGGAAAATGGTCCGCTTTCAGAATTTCTGCTAATGTTCATCCATTTCTCCCAGTCAAATGGACTCTGGAGGAGTGACTGATTCTACACCGAACCTAATAATCCAAACCCTGCGCAGTCCCAGTCGCGCAGTTTCCAGCGTGCCTATGTTAACGCCATTAAATCACCTCAAAATGTCCGCATGATTCAATTTTTTTCCACAGCGGACGACAACTGAATTGAATTTCCCCAAAGTGGCTGTCCATTTCCTGTCTCCGTGTGACGAGTGGCCAAAGCTGCTGGGGGAATTCAGACTCACTCTCGCGTTTACTTAACTCCCATATTGCATTTAGTCCAAAGTCTGAAGCAATTCAATAAAAAAAATATAAAAAAGTAATCATGCAAGAGTGAGCCAAACATACTTTTAAAACAGATAAATTGCAGGGATTTTACATGCCATTTGTTTATTTGTTTGTATGGCCATGTCTCCATGATGGATTTGTTGTGTGATGATACTTATTCTGCTTCTAAGCAATCAAGCACATTCGGAGTCTAAATTCTGGCTTTGCAGCCAGATGAGGCTGTGGCCTTGCACAAGCCTGTCAGTGGCACTCTATAGCATAGCAGCTCTTAGTGGCCGTGACTCCGTGACCTGCTTTCCCGCTCCCTTGTGAATAGCTGCTGGCACCTCTCTACAGCCTGTCTGCTAGATGAGGCGCAAGTTTAAAGGGATAAAACATTTTTTCGGTGCCATTACATTTTTGCTTTGATTATGTTATTATTGTATATGCAGTCTCTGCCCAGCTTTTGAACATTCTGACAATGCCCTCCGGGTTCATTCACAAAAACAGTCATCCTTTTCTGTGGCTCTCAAAGGCTGTCTGTATGGTTGTTTTAGGAATCTAAGAAATGCATAGGAAATGCATACCACCATTTACCATTCAAGAAAGAGAAAATTTGTGTGGCATTTTACAATTAAATAGTCAAAGGTGCCAAAGAAATGTGAAACCAAGCGTGTATGAAGCACAGATATTCCATTGCACTGCTTTTATTTACTGCATATCATTCAGAAATATGACCTATTTAATCAATACTACATAAAGACATAAAAGAATAAGAAGTGCAGCTGCTGGAGACAAGCTATCACAGATGATTTTCACATATTCTGAGTCCCTCTAACATCCAGGGCCTGTTTGGCTACCTGCTTAATCCCCAGCATTTTAAAACTGTGTTTGAAATAAACAAGCTAAAGGGAATGGAGTACCTAAGAGCTGAGAAGACGCTGAAAGCTCAACACAGTTGATTGGCAGGTTTTTGTCAGCGAATCTCTTCCAGTAAGAGGCACCTGCCTTTCAATCCTTGTGGGATCCTCCCCAGCCCACCCCCCTACAAAGTGTAGCGCAAAAGCATTGTCTTAATTATCCACCACCAAAACCCCTCCCTGTGCAACCACATCTCAAAAAGAATGGAAAAAAAAACACAATTAACGGTAAGCGTTTAGGAGAGAGAGATTATTTACTGAGACTCATCCAGTGGAGACAGACGCTCAGCGGTCCTGGGAGACGAGCATGTCCATCAGCTCGTGGAAGACCAACAATCCAATTAAAGTAGCAGCCTTTTAGGAGGTCAGTGTTGGCCTTTCATTTTCTTTCTTATTTTACTGTAATTTATTGTATTTTTGGATGCAACAAAATACCCAAAAAGATCAGCGCCTCCAAATTTAAGGAGACGTGGTGCAAAACACAGCATTGTGTTTTGCAAGGCATTAGACATGCCTCCCACTTACAGCATACATGAAGCCCTGCAGAGTGAACACAGACTGCTGTAAATTCAGTAAAAACAATTCAGACATGGCCGCCCACCTAAACTGACAGTGCAAGCAAGGAGAGGATTCATCAAAGGAAGAGCCAGCAGGAACACAGTAACTCTGGAGGAACTGCAGAGATCTGCAGTTCAGGTGCAAGACTGTTGGCAAGACAACTAACAAATCTCTCCTTTATGAAAAAGTGGAAAGAAGAAAGTCTTTTGTTGGAATAAAGCCATTTAAAGTCCCTTTTCTAGTTTGCCACCAGCCACGTCTTGGACAACATGAACGCCCAGCAAACAGTAGGAAGAAGGCGCTCCAGTCACATCACACTTTCTGGCTCAAATCCCTGCAATGAAACATGGCAGTGGCTGCATCATTCTACTGGAGATACTTTTTTTCAAAGAGGATAGAGATGGTGATCAGAGTTAATGGTAACTACTCACCTCAACTATTCATAATTGCTGTTCACTGATGTTCCCAGTGCCTAATTTTTTCTGATTTATTTTACTATATTTGCAAAAGTATATTAAACCATATATCCTTTTCCTTTTACTTCACAATTATTCATAATTTTGTGTTGCTTCATCACATTAAATCATCCACAATACATTTAAATTGTAGATGTAACATCATAATACGTGAAAGTTCAAGGGATGTGAATACTTTTTGCAAGGCAGCATAACTACTTTGTTTTAAACAGGAGGAGATGTTTTTTTTTATCTCTACAACAAAAGAAAAGTAAGGATGTGTCTCCAGCAAGATGCCTGTGATCCCTATTGTATGCTGACTTCACTGCAGACCCTCCAGGCTGAGGTAAGAAAAAAAATGCTGCAATTCAAAGAACAGGACTTTACTTGGAGAGGCAAACCAAATGAGAGCCTGGGAGTTGGGTCCCTAGGTCAGCTAGCAGGTGGGAATGAGATGAAGCAGAGCGGGGTGGAAAAAAAAAAGAGAAAGAAAACAGGATGGCAGTGTGGGGACGTCACATCTGGGCCGAATTAGAAAAGTAATACAGAGGGCCCAGAGAACTGTTTGAGGATTGGGGAGGCAAGATCGCCTTTCTTTAGGAACAGCAGGTTAGTATGTCAGCGGGGAGTCCAGATGAGAACGATTAGAGTTGCCCTTTGAGGAGCAGGTGCCTCCTCCACCTCTCCTCTTTAGCGCTGAATGGATGGTCATTAATCTTACATTGTCATAAGGCATTTAAGCAGATGATACTTTATGAGCTTGTCAAATCCCCCCCTCGTATGTGGTTTGTTTCAAATGCAGAATTTCCTATGCATGGGCCATTATGGAGCTGCGCTTCATTACATTCAACAAGCCTTGAAGTTGGCGCAATAATCTGGTGCACTGTGATGACGGAAAGAGGGAAAACAGGGCCTCTTAATCATTGTAAGTGGATTACCTCACCTACATTACATCATGGCAGATTCTGCGAACATAAGATGCAAGACTATCACAGGGAGAATTTCACGTGGCCTTAACAATGCCGCCCCGTCGCTTCCAGCCGGAACATCCGCTGGCCAAGGCCCACAAAAAAGCCAAGACAATGTCTCCTTATACTCTCATAATTCCCCCTTTGGCTCTGTAATGCTCTCCCACCCAGCCTGCTCGGCATAACAAAGACAGGCACGGTTGGGAATTGATTCAGCGCTACATTAAGTAATCAAGTAATCATTTACACCAAATGTTTTTCGGAGGGAGCACATCAAACGGGCGTTGATGTCACTATGAGGAGAGCTGGGCGGGTTGGGTGCGATGGGAGCCTCTGTACGACTTGGACAGCACATGCTGGACTCTGGCTCTTGGTTACCTCCTGGAGCGATACAATGGAGTGGAAGATCTCCTCTTTCAAGGCACCATTTCCACCTCATTTCTTCGCAGTTCATTGCAATCCTGAACTCCGAAACAATTCATTCAGTCGCCAGGCTCCGCTCAAAAGAGCAAATCGTGCATCAGCTCGCAGGCAAGTGGAAAGAGCAGCTGTAAACACAGACTGCATGAGAACTGCAGCGTAGGTGTTGGTCAAGATTACAAGGCTCTGGACAGACAACGATCCTGTTTCACAACTCAAAGATCCTATATTCACTAGGGGATTATCTTTATGTTATTTTCCTTCAGTAGTGCATTTATCTGAAAAAAACAAACTTTATATGATGTGCATGAAACCTAAAATGTTTCTATAAGAATCAAAAGCCTGTAGTTTGTAGCTATCTCAAACCTCAAAGAGAGATGGAAAAGAAATCCAACGCCAAAGGCAGTTAAGTTTGTGAAGCTCTACAGACTTGCTTCAAGTGCATAGTTCACATTTGGAGGTGTAAAAACAGGGGGAAAAATGGGATTCTTACATAGCAAGGATGTTAAAACTAGATAATTGTGCTCTTTCAGAAATGTCAAATACTTTTAAGTGTCCCTCTTTTTATCAAAATATTTGTTTTGTGATCTACAAACACAAATACGGACAATATAAATGAGAAATATTTGATAAACTTCAGCTTTGTGTTTGTAAAACACTCGACATAACTGGACCCATTATCACTCTGCAAAATAATCCACATATTTTTCTAGTCTGGAACTTATTCAGGCGTTGAAGCAAAATCTACTTTTTCAAGTATTTTTCATTAACTTGGCACAGCCCAAAACTTTTGTCTGGCTAGAGCGCATTCCTCTCCTTTCGAAGCAGGTTTGGGATGAAGGTGTGGGTGGCTGCGGATCAGTAATGATTTACAAATAATAAGTGGAGGAATGAACAAATCAATAAATCAGTAGATCTCTGGATATTTGGTGAGGCAACCTTATTTCTTTATTTGTCTCGGTGTTTTATTTGTTTTCGGCTCTCCAAGGCAGGAGCAGGAATCCCAAATTATCCAGGGGGTTAGGGGGCACCGTGCCCCTGAGCCCGGAGCCCCATAGCGGCGGTAACGTATTCAATGGCCTGGGGCGAGTGGAGGAGAGGAGTGGTCCTGCTGCATACTGATGGCAGAGAGAGGAGCCAGTAATTGGAGCTGTAGAGGAGAAGGGGAGAGGTGGGGAGGGGAGGCAAGCGCTGGGAGATGATGGCTTTGTTTTTCCCTCTCTTCCTGTCTGCGCAACTCAAACTCCTCCTCCCAGACCTTGCTCTTTCCTCACACTCGCTAAGTAGAGATATGGAGAAATTGAATAGAGATAGTTGCTAATTGGTCTCTTGCTGCTTGCCTAAATGACCATGGACATTCTTTTTCATTTGTCTATTGAAACTAATAAACTATGTCTTTCTCCCTGAGTGTGCATGTGTGTGCGTATTTGTGAATGTGTGTAGTAATTCGGGGCCTATAAAAAGCACTGTGCTGTTGAGAAAAAGAGGAAGGTGTGAATGGCCCCTATTACAGTGGCTTTAAGTGTGGGTGTTATTAAGACAGAGAGAGGAGGCTGAGCTCCTTGAAATACACAGGTCCTTATAAAAATGAAGACACGTTTGTTTTTAACATATCAAAGCTGACATAAGCATGTCAACTTAAACACTGTACAGCTTGATATGTTGCAGGTTGTTCAATACTATCATAGTCAGAGCACATAATGAATAATTATTAAAATTATGTTGACAGTTAAAAGTGCTGCAAGAATCTCAGAAATCAGATTTGTTGTTTAACCCCCAAGTTGTTTGGCCCATATGAATGTTTCAAAGTCATGTGGTGCTTTTCTAATTTACAAAAATGAAAACATTTTACAGACAGTGACTTATTATGAAGTATGAGGTGTTATTCCACACAATACTTTACAATAATGTTCATTCATATCTTCATTGCAATGTTTGTATTTGCCACAAATGCATACATTGCAATGCATTCAAATGGAAGTTTCTATGACAGTCAACAGTGCCAAGAGAAATATTTAATAAATTTAAAAAACTATAAATTTTCCTCCACAATTGTGCACTTAGTGTTTTATCCTAATAAAATGCATTGAAGTTTATGGTTACAGATGCATTTATTTGCATGTGTCCATATAAAATGACCGAAAAAAAAAAGCATTATAACTGTTTTATATTTCTTATTTGCATATTAAAATTTCAAAGAGCTACTGCCTTTTATAACATAATAAATTTTAGACAGTTAGTTAAAAATATTGAATATTAAAAACTACTGCTAAACAATTTGTTGACCATTGATAACATAAAAAGAATGTACAATTTTCTTATCTTAATATATTTGAGAAGTACTTAATTTTTTTATGCAGGCGGAAAAGTTGTATGGTTTTTCTTGTCCTCTTTCAAAGGCGTAGTAGAGATACTCAACAGAACTCTGCAGCAGTAGACAGGTCTGAATTAAAAAGGTGAAAAGCTAACTTTGGAATGCTCTATTCATAAAATAAATAATGAGTTTATTGTTTATTATAAGTCTATAATATACTTTTCAGAAAAAAAATATCTTTATTTATATGGGTTACACTGAAAACACAAATAGAAAACAGAAACCAAAACATCTGCAAAATATTAACAGGGCAGGAAGTTGTGTAGCAGCTGTTTTTTTTTTTTTTTTTTCTGGAGTAAAAGTTGCAAAGTTTCACTGGAATTACAGAGACTCTGAAACAGTTTCTGGACACTCCAATGAAATTCTCAGCTCCCTCCACTATTGTCTGCAGGGTCATATTTTCTCTTATTTTGGAGCTGGAGTGCCACACTAATGCCCAGACACTCTCAACCAAAGGAACAACAACAGCCGTTTCCCCTGATTAGCTATAAACGCAATTCATTTAAGCTCAACTCAGTTTATGTATGTAGTGCCAATTCACAACAAATGTCACGAGACACTTTAAAAGAAAAATCATTTGAATTCAATCACACCAACTGATCCAGTTGATCCAAATATCATTTGATCCTAGTTATCAAACAGCACAGAATGCTAAATTCATTATTCAAAAGTTTTAAAAAAAAGTTTTTATATAAGGAAACTCAAAACAAACCATTGAATTGGAACATTCATTCCTCCTGGATGAGCACTTAGCGACGCTAGCTTACACTGCATTGTTCAAGTATTTGCACCTCTCTCTTTATATGGACCATGGGAACTATGCAAAGAAACTCTTAAATGCATGCAGTTACAAGCTAATTTATTGAATAATGCACATTTGAGAGTAAAACAGATCTTAGTGGTTTAATTTTGGGGCATAAAGTAAAAGCCTCAAAATATTAGTAAGTCTGAGAGCACCTACTTTGATGTTCCCTCATGCTCCTGCAGCATAAATCATGGAACATCATCATCAATAAGGAAGGGGATGGAGGTGAATATTTAGCCTAAATACTTTTGGCACAGCATCATCACTGGCTCTTCTGCTGATGCAATTAAATGATATGATATAGCTACAAGAGGCAAGTGGCCAAAAAAAAGAGAAAAAGGAGAAATGAGAAGGTTTCGGGACACGTTCAAGTCTGCCCATCACATGTTTGCAGCCCACAGGTCAGTGGAAGGACAGAAGCAAGAGGAGCTTTCATTTCCTGTCAAAGAGGAGCCGGGAGAAGCTTTCCAAGGCATCAGTCGCAGGCTAATTAGGCCCCGGTGGGTGACAGTGCATCATCATAAATAAAACAAACACAGTTGTGGTGTTCCTGCCACTGGACTCTTTAAACCTTCATCACAGAATAAGCGGTTCCGATGAAACACCCAGCCTAATTACTCTGGTGCAGGGCTGTTATCTTTTCTGCCTCGCTGTAATTGATCCTTTTTTTTCCCTCCCCCCCGAATGCATTTATGCTTTTAATCAGAAACAAGAGTGTATGCGATGCCTGGGAGCCTGAAGACCTTGCAGGAGTCGATAATTAGCCGCTGTGGTTAATGGGCCTGACTGTGCTTATGTTGTACATGGCTCGGCGGTGTCGTAGCGCGACAGAGCTCGGAGGAGACGGTGCTCGGGGGTGACATATTTGTGATTAGTCTCCTCACTTCGCCCTTGCCCTCCTCGCACCTTAGCTTTGCGGATAGCACTGCGAACCTCTGGCATGAAAAATTACATATATGAAACTGCACTCTCTAATCAAATCAGAACCTCTGACTGTTCTATGACCACTGTTGCTGTTTACCTATCAAAAAAGGAAACTAAATCATATTGATGTGAACAAGTCTGCTGCACTCGAATCCCTGTGGAAAGACATGTATTATAAGATGAAAAAATACATAAGGAAATAAATCAGCTTAATGACAGAAGTATTCATAGCACTTGAACTTTTTAATATTTTTCATGTGACAACCACAAACTACAATATATTTATTGTGACTTTAAGTAATAGAAAAACACAAAAAGTTGCACATAGTGAATATATTTGAAACAGGAGATTTAGAAACTGTAGTGTACATTAGCACTTAGCACTCTAACATAATATTTTAGAGAACCTATTGTAGGCACAGTATATCTACTGGCATTGCAAGTCCAGAGGCTGAAACTTTCAAACATACTTTAAAATGGCTCATCCTTAGTCAAACTGCAGAAAGTCAGTGAATGACAGTCTTCAACATTGGCTACAATTCTTTTAAATGGATTTAGGCCTGGTCTTTCACAAAGCCATCATAATTAACAATATGCTTTCACCTAAACTATGATTCTGGCTGCATATTTTGAATTAGTAATCTACTTGTGTCCAATAGACAGCTTGTGAGAAATGCAAACAGGACTTATGGCTTTATTTTAGCACCTACCCTCTTTTTGCCACATATGTAAAGGTCAGATTTATTGAGTACGAAACTAAAAGGTGTCATGTCAAGAGTCTCTGCAATGTCCCCAGAGTTACAATAGGGCTCTTACCTGCTTCCCTAATTAATGCTGTCCTTGCCCAAGCTGTCAATTTAATTAGATTGGGATGTCTTGTTGGGCTTACAGTTATGCCATCCTCTTTTCTGTTTTCAGATTACAAACTGAAAAGAGCTCAGAGAAATGTTCTAACCAAACTCTTTAAATTTCTTCACAACTTCCTCCCAGACCTGCCCGCTGTATTTCTTGGTCTTCCTGATTCTCCTTGCTCACTAAGGTTCTCTAACAAACATCAGATGCTTTAGGGAACAGTTGTATTTATCCTGAGATTAGACGGCAAACCCATGGACTTCTTAGGAACAATTTTATTTTATTTCAATGAAGTTTGTGATTGTAATATAACTGTGAAATGCTACAAAGGGAGTAAATACTTTTGCAAAAAGACTAAACGAACACCTTCAAATTCCACTTTAAAGTAACGGTCACTTGTGCTTTAATGTAATGCTGCACATTGTTCAGGATTTCACTTTGTAATTCAGCCAGTGGTCCCATCCAAGGGACCAAATATCCATATTCATCCTGACCCTATAGGGTGTGTCAAATAGAGGTGTCCTAATTGTGTCCTTGATGAAAGCCTCTTAATACTGAACACTTTAACATTCCCGTGTGTGTGCCATCACAGAGGAAATATGTTTTCTTTTTTTTACAGAGACAAAAAAAAAGAAAGAAAAGAAAAGCGCGGGTCTGTTCGTATCTCTAATGATAGCTGATTCCCCAGGGGCTGGTGGCAGGACTAGCCATGGCTTTAGTAGATTCATCAAACAAAATATGGGGCTCTTTCCTCAGGAGGCTTGGAGTCACATTGCATTATATCTCTGTTAATTAGAATGAAATATGCAGGTCGCTTATTCTTTGTATTGTTTCCTGACGGATGTGCTCATGCTAACTATAGAGCACTGATTTAACACCAAATGTTAGAAAGCTTAAGAGTTTACTTCCTCTCTTTTTTTTTCTTTCAAAGCATCTGTGGGTTTGTTTTTTGTTACCTTTCACAGTTCTATTTTTCAGCATATTATTCCAAGAGGGAACAATAAAAACCGAGCTTATATTAGACTGGCTGTTCCTATTGTTCCTTTTAAGTATTGTTGTCATGATTTTGGCAGCATACCAGTCCGGACTGACTGGCTTTTGAATGTCACGTGGCTTTGCTGCAGCCAGTGTCAGTACCAAATAACCTCTGATCTGGGAACAGTGACTGTCAGGCCTGCACCTGTAACACAGAGACCTGCAGTCACCTTTTGGACGGCCGCACGTAGACATGCTTTGCATCTTGTCTGCGCTCACTGGCCCAAGCAATGCTCTGGAGACTGGACACAATCCCAGCTGTTGTCTTCATTTTAATGCACTCTGAATAATATTAAAGCAGAATCAGTTGAATTTATTAAGGCAGCTTGCTCCTTGGAGAGATGCTTTTAAAGGCCAATGATTTAATTTCAACTCTTAAAGGCCATCTTCTTGTCTTAATAGTATGAGGAATTATGGCTTTTGCCATGTTTTAACACCATTGTGTACTGTGGGCAGCAGAATGAATTATTAGTAAACGGGAGCCAGTGAAAACAGCTGCTTTTAGTGACTGTTTTTCTCTCAGTTGTTATCTCTGTCATATTCCCACACCTACTCTCACAAAGACCATCATTCCTGGTTATTATGATTTATATCTGCTATTAGGAGGATGGACAAACGATCCTTGTATAGATGTACTCATGTAGGGCAAAACAATATCTAGCTGCACTAGTGTAGTTTATTTATTTCTGTTTATACTGTATTTATAAAACCTTGTCTTCTAAATCAAGGTTAATATCTAATGTATCAAATTTGTCTCTTTACTGGTTAGATTATAAATAATTAATATAATTTCGGTTAATAGGTTGAATAGCAAAAATTATTACATTTTTATTACAAAAAATTGATTTGGGAAAAAAGAACAGAGAAACTTTGGCGCACTCATTTTTGCAGCATTGCTTAAATCTGTTTTTGAACAAGAATGGCTTGTTTAAGGTCATGCCACACCAAAAAGTCCAGGTTTTAACTAGGCCATGCAAACATCTTCATTTTTATATAGGGCTGTGGTTCTTTGTATACATTTTCCCCTAATAAATTAAATCATGATATAAAAATTGCTTTTTGTATTTTCTTAATTTATTTTTGTCTGACAATAAAAAAGTGTTTCATGATCTTAAAGAATTAGATGTGGCAAAAATCCAAAACCCAAACAAGTCAATAAGCAGACAAATACTGTTGATGTATTGATTGTTCCACTGATATCATTAACTAGAAATTCTATCCAGATATTGGTTCAAAACACAGAAAAATAGCAAAATTTTACCTTTATATGCCCTCTATATTTCAAAATTCTGATCAGGTCTTCATCACTTTTGGCTAAAGTTTTGAAGAGCCACTGTGGAAGATCTGCAAAGCACACAGAGTTTCACAACTGCCTGCTACAGACAACCAGTCTACACTTTTGCCAGAGTCTTGTTAAATGTGTCACTGTTTTTTCAGCCAAACACCATCCGTGTTACTAGTTACTATCGCTGCCAGCTGTATCACTTCTCTTCAGCTACAACTCGTCAGTCTGCTTTAAATCCACAAAGATTGGAGTAAACTTTTGTTTTTACAACAAGGTCTCATCAAGGATGGCTCCTGTGCTTCTGCACATCTTGTTGTTATTTTGAAGCCATCCCGCAGACTCGCAATCAGATAATGAGGCGAAATGAGACAGCTGGGATCTTACTCCAGTGAAACTTTGCGCATTAACACGTATCTTGAGGAAGCAGTGTCAAAGTTAACATCAGTCTTGTGTAAATAAAGAGTTGTATCCCGTGGATGTGAACAGTTTCAGCTTGAGTTGTTTTCTAGTAGCTTAAGTTAACCAAAACGTCAACAACCAACAAAACTAGCTGTTTGGATTTCTTCACTTTCCTATAAACACACTAAAAACTGTCTTTCTGCCAGAGTATGGAGTTATCTTGCTCCATACAAGAGAACTACTGTATTTCTGATCATAACGTGTCATCACAGAACCTCAAATACTTCTTTCATTTTGGCCAGTTGGGAGTTCTGATCTTCCTGGCCCGCTTCTCAGGTGGTACAAGTAGACCAGTAACACGTGCATAAGAGCTTTAACACTTGTAAGTCAACTATGAGAGCTGCTTTTGTTACTTTGTCCCAGTGTGTGCATTATGCCTCTCAGAGAGGAGGTCAGAGAACCTTAACAGCAATGCACATGTAACAATTACTAAGGAGGTGTTGAGAACACTAGCTTATTTAAATGAGGAACTTTTTTTTTCTCTTCTTCTTTTTGCTATGCATCTCCTTGTAAAGCCATGCAGAGCTGCGACAAAGAAAGAGCACAGCGTTCTCCCTCTCTCTCCTGTTCTGCGCTTGGTAGTTTGACGCCCGCTCCGGGGCTCAACATCAGAGGAGCGGCTGCTGAAAAAACAGGTTGTATGGGTCCTTGCACACAGCCTGCCTGTGGTGCTGCCTGAAGGACTGCCATGGAAACAAGGAGTGTGACAGGCTCCGGGGGGATCCGCCACAGCTGCAGGCACTTCCTTTCTGACAGCCTGATGAAGACATCACTGCCACACCATGCACAACAACAACAACTACTGGAAGAAAAAATGCGATCAAACAATGTTAACTGCTGTGTGGCTGAAATGTTCATTAGCGAGCTTGTAAAACATCCAGGGATTTCCCCCCACCACATTTGGGGACCATATTGAACAGTGACTTCCTCTAGTGAGATTCCTAAGTAACTGTCCCAGGAGAAAATAAACGGACAAATAATTCCTTAAATATGATTACGCCATGTCGAAGAGGGATTTATACGTGTTTGTGTGTGGAATGTATGTGCGTTAGTATTATAAGTGTGTACTCGTGCGTGAAAAGTCAAATCAACAATTGTTGAAACCCTGTCAGAGTCTTGTCTATATTCCACTGAATATGAATGATACAGGGAACATCCAAGAGCATAACCTCGGTGTCACGGATTGAGAGATGTGACAACTTGGAGGGAGGTAAATGTAGTCCCACAGGAACTCCCGTAATGTCATTCACAGAACTGGCTTCAATAATATATCTATGCATGTATACCAATGTCATTTCAAAATAAAACTGAAGTGACTAAATCATTTTAAATGAAGTGGTAAAGTAGCTGGAACAGCATTTTAAACAACAGCTTTTTATACATTAAACCAAAAACATTATTTTTAAAGACTAATAGTGATTTAATTTGTGTATTGTGAAAAGTCATTGAAAATATATTAGAAGAGGACAACATAAGTAAATACAAAATACAGTTTTTAATTGATAATCTTATTTATTAAGTGGAAAAGACTTGCTAAGTTATTGCCCCCTAAACCGAATAACTTGTTGTGCCACTCTTGGAGAAAAAAGATAAAATTTGGGAATAATGGCAATTAATCTTTTAAATTACAGTGGGAACATAATTCATGGTTCTTGGGAAAGTTTGCCACTGTTGCATGTTTTTTTTTTCCATTTGGGGATAATAGGTCTCATTGTGGTTCCTGGAGTCTCAAGCCTCTAGAAGCAGAAAACTTTCACTTTAAATAAATGAAAACATAATTTGTCTATTAGTTAATGTAACTAAAAGCCAAACCAGGGACAGACTTTATAACGCAGTTTAGGGTATAGATGTTGTAGTGTACCGTTTTTAATTTCGGCAGTCTTTTTAGAACTGGAGAGCTTGATTATATAGTTGTTTGTTGATATGTCAATTAAAAGTACCCGGGGAGTCTTGCTTAATTGGTTTTATCTCTTGGGGACACTTCATTGCGTCCTGTGAGTGCTTGTACTGTTGTACCCACCCCCTACCTTCCTTTCAGCACAGCCAATACCACCACCACCCTCCACCCCCATAAGACCCAAAGGAGCTAAGAATGTTGGAGGTTTTCAGCCTGTGTGTGTGGGGGGGGAGATGGTGGGGGGGATTTAGCTCCTCAGAAGCTCAGGGTCACCTCCACACCCTCTCACTTTGAAACGGACCCCTGGTGGCAGCTCCTGGGAGATCCCAGTGATGTCTCTATCAGCCTGTCAAAAGAGATAGCCCGGGGCTCCACCAGGTCCCCCTGAGCCAATCAAACCCCTCACAAAGCACAGATGGATGCTCTTTCACCAGCATGCTGCTCCTGAGGAGGGGTCACCCAGCCACGCTGCTCAGTCAACCAATCAGAACTCCCATTGCAGGGGCCCATTCCTTAGCTCAACTTCAATTATGACAAAGTAAATTTTAAGTGCATTTGTTTTTACAGATTGGGCTGCGTGCACTTTACCTAGTTAAATAGGCTTTGGCTGCTGAATGTCAGAACAACGAAATTTTGGTTCCAACTATTCTCCAAAAATGTGAATGTCAAGAAGTGGCTGAAAATTTTCAAACATTTGCTATACATGCAAGAAAAGCCTGACAGACTGCATCCGTCATACTCTGGAAAACCATTGCGAGAAGACTGATGGAAAAACCGAACACATCTGTGTCTACGTGTAACCATTAGACCAGGCCAGGTGATTTTAGTGGAAATATAAAGCACTAAGTGCTGAGGATGGAGAGAGAGAGAGAGAGAGTACTCTCTGTGAGATGAGCTCTTTCTCTCTCATCTGGACCCTGTTATTGTGAGAAGGCAACAAAGCGATGCATTAGGAACCACACTGGAGCCACACGGCTTTGATGTGAGCTCGGTAACCAAGGCACAGCGGTGGTCGGCGTGTGAGCTCAGTTTCAATGGCTGTGTTGTGTAATCAGATGTGTTTACCGTGTATTCACGTAAAGAAGTGGTGTAATCCATCCTCGTTGGGATGGAGTTATTGGAGGAAAAAAAATCACAAGAAAACCAAAAGCTCAATTTGATCAAGATTCTTTATTCAAACTCTCAATTTGATCGTGTAAACATGATACTTTCATATAAAGTTAACATAAATCATCAGAGAAACTCAAGTGCAGGTAACTAGAATTAACATACATTCAGAACATAAATACATGTTTGTTTCTAACAGAATGAGGAAAAGTGGCATCATTAAATTATACATGGAGAAACCATACCACAGATTGCACTCTAAAACTCTTTATTCTTTCCTGAACTATAACTGATTTTCTGTGATCGTAAAATATAGCATTTCATTACATTAACAGGTGAAGAATAAAAAAAACAAAAATAAAAACATTGCAGTCACCTGTTAAGGTTGTATTGTCTTTATCTTGAGGCAAGTTTTTCAGTTACACCAAAATAAGAAAAAAAAACTCAAGCCAACCCCGATGTCTTTCATTCCTGTTCTAAATTATTTTCAAAGATTTAGCTTGAGCCTTGCAGAGCTCCATTTTTCTTTACCTCCAAGCTTGTGATTGACAGCACCATGTGCTGCCCTCCTAGCTGCTGCAGTTCACAGCCCCTGTCAGGGGGGTGGCAAACACACAAGGCAGAGAGCGGCTGCCTGCCCCTCAGCAGCAGGGGGCAGCGTTGGGGTGGTGTGGCCGGGTATGCGGGGTCATGGGTTCAGCTGGCACTGGAGCATTGTTGTCAGGTGGACTGCAACGTAACGCATTTAAAAGAAAAAAAGAAAAAAGAGAGGAACAGAGAAAAGAAGACCAGCCTTTCATCCAGCATGTCCGTTGAGCTTACTTCTTCTTGCGCGGCTGGTTCTGTCCAGTGGGTGCTCTCAGCACACTGTACTGCACCTGTAAAAACAAACAGGAGTTTGGTCAGAGGCAGGTAATCCGAGCTCAGTGGAGCGCACGGTAATGGCTCCCCTGAGGAGAGCTGGTGCAGAGCAAAGCGAGGCAAGCTCGCCTGTAATGAATCATTTTTTAAACACAGGAGCAGAGGGGATTAATCACAGGGAGGAAGGATTTGAGAAGTCAAGGGTTCTATACCAGTGTATCCCCCCCTCCTCACTCTGCACCAGAATCCCAATATTAGAAACAGCCTTCAACTGTTGAGATGACCTGCCAGGCCAGTGAGGGAAGGGAAACCTGCATAATCACACTTGGTAGCTTAAGTCTACTAAGGAAAACCTTGTTCATGGTTGCTGTTGATTCTGATGAAAAGTTGCCAGCTGTCTACATCCAACTTTCTTCAAGACTTTGTAAGTCTCTGCAGTTTCTTTCTCGGGCTAAAATCAGGCGTGCAGGTTATTTAGGGTCTCTGGTTTTGCTTTTCCCAGGTTGCCTTCTACAGGACCCACTGCATAATCTGCAAGAGCCTGAGTTCACTGCCATGCATTGGTCAGACATTTTCCCTTAGGACTTTCTTTTCCTACAGTTCAAACCTGAAAAATGCACAACAGCTCTAGACTATCACCACGATGCTTAGTAGTCAGTGTGATAGTTTTTTGGGGTTTTTTCTGAAATGCTGCTTGTTGTACACAGATGTGATGACATAGCATGTACACCTTCCAAAGTCCTTCACTTTTGCTTATTTCTCAAAGGTAATTGAATTATCAAGATACTTTATTACAAATGTGAGGCAGCCTTTGGGTTCTTTCTGCTCAGAAGTGGCTTTGGCCTTTGTACACACCCATACATATTAGGCCTTTATGTGACCCCTGAAATTGAAGCAAAAATGTGGTAAATCACAGCTAACAGATACAAAAGGAAATAACTATATATTTATCAATGGCCAGTTTAATATGAATAGCTAACTTTTTCCAGTTAAAATAAATCTGCATAAAACAATAACCTTTTTTTCATTTTTCAGGTTTTCTTTCTTTATGATACAGTACCATCAGTAAGTACTGTGCCAGCCAAATGATCCATGTAGCATAAGAGCCGCCATTGATCAAAACAGGGTGTGATACAAACTCTACAATAATGTAGTATGCATAAAACTTTATTAATAGCTTTCTCAGATTCCAGCATGTACACAACTATTTCCTTAATTACTCACAAAATTAAAAATATCAAACAATCAAAGCTTATGTGAAATGCTTGGCCTACAGGTTCAAAATAGGAGAAGGTTGGGATGAAGAGTCAACGATTGGGTACAAAATAAGTTTACAAATTAGTAAAGGACTGAATTGACCCCAAATGATTTTTTTCTCCTCTCTTCCTGCTACTGACATATGTAGAATTGGAATTAATATCAAGTTTCACTCATTAGATCAACTAATTTAGTATGTACCATACTATTTTTCCTTAACTTTTGACACCGGAAAGGTAAGCATTATTTTTCTTGTCCTAATTGCAACCACAATCCAAAGAAGACAAATCACATTGTTTAACAGGAAAACGAGGCTGTTAGAATTTGAAAACCAGCTTTTGAAGTTCACTTTCCGAGCTCAAACAATACAGTGAATCTGTTAAATAAAAAAAGGTAAGAACTCTATGCTAATTAGCCACTCTCCATTATTAGAACGAGAGATGGAATGTGGGAACAAAGTGACTGCCTCCTGCATCAGCACATGAAACTGTCCTCAGAACTGACAGATGCTTCTTATTTCCAGACAGACACAGCACTGTCAGAAGTCCCTGTTTGAGGCACACTTTGTAGATGTGCAAAGGCACT
Source organism: Xiphophorus maculatus (assembly GCF_002775205.1). NCBI lineage: Eukaryota > Metazoa > Chordata > Actinopteri > Cyprinodontiformes > Poeciliidae > Xiphophorus > Xiphophorus maculatus. Next base: position 10,876,897 of record NC_036444.1, read on the forward strand.
AATTGCCAAGTCACATTTGCAAGAAAGACAGGAGTCAGTTTTCCATCTTTTACCGTTTTGTGTCCACACCTATCTGAAGATTGAAGTTCTAAGTCAACAAAAACAAAAAAAATGTGGTGTATTGTTTGGATCTCCTGTGTATATGATGTTAAGATTATTTTTCACAGGACGTAATGAAACACACGTATGATGAATCTTAAGGGTGCTTTGTTTTTTTATGATTGGAGCCATTTTCAAGATGTAGTTTCTCTTTTAAACCGGGCTAAAAAGTATTGTTTCCATGGGATTTGAAAGCGAATCATTTTCAAAGCTCAAACGCCACATCCCAACGGGGGAAGAGGACATACAAAGGATTCCGAATCAAAATGCATTCGCCACCTTGTTTTGCCAACTCAGTCAGCCAAATCTCAAACAACACAGGCTTCCTCCAACATCACAGAGGAGTCAGCGCCGGCTTGCTGCAGGAGGACATCAAGGGTGCAGCTGAGAAACAGAGCAAGGTGAGAGTGCCTTGCCAGATTCAGACTGTCAGGATTTCTTGCTCTGGTGAGCTACCTGTGAGATGAAGGCATTGTGTTGGCACTTCATTTCCTGCCTGCGGAAAATCCTCAGTCAGTGGACGGCAAGCAGCCTCGGCGACACTTATAACAAACCTGACAGCTCTTCTCGGATCTGAGATGTAAATGCAAATGACATATCAGCCGTGGCTAATATGTAATCACATATGGCACCCAGGAAGACGACCGGGGCTCAAGAATATATTAATTGACTCCACCACCCTGAAGTGACTGAGGCCACGTCAGACTTTCTGGGCTGACACAACAGTCGGAGTTGTCAGGAACTGCCTCCGCCTGCCTGCACTCGGCCAATCGCCGGGGTTAGCGCCGCTTCAATCAAACACGCAAAATTGCTAATAACGGACGAGGCTGCAGCCAGATAGCCGAGGAGAGATCTGAGCGCCTCCTCGTTCAGGCACGGCGGTGACTGAGGATGGGGAGTTGCACACTGAGGAATAATTGGGCCAGAGCTGCTTTAAAGGCGAGAGTCCATTAATAATCAAACAAAGCCAGAGGATATATTTCTGCAACACTTGGGAATTGCGGTACAGCAAATAATGCAGACATCTTCAGGGAATTCCATCCCTATCTGTATGTAAAATTGGACCCTTACCTTCTGAATATCAGAAGGCACCCTCTGGAGGAAATCCAGTATTTCATTACTGTCAATACAATATGGGTTGCGCAGTTTCTTGGTAAATTTGTTAATGCCTGTGAAAGTAAGCACAAATAAACACATTAATAAATAAAGGTGTCATAACAAGCAGTGTTGTTTTACATAGTTATACCCACTAGGGTTTTAATAATTATATTCTAAGATGCTGATCTGTTTCAAATCAATGAAATTAAATGCAGATGAGAACAACAAAATATGTCATCAATAAAAGTTTGACTTGCAAAAACTTAGCAACTTGTCTTGCGTTTTTGCTACAATCTCCTAACTTCTTGTGTATCTATATTTACTTTACAGATGGCTGCAGAGAGGAGAATATCTCCAGGGCCTTGTAATGGGACCATTATATTCACAGTTCAGTTCTGTGAGCACCTTAGCATGCAGACAAAGAACCTAAGGACTTAAATATGTGCAAGTAACTTGAAAGACTTGCCTTGCAACCACAGAGATGGGGGTTAACTGGAGAGGCAGAGGAGAGTCTCAGATTGTGAGTTTTTGTGTTTGATATGTTGTATTTTTTTTTTTTTTTTTGGTATTGATTGTGTTGAAGGCAATGTGGAAGTACTGTGGTTGTGGGCTTATACAGCTGGAGGAGGAGAGCCTGGTGAGGGCAGTGTTACTGCCTGACCACTGAGACAACAGTGTGTTGCTGTATGGATACAGCAGATAATGAGAGGCTAGACTAGGAGCTTACAGACTGCCCAAGGACATCATGTATTATATACAGCTTGCTCTTCTCTGCCTTGCCTTTGTTTTCACACAAACCCTTGGTCATGCCTCTGCTGGGCTTTGCTGCATCAGCCCACACTGAGAAGAGTGAACCTCTGTAACTGTCTGATCTCTGTGCATCTGCAGAGGTGTAGACATGGCAGAGTTCCTAAATTACGGCACTGCGTAATTCAGATTTCCAGTTGGAAACAAACAGAAAAAGTTAATCTGGGTAAATTTAAAATCTTCTTAGAATACAATGATTACAATATTGAATTGGTCCACTCTTCCTGTATATAGATATTTTTTTATTAAAATGTGTGATTAAAAAAATAAATAAATAAAAGCAAAAACAAAGCAAAACAAAAGACAAAAAAACAACTTACCCCATACCAGAACAATATACCGTAGTGGGATTAAATACAACAGTGATGCAGTCACAAACAGCACCAGGCAAGCCAAGAACGATATGAACGGCACAGACCAATTGAAGATGCTGTAAAAGAAATTTTCCGTTTTCATTAATTGTAAGCCGTAATCATCAAGATGAATAACACTAAACATTTGAAATCTACCACTTTGTGCATAATGAATACATGAGTTGGAGCTTTACATATAAGATTTTAATTACTGAAATAAATTAATGTTTCTTCTATAATGTTCTAATTTATTCAGGTGAACATGAATCATCAAAGAAATTGTTGCGTATATGTGGTCATTACTTCTTGACTCGCTCCCCGATGTTGGCGATTTCCTCCAAAACATTCTGGACCACCAGCACCACTTCCTGCACCATATGTATTTTATCCATCAAACCCTTTTTTCCAGGTTCCTAAAAAATAACAGACAAAAAAAAGTACAGACCCTGATGAGGTGCATCGCATGTCAAATGTTGGGCAGAGTAGACAAAGACCAGCTTAGCCCTGCCCTTGCTATCATGTGTAATTTATCTATTGAATGGTGCATAATGAGCAAACACTGTACATCTTTAGACTTTGTTTTTGAAGATGAGACAGACTAGGCGCTCAGGAGCTGTTATCCTGGATGGGATGAAAGATTTCAGCTTTTGTTAGCTGTGCACAATGGAGCTGTTGCACAAGTGCAGCACAATCAAGACTCCAGGGTAAGATGAAAAGTACACAAAATGGCCATCTGCAATCAGGCAGACTAGATGACCAAAGTAAGGAGAGCAGGGGCCTCACAACTTCGGAGCGTTTTCATTCCAGCAGCCTGCACAGTGGCAAGATTGAACATGTTTTAACAAATATCTCAGGTCTGCCTATCTAACCTAAGCCAACATTCCCTCAGCGTGAGAAAAACACTCCAGCCTGCTTTGTGCAGTTAGAAATACACTTATTTTCCTTTAAAAATGTTTTATGCACATGAGCATTTTTTTCTTTAAAAGCACTGATAAAACAAATATTTTGAGTCAGTATTTTTTTTTTTTTTTTTAGGGTCTTTGTTCAAATGTAATAAACACAGTCACATCAAGTTGGGAAATAACGACAACTATGAAGCTTTCCAGGGCAGAGGAGTGTGAGATAACACGAGGAACACAAGCTAAAGAGAGCTGAGAAACCTCACATCAAAAGGAGGAAATAATGACAAGAATGATGACAGGGAGAAGAGTGGGAGAGTAAGAGTAAGAGAGGAGGGATGAGAGTGCTGGGGAGGGCGCTCTAATGGACCCTAACAGGAGGCTTGAGGATGTCTATGTTTGTGTTACAAGTCAGCTGAAGCCGCAGCCTGTGTGCACTGACAGGGCCCAGACAGAATGCCTTTATCAGAGCTTCACGAGGCAGCCCCTGGGAACACACTGTCTGCCAGCACTGAGAGATTCCCCACTGCTGGGCCCACTCTACTCCACGAACGGTGCAGGAAGAGAGCAATTCCCACACTAGCGGAACCTCCCCCGCTGGGCTCTGATCTGGACACACTAAAGCCTCAGTGCTGTCCAAAAAAGGAATAAACATCACAAATATGTTTTCTTCCAGATTAACATCTACTGGTCTCATCATGTTGAAATACAGACTGTGTTTCTGCATCATCTTGCTCTGCTCTCTGCTCTGTATCAAGACGTAAAGTTATTATCTGAGCTCTTCTGCAAGGCTGATGTTAGTCTGATGTGCCTGATGCACCCAAAAAATATGTGTGATCCTTGTGCGAATTACAAATACAATACTTTAATTAAAGGCAATTTAACTGACATCACATAAAAATGAAATCACTATGGCACAGCTGCAAAGCTACCAAAACTTGGCTGTCTACTTAAACTTGCAGGCCAGGAAAGGAGAGTATTAATCAACAGAGCAGCCAAGATGCTCATGATAACTTTTGAGGAACTGCAAAGATCCATGACTAAGCCAGGAGAAGCTGTTGACTTGACAGCTATTAATCTTTACAGTCTACATATCTGGCCTTTGCTAAAGAGTGGCAAAAAGTGGCCTTTGCTAAAGAGTGAAAGTCATTGTCACAAAAGCCAAAAAAATGTTTCTAGATTTACAAACTTGCTAAAGACAAACACTAAAATAAAGGGAAAATAAACTTTTTAACCTTCTCCTCCCACATCACAATTAAACTCCACTTAGTATTGAGCTACCTTCAGTTCAAAGTGTTCAAGTTTGTGGTGGTAGTATGACAAAATATGGAAAGGTTCAAGGTATAAAAACATCTTTTCTAGGCATTTTTAAATCCAGCTTGAAATACAACTTTGGCAAAATAAAAGCAAATTATTCTCTAATTATAAAAGAAAAAAAACAACAACAAGCAAGTAGATCTACTTTGAAACATGCATCCAGCAGGACCTGTGTTAAGATTCCCCAAATCAAGTACTGCTTTAGCAACCAAAAATTTAAGTCCTTCCTATATTGATCGTTAAATGGTTTTCTTTGTTCCTTCTTTTCTTTAAGGCATGTTACTGAGTTCAGAACCAAACAAAAAATACATAAGAGATCTCCCGCTTAAATAGAAAAGGATAAGTAAACTGGGGATGGACTAAATAAGCTCAAAATTTCCCCTGATTAAAAAACCTGAGCGAAATCACATTCTCATTTCAGATAAATTGTAAAAGCTTCCTTTTAAGGTGCAGTAATGGAGAACCAATTTGATCTCCTGCAGAAAGGTAAACATGGTCCTGCAGACATGTGTGCCGTTATCAAAGGCAGGAAATAAAAGCTCATTTAGCATAATTTTAATTAGAATGAACTATGCCAAATTTGAATTCTCAGACTGAATATTTATCTTGTGACTCTTTCAGATGAAAATACGAGTTTGTGTAAATGAAAAACACCTGTGTTCAGAGTGATTTATCTCATGGAGCTAAAATAAACCAAAGCATTTATGCTGCAGTAAGGCTTTAGCGTGTTGCTGCTCCTATGATGCACGCCGGAGAATATGGGCAGCATGTCTCACTACTGCGTTCAAGGAGACAGAGCGGTGTCAGTAGGGTGTTCGTTGAGAGACGTAACCCCAAAGACCAGACTGGCACCCCCCATGGCCACAATCCCAGCCCTCGTCCAACCCCTTAACTCCCACAGGCAAAGCTCTGAGAAGGACTCAAACTCAGACCAGCACCAGCAGCCGGAGGGCAACAAAAAGGGGTCATTTCATCTCCTCTGTTAATTTCAGCTGGAGATCTATGGACTTGTTTTGGTTCTCTGTTTCTTTATGTTATGATTAAATATCGTCTATCTGCTCAATTTATACCCGAGGCCAAAGGGAAGTCACTTTGCCCACACATAATCTGTAAGCTGTCTCCTTCCCTGAGGACAGATTTGTTCACAGGCAGAAAATCTGCTCTGCATTATTCTGCTGTAACACCGCCATGGCTTTCGTCTCTCTTTAACGTCATGCCTTCACAAGCTTACTGCTCCAGCAGAGGTTTACATATTTCCTTCCTCAAGGGGGGGTAGAAACATATTTGAGTGGTAATCATAACCTTTTCAGAGGGAAAAACCTTTATTCATATGCTGGAGGAGAAACTAGGAAAGGAACACAAGACTTTGAAGTCATCAAATTTAACGCTGATCACTCTTTAACCCCAAATATTTTTTAAGAAGACTTTGATAGGCCATGTAAAGCTACACTGTTTGATCACTCTGAATGATATCACGTTCAAGTGACAGCAAGACCATAACAAGAATTTAAAATAAGCCACTTTAAATTAAAGCTGACAGCTTAAAACAAACATGGGTGAGTGCTTAATTAGTAAATGAAAGAAGATATTTCATTTCCAGGAAGTGTGAAAGGGCTTAGGAGGCTCATGGAAAAGCTTTCAAAAAGCTTTAAGAGGCAAGGGTTGAGTTTGCAAACATGTGGCACAAGGAGACCCAGGAAGCAAACACACTGCCATTTCTTACATGTGAAAAAAACAAATCCTCTATTATGTACTGAAGTTTCAAGGTATGTGGAAGCATGATATTAAATTCCGTGAATCAAGGTAATCCTTGCCTATTTAGTATTCATAAAACCCTGCATTTCCTTGTCCCTGCTGTTTGCTTAAGCACCAGTTTTCCTTTTGCAGATAGAAAGTGTGGCTTTACACCGCACAGACATATCACACAAGTTTCATCTACAAATTAGCTCATTCCTTTCAGACAGGATTTGGTGGATATGCCTGTGTTTTTTTTTGCCTTTTTAAAGGAATCTGGCTCTTCAGTAGCCTCTGGTCATCTGCAGTAGAATATATTGAGCGCATTATGGATATGAATCCTGGGCCTAGACACACAGAACAAGGGGTCAACGCTTGGAGGCTCAGTGTTAGTTCCACACTTCATTGCCATAAAACAATAATGCGAATTCTTGTTAATTCCCCCTCCCCATTCTTTAGCAAAAACAGCGGGATGAGTATAATTGAATGTTGTGTGCTGTGGGAAGTATAATTTTCAGGCTACTTAAAGATTTCCTGTTTTGTTTTTCAAGAGACACTAGAGAGTTGGAGTCAAAATCAAGAGGGGCAAAGTATTAGTCACTGTTGGATCACCATTTTTGTTAATATAGTATGTCCTGTAAAAACTTGCTAGAATAACTTACTTATATACAGAGCCAACCTTTGCTGAAACTACTGAGTCCAAGTCTTTTAAGTTATGTCTACCACCTTTTCATAGTCTGAAACCATTATAAGTCTTACAAGTGACTCTTAATTGCATTATGTTTGGACTTTTTAATTTACTTTGAATAATTAATTGAGCACACTGTTTGATAACTAGGATCAATTGCAATGTATGTGTGATTGAATTGAAATGATTTTTTCTCGTAAAGTGCCTTGAGATGACATTTGTTGTGAACTGGCTCTATATAAATAAACTGAATTGAATTTACTTTGACTGGGTCACATGAATATGCTTTGATCTAAACCATGTCATTGTATGTATGGCTGCATCTCTAGGGTTGATTCCCTGCTATGAGGAGAACCTCTGCACCAGAGCACCTGCTTACTTGTGCAGGTTTGCTGTACCTCCTACAAAACGTGCTGCAAACTGCAAACAGGCCTGCAGCTTTTATTTCAACAGTAGCTTTCTTTTTACCTCCGTTCTGTAAAGGTCAGAGTTTTCAAGTGTGCAATTAATAATTTTTCTGTTAACTGATTCTCCAACTTAAGGTGTGGATCTCTGCAACTCCTCCAAAGTTTCAAGGACCTCTTGGCTGCTTCCCTAAATAATGCCCACCTTGGCATGCTTCCTTATTGTGTAATCCTTTCCCTTTGTCAGATGTTAAATTGGACAAAACTTGAAACATTGTTTTACAACATAACTTCACCACAACCGTACCCTTAACCTGCTGACTGGGTTCCCTGATGTGATCCTGTTGGTTCCCTAATCCTTTCCAATAACTTCTGAGGACTCCATAGAATGGCTGGATTTACATAGAGTATAAATAACACACAAGTGGATCCGTTTGGCCATTTGGATTACATCTACCTCAGAGCAACTGGATTTTATTTGGGGGTATCAGAATACAAATGTTGTGTGCAAATGCTGCAATACACTTAAGGTCTATTTGTAAAACCATGCACCTCTTCCTTCCGTTTCACAATTTTGAGCAACTTTGTGTTAGTTCATCATGTAAAATTCGGACTAACTTAAGGGTCATCATGCTCTCGTTATCATGTGTTTGAGTTTGTCATTGATGTTCATAAAGAACTATTATGTACATTTTCTTTCAAAATCTTGTGGTAATAAGTTAAGGGATTTTTAAAATTGTATTCATAGTGGAGATACCAATGTGAGAAAATTCAACCAAATATATTTTGGTTTAAAATTTTGGAGTTAGATAAAATGCGTTACCTTTTCGTCTTCCTCTTCGTCGTCACCCATGGCCATGTTCACCTACGAGAAAATAAAGGGTATGAGGTGATTTCCAACGAATGAGACGTGGGCACTGGAGCATTTTTAACAAACACCTAGTAATGAAATTTTCTTTGAGCACATTCACCCCTATTGGGAGAGGCTTGTTTCCATAGAGACTGCATCACAGGGGTGACCTCACACAAAAGGAAAGGTGAAGAAGGGCCTTCCTCGCAAGAGCAATGTCACACCAAAAGCAATCTCTTTTCTCCACAACATAGGCACACAGAAAAACAGAAAGACGAAAGAGAGTAAGAAAAAAACATTTAATTTAGATGTTGTTGCCTAGATCACTTTATATCAAGTCATCCCCAACCCTGCTGTGCTGCACACTGTGACATTGCCCCGGTGCAGAGCGGTGACATTGCTGGCCGTAGGGTCTAAGTGGGGTGACAGAGTCTCAGAGCTGGATATGAGGGTGAGTCTGGACATTTCCCAGAGACGGAATCTCATCCAGCAGTCACAGTGAGTGGGCCATGGATTTGACTTTGGGGAGGGTGTGGGAGTGGGGTTGGCCTATGTCTGGTCAGTGAAGAAGGCCTACAAGATGGTGAAATTGAGGCCAGTCAGTAGTGTGAACAGCATTAAACTCAATAGGCATGTGTAGAGAAAGTATCATTCCCAAAATGGTAGGGGGTGAAAGTGCTATGCTGATAAAAAGAGAAGAGTTAATCTTTACATTAGTAGATGTCAAGATTAACAAAGACTCATACAGTAACGTCAAAGTGACTTATTGCTCCTTTTTTTACACTATAAAAAAGAACACCTATAGATGGATTCAAGCGTCCTGGTAACCTACAGAGCGGCCATGCTACAGTCAGGATCAGGACTGATAAACTGATGGCTTTGTCATTCAGCTTTTTCATATAATAGTGCAAAACTGTTAAATTCACTGATGACTGAGTTTATGACAGTATTCAAATTTAAAATGTTCTCGAATATGACAACATGATCAACCTTTCATTAGCTTTAGTGTTGAGGCAGATTATAATTAGCCAAAGTGTGCTGTTGCTACTGTCCTTTGACATTGGGATGGAGGGGGTTCATTATTTATACCCAAAATTACATGAAATAAAAAACATTGCAGTGGAGCTTTTTGCTTTTGAGTAAATACTGTACTGAAGCCTGAAGCAAGCTAGTGTATTGGTTTTTTTAAGTTCTTCAAGCTACTGCTGCCCCCCAAAAATCTGATGGCTTCCCTCCTTTTACTAGATTAATTGCTATATAAATCTTAGTAAGATTGGAATTGCAGACTTTGCCACTACAATTGTGTCTGGCACAGACACTATGTTACCTATTGCTGCCTAAGTGCAGTAGGGTCACTATTCAGTCCATTATAACTGTCTCGAGCTCACTTTTTTTCATTTAGCACTGTTTTTATTTAGTTCCTAATAGATATTTACTTCAGACATGTCAATAAATCTGTCATAAACTAAAATCTTCTTCTAAAAAGTTCACTATTCCAGTTTATTCTCTCATAGTTCCTAAAGATGAAGGAACTAAAACTGAAATGTAATTAAAGTTTGCTTCGCTCTAAAATTTAGACTATTATTTGTTGATGACCATTCATTTGTCTCAATGGCACAAATGTCACTCCAGATTTAGCAGGAAGATCCACATAATATATATGCTGGATGCAGTCTGAATAATGTATGGAGTTGTTATGCACTGGAAAAACAAGCTTCTATATGGCTACATACTGAAGATTCATCATCACTCACCAGGTCTTGGTTGGAGCTGGCCTTTTCCCTGGAGAGCTGGATGTAGTTCCAGCCAATGAGCAGCAGCAGGAAGAGGGGAAGCATGAAGAGCTCCCAAAACCACACAGTCACCAGGAAGATCTGAGGAGAAAGGAGATGACAGTTTAAAGCAAAGCACATCGTGCTGCACAACACTCACCAAGCTTTCAACAAAACCTGTTCCCCCCAAAAATACATAATAATATGCAACTGATATAACCACGTTCTAAATCTCATGAAGAGCATTACAGGGCTCTAAATCCTCTGAGATTTATCGCCAGTGGCAACAGATTTTACTCTTGGTTGTCTGAAAGTAAGAAGCATTCAACTTTTTAATATCTTGAAATCCTATTTGCTTTAGCACGGAGCTGGCAGCGTGCCCTACTGCTGGAAAGAAAGTACGACATGGATAGGCAAGATGCTGTCATTTTAACTTGAACATCAAATCCTCTTAGATTCAGAGGCAGTGATACTCTCTGACAAAGCGCATATGGCAACTGGGGAAGCATGTGCAACCATTACCCCCTCCGTGGCAATGATACTGAGAAAAGTCAAGACCCCTGGTAGAAATAAGATGGCTCACGCTGAATGAGTAATCCTTTATAATTCTGTAAAAGGAGTGGTGCTAAGCACATTGCACAACACCCACTGCATTTCACAGCAGAGCGCTAATTGGACGGCTGCATTTAAACCCATTTACTGACAGCCTAATGAGTCTGTCTCTAACTGAAACGATCAGGAATGTGTGAGGGGGGCATCACACTAGCAGGTTGACGGGGATGAACTAAAAAAGTCCCCCACAGCAAGGCAAATCTTAAAAGCTATTATAGTGTGAAGAAGTGCCAACACCTCCAACATATGGTCAACTTTATTTACCAGGCATTTTCCTTCTCAGTTTCTCATACATTTAATACAATCATCACATCTTTTGCAAGAATTGGCTACTAAACTTCCCTGAATTAGACAAGTTATGAGTTTATTGAAGATGCCCAGAATCATTAGATATTCAACTTCACGACTAACTAAACCTGTGGGTGCCACTTAAAAGTCCAATTATATTTTCCAAGCAATAATTGCAGCATAGGTAATCAGCATAAAAAAAAAAATAATAATAAAACAAAGAAATCAAATTACTTCCAATCTATTAGCTAAAGCTAATTTGATCTACTGATGGTGTGTCTTTGGTGAGAAGGTTAGCACATGATTGTAGCAATTAGTAATAGAAGAGTGAAGATAATTCAGCTCAAAAACAAGACAAGTTAAGAGATTGTGACAATAAGATAAAATAGAATGTTATTTCCATTTTTTTGAGTTCACAAAACAAAAATCGTATTTCCAAGGACCCGCTCTCTTGCCATTTAGTCCAGATTTGATTTCTCCAAGTTCTACATTTTAAAAGGAAGATGTATTCTAACCTGCTTCTCAAGACAAGGAAAAGCCAAGCTAATAATTTCATAGATCATCAAGTGAGTTTTTTTTCTTTTAAAAAAAACCTGATACGGTCACATTCAGTAATTGCCATTTTTTGCCTTTCTACTTCTAGAAGGACAATTCAACATATAAAATTATGTGAAGTAGTGTTTGATAGTTGAGTTTTGATTGTGAACTAGAAAGAGGCAGCAGCAAAATTATAGTCAACTTCAGCATCATTAGCCAGCCGCAGAGTGCGACCATATTTCCTTAAAGCACTTGCAAGTGATTTAGGTCACTTAGCCATGGCTCATGTTATGTTGTCACGCAAACAACTGAAAAGTGGTGGGGCTTCTTTTAATGCCATTTAGCCTAAGTAAGTCATACCAGCTGGAGTCTAATGAAGAACATGAGGCATTAATTAAAAGTAAAAGAGGTTTAATTGTTGTTCACTTTGCAGCTCAGTAACAAACATACTAAGGTTTTCCATCAAAGTACCAATTTGAAGTATAGCTAATGGCACCATTTAATATTAAAGTTTTAACAGTTCTGATATTTAGGAGTAATTTTGCTTTGCCTCATAACAATGAAATGAACAACTTAACACTTGTTAATAATGTATCAGATTTACTTTTCTTACTTATAAAATTTTGAATGTGTGTAATTTATTTTTAAATTAAATCCTGTATGAAACTTATGATTAAGATGAACTGTAATTTAATTTAATCTTTTTCTCTTGTTAGATTTAATTTATATATCCCTTTGTCCATTGTTGATATGCCCAGTGAATATACTGTTAAAGTTTAATTATGAACACAGAGTTTCATCAAACCCTTAATTTGAGCAAAAAGTTATTGATTGGTCATCAATTACAGATTTTAGGGAGACATAAGAGTCAATTAAAATCATCTGATCAGTTGTTTAAAAAAAGAAAGACTATACCAGGTGCATCACTGCAATGATTTCATTTAAAACATGGACTGTACTGCTACACTGAGCTGATAGTGGGTAGTCCTGGCTGAAAGAGCTTGAGGGTTGAGAGTCGAAACAATATGTCTGAGTTAAGCTTGAGACGGGACGAGAAGCTCTGAGGCCTTTGGGCTTTCAGCAGCAGGCCTGTAAACGGCAGACGGCTCCTGTCATAGCAACAACGTAGAGTTCGTGTATTTTGCTCTGGGGGCCACTCTACCTACTGCCAGACCAGGCCTAGGTTCAAGCAGCCACCAGGGAAATGTGCATTATGAGTAATACAGACAACACCGTGGCCCACTGCCCTAGGCTTTACCACTGTACTGCTTATTATCCCAGAGTGCAACCTGGGAAATGTTTGGTGAACCCAACATCAGGCAGGAACACGCCGGGATTACCACTATGCAAGAAAGTGGACAATATGAACAATATGTTTAGCTAATAGGAGCTCATTTGAATTACGTATACAGCAAATAACTAGAGCTGGTGAGGGACGAAGAAGGTAAACAATGAATATGCATGATCTGCAGAGATAACTGCACTACGTCTCCTCTGTGTTATGAATAACTTACGTCATGTGTTGTCACCTCAGTTCCCATGAGGCATTCTAAAACGATGCTACCCTCACCCCAGAGGAATTCTGCTGGCTCGTGGACAGGTAGCTTGTCATATTCCCAGCATTCTTATATAAAAAAGCAAAAAGAAAAAGAGGGGAAGTGTGCCTGGAAACTGACATGAGCCCAGCAGGAACGCTGAACCTCCTTGCCCTTCCCGCAAAAGCTGCTACATTAACCACTAAAGTCTAATTGCTTGGTCTCTGTCTTCCTGTGCAAGTCAACAGAGGGAGCCAATTCATTTCTGCCCAGGGAGCCAGCAGGGAGAATCTGTCACAGGTATTCATAATCGCCCACTAATGCAAATTTCTACTCGCCGCGTTCTGGCTCAGTGGAGAAGATGAAAGCCCGCAGAAATACAATGCTTTATGTCTAAACTGAGAGCCCAAATGAAGGGAATAGACCAAAAATGTCAGAAATATCTTCTCAATCCCTCCCTCATGGTATGTTGAACCAGCGTAGTCAGTATTTACATACTTTATTTTATCCATCCATCCATTTTCTTACATCCTTGTCCTAGTGGGTTTGGGAGGGGTGCTGGTGCCTATATTGAGGGAGACATTTCGGGTGAGAGGCGGGGTACACCCTCGACCGGGCGCCAGTCTGTCGCAGCCAGGCAACACAAGTATAAGATTCCTTTCTATCATTTCCATGTTAGAAACGATGTATCTTTATTTGTCAACAAATTGAACACATCAGGTAAAACTCTGAGTTCTTTAACCCTTTTAGGACTACCATTATAAAAGTCCGCATGAGCATCTTTTTACATTTTTGGATGCTGCAGAGTCATTATTAGGAGCACTCCAATGTTCTTTACATCTATAAAATCCTTATAAGTCCTCCTTTCCAAGTTTGTATGCCATTTATCAATAATAACTGATTAAAAATAGAAAATTTGCAAAACAATAACAAGAACTCCATCCGTTTATAATTTTTTTGACATATTTTTGTAAATATGAAGAGTTTCCTAACTTTATTTACCAAAGTTCCCAATACAAAAAAGTTGCACACAAGCCTTCTAAACCAAACACAATTTATTTGGAGTTTTTTCAAAGCTTCGTTTCAAAGTTACAGCCAATTTTCTAAAAACAATAAAACGAGGGAAAATAAAAAAAATGCTTTTATCAGTGCAATCAGAAAAAAGAAGTGCAGAAGATACATTGCACATTGGACGAGCTCCAAGACTTCGGACGCAGAGTAAAATCTTCTTACTCCGTGTCTTTCCATAATTTTTTTTTTTTGGGTGTTTGCCTTGCAAGAGCAGAGCCAAATAGCACGTGCAGGAAACGGAAATGACTTTTATGAAATCTCACCTGAAGTCATGTGACATTTCATGAAATCTCGTAGTATTTCATTCTGTCAACGTCAGAACAACACAGGAAGTGATTGGCCAGACCCGAGCTGATCTACAAATATAGGGATGGATGCCACATCATGTTTGTGGACCCATCCTTTTTACTATAAATCTGTGAACTCGTCTGCGCGCGCACAGCAACTCGGGGGGGATGTTTAGGGTCGGAAAAGGAAGCGCAATTCTTACAGTTTAATATGCAAAAAAAAAAATTGCTCTACCTTACGTGGTTCGAATTCTACCGGCATTTGAAAAATATGTATGCATCTCAGATCGCCGGCGATCTGGTAGCCCGAATCGGGTTAAATGTAAACTGCTGTCTGATCATGCAAGAATGCAATAAGGTGCATCTCATTTAATCATAATACAAAAAAAAAATCCAAATTTATTTTCATAATTTAATCAAAAGAGAAATATAGATAAATTTTTAATTCAAATTTATCACATACAACAATTTTTTGTGTTAATTTAATGATAATGGCTAACAACTCACAAAAAGGAAAATAATTGTTTATTAATAATTACACAATTAAATGAGAACAATTTTAAAAAGTACTGAAATATTATTTAATGGGCATATGAAAGTCTTCTAATTTCACAGTTGTCCATCAGGCTGTCAATGAGACCCTTAGGACAGAGGGTAAGCCACAAAGGCCAATGCTAAAAAAATTTACCTGTTTAAAGTGGTGAATCAAACCATCAATCAAATCAAATTTTATTTGTATAGCACATTTCAGCAGCAAGGCATTTCAGAGTGCTTTACATCATATCAAATACAGAAACACAATGCAACATAGAATCACACAATCAAAACACGGCATTAAGTCAGGTTCCATCAATAAATTTGTAATGGATTACGTTTCAAATACAATCCTAAACCATGTTAGTGGGAAATTGAGATGGAGGATAATGTGTGGCAGAAGAAGGCGCAATGATCATTCAAAAGTTCGAAGGGACACGAGGAATATTACCTGTGCAGAACAATGTCAAAAAGCTTTTGTGCTCTAGGAAAAAAATTATTGGACATTTGGTTATTCTTCATGTCAGAAAAAGTATATTTTGCATTTTACTTTGAAATTCTACTTGTAGAGGAAGAATGCATAGGAGCAGAATGTAAATTGTTTGAGGCCCTGTGTGAAGTTTCCAAAGACTTGAGGAGTCATCTCATCTGCTGGTTTGGGTCCAATGTGTTTTTACAATTTCAACATTTTGAGCAGGATTTGGCACCTGCCTACACTGCTTAAAGTACCAATACTGCTGAGGTGACTAAGATATCTCTGTTTCTAATTGCCCAGCAAACTGCCATGATCTAAATCTCATGAAAAATCTCTGGAGTAGGTCACGAGAGACACCAGAGTCAACAATGATGTATGACAACTCCTGAAGGCTGATATTAGAGCAAACTGGGCTTCCCTAACATCTCAACAGAGTCGTAATCTGACCACTTCCATACCACGCTGCACTGATGCACTAATTCATGCCAGCATTAGGTTCACATTTTACAGTGCATGAACATGTGTTTGTGAAATCAGTCTTCAGTAATATTTTATTTTTCTAAAAATCATAATTGTGTGTGTTCCATAAAATTGATCAGAAATAAACATCTAAAATATGACATTATCTGTAATAGTAGTTTCACTTCTTGTACTGAATTACTATGTAAGATAAGCAACAAAATAAAGCAAAACGGGTAAAACTAATGATGCATCCAAGTATTTTAGTTTACAGTGAGCATTAGCTAACAAGCACTTGTAATTGAAGTATTGGTATGTGTGTCTGGGAGGAGCGTTTCTAATGTAGGAAACCTCCCTTGGCAAACACCATTTAGCTGAAAAATGTCTGTATGATTATGCAAAGGGTGCCTAGGGGGTAAGAAAAAAAAGGAGAATGAATTAATAAAACTATTAACACACGGTGGAGGAGATGATGGAGATGCACTCTCCTTAGCCACCTGTAAGCGCTCAGAGAAGGGGCCGACCTCGGGCAGAGCGTCTCTGCCAGGAGGGGTTAAGAACGGCCTGACAGGTTTGTTTTATGGTGCCATTAATATGATTCCACTAAATGCGTCCTGCGCCTTCTCATGCAGATCCCCTGGCCAGCAGAATCCAGCACCTAATAATAAAGCACTCAGCGATTAAAAGTGTGAATAAAATAACTTAAAGCTGAGCAAGCATGGCAGCTCCCACCACCCACATGCTCCCAGGAGAGGGGAAAAGGGATCGTAGCAGTAACAAAGGGACAGAGACACCTTCCATAAAAGTTTCCACTATTCTGTAAATTGATTAACAAGGGGTGGCCCTGATCTACGAACTGAAAGCACCGACTGCCAGACTACAGAGATGCCAAGCATTCTCATTTTACACTATAGTCGAAAAGCTATAAAAACATGCATCACATCAGCACAACACAAATAAGGCTGTTGATGAGCCAAAGAAGTGTAATGCCATGGCACAGAGGTCTACATTCATTACAGTGTTAGAAGAAAATTCCACTTTGTTTTTGTGTGGTAAATAAAAAAAAAAATACCCTTATTTTTTAACCATGTACCAACCAAAAACAAAAGATTTAATCTTGGCTCTCTGTCCTCACTGTTTCTCTTCAGTTGCACTCGACTTGGAAAGCTAAACAAAGCGAGAAGAGTGCCAGCCAGCATTATGAGGGTCAGTCATGGGGGCTGTGGACGGTTGCCAGATTACGTGAACGCGAACTGAAAGAGTTTAAGACTGACTAAAGGCTGCAGGGTTTGTGTCTCAATGTGTGTGGTTGTTTTTGTGAGTGTGTGAGGAAGAGAGACAGAAAAAATAAGAACATATATAGTGCACATATATAAATAAGCACTTCATTAATGCAATATAGGACCTTTTACAATGAACATTTTGAACATTCAACAAATTATAATTTGCTTAGTAGTAATAATGTGACTAGTAAAGGTTAGCACAAAATTAAATTCCAAAAATGGATATTCAAAACACAAAAACAACAATTTGGGCTTAACTGTGGCTTTTCCGATACCTTTTTCGAAGACTATTGCCTCTTTGAGGGGGATCAGAAGCACCTTTTTAATTTCCATGCCATAACTTTATGTTATTTCTTTGCAAAACATTTCCAAACATTCAGAATTGTCTTTCTTGTAAGAGAGAAAAATGTGTGAGTCTTCTTTCAGCCAGCTGACTGGCAGTGTGGAGCCACAAATGGAGTGGGTGAGCGAGTCTTTACTATATACAGCTGGAGAAAACTCCAGTCACCCTCACTGAATAGACTTTAACCATCAAGAACCATGGGCCTTTTGTTTGTAGTTCTGAATCCAAGACATTTATCTATTGTCATTTTAAACTTGACTAAAAATGCCACAGATTCAAAGAATTTGCATAAAAATGTTAAACAAAAATATGTGTAATGGTGTAATTGCTGTCATTTAAAATGAAAAAGACATGGTTATTCCTTTGGCTGTAAAACTGAAAGGTTCTTTTTTTTACAGCTAAAGAAGTGTTTTCCATAAAATGTATTTGTTTCTTTTTTCTTTAGGCAGAGACATAAAACAAACATTTCCTAAAAATAGTAGTGCTTGCTGCAGAGAATATTACACCTATTTTTATTTATGTTTTTTTTTTATTATTTTGATCTTCAAAATTACCACTGGGAGTATAATGTGATGGTTTATCACTCACTCAGCTTGCAGGTTGTTGTTTTTTTAAATTATCAATGCTCTTTAGTTTCCACACTATCACAATTAAGCCAGTTAAGCAGCAGTGTGCAGCACTATATGAGTGAGGGAGAGGAGGTGACGGGGGTAAAACAAACATAGCACTGCATTACTTTGTGGAGTCAAAAAATATTGTTCACTCTGACATTTCATTAAACAACTTTAAACTGGAGGAACAGCATGGCAAAAATATTTTAGTGGTAATGCTAATAATGACCTTCATGATTGGAGGATTGCTCTGTTCCCATATGAATTTATCTTAATTGTTCTAAACCGGATACTATATTTGTTAGGCTTTAAAAATAACAGTACTCAAAGGCATCAGGGGAGGCTGAAATCATGCTTTTATTTTCTGTTTGAGCTGAAACTGAGTCTGCATGAGAGGGTTGATGCTGGGGACAGGAGCGGCAGGCTTTAAAGTAGCTGTAAATGCAGAGCAATGAGACATGTAATTTGTGTTGAGCTCGGGCCAGTGTGGGGGGACAGGCTTTCAGGGGGTGTCGGAGTCAGAGGAAGCGCAGATAAGATTTCTCTCCGGGGCAGGTACAGAGAGCATGTGTGTGTATGTCTGCGTGTGTGTGTGTGGGCAGTCGCAGTGCTCTGAGCTAACGCTGAATAAATATTTCACATACGCTCAGCTCATGTCTTATCAACTGAAAGGGAAGAATAGAAAGAGGGAGAGCGGGTGAAAGAGAGAGCCTTCACTTCACTGGAAACCGACACTTCAGCCAGGTTGTTTGAAAGTGTGATGCAATTACTATTTTATCATGTTTAAGAAAAATAACGGCTTTCTAAGACATACAGACTGCAAATACTCCATGAGTAGTTTTCTACATCAGAAATATGTATTTTCATAGGATGATCTATAAAATCTTAAGACTTTATATCAACATTTTTTAAAGTTGCAAAGCAAAAGATTACAGGCAAATTCCACAGCTTCAAAGTGCTCCCACACAGTCCAGACCAACACTGATAGCTCTTTATTAAAGCACTGAGGAGGAGCAGCTGCGCAAGGCACAGCATTAGCATTTGCTCACAGACCCAGCTCTGGTTGTTGTCTCCCTGACTGTCTGACACATCAGGAGCACCAGTAGTGCGAGGCTGAAGCAGGGCAGTCGGAACGGGCCCCCGTGGTGCCTGTCAGTGGTGGCTATATTGACCCCGCACTCCGGCACTGGCCACTAGTGTTTAATCCGTGTCGGGAGCGTTAACACTGAGCGACCTCCTGGGTGACAGATCTGCCATGCGAGCCTTTTCCCCTGAGGAGGTGGGGAGTAGGGCAGAGGGAGGTGGCGGAGAAGTGGGAGTTCGGGGGATTGGGGATTTGGGGGGTTTGGGGGGGTGGCATGGACTCTCCCTGTCAGCTCAGCTCACACACGCTAACGCATTGGGGCCAAGACGGGCCTTGAAACAGCCACACCACACACACGCACATGGAAGTGGACAGGTCGCTGCCTCAGCTGCACAAATAGAGGTGTCCTCTGTGAGCAGGAAGGTGGTGAGTATGTTAAAGACAGACATTGTAATACGGCACACACACGGAGGTCAAACACAGAGCACACTACAAGCAGGCTTCAAACAAGCCAAATACAAAACAAGATACAAGAAATTCATAGAAAAAAGCCACATGTTTACTTCATTTTCTTCTTTTCTTTTTTTTAAGTTTTGGTTATATTACACCACAAGCAAATTTACAGTGTTTAAAAGCACTATGAAATAACCTACATATTGTGAGGAAGTAAAAATAAAAGCTTATGCGTTCATTGCTCAAGGTATACCAAGGTTTTATGTTATGGTTCCAAAATGAAATCATATGTTCCTGTGGTTTAAATTCCTTTACAATAAGATCTTAAAGCTAGTGTTGGGATGACAATGTTTTTTCTTGCTCTCCTGCTGTAGTGCGGCCACACTCCATCACTTCAAAATTTTGCTGAATATTGCCTATCAGCAGGTTGAAAGAAGGTTACAACATATTACCTTTGCTTGAAAAAAAAGATGAATTTGGCTGCATGGAAATGTTTGTAGTGCTATTCATCAGTGTTCTAAAATTGCAGTTGCTAAGCTACAAGTGACTAAGTAGCCAGCTAATATCAGCTTATCCTCCCTCTGTTATTCTATAAAGAGAATGCCAAAAACATGTAATATTCTGCGCAATATTCATAATAAAAACTACTTCTAAATTTAGCAGGTGTAAAACTTTGCTTCAGTGTAGGTATTCTCTGCTTTAAACTAAAAGAAAAATAAGTATTATTAATACCACTGTTATTACAGTAATTGTGGCCATGTTTATTTTTAGAAGAGACAGGAATAACTGACACATTTTCATTTTGATCCAGTGTTTTGTTTTAAATCCTTGTGTAGAAATGGTGAAAGTTTTGTACTTTTTCTTAAAAGTTACCATGAGAGTTCACCAACTTGGTTCTGCAAAATACTCAAAGACTTGACTTTTCATTTATTTTTATTTTTTTTAAAAACTATGACCTCTATATATAAAAGCATCCGAAAATCAATATGTTCTTTCATCCATTTTGTTTTGTGTTTTGTAGAGTTCAGGCATATATATGTTGAAGCACTGAAATATTGTTATCCCATTATTTTCTGACGGTCTGAAAACTACTATATCCTTACAATACCTATAGCACATCTTTTCTCTTATATTTTAAACTTCCTAAGAAATATATATATATATATATATATATATATATATATATATATATATATATATATATATATATATATAGAAATATATATAAGATATATAGCTAATTTAGAGCTTTAAGAAATTTGGAAGTTGGTATCAGATAGAAATGGCCAACAAAGCTGATCAGTGCATTTCTAGTTGTCAAATTGTGTCAGTTATTTATTAATACCACTAATAGAAATGTCCCCCGGATATGAACTGTATTCAGCCAGCCTCCAGAGCTTTCAACTTACATTTATTTGAGGAAAGCCTGACAATAATACTGTTTTAAATCAAGAGCAAATCTTGAGGGTTTTTACATATACTCATTAAATAATTCATAGATTTCTGACTAGAAGAAAAAAACATACAAGCAATTCTGCATCGTTTTTTCCTCCCCTCTAGACACATTCCCACTGCAGAGCCTGTTAAAAGTGCCACTATCATGACAAAGGAGAGCATAAACCCCCAGGGACTGAAGAAACCCACTACTCTAAGGCCTTCAAACTTTTTACAAACAGAAAGAAAACAGACGCAAAGCAGAAACATCGAGACAATTCACAGGCTAGCTGTTCTCACAAAAAGGCTCGGCCATACTGCAATGCAGCAAATAACAAAGACACAGATCCAACACTTACAAAATATCTACATTTCACGGACAGTGTTAACAAGGACAATTATGACAACTCCGATTATGGCCTTGATCTCGGCCTGGGCCGGTGTTCTGCCTAATAGAGTCGACCGCAGCTGACTCCACACAGGTGGTCTCCTGAGACCTCTGCAGCCTGATCTGACCCTGTCCTGCCCTCATCTGGGGAAACGGCAAGTCTTTCAGCGCCCGCTGCAGCTGCCAGGCGTGTTTACAGCTGTGCCGCATCAAACATTCATCAAATGCCATCTTTACAGTGTGTGATGTGAGGCAATCAGCATTTCACAGGCTGTCAAATGATGTCTAAACCACTTGCTACCTGGCAGTGTCAAAAAGAAACACTCACAGAAGGTGTACAGGTTTCTTTTTAGTCTAACTCTTGACAGATGAAGTACCAGATATGCTAAAATATTAATTTTGACTAAATACTTAAAGCAGTCTAACGACAGCAAATCTCAAGATCAGCTTTTAAGTGTAAATTATCCTGTTTTCTTAAGCCACTTTTCACTTCATCAGAATCAAAATTGTTCAAGTTCTGAGGCAAATTGTTCAAGTTCTGAGGCAGATTAATTTGGCTGGCTAATACTCACTTTTTTAGGTGTTCTTCATCTTTTTAGGGGGGTTAAGGAAGAAGAAACATGTGTCTCCTGTAGTGCACATAATGGAGGATTTCACTCCAAAGTTGTTCCCACAAATGGCTCCTGTTAGGAAGAAGTAACTGACCTGATCTCTTTATTGGGCTCAAGTTTGGCGTTTCCAGCAGTGCTGTAGCACCATCTACAGGCAGCAAGCCAGTGTGCAGCAGAGAACTCTGGGTGACCCCATCCTGCAGTCACTGCTGATGTATAGCACATTTATCTCGCTCAGTCTTAGCAAAAAGCCACCATCTAAAAGGTGGTTATTTTATGTAGAGTTTTAGCTGTCACATTTTTCTCTCTCACAAAGAAGTAAACATACTGTTGTCAAAGCCCTTGAAAAGCATAGCTCTTCAGCTCATTACTGTGGCATAAACAAGGGGAAGAGAAGTAAAAAAGAAGAAAAAACATGGACCATTTATTGTTTGCATTTGGATTCAGTGATGAAAATGTTTACAAAAATTTGCCAGAACTTTGTTTAAATGTTTTTTTAAGTTGTTTTTTTTATTACATTCGCTAATTAGAGATACCATTTTAGAACTGTAACTCATGAGCGAAAAACTTAATACAACTTTAAACAGTTAAATCAAGTGACCTCCTGCCCTCAAAAACAGCAAATATTTTCACAGTTAAACAAAAGCACATAATAGCGGCATAAAACATCAAGCTATATGATTCTTATTGTTGCCTCGCATAAAAGAATCATTCTCACATTTCAACGTAAAACCCTTCACTAAAGATAAACCACGGTAGTGATCCCATATGCAAAATTTAAATGCCTTACGTCCTAACAACAATTCCATAATGCATACAAGAATCAGCATAAACAGGGTAGTACTGTGCTATACATGCTATGATGAGGTCAGAAGATTGGCCTCTGGGACAGAGTGAAATAATGGCTTTGTTCCTGGTAAAGCACTAAGTATCCCACAGTACCAGTGAGAACAAGAGGGAAAAAAATAGCAGCAGTGGTTTATATATATATATGTGTGTGTGTGTGTGTGTGTGTGTGTGTGTGTGTGTGTGTGTGTGTCAATAGCACAGAAAGGTAGGATTGGCCAGTCTGCATGATTAATAATGTATTGTAATGTATATTAAAGCTAGACCCACCACTGCAGCATTTGCTGCTCCGAGGAGCCCCACGCTGCCTGCCTGCCACTGTGGAAAAGAGCAGACACTGGTGGCATAATTACGCACATCTGAGAGGCAAGCAGAGGCCATCTGTCAATGTCTGAATCAGTTACCTTATTACCACTGCCTAAAGATGTAAAGATAGGAGTGGGAGCCGCTTTCATTAGAGCGCACGGTGGCATGCTGCTTTAGACGGCTCCAAAACACTATCCTAATTGGAAATGATGACTCGGAGGAGGAGAAGAGACTACATGGTTGACGCCCTAAGAGTGGGCAGGGGCACGACTGTGAAAACTGGCACGGCACTGGGCTTGTAATAATGGTCATACATGACCTCATTGCTGCCCTTGCCGTCTCGTGGCTGGCAGCATACATTCTGTTGCGATATTTACATCCGATTTGCATCTTTTACTATGCCAATTGCTAGTCAAGGATATGATAAATAATTGTCAAAGAACTTTTCACACAGTGAACTTTTAGTCTGTCGATGAGTGGCTGATGAATAACTGAAGCAGATTCAATCTGGGCAACTCTCACCAACCACCTTCGACACTTTGAGTACTTAAAGCTCTCCTCATCACAGACAAAGGCATACTCTTACTCCTCTCTCGTTGGCTTTTTCAGCATTTCAACTGCAGTTTGTAGTTAAGCAGTATGGAGGAGCCTGGAAATACTACTGAACTGAGTTCACTCATGTAGTAACAATACCCTGGTTTCATTGTATCACAGTTTAAGCAATTCATTCGCATTCACTCTAATAATTGTTTTAAAAAAATGCATAAAATGGTTAAATAGCTTTTATTCAAAACAGAAAAGCAACACTGTGGATACAATGATGTAAAAGGTTAACATAAAATAATAGCAACTATTGTTATGTTGATATATAGCAAAAACATGCAATAACTACCCCTAAAATTTAGTAGTAGTTATCAAGTGTCAGAATATCAAATCATTTAGATGTCTGTGTGTAGTAACTCCTTAAAAGAGGTGACAATCAAAGCTTAAAAACTGAATTTTTAAGAAAGTGTTATATTAATAAGAGTGTACCCATTTAGTGTCCACACCATAAGAGGTCATGTTTTTATTTACATCCAGATATATTTCAAGCAGCTACATGTATTTTTTTATTAGTGAAGAAAAGCATAGTGGCCTTTACTCAGCCAGCTGAATGGTATTGCACAGCAACAGGTGAGGAGACAGGGGGGCTGTGTTACTCTGCACTAAATACAGTCAGAGAAATTATCAGACTTTCAAGCAGTTTCTCTGGCATGCCATTAAAAATCTTATGGGAACATGGAGTGGTATATTTAGTGTTATAAATATTTTAACTGAAAACTTTGCTAAAATGGAAAACATCTACTGAATTTATAAGTAGTTTTGAGTTCCTATTGCAGAAAAATATTATTCCCTCTTCCTATTCTGCACTTTTGAAAGTAACAGAAAAATTTTGCATTAGATGGTTAATTAGAGTCTTAGCTATCTGCAGTAAAGCTTGTGGTCAGCAGCTTAAGGCCTGGTGCACATGGGAAAATTTTTCTCTAAAATAAATTGACATTTTCAGAAACACTTGTTTCAACTCTGGACTCTCCAGAAATGTTTTCCTACACAGGAAACATGTCACTTAAAAAAACAATTTTAGTTTAAAACAAGTGGAAAAAAACGGTAGCCCAAACATAGCAATGTTGACACTAACACTAACTGATTTAGGGACGCTGGTGCGATATTGTGACCTTTAGTGACCTCTGTATACTTTTATTAACATCTTTAAAATATCAGCACATACAAGAAGTTTTCCAGCATGAATGAGGACAAACTGTTAGAAACATCTTTGTTAGATTTGAAGAATCTTACAGCCAACACCGCTCAGGTGCTAGACTGCCTTCAACTGCTTACAAACATGCAGATAGTAAGTTGCTAGTTCTAGTTTTGGTCCAGTGATGGGTCTTGTGTCTTGAATACACAAGTCATGACTGCCCAAGATTTTAGAATGGGAAAGATTTCTAAATCTCTGAACATGCGAATTTCCCTCTAGGATTAATAAAATATATTCATTCATTTATATGCTACAGTTTTATGTCAGACATAGAAAAATTTAGTGGTCTTCTTTCAAACAGCTGACAGGCAGTGTGCAGCAACATGTTGGTGTGGGCAAGTGAGTGAGAGGTACTCTGTACTTCATATAAGAGAAAAAAAACTTTGGATATCTCAGCAATTTCTATTGTACCTCCTTTAAAGAACAGCACAAGGAAACATTTTTGTGATCCGAGACCATAACTTTTTAAACCTTCATAGAAATAACAGCCCCATGCCAAGTAACTACTTAAAGTCCAACTTCACTACATCGATAAGAATAAAGGTACAATGTTTGAGTCTTTTCCTTCTCTCTGAAAAAGCTCTATTTGCATGGTATACTCCTAAAACAGCAGGTGGAATGGAAGTGGAAATGAGAGATTATAGTGTTTTACAGCATGCACACCTTGCCTGCGGAGGATCTAATTATAGGTGGAGAAAGAAGGCCCCATCCCGCTGACCTGTCACCTGTCGGACCGCAATCCTGCCTGCATCCAAGCCTTCCTGTCTGCCTCCGAGTCCCCTGCTATCTGCCCCCCACTCTCTCTGAGCTGTCTTCCTCTTTTTGAGCTCCAACTTTCTTTTCCAGATAGCAGCCTGCCTCCCACACTCTATCCTTACACAATTGCCCGCATTGTTCTCCATCTTCCTGTCTGTGTGTCCGCCTGTCTGTCTGTATGCTGTGCTGTTCTAAAGGCTGTGATACACTGAGCCCGGTCGGTGCCTGAGGGGATTTGCACCTCAGTATCACTGAGCAGGGCTTATAGAATACACCAGGTATGAATTGCATGTCATCCTGAGACGGAGTAGACAGAAGAAAGGCGGTAAAAGGAGAGTTTCTTCACACACCCTGTCTGTGACCGCTTCCTCACCCTGACACAGTGCTGGCAGGGCTTTCATGGCAATTGTACACTCTTAATCATGACATTACATGCACTGTGCTCTGGGAGATTCACTAGGTGCTTTCAGATTATTTAAGCTTAGGACCTAAGATCACACACCCTCATTAAAAACAGCTAAACAGAGACATTTAAACAAGGTTTAAACCTCAGAGGCAGACTGTCACTACTCCAACAAAGGAAGCTCAGACTGTGATCCTCCTTACACCATCCCCTGGGTTAGAAGGCTTTGCGAAGAAGTCAGATGCACAAATGCCCAAACCCCACCCTTTCAAATATACTCTAATGTCATCAGAACCGAAGAAAAGCCAAGTGGGGTTTGATTCAAAGGATAAATCACATTCATTGCATACGCACGGCTAAAACAAAGACAGCCAATGCTGGGTTTTTTTTTTCATGGGAAAAAGACCAGCACAGAGACAATGGCTAAAGCAAAGATTTGCCTCGACATCTCATTCGCTTGAAAAGAGTTAACGGCGATCTGCAGTGAAACGGGACAAAACTTGCTCGCCCCAAGGCTCGAAGAGAGTTCATTAAGATAAGGCAATGACTTACCAGAAAGGCTATTAGACTCCGTTGTCTGCTCTCCCACTGAAAACAGCTTTTAATGTACTGTAACGTGTACAGAACTGCTGTGGTGATTTTTCGAACTCGATATATATTACTGGCAAGGATCTGGAAGAAAATAATTTGAAGAAAACAACAGTTAGAATCATTTGTTACTGGACACGTTCATGGGTGTGAAATGCGCTTAAATCAGCTGTACTGATCAAAGACAATTAAACAAATTAGTTTGATAATCACTCATAAAAATTCCTCCTAAATATCTGTGAGTTGGAATGTGACTGCCTTGGCTATGTTTTGCCTAATTTGTTAAAAACAGCAAAAAATAAAAAATAAAGAAGCTTGGAGATCACCTTCTTGTTGAACTTTGGATTTTCCTCAATTAATTTTGCCTCCTTTGGTTGGAAGGTTTTGACCCCAGCTCTGACCTGGGACCAGAATAAAAATGAATACAGTAGTTTTACCACATTTTCTTTATTCCACAGTGTATATATTGCTGTATATATTGTTGAAATCTCAAACAAGGCAAGGGTCATTATGACAACAAATATAAATACCGCAACTTTCTAGAGACACAGTACTTAGACAAAATTTTGAAACAATTATCACTTTGCAATTACTTGTTTAAAATAGTTTTTTTTTTACTGCTGTATATGTATGTATAGAGGACAATGCAACTAAGAATACACTCTTCAAATGTGAATTATAACTAACTGAACTGTCTTCTGAAAATGGCCTAGCAGGATAGATAAAGTCAAAGCAAATTGTTTCCTGACCAGCAGAGTGCAATACACGTGCAAAAATATTTCAAAGCAAAAGGAATCTATGATTTTTCTAGAGAATGAGATATTAAAGTTTTTCATACATGCACGAATAATAATAAAAAAAGGTTTACAAAACGCTGGTCACTCCAGGACTTTCTCTTGACTCTGATTAAATTAAAAAGACTACAAGGAACAGATCATTTAAAACCATATCCTCTGAAAACCGAGGGATACCTTTTATAAAGGTTACTGATTCATGCCATCTCAAACACATTCAAATTGATCCTCACTTTGTTATAGATGACCTCTAGCACCAGTGTGATGGTCCCTTTGGAAGTTCTTTCAAGGCATTCTTTCTTCAAGAGCAGACACATCGGCTCACCACTCTGAACCTTTCAGAATTTACAAATACAGTTAATGTGTGTATTTTGTAAGTGTTTCTGAGACTGTATTTATATTTAATGTTTTAAGTATAAAATTCACAAACTTACTGTCAGTAAAGGGATAGCTACTTTTCCCAAAAGGTTTGGGGATCTGTCACCATTTTCATCAAAGACAGTCACCTCCACAACATCATGAATGTCCTTTATTGGGCTTTAGAAAAACAAACACACACACACACGCACGCACACCCCCACACACCTTTAATATAGTAACAAAAACGCAAGGTGATAGGATCTATTTGAAAAGTTTCCTTACAATGTAAAGGTCTTGTACCACTCTGGATTGATGCTCCTGTTAACAGTGTGAGTTTGAAGTTTGCAGTTCCCAAGCTCGACAACCGCAAAAGGGTTGCTTTTTCCTGCAAATGGTAAAATATGTTTTATTGTCTAAAGCAAAGAAGAGGCAAATAATATGAACACAGCAGATGAAAAGGTAAATGGATTTGTACCATTAATGTCTGTGGCTGGAAGATCGTTTGCTTTTAGCACACTAATCTGAAGGAAACCGACATCTTGTAAAGACTTGTGCGAGTTTATCAAGCTCTGAAAGAAACAAATTGGAATTAAAAAGTGAATGATGACTACAAAAAGGCCAACATTTTAGTAGTCTTGATATTGCTACATACAAGTCTTTCCATCACTGCGTCTTTCTCATCTTGATTCGAAAAGGTGGGGTTTTCAGTGTCAGAGATGGAGACGCCCCAGGAGGGTCTCAGAGTGACCAGGAAAACCAGCTTGCCTTTTCCGGGGTTCAACACATAATTGTGATCCATTCTTTCATTTAATGGAAGCTTCCATACCTCAATGTCAAACCTGAAACACAAGAAGGTTTATGTCAGATTTATGGTTGTAAAATTGTACATTTTTGATACTGTTTTCACACCATTATGATTACATTTAAAACAAATGAGTCACAAAAAATATAATAAAATTATTATTGTATAATACCACCATCTTTTTCAGCTATAAGTATAAAATAGGAACTTAATTCAAAATTAAGTGCAATTTAAAACCCATTTTGGAATCTGGCTATATTATGGACTTTATAAAAGCAAAAAATATTAAAGGATATACGTTATATAATAGTGTCAATAATTTTTTCAAGAAATATGTGATAGACAAAAAGCGAGCTGAGACTACAGAAAAAAGTTAGTGAAGAATGATGTTTGGAATATTAAGCTCAGGTAATAATGCAATGGTCACCAAACACAAATATCATGACTGTAAAAGCTTCAGAAGAAATTTTAGTTCATAAAGAGGAGATATATTTAGTGATTTGTCCTCTGAAGAGGTCAGGTTTGTCTGAGTGCAGTAGCTGGTAGACCTAGCAAACCAGCACCATATGGAGAAATTTCAAGTACTTTTGTTTTTACTGGGCTGGACTCAAAAAAAACTCTTTTTATTTCAGAAAATTTGCTCCATTACCTATTACTATCATAACATTTTTGAGATTTGTAGGTTTTCTGTCTCTAAAATATAATGATATGCATTTTGGTTTTAAGAGCCTGCAGAGACTGAACAAAATTCTGTAAACAGCAAATGTGGGAAAGTTACCAGTATCAATAAGTAAATACTCACGCCCCCCATGATTCTGCACCCTTCCGCCCTCTCTTTGCGCACACCTCCACCTGTAATGGTTCCAGGACGTCTTCAAATTTATTGAAGTCAAACTGCTCTCTCCACTGGGGATTTGGCTGAATGCAAAGGTTCTAGAAAATGGTAAGGCACAGTTTTTAGCTAATATACAATAACACAGATGTATGCTTAATGGAATGACAGGTTTATCACATCAGGTTATCTCCTTTCTGACACAGGGATAGAGTCTTTGTTCAGCCTGATCCGAACGAAGCAGGAAACAGAAAAAAAAAAGAGAAGTGTGTTGTGTCGTGCATGTATGTGTATCGAGTTGTGTGCGCTTGTACGGGTACACCTCGGTTGCCACTCTGGGATTGTAAACACTGACAGCTTCCAATTAGAATCAGCTTTGTTCAACAAACAAACAAGCAGAGAGGAAAGCAGAGTGGTTTACAAAGAAATGACACGACAACACGAGACAAGTGCACCGTAGAATCATCGGGGGGGTAGGCCAACAAATACAGGTAAGACGAATAGGGCATGCTGGGTATGTAAATGAAAGCAATGAAGCCCAGCACTTTGCAGCACAGTGAGAAGCGAGTGGCAGCCCTTCCTGGTCTAATGAGCTGCCTCTGCCATGGCCCAGTGAGCCAAGGTGCAGGTGAGTCACTGACGGGCACCTGCTGGGAGAGAGAAGCTGGGAAGTGAAGAGATAGCAGCTGGAAGAAAAGTAAACCGGAAAGGCTAAGAAAGCAATAGGAAAAGGGGGAGTAGATGTGGTGAGAAAAAAGCTAAACGATATAAACAACAACAACAACAACAAAAAAAAGCAAAAAAGGCCAACCTTGCTTTTGTATTTTTGATCCCCAAGGCGGAAGCGAACGTAGACATCACCATGACCATACTGTGGCATCTTTTGTCCCTCCACCAGAGTGACCTGGAGTATGCCTGTCCAGATCTGGCTTTTCAGGTGATTTTTTGATGGGTCATTAGTCCGCGGAGTTTGGCCCTGGTTTGGCTGCTGTAGAACAAAAGAAGAACATGGTGTAAAGAGCCTCAAAGTAAATATCTATTTGCAGCATAATCTTACTCTGATAGTTTAAGAGAATCCAAATTTTAATCTAAGAATATTTATACAATGTAGAAAAAAGGAGCGACAATTTAGGTTTAATGACATCAAACCAAAGAATAAACTCTTGCGTTATGTAACTTGAAAGATAATTGCAGAGTAAACATGTTTTATCAAAAGTTTCATACTACGAAACAAGACAGCATGCTCGTGCTTCACCTTTTCGTAAACAAGATAAAGCAAACAAGTACAATCGTACAGTGGCCAAAATGTCACCATGTATTGAATATTTAATAATCCTGAGCTTAAATTAAAATAACAATCACTAATTTACAACAAAATTAATTTCTTGCAATTTATTAACTAGTTTTTACTTTTCATTTAGTCCAAAATAAAAAATCGAGAACAAATGTGAGGGTCGAAATGTGAGCCGAGAGACTTAAAAGACCTAAAAGAAATTATATTTAAACTGACATTTAAAAAATTCCAACATATCTAAAACATATAAGCTTACAGATGCATCAACCTTTAAGAATGATTTTTTGAAGACAAAGAAAGTTAAAACTTCAAAGCTCATCTTGTCCTCCCCAAGTCTTAGCAAACACCATCAATATGGTGATGGTGGGAGCGCTGCCACAAGTCATTTTCCACCAACCAGTGTTGTGTTCAAGACCACCTAACCCGAGACCAAGACAAGACCAAGACCAGAGTGTATCGAGACCGAGACAAGACCAAGACTTTTAGGGTCCGATACCAAGTCAAGACCAAGACCGAGGGAAGTCGAGACCGAGTCAAGACCAAGACCAGCGCCAGTATGTGACAATAAAATGTGAAACATGATCAAAATCACTAAAATTGATCTAAAAGACCCACATTCACGTAAAAACACCTAGATATTTTACACAGAGAACTGGAATAAACATAAACATCTTTATTTAGTACTTCTATGTTGTAATCACAGAATTTCAAACAATCAAAGTCGATCAAAATAGTATTTTCTCTGCCTTTCATGAACAGTACATACATTTATGTTGTTTTTAAATGTGCTATTTCAAAACCATGTGCAAATATGTAAAACTGAAAAAATGCCAATCATTTCTCTCGTTTCTCTCTCGTATACAGATTATAGCTACATTATATAACTTTTCTTAAATAAATCTATATCTATCACCAAGTTGTGACAATATGTTATGAGACAGATAATTTGTTGAAAAAAAGATTGATCTCCTTCACTTCCTCCCTGAGCGACTACTGCCATCTGCAGAAATACAAACCCCATTGAAATACGTGCACAAAAACATGACTGACTTTTATCAGTTCTAAGACCCTTTTGCTGGATCAGATGGTTTGTTTTTGACCAAGCAGTGTATTTCTCCAGTTAGCACTGGGAACATGGAGAAAAGGCAGAGGAGCTCAATATTTTCACAGCTTGTCGGTCTCATAACATACTGACACAACATAGTGACATAAATATATAAAAAAAACTATATAACTTTTACAAAGATATTTTTTTGTTTTAACAAAGTTACATACTGCATCTTTAACTCTGCTGTTGAATGGATGTAGCAACTTATACATAACATACATAATAAAGAAATCTGACATTTAGAGGCCCAACTGCATGCGTTTCAAAAATAAAATTATACAACTGGAAGCAGTTTCATAATACGCCAAAGCTTTAGAAAACGTCAATGGCAAAACTCGAGAACAAGGATAACCATGTAGTTGAACAGTGGTTGAAATAAAGTAGGTGATACATAAAATTAGTTTAAAGTAAGGTTTCATTGCACTTCAGAAAGATTAGAGACTGCAGCATTTTTGCACCTAAACGTGCACGATGCTTAACTTGCTAGCTTTCCTAATATCACTTTTACACACAGCTTACCTTTCTTTGTGCTTTCTTTCAAGGTGTCGATAAAAGTTGGACGTAGTCCCCACCGTCTCTGATAGTGAAGCACTGCAGAACTTACATTGCGCTGTATGCTTTTTTCTCAATGTTGCTTTACAAATGTATTGTTTGTGATTTAAATAGCCAAATTTTATAACCGATGATTTGGCCGACATCTTATCCCCTTCTCAGACAACCACTTGTAACTTTCAATCGAAGTGCTGCAGTCCGCGCTCAAGGTGAAAGGGGGGGGGGCGACAGCAGTTAAAAAAACAACAACATGCATTTACCAATGAGACGGGTTATTGCTTGGATTTGAATCAGGAGTGCATCCAATAAAAAGAAGGATCTTAAAGAAATTGATACTGATGATTTAGCGTTATTTTCACAGTTGTGGTCTTGACCGGTCTTGAAATAAAATACCGAGTCCTCAATGTCCGAGACCGAGACAAGACCGAGACCAAATGTGGTCGAGTCCGAGACAAGACCGAGACTATCAAAAAATGGTCTTAAGACCGGTCTCGAGACCAAGACCGTTTTCGAGTACTACAACACTGCCACCAACCATCACAAAAATAAAACATTTGGAGTTTTCTAGGTGTAGCTCGAACTTTAACTGGAACTGCATGCTTTAAGATTGACATTTCTCACTCTGTGGATTTGGCATGGCACAGAGGAAAAATATATAGAAAAGCCCCTCATTACCTAAGTAAGGTAAGATGATCTGTGGTTCTGTGACCACCTTTCCCTTGCTAGCCTTCGTAGAAAGTGTGGCATCATTAATTCTTTGAAATAGCAGAAGATTTTAAATAAATATTTAGTGACCTCAGCAACAAAGCCAAAAATTGGTTTTAATTTGGTTGCTCAGCAAGATTGTGATCCAAATCGATTGGCCAAGAAGACAGAAATGGTTCACCAGTAGCAAAAATCAACCATCTACCATGTCCATCACAGCTTACTTTAAGGTTTTATGCATCTTTATAAGATGTACTAACAAATTTGTATGTGCCTGTACATAGTTAGAGCTTCTTTTATTTATTTATTTTAGTAATGATACTTCCTCAGCCTAACACTTTATCGTGTTAACTTGCTGCATGAAAGTAGGACAAAGGTTTACATTATACAGGGCTATCTCTATTGAAGCACATTAGCACATCTTTACTGACAAGCAAGGCATACACCATGGAGGTTTCCAGGAAAGGCAGGAAGAGAGGACCGTCAGCGAACAGCCAGATGTCCCTGGCTGTGACAGTCCCACTCATCACTGGCTCCCAGACTGAGTGTGGGGAGGCAGGACACTTGGCATACTGCAGCAGAGACAGCAGGCAGCAGTGAGTAATGATGCTAACCATACAGCTCTCTCATCAGCAAATTATGCATACATGGAGTATGTATGGCCGGCGTCAGAGTTTACTGCACATTGGCCAATATATCCGGTCTTAATTTAACAACAGGGTCCCTATATACTTTCTCATGTCAAAATTTCAACTTTTTTAGATTCAGATTTCTGGAGCTCTCAGTTCACAGATTCATTCTGAATTTAAGGCACGTTTTTGTAGAAATACAAGACCTTAAATTTGGAGACCTTAAAACCCACAACTGTATATGGACAGTTGGAACCTTGATTCAAGCAATATTTTTTTCACAATTGTTGCTTTAAAACTAAATAGTAGTTTTCAAACACTTAAGAAGATAAAGAAAATAAAAAAACAGCAAACTCTCCACTTGTGCTATGTGCCACAAAGGAAGTAGAGAGGAAAGGAGGCCTTGATATGTTTCCATGTTGGAGTTCCCGTGAGGCCGTGCAGTGATAGGCCAGGGCTGTAAAAACAAACAGCACAGAGGTTGTGTAGAGCTGACTGTAATTAAAGAGCAGGAGCGTAATCTGCTCTAGCCTCTTTGATTGCCTGGCTCCTTCGGCTGCCCCGCCGACGCCGCTTCAAACGGCCTTGCTGCAACTCCCCCTGCCACTTGGGGGGCCCCTCCTCTTCGCTAGAGGGTCATAACCCACATTGCCACCCAATCCAGAGGGGATCAAAGCATATCTCAGGGACCTGAATTAACATGGAATACCACAGCACAGCCCTATAAATATCAGCCCCTTCAAAAGAAGAGGAACAAGAGGGAGTAGAGGGAGCGATATAAAACAGGCCTCAGCCAAGTCATCCCAAGTGTTTATCTTGGACACATTTCTATCTCAGCGGCCAATAAAACAATTCCACTTAACTGTAAGTGGCCCCTAAAGAGAATCTATTCCTGGTCCTAAAAGGGCTGCACGATTGCTTCCATATGGTGGGACAGCATGGGGACAAGCATGATGAGCTCAGACCCAGGTCCATTTGGCTGGTACCTCAGCACTGTCCATCCACAGCTGTGATATTACATTCTAACATCTGGGTTATTGCCCACCATGCCTGGGAATTATCAGCCCTACCGATCTAAGGCATCCCACATTGGCAACGTGCCTTGAACAGCCCGAGCCCACCACCACCCACCCATCGCTTTTCCGCTTCTCCCACACGCCCCCTCCTGTTTGAAACACTATCACACAGCAGAGTTCTACTCAGGCACTTGCCATTCTTGGTCTCTGTGGTGGTATCACAGAGGAAGAAAATGATGCACCAACGTAGGGGGAGCTGAACAGTAAGACCACGATAGGTGTTAAATGCAATAAGATACTGTACGTTTCTCAAAAACAAATCAGGGGGAAAATTCTGTATTGCTACATTGTTAAATTAGCAGTCTGATTTAAACGGGTAGAACGTTGTGTATAGTCCCACTGCGCATTTCTGCCTCCCTTTGA
Organism: Xiphophorus maculatus; assembly: GCF_002775205.1. Classification (NCBI taxonomy): domain Eukaryota; kingdom Metazoa; phylum Chordata; class Actinopteri; order Cyprinodontiformes; family Poeciliidae; genus Xiphophorus; species Xiphophorus maculatus. The sequence goes on from NC_036444.1 coordinate 10,912,135, forward strand.
GTATCTTTAACCATCTGCAGTGAATAACCTACAACATTGAAGGAAAATGGCATTCATTTCTTTGTCATCTCATTTCAAATTGAGATTGTCTGCTGGACCATCAAGAGACTGAACAGTGGCAGATGTAGTGACAGCATAGGTGTGAAGATAAACCCACTCGCTGCAGAGCGAGTCCCAAGCAGCAACCCTCCAATTTCACTCTGAATCTAATTACAGTAGCGATGTATTGAAAACCACTTGAGGGGGAAATGAAACTTTGTTTACTGCTAAACAAAAAACTCCTATGGAATACTTAGCAAAAAATTCAGGTGACAAATTCAAGGCGTAATATTCTGATTCTGAAATGTACAAGATTTTGCCACAGTTCTTAATTGCTTAAATACCATATAATAATGGCTAAAAGGTTAATTAAACATCTTTTGAATATAAGTACATATATATTGGCTGTGGTAAAACAAGGTTACACACAAAAGCCAGGGTCCATAACATACTCATAATTCTTTGTTTTACTATTTCACAGTGAGCTACTGCCCCCTACTGCTTTTGTGGGTAAGAACTTCCCAATAAAAGAAAAGCTTTATTTGAAGAATGGTACAGTAATCATACAATTTTACTATAAAATAAAGTGTGGGAAGTATGAAAGTAGTTACCTTCTTTTTTGGCAGAAATCTCTAAAATAAAAAAAGCATTCATTAGTACATATAAGAAATTTTAATCTGCAAACATTTTAAATGTCAGACATATTCATACATTGCCTCTTTTCACTGTAGCATCTCGGAAATTCAAGCGGACTTCGAGGACAATAACTCCCATGTCATCTTCTTTGCTCTTAGGGTCCTCAAGAGGCAACTCCAGTTCATGTGTTCTGGAGGAGGACAGGTTTAAAACCATAACCACTTATATATATATAATTTCATTTTTTTGAATTATTTATTATTTTCTTTGAATTAAATTATGAAATTTACATGAAATGCATCGATCAAGTACTCACTTGTGCAACTCAAGGTTTTTCAGAGAAATCGTGCTTGAACCCATGAAGTCATCAGCTGTGAGATTTTTATCATAGACCTGCAACATAGTTATAATTAATTTAATACATCTCATAAAAAATAAATGTTTTGAGTTTGAATTGTATTGAGTTAATAATGGCTACTATTGTAAGTCTGTGCATGTGTTTAAACAAAAATATGCCTACCCGAAGTTCCACATCATGGTTTCTGTCTCGAAGCGGATGAGAGAAGGATTCGTTCCATCGTGGATTCAGGTCCTTGTAAACCACTTTGCTTTTATAGAATTGCTTCCCTTCAAGTTTGAACTTCACATATGGATCACTTGAAGCTGAAATTAATTACATTAAAAAATATCACCTCACTGAGAAATGGATGTGCAACTTTCATATAATATTGGAAGGGATATTTTTATGCAAACATTTTCAGAGAGTGTACTTTTACCTTGCATATGCACTATGTGTAGGACAATACACACCCATCCCCCATGACAATTATGTGAGGTACTGTCATTTGGGGGCAGGACGTGCACACCACACATGGCGAAACCAGGAAAGTAGCCGTTTAATTGTCAAAAGAGTAGAAACACTCGCCAGCATGAGGCAACCAGAACCCCAAAATCTAGAAGCAACCAGTGTTAATCTCCCAAGCCTGTTAAGAAAGTCCGTCTGGGAGCGAGGTGGGGGTATCGGACTTCTTTGTTTCTGCAATTGCACGCAGATTGGCCAAAAAAATGAAAGCCAGCCCCATGCCTTCATTTGTATAGAGGGGGAATAAAGGGGTGCTTGAGAGAGCCTGCGGGGAGGCTTGAATCACATGACAAAGGCCCTGTGGGGATGGGCTGTCAGGCCTGTCAGCTCCCCACTCCAAATGAACATCTCGCAAAGGCAGGCAGGACCCACAGCAGCTCCACCCTGCCAGCCCGTGACAGGGAAACCTCCAGGCAACTTGACAGGAGGAGAATGTGGCAGCTAGCACGGCGAAAAAGCTCTGGCATGAGTGAGAATGGTGACGATGGAAATTAATGGGGGGAAGAAAGGAAAAAGAGGGGAGAACAAAAACCCCAAGGAGTGGGGGGCTGGTGGTGGGGGTCCCTTTCAGAATATGTAATGACAATGTATGCCATTGGTGGCCCTTTGGCACAGTGCTGATTGTTGGGCAAACAGTGCAGAGGCAGGGGGCGTGTATGGGCATTGCATCATCATTGTGCCATCTTGTCATGAAGTGTAAGATCTCAACTAACACAGGACGCTGGGCTTGGAGGGTCTCCTTTTACCCAACAGGATTAGAAAAATAAAAGAGAAAACTCCACAGCGACAGGGTTGATGGTCAACAAAAGAGTAGCCTGAAACTTTGCAAATGAACTGATGCTAATGTAGCTTTGAAAAGATATGGAATTACAGTTAAAACATTAAATAAATCTACCACTATCTAAACACAAGTTTACATTTTTTAAGAAAAGCAAGTCCCCCAAACACTCAAAATATGTCAGCAAATCATCACGCTTGAGACCACACATAATTTTTTATTCTTGTACTGCTGTAGTTTTGATTTTGGCCACCAGAGGAAGCTGTTGTTTTGAAGTATAAACATTAAACTGATCTTCTGAATGGAATCAAAATTATTGTAAAGATTATCACATAATGTTTCTCTGTCTTTTCTTTCTTAAGGTAAATATATTTTTAAGTTAAAAATCAATTTTTATAAGATAGCTACTTATAAAAAAAATTGAAGGATTTTGACCTGAGGGGTTAATCATGCACATTGATTCCATGCTTAGTAATCCAGATATTGGTACTATGGCACTGTGGACAGGTGCCAAATACTGCTATAAAGCGAAACAGCATTTCCATACCTTTTTTCATTAAATATCACAAAATGAATGAATAAAACAGAAAAAAATATTTCCAGAGTTTGTTTTTACTTGTGGTCCATTCAAAATAAATAAAAAAATAAATAAGTGTATAAAAGCTATTCATGAAAAATATTTTCCTTTTTAAATCTAACAGTCAATTAAAGAGGCGTTACTACAACAACTGCAGTTTTTGTTTTTGAAATACAGGCTTCCACTATAGTGCAGTCTGCTTTTTGTCATACTGGTCTAACTGCATACTTTGTAATGTTTGTTTTTTTTGTTGTTGCTGTTAATGTTTGGTTGGCATTCTCATAGCAAAGCTGTATTAAAGCAAAACCAGAATACACACCCCATTCTTGCTAATCACACTAACACTTTCCCAATATGACACTTTACATTGTTTTGTGCTTAAACATTACAAACGTACGCAGATTTTGTTCACCTGCAATGTTTCATTAAGGCCTCACCCTTTAGCTATTACCAATGGCAACAAACAATGGGCTGCATTCCTTAACCGAAAATGGGACTGGCTTCTTTGAATAGCTCCAGCCAGCTGCATCTCAGCCTGCCATATTGCTGTAAGAGCAGTTTCAAAATATGTACGTTTCTAAGTTTAGCAGGTTGAAAGAGGGACCAGAAACCCTTGAGGGTCATCTTGGTGACCTACCGCCACGCCTGCTTCTGACGACCAGATTCCGACCATATTTTAAGTTGATGTTCAGGAGGTACCTCTGGAAACGGGAGGGTGTCGGTGCATCCGGGCCTGGCAAAGTGTCCTATGGAGAAACCAAAGTTAAACTAACATAAACATTCATAGAAGCTGCTTGGCATATTTTAGCATTTTAGTGTGTGACTACTCACAGTGCCTTCTGTATTATTGTCATCAAACTCATCACCGTATTCAAATGTTTCTGCAGAGTTCTGAATTAGAAATATAAAAAAATATTTTTAATTTTTAAAAAAATACATTTCTGCATGTAGTTTGTGTTTATATACAAATTCTTAGAGGTGCAGTGTGTAACTTTCATAAAGAATATCTTTCATATATATTTGTTAAAACTTTCTCCATGTCATGACATTTTATTATGAAACAGATCATCTGCGAAAGATCTATCTCTTCCACCTCCTTCCTGAGCTACTATTGTCCTCTGAAGTACAAAAAGAACAATCAGAGCCAGGAAGAGTGTCTTAACACTGTCAGTCAATGCTGCTAAATATGCTAATGTTAGAGAAGCAACTCACCATTATAGTAAAAATCTTCCATTATCGGTGGTAATGCTAAATAGCCTGAGCAAGACCTTACCTCATTTTACCTGGAAATGAGGTAAGATCTGGCACTATGCTACCTGAACCAAAGGGAGGTGGGGGAGTGGGGGGGGGGGGGGGGGGGGGGGGGGGGGGGGGGGGGGGTGAGCAGCGCCTCACAAGATTGAGATTGACAGCAATAAGACCCGCCTCCTGACTCTGATTGGTTGTTTCTAGTTAGGACTGGGAGCACTGGGAGATGGCAGAGGAGTCCAATTATTTCACAGATTATCTGTTTCATACCATACTATCACAATATAGTGACCATTTCAACAAATATGTAAAAAAAAAAATACTTCTTTTTTTACATATTTGTAAAACAATATGTAGCTTTAACTTTTATCTTAAAGCTGCAGATCAAAGTTACATATCTGCAGCTTTAAGGTGCATAGAGTGTCAACAGTGCATAAGAGATTTTAACGATCTTTTTGTTCAGATTGTAGAGATTTAAACCACATTGTGTAACAGACTTGTAACACAGGTTTGTAACTGGTTTCGTCACTGTACTTCAGAGCCGTTAAAGAGCAAAAAAGGTTGAGATTATAGCCCAACGAAACCTCAGCAGGTCATTGCAAAAACACATATCAAAGATTGACTGACGCCAAAAAAGAAAAAAAGAAAAAAAAAAACGTATTTCCAAAGTAACAAAGTGAATTAAAATAAATCTAAAATTCAGTTGATGAGAATTGCTTTATGCCACCTCTCATCAATTCTTCTTATGGGCAAAAAAGAAAGACACATGCTATTTGCTTGTTAGATCAACTATGCAAACATTCAAGTAAATGTGCTCAAGTTACCATAAGAATATTAAAAACTATGCTTTTTAATTTTGGGAAAATATTTGAATTAATTCTTAATTCAAAAGGAAGTAATAACTGCATCCAAGTTGAAATGTCTTGGATTTGTGAATCAGAATATAAAGAATGATTTCTAGTGCGAGCTATTGTACAAATTTCACATTTAAGCTAACAAGAGTTATCTAGCTTGATATAGAGCTCAATTTAAAAAAAAACAGAATATTTAAAAAAATCCATATTACTAACCTCCTCTAGAGACTCATCCTGGTTTTCTATGTCCAGAAGACCGTCATCCATGGACATTTCTCTATGCAGAGAGGAAGAAGACACTTGTTCAATATCTTCCTCATCCCAGGTTGAGGGCCATAGCATGTTGACTTGCTCCTCAGTGGGAGTGACATATGCAGAATACAAAGAGAAAGCATCTGCATTGTCAAACTGAGCATCTGACAGCCTATCTGCAGAGGAGCTTGGCCGGCTGGTTTGTAGAGTCAGCTTTTCTGACTTCGGCTTTTTTGTCTCGAACATCACAGTTTTCTTCTGAACGCGAGGACTTTTTTCTTCCCCCATTGAGCTCTCTCTGTTGAGGACGACTGCAACAGCATCAGACATCCTTCTGCGAGTATAGGGCTCTTCCTCGGGTACATTCTCCTTCTCCGCCTGGTCGCTTTCTGGTTCTTTAATGGGTTCGAATGTGAACTTTTGCATGTTTTTCTTGGGTGTTTTATGCTGTTGTGGCGAAAAGCCTTCAATATGAACATTCCTTTTGCTCTCTGGACTTGAGGTCTTCAAGTAAACCTCATCCTCATAGGCCGGTGGAGCACTCAATCTGTTTGATGATGGAAGATTAACGTTATGAACCCTGTATTGAATGTCTGACACTGAGTGAGTGAGTTTCTCTGCAAAAAGCGGTCCTTCGCTGACTGAACCACTAGCAACAGAATCTGTATCACTCTGACCAGGAGAGGTGCCAAAGTTGTTACCCACTGCATCAGTTTCTGCAGCGCTCGCTTCGCCTTGAAGTGAGGTAAAGTCTGGCACTGACATGCTGCGCCGATTGGCCAGGTTCCTTGGTAGTTTGGCAATCAGCTTTTTACGTGGTTTCTTCATTTTGGGTAGCTTAGTTTTCAGACGAAGATTCTCCAGAAATTTATTTTTGCCTTCCATCTTAAGTCACACCTGTCGGGAAGTAAACAAAAATGTGAAAAAGAAATCTGTTTCCCTCACACACTGTTTACATAAGAATGATACAAAGAACTACAGAGATCAAATGCATTCCTAAAAACCCCAAAATAGTGACAAAAGAAGTTGTTTGTGTTATCAAAGCAAAGGTTATAGGCACATTTCAAAAGAAGACTAGAGTGTATCCACAGTAGATTATTTACTAAAGCACGTTTCAAATCTTTATGGAGTTAGACTAGTGACGAGCGAGAAACTATTTGGATTGTCAATATAGCTGCTTACCGTTACTCTTCAAAATAATACTTCTATATTTCAAAGGAGTGACTGTTAAAACAAATTTACATTAGTTTCATTATTATGTATTTTCCATGCGTTTTTGTGTTACACATTATCCATAATTATTCAGACAAGTAGTTATTGTATTTTTAGATGCTGATTGTTGGAACTACCCCATCCTACCTAGAAACTCAAACAGAAAAATGTGACTTTTTTCCATCAAATTTAGACAAAGAAAAGCTGATTTACCTGCTTAGTCGTCCTCTTCTACACACCTTGACAGAGACACACTGAGTTAGTTTCCCACTACTTCACAATTGTTGTTTCCTGCAAATATCTCAACCATTCTAACTATGATGATCAGCAGGATTTGTTTCAGAAGCAATGTCAGTTGATAGGTGGAGATGCCACAGTGGCTGAAACTAGCAATACCAGTCACACGAGTCCTAGCTTCAGTGACTCAGAGAATGCTGCTGGTAAACTTGCCGAGGTCTGTCCGAGTTGTCCATGATGGACCGAGCTGCATATGATTTATGATATAGGAGATCAAAAAGTATCTGGTTGAGTAAATGGAGACAAATGCACAAAGAGATTACACCAACACCGAAACAGTTAAATGTTTGCTCAGAGTACAGCAGCCTGTTTTGTAAGTCTGCTGTTGATTTGTATACTTGATGGTTTATTTACATATGAGAGCATGTCTGCTTTTAGCTGCGTATACATCATGCTTCTCTGAATTCTCTTATAGGTCCAAGTGTTTAAAAATATACTTAACGCTGTAATCTAGCCTAATTCTACAGCAGAACTGTCCAAAACAATCCCAAAATACTTCAGATTGATTCTGCAACATGACTGAGGCATATGAAATGTCAGAGCTCATCTTGCACTCCGTTTCACACAGATTCATATTTGTTTACTGAGGAACACAGTTAGCCTAAGCTCCTTAAAACTGAGCATTTGTGTTTGTTAGGTATAAACTTTAGCTCTGTGTCCACACAGAAACTAATGCAACAGACCCACTGCTGTTTCCTCTCTCCCTCTCTGCTCGTCTCTGCTCTAACGGTGGAGACTAACATGACAGCAGATGTGTTTGATTCTGGGCAGAGACTTGTTCAATATTTGCTGACGTCTTAAGGAGATCAGGCCCACATGAAAGAGCCACAACTTGGCTTCTAGTTAAAAGGCAGGTTTTGGTATCAGTACAGGGCAAGATCCCCTATGGCAGGTGGCCTCAAGGCCTGCATATCACACAAATCAAACATTCCAAAAACCTTGCTCGGTTGCTCTACACATGCACACTGGATCTCATCCAAGCCCCAACACAGCTGGTCTCATGGCCAGGAAGCCAAAACATTATGCATTTTAGGGGAACATGGAAGCACACAAACAACGTGCAAGGGGAACAGGGAGGTTAGAGGGCGAATATTTGTAGCATATCATTTATTATTTGCTTAATGAATCACTAAAAGCTACTGTAAATAACAAATATCTGCCAGGTGTTGAAATTTCTTGAAGTGAATACCTTTTTTATCTAATGTAAGACGTACAATTTCTTTTTTCGTCTTAACATTTTAAAACGCCAGCTACAGCCTTCTTTTAGAAAGGCTTTCTCTCGTAAAAGGCTTTCACAAACTGAATACTCACGTGTACTCTCAAGTCAGCATCAGCTGCAAGCTAACTAACTACCTGTTGCTCAGGTTTCTGACGTCATAGTTCTATATCTGTGGCAACTCTGCTCACCTTTCAGGTGGCCCGGGGAGTTTCAGCTTATTGTGCCGTCCTGTACGGGAAGCGCGAGATCAGGTCCCATCTCCTTTGTGATTACAGATTGACTATCTATTAAAAATGCTATTAATGTTTATTTCTTTCGCTGTTTAGCTGTTATGTGTATTTATATCAGCTTACCTGTGGTAGCTTTGACCTCGACTCCACATTTTGCGTTTTTTATTTTTTATTTTTATTTTGTTTTTTTATGGAATATTACCTAAAATTAAAGCATTGTTTCAAAGCATATCTAAAAATATTTAGCAAAAAATTTTGTTGTTTATATGTTAGACCTTGTGTCGTATCATTTTTAATCTAATTTAATGTGTAATCTGCAAGTCACCGCTAGGTGGTACACTTGGTCCTATTTTCAATCAGTCGTGTGACATTAGCTTCTTTTTCAAAGGGAAACTCGACTGGTCCTCAAAACTTGCAAAGATCACTGCTACAATCTCAGTTTTATTAGTTGGCATAATAAGCAACTAGTCTGGGAGGAGGATGAAAAAAAATCCTTCAAGATTAAAGTTTCCTTCAGGTTTTGGCAGGCCCGTGCAGAGACCACTGAAAGGGCAGGTGCTCAAAAAAAAAAAAGGGCACATCTAACCGCATTCTAGGAAAGACTATTAACAAAACCACACAGCTTTCAGAGCTTAATAAAAATGATAAATTACAAAATTGTGAGACATACAATATAAGCTAAGGAAAAACTCTATATGGAGCATAACACTATGCATATGATCCACTGTGCTCTTTAATTTTCTGTAATGCTTTGTTCCATCTGTTTAATCCTATTGTCTTCCATGATTTGCGGAACATGTGCTTTTCTTCATTCAAAAAAACACGACAGCTAAAACAAAACATGGAATTTAAACTGGGAGAATACTCCAGCCATGGGTTACTCTTATACCATTTATTCTGAAAAGACCTTCCTTCTTCATTTTTAGGAAATGACAGCTCTGGTTGGCATGGTCCTTGGTTTACACAATTTTGGATAAATGCTTCATCATATTTTATGTTGAATTGCAAGACATGTGCTGGGTCATTTGGGTGTGGAAGGTCCATTAAAAATATGAATGGCTTCTCTCTGACTTGTTGCTCTGCATTTTCATCCATAGTGTTTATTTCTGACTGTTGTCCCTCTCCTTGCCTGTCTTCCTGTGTTGTTGACTGCATTTTTGTCTCCTCCTCTGATCTATCACTTTCCTTCTGTCCATCTGGGAGCAAGAAACAAACTAATCATTATTCTACACCTAAATTTAGTACATCTTAGCATAAGAAAAACACAACAGATGCCCTGTAATATTAAATATATTGTTCACTACCAAAGGTTACATGTTGATAATGTTAAGAACATTTTTTTTTTTGTTCGTACCTGCAGTACTCGTTCTGACCCAGTCGGTCAACAATCCACTACCTTTTGCTGCATCTATCAATTCTTTTCTTTTTTGTTTCTGCCGTCTTTCTTTACGTGGCATCTTTGAACTGAAAAAAGCAAAACATAATGAATTATGATAAGAACACTGTATTAACCACACTACCAATTATTTACCTTTGTGTTTAAACCAATATGTTTTTCAGTCCTTAGCACAACATAATATTAATTTCAGAGAAAAGGAGGCCTCTGCTGTGGAGCGCAATATGTTTCACAATTATTCTATTAAAAATATAATAATAACCTCAATTAAATAAAATACAATTGTGATCAATACATTTTGAATTGAAACAATTTTTAAACAAAAGTTTTGCTTAAAATTTTTTTTTTAAATTAAAATCAGAGATTTATGTCTCAAAGTGAGAAAAATTATTTGTGAACAAACTTATTTGCTCATGTCATAAATCTTTTCTTGCTATTGTAAGTTTTTGTTTGTGATTCAAAGTTTTGCTTGCTTCTCACATGACGTCGTGGGCAGGGCCGAAAATTGCAACAAAAGAATTCTGATGTGTGCAAATAAAAGTTTGTTTTGCAAAGAACTTTTTAAGTTAACAAGACAAAATTTAGTTATTTAATTAAAAAAATTAAAATAAAACTTTTTGTTTAAAAAAAATAAATCATTATAATTCAAGCAGTTTTGTAAATTCTATTCCCCTTCAAGATACATTAACCTAATGCCAGAATAAATGCAATTAATATACATTATGCAGCAAAGGAAATTAGATAATCGGACATATATTCATTATAGAGAGATGATCGGTTTTGGATCGTTGATGTGGCCCCATCAGCAATAATGAAGAATGACCGCTATCATTAGCGATACAGGGAAGAAGCTTTTTAGTTATCTTGCTTTGCTACCAAACTCGTTAGCTAACAGCTAGCTAATAGGACAACAACAACAGCCTAATGTCTGTATGATAAAATACTGAATCGATAGATAAGAACAGTTTTTCCTTACTTTTCCTTCCTTCCTCCTCCACGTTGAGCTCCGCAGTAAGCTACTGCGCAGTCTCACTGACTGAGCGGGAGGCAGCTGCGTCATGCGTCACGGACAAAAGGTCAAAGGTAACAAGGTGACCCGAAGGGCTTATTATGTTGTTTTTCTTTAAATAAAAACAACAACAACAAAAAATAATAATTTTAGTACATATCAGAGGAGGGCTTGGGAAATTAACTTTAAAAAAAAAAAAAAAAAAAAAAAATTGGACCAAAAGGGCACTTTAGGGCAAGGAGCAAAAAGGGCAGGTGCTCAAGCACCCCCAGCCCCCCCCTCTGCACGTGCCTGGGTTTTGGTGTACAGAAACCCAGTTTAACAGTAACATCACTGTTTAGTCAGCCGAAATATGAAAAAAGGCTAATTTTAAAGTGGCGGCATGATTTAGAATCCTTTCTGCATGGAGTTTGCATGTTCTCCCTATGATGTGTTTTCTATGGGTAATGTGGTTTTCTCCCACAGTCCATAAACATCACTTAGATGAATTGATTATTCTAAGTTCTCCAGAGGTATAGGTGTGTGCAAGTATGTCTCTGTGAAATGTCTGAAATATATTCAATACTTTGGTAGAAATACTTTTGGCAATGAGAAATCCATCTCATTATTTACAATTCTTAAGAAGTAAAGTTAATTAACACATTGAAACATAGGTGTTTTTCTGATAAATCAGTTTTCTCTTCAAAATGTTATCTGTTGGTAAACACACGTTTTATATACCAATTTATACTTTTATCTGAATAAGGTGCAACCAAAAAAAAAAAATAATAATTGTCGGCTTGCAGACAATTTAAATAGATGTAAGATCCATTTAATTTTCAAGACATTTTGTGAGAAAGCCTATTTTAGCTTCAATCAAGTAGTTGGCCTTTTACTCACTCTTGCATAACTGATGATTGGTATAATGGGAATGAAAACACAAAAATCTTGATTGTTTTTCTCTCTTTTATGAGTGTTTCTAAGCACATACGTGAAATATAGGATTTCTGCATCTGTAGAAGCCATATATTCCCTCAATACAATCAGAAAACCCAATGGGTCGAAAACACTATTCCTCAAAAACCTATGTTGTTTGTAACCTTTATAAATTGAGATTAAAAATATTACCCTGGGCTGTTTTATATCCTTGTTTATTATGGAAAAAACCATACACCCACATACTGTACATTTGATAGTTATTTTTACTATTCTAAAACATCTGACTCTAATTTCCTATTCAAATTTAACCCCTTACCTAAAAGTTGACTGCCCCCCTCCCCAATTTATCGTATGCAAAATTGATGAAAATGTTAATGGCGACATAAACACTTTTACAGCATGACAGGGATTCATGCCTACATACAGAAAACCTGCAGATTATTCTTTGTTGTCCCATCATTTGTAAGTGATCTGCTTTGCAGCAGTTGCTCTTTTCCATAGTAAATATCTTTTTTTAATTGTCACTACTGAAAAAACACAAGTAAAACTTCTCGGTGCAACAATGCTTCAGGAATATTTGTCTTTAAGTATTTCTGCAAGACATGACAGTTAGCAAGTATGTATGACAAAAGGACCTCCCAAATGTGGAATGCAGTTTTGATACACCCATGCTGTTTGTGCCACGACATGTCCAAGTACATGTGTTAAGACCAGGTTGTCACGATAAAATGAAGGATTTGTAAGATATTCCAAGTTAAACTCATTTAATTATGAGTGAGTTAATTATATGTGATCATAACAAGCTTAGAATTTATGTCATAATTCTTATGTAAGTTGCTTAAAAGTGACATATTTGGAAAAACATAGTTCAATCTGTTTAACTAGTTTATCAGAAATGCAACTGTAACACTGAGTACAGTATCACTGAAATTAGGTTGCTTCCTTACTTTCAATTTTGAATCCTTTTGTCTGGTTTTAGATATTGGAAAATACTTTACATTCCTAAGTATTTTTAAATGGCCTTGCAACTGAATCAAACCACTGTTCCTTACAAATATGTCCAAGAGATTATAAAGCAAGCATAAACAACTCTGTTGGCCAGAACTCCTTTCTGACCTACATGACCCAACCAGGAAGCCAGCGACCTACTGCGTATACATTTAATTGTACAACAACGCCTCCTTCTGGTAACTTTGCGGAAATACATAGACGTCTGCAAAAACAACATACTAAATCTTACCATTAAAGGCTACTGTATGGTTTCTTATGTTTTTGTTGTTTAATCCACCGAAAACCTTTATATTGCAGGTCATTATGAGAAAGTCATTTGTATGTTAAAATTGCTACTGTCTTTGAGTATTCAACTTGAGGAATAGTTTGGATGTCACTGAAAAGTAAATGTATTACAACAAATATATTATATTGATTACTTATTATTACTATTATTATTTTGTTAACTAATCTTTTTTTAAGACAAAAGCTCATTTTATTTGTACTGCAGACATGTTGCAATGTGGTCATTTTTAGCCTACAGTGTTTTGACTAACCTTTTGAAAATGCAGCATTAACCAAGTACATAAAGATGGGCAGACAGAGTTCAGATTGAGCATACACTGAGGTGTTTAATAAAGTTGACAGTTTATACTGTTTGGGACTTCACAGAAGAACAGATTCTATGAAAGAGTTGTTTACTTCATTTTATACAGAATAAGAGAGAGAGAAAAAAAACTAAATTACACATGAAAAGCCAATATTTGCACTTTTTGTGTAGAATACAAATTTTGTACAACAACATCTAGCATAGTATCTTAATTGTTCAATAAAAAGTTCACTTGAATAATTATTGTATGTTGAAAATAAAAACACATTCAAGCGAAAACAAAAATGCAGATTAACTTAAAGTCTATTTCAATTTTAAAACAAATAATTTTATTATTGGCAACAAAGTCCAGCTTGTGCCGCCAAACGGTCTGAGCACTCAAACCGAAAACAGCTTCTTTAGTTACGTGAACTATTAACTACAGACACTTACCAAACACTTAGTTCTGTTTATAAAAGCCATGAAGCAAAGCGGTGTGCTCTTGCACAGCAAAGTGAAGAAAATCCTCTCCAGAGGTTCATCGATTACCCTTTCCGTTCACATTCATTAGTTATGCACAATTTGGACGAGGACGAACAGAGCGAATTGTATCACCGTGCATTCGCTATGCAATATCTTGTGTGAGTTTGCAGTGAAGAGAGGCGGAATCTGCTCCCTTACAGATGATGTCTGCATTGTCTTTTCCTTACAGGAGTGAGAATAAATGTGGTGCAATTTCTCTTTGGAATAAGGCATTTCCTAACTGTGCATATTGGTAGAGCAACTACAAAATTCCCTGATATGTCACCAAGTGCTAAAAAAATGTGCTCAACTATGAGGCAGCCCTGCCAAGACAGGCTGATTTCTGTTGAAGTCATTTATTATTGCTATTTTCCTCTGCTGTGTTAAACTGGATTACAATAAGGGTAATTAAACACTATGGTGTATATTAATGTATCATAAAGTGTCTCGCAAAAGCAGTCAGTTGGAACTTTTCCAAAATTTGTCACATTACAACCACAAACTGCAATGGATTTTATTGGGATTTTGTGTAATTTTTACAAGTCAAACAGTAAAAATTGGGGCCCCAATTTATATTTGCTTCTTTTTCTTCAGAGGTCAGCTTTTTGAGTTTATCTGGGTGCAATGGAGGAGAAGCAGCCACTCTGGAGGAGTTGAAGATCAAGAGAACACTACAAATCTGATCTTTCAAAAAAGAGTGCCAAAAAAGGCAATTGTTGTAAGAAAGCCAGAACAAGGGCAGGCGAGGCCAAAAATGTAAGTTTTTAGTTCCCCACCCATTATCTTAACATAGATGAAAAATAGCAGGACAACCAAAGACAAATATCCAGGCTACTGTAGGATACCAAGAAATGGGATCAATGTTTCTTGAAGTCTGTCTGTCCAAGCTGACTCAGGTTGAGGTGTTTGGTAAATAACATTGGGATTAAGGTTTATTACATACCCCCAAAATTTGTGGTTGTAGTTGTGGCTAGAGGCAGAAAACACATGCCACACTTTCCAGATTTTTGTTTGTTAAAATAAAATAAATTCTCTTGCATTTCATAAGTACTGCGTTGTGTCGCTCTTTCATGCACAATCTCAATAAAATACATTAAGACCTGTGGCTGTAACGAGACACAGTGTGAAAACGTTCAGGCTGTATGAATACTTCTTACGGGAAAATGAATATGAGGAGATGGCCCAAACGAGATTGATGATAATAAAATTGTAGTCCAGTAACTTCCAGCTGTGGCACTTCAGAATAAGAGGCTAACAGTCTGACACTCTTTCCCCTGACAGCTTGTGGACTGAATATGTTTAGTAATGACATCATAGTATTTATATTTCATGTGAAGTGGGGTTAAATCTGCATAGATCTGCAATGGTGTAAACTGTGGGAAGGTTGGGGGGTTGAAGGATGCCCAAGGTTACTAACAAACACAAGACATGCCATGGAGAATGCACAGTGAAATCCGTCTCATACAGAAAAATTCTCATACAAATGTGTGCCTCTCAGCAGGAAATATAGAAATCAGTCAGTGTGCTGTTATCTGATGGATGGGTTATTCCTTTTGAAATAGAGAATAAAAACCGCCACAATCCTGTTTTTTCAGTCATTGTTAGAGTGTAACACACAGGCTGTATGCCAAAACAACTTTCAATTTCTTTGCAAATTTCTGGCTCCTATAGTTCCTACTACAAGGTGACAGCACTGTCACTAAATGGGGATAAACTTGTGATAGGATCTCTTCAGCCAATTGGGTTATTATGGGTATATACAACCACATGTGGGCCCACAAATATGATTATTTTCATCCCAAAGTTTCCAGCAGCTCTTCTGTGTTTAAATTTGTTGAGTTAAATTCCAAAAGCCATTGGCAGGATGATCCAAATGGTCTCAGAGATGGTTTTCATTCAGTTGAGTTAGAAGCAACAACAATAGAATATTCTCTGTTGTGTGAGATAAAACTGTGGGTTTGAATTGTGGCAGTAACTTCAGCACCTGATGTTAAAGCACAAGAGGTGGGAAGAAACCTTATTTCCCCCAGCCTTTTGCTCATCCTTCAAAAAAAAGAAGAAAAGTTTGACCTTACTTAATTCATCATAGAGTGTATTCAGGGCAAACAAGACAAAACCAATAATCTATAAGCAAAATATTGTCAGAGTTTATGCAGAAATGACTGAACAAAACCTTGAAATATGGACCAGTGACTTTTTTTAAGGGTCCACTCCTGTAAACTCAGCTGTAAACCACAAAAATATACTTTTCTTGAAAACGGTGTACTCACCACCCTGGCAATATATATATTAAAGTTGCTATTTACACAACAACAACAAAAAAAAGACAAAACGCTTGGCTCATATTTTGACGTTGTACAAATAGAACAGCAAACGCCCATGGCTTTTTGATTTCGGATTCAAGAATCAGCCTTTTGTGACTTTCACACCGCAACAAAGTACGATGAAAAATACAGAGTACGATGAAAAGAAAAAAAAAAAAAAGAAGACAGGCAGTATTTGAGCAAACTGCAGAGAGATTACAGCAACTGTACAACACAAAAAACCCCAGCTTTGGCTTATTTAACTAATGAACTGTTGCTCAAATGTGAACACGTTGGCTTACTAACCAGCTCAACTGGACAGGTTTGCATGATCTTAACTGTATATTTATACACTTTACTCTTTTAAATTATAAAATGAATTATCATTATTGCGATCAATTCTGATGTTATTTTACCTCCCATATTGTTGTTTAAAAGTTGTTTTAGCTTATTAAAGAGTCTTGAAAGACCTCAACATGATGTGCTCTGTGTCAAAAGATCATATGGATTAAAAAAATTTAGAGAGGCCCCCTTTTAGACCAAACTTGTGTGATTGCACCGTTGTATTTGGACATACTTTTTGACATGAACATCCTATGTAATTAGAGAGTCCTTAGCCTGAAAGCAACACAATTTTCTGGGATTGTTTGCAAACTTGCGAGCACGACAGCAAAACAGCAATTACATGTAAGTGTCTGACTAGACCAGTGGCTACAATATTCTACCGCTTATCGCTTAACAATTTTCTCTCATCTGCAGACGCCTTCTGAACTGCACCAAGTACCTGATACCACCTGCCAGTGCCCGAAATGTATTTAGATTGTTTAACCTTCCTGTATCAGTTTTAAAATTGACTTAAATATGCCCTGACATCATCTAACATTACATCCCAGAATTACAAATCGAAGTGGAGTTGAATAGTAGAATAATGTTGACAGCTATAAGGACCCTCGCTCCATCTTTTATCCCCACGTCTAATCCCTCCCTTTCTCTCTCTCTGTCTGGCTGGTGACTGCAGACCGGATCAGAGCTCCTTATGTCACCCATGAATCCATGCGCAAGCGCTTGACTGATGGGCTCTCCCTGTCTTCAGAGCCGGCAGGGGGTCTTCCCAGTCCAAGCGGGGAATGGAAGTCCGCCCGGTGGTCCTCGCGGTCGCTGCCGTCATATGAGCTGCAGGACGAGCTGAGGCTGTCAGCGGGCGAGCGTCCCAGGACTTCCTGCCGACTGGACCCTTGCTGGGGCTGCTGTGGGGGAAACCCGGATGGGGTGACCCGCTCGCGGGGCGGGGAAATGGGCTCAGACTTGATGTTTATGCTTTGGCTGGTGCTAATGGATAAGTTGGAACCCTGAGGTAAGTGACTTCCACCACTGCAGCAGAGACAAGAGGAACATCTCATTTTTAGTTTACAAAAAAAAAAAAAAATTAAAAACAGTGCTTAAAGCCAGGAGGAATATGTAAGTGAATGATTCAGAATGATATCACAGTGCACCGTGGGTGTTGCTTTTATGCGAGGGTGTCTGTAAAGTGTGCCTTTGTTTGCAAGTGTGTTACTTACACCAAAGAATTAAGAGCTGCCTGGCCTAGTTGATGCTGTTGCCATGCAGACATGGAGCCCAGAGAGAGGCCGGGAGAGCTGAAGCCCTGCAGGGAGGAGATATCCGCACTGCTCAGCGAGTACTCTGTTAAAACAAAAGCAGTCACACACTCACAAACTGAGAACTAACTCACATTTCACCTTCATAACTGTGTGCTAGCAAAAAAAAATAGCAGGAACAAGGAACGTGAACTACAAGCGGTCCCAGCTGAGGGGGCTGCTTTCGGTGTAGGGATGAGGGCAGAAGGTGCAGACTCACCAGCAGGATTGTAGGCGGTGGGCATGCCTGAGTAGACCAAGCCCTGTGGGGGTAAGCTGGGGGTGGTAACAGACACAACAGGAGTGGCAAGCGGCTGGGTGGACTGGGAACTGCTTATCCTCTGGGTGTTCTGTAGAACACAAAAGCAAGATGGAGAAAATAAATGCAACAAATATACCAGTTCAAATCCAGAAACAAAACACTGTGAGCATACTCTCATCACAGAAATTAAAAAGTACTTGAAAATATCATTTTTTTTCCTTAATTTTACACCGGACATTATCCACCACAAGGTGGCAGTGAAGCTGTGTAAGTTAGTATGTTGGGATTTTAAATTGTAAATTAAAAACCCCCAAGTAATAATCAGCAAACGTCCATCTCAGTAAATTATAACAGAAAATTCAATTTAATCCAGTGATTAACTTTATAAAGTGAACATTTTGAATTGTAGAAATTCAACTCACACAAAATGACATATTTCAAGTGTTTGTTTTTTATTTTGATGATCAAGGGACGCACTTAATAAATTCCAAAAATAAGATTCACAGAAAATTATGATATTACGTAACACCAGTAGAAACAGAAATTTCACCCTACTGCGCAGTATGTTTATGTATGTTTATTATGCAGTGTGGTATGGATGCAGCCTGTGTCCTGTCTGAGGTGTTAAGGAAGCCCAGGTAGCTTTAGTAATAGCTTCAACTATTGTACAGCTAATACAGCTGTTGTACAGTTTTGGTCTCTCATTCTCCTTTTGATTGTTACAAAAAGGAGAATGAGAGTTCGATTCAAGTCAGGCCATCTTGCTGGCTATTCAAACACAATGATACAATGAAAACTAGCCAAGTTATCAGAACTTCTGGCATTATGTGGACAGATGCCAAGTCTTGCTGGAGAACCAAATCAGCATCTCCAGAAAGCTAATCAGCAGGTGGAAGCATGAAGTGCTCCAAAAGTTCCTGCATTCACTCATGAATTCATAAAACACGCCAGTAGATAACATGACTCCCAAAATCTTCACTGACTGTGAAAATGTGGACTCTGTGCCACTAAACTGATATGCCAGACTCTGGGACCTTGATTTCAAAATGAAATGCTATATTTACTTTTACCTGAAAAGATGACTCGGTTTACAAACCAACAGCCAAGTCCTTTTTTTCTTTGGCTCAGGTAAAAATAAACAATTCTGATGTTGACTCTGGTTCTGTGGTGGTTTAACACAAGTGACGTGACTGTTGCAGTCAAAGCCCTGAATACTTCTGTGTGCATTAGTTTCTGAAGTTATGCCTCCAGGTGCAGCACACACTCTGTAAATCTCCCCCAAACTACTAAAGAGGCTTTACGTCAAAACATTTTCAAGGATCCAGTTATCCCTATTGCATTTGCATGTTTTCTACCACATTTTTCCTTCCTCTAAACTTTCCATTAGTATTATTGGATACAGCACTCTGTGGACTGTCAGCTTTACTAGCAATAAAGCTTCAGCTACATCAGTCAGTGTAATGAACCTATACAATGTTTTTACTTTTGAAATTGAATTACTGAAATAACTTAACTTATATTATTCTTAAACTGTAAACGTTCCTGTAAAATCTAAAAGTTTAGTCTAAAAAGCGCATGTGCAGATGTATTCACTAAATACATCACAATTATAAATTCCCTGTAAAATCCACCTTTTCTTATTATAGTTTTTTCCTCTAACATGTCAAACATGAGGGTAAATCCTAATGTGTAAAATAGTGAATTGGGATAGAGAAAACTCTCAAGATTCACTCTAAGTTAAATCAAATAAACATTCAGAGCATGAAAAGTCAGCGCAAGACAACAGATCGCTTTTACACTCACATAACACCAGAATGAGATGTTGCAAGAGGATAACGCAAATGACACATTTCAATTCCCAGAGTGACGCACAGAGGAGCTGCGGTGGTTTTTCAGTGTAGTGGCTGGCATGCATCCACACAAACACACCTACACAGCTCGGTGCGGTCATGCAGTGAGCTTTGCTGTGAGCTACAAAATGCACACACGGCCTAATAATCAAAAGCAGACACGCTGCAGTTTTTAAAACAATGCTATGACAAACCCTCCGTGTGTAATATAACAAACATATGCGCAGCTGCCAACGGTTGTGTTTGAAGCCGGATTGCATCATAAAGTTGATGGCTTCCTTGAATTGTTCCAACACTATCCGGCCAGATGACTTCACCAAACCCCAAGTATCTCACAGAGTGATTTCATTTCGGATGATGTAATCTTCTCTCCCTCGGAAAAAGAATATATGATTTATGTTTTTCTCATTGCTCTTCAATTGTTAGACATCAAACCATGACTGTAATATAGCAGTGTGAAAAGGATTAGCATTAGTTCTCCTCTTCCTATCACACACTCCTGCACACCCCAACTCCTGGTGACTAATATTCACATGTTTGGAATAGAGGAGCCAATTTAACAGGCCAAGGCAGTCTTCTTCACAGGGCAACCTTAATGCATGCAGTGACAAAAGCTGTTGTCTTTTACATTTTTTGAAGGAAAAGTGTCTGCTCTTTGAACACTGCCTTCAGATCAGCATGTGATTACTTGAAGCGTGTTAACATTTCAGCCATTTGCCCAGGCATTTGTCAAACTCACCAAATCCATTTCCTCCTCTTCCGACTGCCCTCGACAGAAGGAAAGAAGAGAGTTACAGAAAAGGAGCAGAGTGTTCAGGAGGGGGTAGAGGTGATAGCTATCAGGATTTTATTGTAAAAGAGACACAACTGAAAGTAAAATTGCTGATGAGTTGTGCCACCAATGCAAAATCTTACATTTTATGAGCATTTATGAACAGCTGTGCCTTAAAACCTTTAAGCAGAATAAGAAATAACTTATTCTGATACAGGATACAAACTCAAACTTTTCCCTAACATCTACTCACAATCATCATAAACTACAGATAGTTGTGTTTTTTTTCCTGTTCACCCTGACTCTTCTCTGAGCCTGAAAGTAGAAACAAGAAACCCATGTTCCATCTTTTCTTTGCTGTGGGACACACTGTGAGCAGGCCAGGGCTCCTAATACTCATCCTCAATCAATAGCTGTGGGAAGACACGACAAGGGCGACAAGATATTATCTGGCTCACACCCTGGGCCCATGATTAAGTCTTCATCTACACTCTGTCACACTGAGATGTGATTAATTTAATACCATTATGGCCTAATGACAGGCTGTCTGCAGACCTGCCACGGCAGCCACCTTCCACCGCCTCTACGGCTCAGGCAAGACTGAAGCAACCTCCAGACTGAACCTGTTTCAGATCTCAAACAATTTGTCCTGTCTGCTCTTGATGCATCCGAGGCGCAAGAATGTTCCTTCACAGGAACAGTTTGCCGTTATTGAAGCACTTGCAACATGTCAGCTTTTAGATAATATTTCACCCCTCTATTCTACTTAACAGTACCTTTGAAAACTACTCATTGAGTTCTTACTTCGTAGAACCAGCGTTCGTCGCAATTACAGCTGGAACTGTTACGAGCATGAATGCTCTTATTAAGCTCTTATTTAGACCATTACATTATGACTATGACTGTATGGCTAAGGTCTTTGTACTGGTGGAAGTCCTTTCTTCCAGAATTGCCCTTTTTTATTCCCCACCGTCTTCTCATCAATTCTGACAAGTTTCATTGTTTTCTGTTCAGAAGAGAACAGAATGCTGCCACTACAATGTTTTACTATCAGGATGATGTGCTTAAAGTATTTAAATCTGCCACAGTGTATTGCAAAATTGGTTGGGTGCTCAGAGAATATGGTTTTATGTCAATAGATTCTCACTCCTGAGCTGTGGATCTATGCAGCTCCACCAGAGTTTATCTGAACAATGCTGCTATCCGTTACCTGGCCGGTCAATTTAGGAGGACGGCCATGTCTTAGTAGGTTTGCAGCCATCTCAAATATGTTTAATTTTTGGATAATAAATAAGACAGTGCTGCTTGAGATGTGCAAATATTAAAATATCCACTGATATTGTTTTAATAATTATTCTATGATTTTAAATTTCCCACAACTTTATTGTTGACCTGGTTTGTCTCTTGGTCTTTATTGTGCATTTGGTTAATTAATGTTTATTAATAAACCTTTACAGAGAAGCTGCATTTATTCAGAGGTTACATTATAAACAAGTGTGGCTTCTGAAGCCAATTGTGCCTTTATTTAAAGGTAACAGACTCTAGGGAGCTGAATACAAATGCATGCCACCCATTTTAAAATTTTCATTGTAAATGTCTTGAAAAGTATGACTCATTTTCCTTCCACTTCATAATTATGCAGCACTTAGTGTTTGCCCATGAATAACATTGCAAAGCCCTGTATGAACCTAGAGTTCATTTCTAAGGGGTTATGACATGTTTACGACATAAGGCTGAAGGAATCTTAAAGGAAGGTTTCCTAAAGTGCAAAATGTTGATTTCACAAAGAACGTTGTTGTAGCAAGTTTAATGCAGATAAGCAAAGTCCTAAATGAGGTGATAACCTCACTTGCAAACCATGATGTGCCATGATAACATCACAGACATGTGGAGGGAAATTCTGCACATGCTTCTTCTATGAAAGTTTTCATGCAGCCTCTCAGATCCTCGGGCAGATGAAACTGGTGTGCAGAAGTGTGCTCTTCACTCACCAGTGGGGGCATCATCCCTTTGCTCGATGGAGGGATAACAACCCTCAGGTCTGGCTTGCGGCTCCCCATTCCCATGTTCCCTCCAGGAGGCGGTGGAGACTTGGTAGGCATGACTTTACCCAGGCCGTTGCCACTAGGCGTGCTGAGGAGGCTCGGCGAGCCCCTGGGGTTAACGAAGCCGTTCCCTGCAGAGACACACGGCAACAGAAACGCATCATCAAACCAGAGGGCTGTGACTGACAACACTCCCGGCCATATGAGAAACCTCTCACGCCGTCTTGTTCCACAGCTCGCATGCAGCATGCGGCGTTAAGTGTTTCCAACCCTCTGGGAAGTTTTAATCGACTCGGATAATTATCCTGCGTGTTTACAAAAATAAAATGTCCATTTCAAAATTGATGAGCCTTTCATTTTTTATTGTGAATGATTACATCAAAGGCAAGTCTTTGCATCTTGGGGATGAAGCGCAGTTCACTGGCAAATGTACTGTGACCACTAAAAAGACACAACTGGGTCTATAACAGTTGAATAAATGTTCTGCTATGCGGTTTTGTCGTGCAAACAACAGAAAAAGTGAAAGATTTTTGTCTTAATGTTTGCACCTTGGTGATCGTAGTCATTAGTCATTTCCCATATTATTATTGTTTTGTACATAACATAAATTCACACCTTTTTTCAAAACTCTTTTTCTGTTGCACAAATACTAAACTCCTGAAATTGAAGAATTTCATCTTTGCTTAGAAACAAATACTAATTGAGAATTTTTTTTTTTCCGAGTTTCAGTTCTTAAGAACTCTGTTTCATCTCTAAGGTGCATCTTTACAGTCCACAACACAATTAACAAAACTGTCTGAAACAAGAAAGTGACTTTGAGTTTCCCTGTTACAAGGACTCACTGTCCAAATGTGTCAAATTGTAGCAATGCTGTGAAATGTCTGCATCTGCTTAGTTTAAACTGCTGACATGTTTTAGCACGTCTTATAAAAAAAAAAAAATCTTGTTCCTGTTTTGCAAACCTACAATACTTTAATTTTGTTGTTCAAGTGCCGAATACTAAATGACTCCTCTGAAAAAGCTCTGCAGTTCTCTAATAGAAACCAGGCACCCAGCTGCTGAGAAAACTGAAACAAAGCATAAGTCATATTTCAAGTGCACTTGGATTTTAAAGGCAATGTGCTTTTAATGTCTGAGTGAAATTTGTCTTTGCAACCAAAGAAATGTGGTTTTATTTCTGAAAACGATGAGAACAAAAAGAAGAACTCACATTATCTTGCAAAACATCAACAGATCATTAACACTTCAACAAGTCGCAGACTTGTCCATTGTCTTCAGCGGACAGAAACACAGAGTGTGTACACGACAAAGAGGCTCGGGCGTAAAATACATAATGGAACAATGGCCCCCGCTGACTGCAGATAAGGAGAGCAACAATTCATGGCCAAATAAACAGTTATGAAGCCTACAATAGTATCTCACAGCTGAATCAACAGTGTGTACAAGCAGCTATCGCCATCAGCTCTGGCTTTGATCACACACAAGACTTGGCTGCTGCTGCAAGAAAACAGTGTTTACAGAATTAGCCGGGTAAATGTCCAAGGCTCCAAAAATAGCAAGCCTGATTAAAAACAGCCAGGATGTCATTTTGTGGGAATGAGAAGTTAGTGCAAATAGGATTTCATGTAAAGGAATGGGAGGCAATGTGGCAATTTGGCACGTAAAGACCAATCTGATAACAACTAGGGAGCAACTCCAGCAGAAGGCTGCACTGAACACAAAACATGAAGTTATTTTTTGAGGGAAAACAGGACAACAGGGATGACAAATAGGCTGTTTTCAGAACAGGCATTTTGACTTACAGGAGGAGGGAGCCACCGTCCCCGTCATTACTGGATTGTTTGTTTTAGCTCTGGAAACCACGTTACTGTTGTGATTTGTAACATCACTCCCCATATTATAAATGATTCATGCTCAGTAGGCCAGGCTCTTTTTACAGTGCATCACAAAATTATTTAAACCATTCAAATTCCTCCACATAGCTGGGGAATACAACTGTACAACCACGTCTGGGTATTTTACTGTGATTTTAAATGACAGACTTACACTAAGTAGTGCATAGTTGTAAAATGTTTTTAATATAAAAATCTGAAAACTAATGTAAATTTATATTCAGCTTCTTAACTCTGGTCCAATTAAAATCCACTGCAACTCTCTGTCAGAAAGCCACTGAAGAAAAACAAACAAAAACAAACAAACAACAAAAAAAACCCATAAGAAATCTTGTCAGCTAAAAGCAAAATGCCATGCATGGAAGAAAATTGCACATTAACCTGAACACACCATTCAAGCACTACATGGTGGTGGTAGCACCATGCTGTGGGGATGTTGTTTTTCAACAAGGAAAATGCTGCAAGCCAAAGCTTGTTTGCAAATAAGAATTGGCAAAAATGTCAGTCACTACATGGACAAAGTGACACCCTAAAACACAGGCAGTTGTTCTGAGATTTGCGTCAAGAGGCTACATACAAATACATTCTATACTTTTTGCATTTTTATTTGGAAAACATTTTTAAAACTACATGTCCTTGTCATTCCCTTCCACAGTTATATGATAATATTTGTTAGTGAACCATGCCAGTATTTAAGATGTATAAATACTTTTCCAAGGTCATGTAGCTTTAAATATGTGGCACTTTACTAAATCATAAAAGATTTACAGTGTACTTTACAAAACGATAAACAAGCACGTCAACAAGCTTGTATAGTTGTTTTTTTGTTTTGTTTTGTTTTGTTTTTTTCGGTTTCAAAGGCTTTACTTTGCTACAAAATTAAATGAGAAAACATGGCTCAAGCAGGTTATGTCTGTGACTCATCTAGACATCTTTATTGTGCAGATAAGAAAAGAAAACAACTATACAGGTAAAGCAAATATTATATACTTTTATTAATCTGTAGGAAAACATCATGTCAATGTATTGTTTTGACTTGTAATAACCACCAACATAATTATAGTACTGCTATTCAACTTTTTATACAACAAAACTGCACATGAACAGCAAAACGTCAACCAACAAATTCCCAAATGCAAGCTTTAATGAGGCTCCAGCCTATAAACCTTGTACAAAATGTATTTTGTACATTTTGATCTAATGTACAAAATACCCACAAGAAGTTCTCTACCTGCTTGATGTGTCTTAGGTGTTTTGGTTGTTTTCATTTTTTTGCTTGAATGATGTAAGTTGTTCATCTCCAAAACCAAAATGACAGGATGAATACAATGGCTGTTGTTTTTGTTATTGCATTATTACTAGGATATATTGCCAGGATCAATTATTATCTTAGTCATTTTGGATGTTTGTCTGCACTGACATCACAACCTGAGGACAGTTTGTCACCCGGTCGTCTTTCATTTTATTAAAAGACAAACACAAACATTCTGCTGTGTTTTTACAGACTGATTTAGGCTTGAAGTTTCCAACTAGACCATGTTATCTATGGAATGTGCTCCGAGATGTCTGATAAGGACTGAGCAAGATGATTATTTCCAAGCAAACGCAAGACATGTAACATGTCTTAACAAACAGCTAAACTACAAAGTTATTTCAGAGCCAAGAGCTATCGGAACCAACCACAAGTTAAGACACAGCTTGTTTCCAGCGTCTCAATTTTAATTATTCAGATTTCACCTGCCTTAAATCCTCTGCTGCTGAAACCTGTCAACACTGAAAGCAGTTTGGTTTATGATCATTGTTCTGAATTATTAACATGGTATGGGAGAAAAAAAAGAGAAGGTGTTGGTGGAGTATTACATAAGGCCCAGTGTTTACAAATGAAGCCTTCGGTTTTTATTTTCAAAATCAAGGAAAGAAAACACGGTGAGTTATTGTGCCCAGCAACCCACGTGTGTTTCTGTCAATGAGAAGAAATAATGGAAGCCAATCAAGGACAACAAAAAACAGCTTTCAACTAACATAAGCCATGCACAGATCTTTCATTGTATCTCAGAGGAATAATTCTGGGGGAAACAAATGTTGCATCACTCATCAGGATGGAATACACGTTACTCATCCAACTAACCATAGGTGGATAAATCAAAACCCACTACAGTAGAAAATTACTTTCCTAAAATAAAGGCAACATCACACAGACACCGCCCTGCTCTTGCATGACCCCATTAGCCAATGTTGAATCATACATGGTGAAGTATTTTAATGTAGAAACAAAAGTTCAAAAGCTGCCCAAGTGAAGTTAAATCAATTTTAATTTGACTTTCAGAACAATTTAAAATTACACTGTAAGTGAAGCACTTCACATAAACTTATATGTGTAAAAAACTCAGAATAACTGAGATTTAACACAAACATTAAATGCATTACACGTCTTTTAAATGCAGATACACGTATTTTGTACAAATATTTCAAAAGCTTGTACTTCTTCCAGATCAGATAATATGGTCAGCTTAAAGGTACATTGCATGCTCTTTTAAATCTTCAATCTCCACCTAAACATTCAGACCAGATGGGGACCAGCACTTGAGGTTAACTGTATGTGTACAAGTTGTAGACAGAAAACACATTTTGAGGAATAGAAACTGGCGTGAACACCATTGTGTTAGAGTATAGCTTGAAATCAACTTCAAAGAAAAGTTGTTGTGTTTTTAAAGGTGCTGATGAGCCATTATCTCTGCCACAGACAAGAACAACAGATGGCTTATTTCAGAAAATTCAGTAGCAGAAAATAGTTTGCCAGTGAATGTGGCCAATAATGCTCACAGTACATGTGAGAAAGAACACTTGAACACCTAGCAAACAATCCAGCAATTAAAGCAGTAATTACTGAACAAGGAGTGCTTGGAAATAAAAAAAAAAATCTTCCTGAGCATTGTCTTCTGACAGTTGTGACACCGTTTGAGTAGAAAAGAAATATCACACAATTTATCTTCCATCTGTCCATTTTGAAACGCCTCTGCTGTGCTCATGACTGTGACTCGTAAAAAATCAGAAGTATGTCAGGAACGGTCATCTGACATGGGGGCCAGTGCGGTTTGTTCTGCTTGTGGCCTCGACTCCTCTGCAAACATGGTACAAACAACAGCTGCAACATGTTTGCACTTTGCCAAATGCTGACGACAACGCCCCCCACCTCCTGAGGGACAAGGTCTTGGCCCCAATACGGAACCCAAACCTAAAACGATCACACCATCTTTTGATCAAATTTACTCTTTGAAACCATTGGCCTACTGTAATAGCTCCAAACGGATGACATCCATGTCAAACTATTCTTACCGAATGTCATGCTGTTCTATGAGGATATGTTGTGTTTCACCAGAAATTCTGCTGAGTCATAAGGAAAGAGTTAACTGCACCTGCTTCAACAACTCACAGAACACATTTCAGCCATGACAGCCTGTCCGGTCATTGTGTACTAAGGACTTAGTGGGATGACATGGCCTGAATAGCTGCAGGGTTATGCTGCTCTAGGCATCTTAGCCACCTTCCACAGCCTTATAGGGGCCTCCGGGGGAAGCAGATGCACCTGTTAACAGAGGTCTCCATGCAATGTCAGAAGACAACTAATTGCCGTACCTTTTTAGCAAAACGTTTTAGCACAAAGGAACAAAAACCAAGTGAATTTTATTAATTCTTTAAAAAAAAAAATTGTTTTGCATGCTATGAAAATATTATTTAGCTAATGGATGATCCATCAGACATGGTGACAAGGGTTTTGAAGCAATCTCAAATAAAATGCATCTACCCAGCCAGTGAGCTAAGCAGGAGGCCTATTGGGCAGAGGAACAGAGAGCTAATGAATCTCTCCAGGAGGACTTACCCGCTGGGCTGGAGCCCGCACCACTTGGCACTGAAAGGTCTGTGGTATCCAGCATGCCACCTAATGAGATGCACAGAGTGGATATGATTAACCATCTGCATCCTTTCTGTAAGCGAGCGGAGCATGTGATGGAGATGCCAGACCAGACGTAAGAATGTCAAGCAGAGCTCATCTTCACAGCACATGAAAGTGTGGTGTCTGTGTCCTCTTGGCAGGGGGGAATTTTAAAATATATGGTTAAGAAGAGCTACATCAGCATGTTGTTTGAGTTTGCATGCCTATAGGAGCTGAATTGATGAGTGTAGCATTTTAGTTTTGACAAGACCTTTGTCAAGCATTGAGGTGTACTTTTGGAAAGCAGATTTTATATCAGTTTTAAAAAGGCGTAAATTCTGTTAAAAGACTCCTGGTAGTTGATATCTTAGATGTAGTACATAACATTGTTTACATTGTAAGTGTCTTCACTTAGTATACAAAGAGATTAGTTATTCCTAAGGACTAAACCTAATGGGCCATCAAGGAGGGGTAGAGACTAAAGTGGATTGCTCTTACTTTATAAGAACCCAAATCTCTAAAATCTCATAGCGGTCTAGTCAAAAATTGTTTTACAAACATTTAAATTGTTGTCATGCTTGAATTAGGTAGTTACTTATACTGCCAATTGTTCATAGAGCAACTGAAGAAAGGAGGTGGTGGTACATTCATTATCTTCCTGTGTAGAATAAATAGAGCATTTTCTGTCAGACTAACTCTGTAAGAAAAGTAAAGCTTTTTCAAAAAGCCAAAATATTACAGAGCTATAACTGAATGCTGTTTTAACACTAGTTTTTATCCTGCATTATTTTTTATGTTTCGGTTTTTATCTTCATTCTAAATTCCTCACCTGTTCAACTTGTGTTTCAAGTAGGAACAAGATTGGGGGTACGTGTCCTCACTTTCTTGTATAAATCATGATAGAGTTCCTTGAAAATAACAGTCCAATACAAACGTGATGTTTGTGAGTAGAATTGCTTTAAGCCCATACAAACTAGCCTTGCTCTTTCCCCCACGTAGACCAGCCATTAGCTTAGACCTCCAGGAACAACTGATATGGATTTATACCAAATGAGAACATCAAAGGAGTTATTATGGGCAGGTAAAATGCTAACTTTGTATACATTTCAAACCCAACCTCACTATAAAAATCTCATTAGACGTACTTTTCCAGCTTTTGAATCGTTAGTGTGACGCAAAATGAAAAGAGAACATTAAAATGGTGAAAGAAGCAAAAGACAAAGAGGAAATGTTTTGAAGAACGGCCGTTTAGTACATGGGGGTTGCTAGCCAATTCTAATGTGTGGTTAAAGCTCATTGAGATATTTCACACCTTGTTAAGTGCACTTACTCTGTGCGCAGTGCAGAAAAACCTTATGAGAGCCATTTTGATTGACTGAGTCAGACAAGTTATACAAGTAGTAGTTCATTTGACATCATTTTTCCACCAAGCTCATAAAGTAAGCTGTGACGATGGGAATTTTAGAGTGAAATATCTATATCTATATCTCTCTATGCTATATAGAAAGAGAAAGATTTTTGGCAATATTTTTTCATACTTTGCTATTTTGTTACGATGCGTAACCATAGCAATAGGGTAGTTTACAACAAGGAGGAGCTCATTAACATGGGAAAAGCTGAAATAATATCACAACTGAAGCCAGAAATCCCAGAGAAGTTGAAACGGAGGCGTTTTGGATGCAGAGAAGGAGCAAAGAGGGGAGAGATGTTCAAACCTTCTCTTTAATCCATCAAAATGGGCAATGTGATATTGATAGCTAACAAGATGGATGAACATTTAGCTCTGACTCAGAAAAAATACAGGGAATCCAAGGTAATGTGTGTTATTGAGACGTAGGTGCAGGGTCCAACGTCTGTCTGCCAGGCTTCCTAATTATACTGTACTTACTATCTATCTATCTATCTATCTATCTATCTATCTATCTATCTATCTATCTAACTGAGATCTATATGAGAAAATCTGGGAAAAAAAATTAAAAAACAAGAGTATTTTCAATAGTCACAAAGCTACAGCTAACAAATAGTTAGAGCCCACTAATTAATACAGCATATGTTCTTCATGACACAATCTGGGAATTAAGAAATTAGTAGTACTGTAGAGAATCACATTCACGTTTTCCCCAGGCTTTCAGTATTTATGCTTCTAAATTAAGAAAGCATTTTATCACTGCCACAGCCAGAGTGAGTATTGGAAGTGAAAACCAAAAACTAAAAACATCTATCGGAACTTGATTCACCACTGAAGAAATATCTTTTTATTTCTTGTTTACTAACCTGCACTTCCTGCACTGGTGGGCCTCTGAGATCCTCCACCGGAGACGACATTCCTGTGCAGGGAGGCCTGCGGAGGGGACAGCATCCCGCTCTCATTCAGCGAAGCTGTTGCTGCTGCCAGGGCCTGGCTGCCCAGATTCCCTCCCGCCTGGTACATGGCATTAGGATTGGACACGGGCACCGCCACATGCATGGAGAAGTTCTGCTGAGGCAACGCCGTGGGCTGGAGCAGGAGACACACAGATAAATATTTACACACAGCAC
The DNA here is from genome assembly GCF_002775205.1 of Xiphophorus maculatus. Lineage (NCBI taxonomy): Eukaryota > Metazoa > Chordata > Actinopteri > Cyprinodontiformes > Poeciliidae > Xiphophorus > Xiphophorus maculatus. Next base: position 10,942,996 of record NC_036444.1, read on the forward strand.
ATACCAAATCCAAGTTCTGATGTGTGGTTGACTGTCAGTTGTCATAGCAACATCAACAGACAGTTCCTGCAAAGAGGGGGATTTAAAGAGCTAATACATTTACAAAGATCAGAAACCTTCCCAAAAATGTCTAAAGTAAATGTGCTCCATTAAAACATTTTCAATCAATCGTCTGCTAAACATCAATAAGAAGGTACAAAGGAGAAGCTCAACAAACTGGAATTATCATTCAAAAGTTAATTTGCTTCGAATATTTACTACAAAACATCAAACATTTAAAGATTTATTACTCAAGTAAAATATTTCAAATGTGTATTTGTTAGTTTTAATTAACTGCTAAAGAAAACAAAAAAATAAGTTTCTTTGACTTGAATTATAAAATGGCTAGTGACAAGAAAGATGCAGAACTGTTAACCTATTATAAGTGCATGTCCATGTAATGCAATCTGTACTTTGCTGGAACCACCATCAGTATGTGTATGAATGGTGAATGACTGATTGTAGTGTAAAGTGCTTTGGAGTCCTCTTACTTAATAAAGCACTATACAAATGCAGGTCATTCCAAATTTTTAGCAATAACCTTTTGTGTCAATAAATGTAAAATTGGACAACTGTCGAAACAGTGAATGTGTAATCAATAACAGAATAATATAACATATTTCCTATTGGTTATGTGTCATATTCTAAATTCCTCACTTTTCATTAGCATCAAGCCTTAATCATCAAAATACCTAGAAATAAATAGGTGCAATATATTAGTCTGTGTCTAACTGAATCTTTAATATATATATATAAATACTGAATTACTGAAATAAAATAACATTTTCATGATTTTCTCATTTTTGTACCTGTGAATGGATAAATGCATAAAAAATCATGATCTTTTAAATACAGATGAACTCTCATACGTCCATGACATACACACACACACACACACACACACACACACACCCGCACGCCTACACTCACGCACAAAAAAACAGACAACACAAACAAAAGAGAAAATACAAAACCAAAGTCATGCATACTGTGACGACTGTGGCATTGCAGCAATCAGCACTTCTGAAGTAACCTTACCTTTTAAAATAAAAATAAAAACCTCTTTCTTCAGAATGATTTTTTTTTCACCACAACAGAAACCAGCTGCAGAGGAGGCTATAACGTACAAGAATCTCAGTTCATTTGCATCGTCTTCCGAAGTGCTGACTTTGCAAAGCCTCGAGTGGAAAACAACAGGTGCATTTCATCGCAATATCATCCAGTGAGCCGGGTGGGTGCTGACATTAGTTTGTTAATGGCAAAGTAAGAGTCTTTAAATAAAATTAAATAAATGGTCGTTTAGTAAGAAAGAATATGTTCTTGCCCAGTCCTAATTTTTTTTTAAATGAAACCCTGCCTCTTTTAAGAAAATCACTCAAGAATTTTACTGCTTAATGTTATTTTGCAATCTTGACTTTTAACTAGCATGCCATTGATATTATAACAGGAGTACTTGAAATACATATTAATTATTGAAGTATTTATAGCACGATGTTATGTGTTAAAATAGTTAGTGCTCTCTCAAATTTATAGGAACCATCCCCTTGATAATAGGCTGTAATCTGTTTAGCAGAAACATGCAACATTTCATCTGCTAATGAAATGAAATCTGGTAAGGGTGTGCCAAAACATTAGCTGCAAAATAAATCAACTGAAGGAAAAAATGCAACCCCACAAAAGGGTATTAGTCTTAAGGAAGTGTAGTTCTGACACTAGTTAACTAGAGAGCAACAAAAAGATAAATAAATAAAAAGGAAAAAAATCCTTTTGTGCCACAAAGCCAAGCAAGAAAGTTGCATTTACAGTACTTACGATTTTATGATTTCTCATCATATTATCAAACTCCTCATTAATTTTTTTATACTTTTCTTCTGTGTGAGGAGTGAGGACATATGAGGCATCGGGGTCCGGGCTATCACAACCTCTGTGTTCTTTCTTGTTTAGCGCCTGTGGTGAACATCAACATAAAGACAAAAAATCAACACAAAATAGCAGGAGACAAAAAGAAGTACTTACACCACAGCGCTTGTACATTAAATCACTGTCTTCGCTTAGTTTGCCGAAATGGTCATCCATGAGGGGGCTGTGCCCGAAACAGTCATCAGCATCGGGACTAGCACAGTCATTTTGGCCTTTGTTTCTCAATTTCTGAAATGAAATTGCACAGTTGAACAGACATAGTATGCAAGATGCTTTTGTTGTGATTTTTTTTGTTTGTTTTTTGTCTATTATTTTTCAGTTACAGTGCTGTGCATAAAAAAAAATATGGGGCTTCTTGATATCGTTATAGAGGCGTCTAATCTGAGTGGAAATAAATTCTGTAGGCAGAAACATACAGAAGGAATACTGAAGCACAAGATGTGCGACAGATGGTGTGACTCCCACAGAGGCCTTCTTTAACAGCATTATTGAGCCAAGTTGGGAGCGCACTAAGACGCAGACTTAAATTTTAAATCACATGAGAAGCAAAGAATGTTGTCTGAGGTGCTTAAGACATCTGACCCAAAGTCTGAGTGAACAATGCTTTTAAAAGTCGAAAGGTTGCACAGAAATATGATTTTTTAAAATTATCTTTTCTTTTTCGCTCAATGCAAGTTGAAGTTGACAATTCTCACTTCTAAAACCACAGCTGACACTTCTGGGCTGTCCAGTGCTTCAGCGTCAGTGTTCTGGTTAAAGGCTTGTTAGTTGCAGAAGAACAGACATTGCTGTCAAAACTATGACAGCAATGCTGTATTTTTTGACAAATGTTTTATACCTTTACTTAGAGCAGGGGTCTCAAACTCCAGTCTTCGAGGGCCGCAGACCTACAGTTTTTAGATGCGCCACAGGTACAAAACACTGGAATGAAATGGCTTAATTACCTCCTCCTTGTGTAGATCAGTTCTCTGAGCCCTGCTAATGACCTAATTATTCTACTCAGGTGTGGTGCAGCAGAGGCACATCTAAAAGTTGCAGGACTGCGGCCCTCGAGGACTGGAGTTTGAGACCCCTGACTTAGAGTCTTTCACAAGTCCATAATTAAATAATGACACCACTGGAAGACTAAAAACACAAACCTCAATGCATTTTATTTTTGTTTTGGACAATTAAAGAGAAAATGTGTTGTCCGTACTTTTGCAAAGACATCTGACCCAATCTAATTCAGATGAAATGGGGAGCTGTTCTGAAATGTGTAAGTTATGTAACAACCTTCTAATTGGATTCAGAGCAATACTTAGGCTACACTATTCCAACTCATGAAAATACTTTGATCAAATGCATCCAATTGTAGAGCTGCAGATTTTCTTCCAGAATTGTCCTGAACACCCTCGTCTGTTTTTTCTTTAACTATCATCCATTGCCTTGTTTCTACTGAAAAAAACTGCATCCCCTCATCACGATGATGCTACCAACACTTTTCTGTGTGAATGGTGTATTCAGGATGCCCAAAAAGTTAGATTTAATGACCACTAATGCTAATCTCTCCATTTTTAAATGATGGATTGAGTGTTAAAGAAAACTCTGAAGGCAGTTGGTTCAAAAGTGGTGCATTTAGCAGCATCTACATATGTACTTTATATTTCACTTCATGATTATGCACCAGGGTACTTTGTTTTAGTTTGTCACAATAAAACGCAATGTATTGCACTAAAGCTTGTGGTTAAAAGTTGTCAAAATTTAAATTAGTCCAAGTGATAGCAGTACTTTTGCAAGGTGTTATGAGCCTGCATTTGTGTCAGCTAAAATCAGCCCATTGTAGCTGACTTATTGTGTTTCAGCTACAATTGGGCCACTCTGACCTGAACTGTGTATAACTTGGATATCATGAATGAAAAATTCAGTTATCGTATTTTTTTCAATAGATTTAGCTAAGAACAGATTTATAGAGTTGACATCAAATTTAAAGAGTTTGTGAGTGCACAATGTGGTAACATCACAAAGAGGCTTCTGGCGAGTGAGAAACATGTGGAACAAGTCAACAAATATCCCTGATGTTATGTTCCCATGCTCCCCTTCGCACAGACTCGTCTCTGCTCCTCATTACAGCTCTGAATAGCAGCGTTAACAAGACTCGCTGACAGCATATGACAGCTTGTGATATTGAGGAAGTGTACATCAAAAACATGATTTATGTGCCGGTCTCAAGACTCCTCTATCAGGCGGCCACAGGTCCACGGCAGGGCCCTGCCCTGTCTGCGCGCCGTCTTGGAGGCCTCGTCTCTACAGGAAGGTCACCAACTCCTGTGGATGCGGGGGTCGGAGCGCGAGCCAGGGAAGGGGAAACCTACAAGCTCTAATGAGACCTCACTCTCTGTTTCTGGTCCTCATCACCCAGCGAAGTTGAAAATGTGTGCATGTGTGGGTGAGTGTATGTGTGTGAAACAGAAACTGTATATGTGGTGCACGTGTGTATGATATGTGTGGAAGTTGAGGGGGAGGGGGCGCCTCTACAGCTGCTGCATCCTCTGACAAGCGATGTGACAGTGCGTTTAGGTTTGTGCAGACAATGCGGCTAACCCAGCTCTGCTCACCACAACCTCAGCATGAGCTGCATTTCCTAAAACCTGTTCCTTGGCTCCGTTAAACTCCTGCATAATTCCCCGGCTCATTATGGCTGGATGGTGCCAAAGTCTCAAACTGCTCCCTTCGCCTAAATTCATTCTGGTGCATGAGGGTTTTTTGAGAGCTGTGTATTTTCGGGGCACAATAAACAATGTTAATATGCATACTGCGCATGGAAAATATGCTGCTGTTTGACAGCTGTGATAGAAAATAAGGAAGTTCAGAGAAAAAAAAAATACACCCACATAAGTGTCCACAATGCCCAGAGGACCGCAAGAGAGAGAAGCCCTCTGGATAATGAATGACCATTGCTGTACCACAGATGCATTACTGTTTGGTGTGGTACAGAGCAGAGGCATTCTTCTCATTCTAAGAAAACGCCTTGCTGGTTCATTTCCTGTTTACTAAAACGGCCCTCTTTAGTTAGGGTCCTGAAAGGCCTGTGTTTACTGAAGTCAAACTATGCACTTTCACCACCAGTGAGTCAAAGATCTGGTCTCAACCTGCAAATTTAGGTTTCAACCTGCTCATTATGGGAATATGTTGGTCACATTGGTCGAGATGGGCAGATCTGCTCTGCTTTCACAACAAGTCTGGCCAGGCTTCAGCACACCACACCCATTGGCAAAAGCCATTTGGGGAGGTGTTGTTAGCAGTAGTTTAAGTGAGTCCCTACCAAACCATGGCAATCAAGGGTAAATCTGCTCACAAAGTTGTCCTGATCAGTTTTAGGTCCATTCTTATTTATTTTAATACTGCATACAATGATCTAAAATATGAGCTAATCGTTTAAATAGGACTTGTGAAATATTTCTCCAATCTTTATCAAGTTTCTACTTTGTTCTTGGCTGCCTTTAAACCATGTAACACAGACCTAAAAATTATTCAGTCATAAAAAGGCCCATAAAAGGAGGGAAAGAGCTTGTGTCTTTTTTAGATATCTTGGGATCTTACTAGTACTAGCACTCTACTGCTACAAAATGTAAAAAAAAATAATAATAATAATAATTTGTTTTCACTTTGTTAGAATAGTACTTTAAAAATATCAAAAATAAGATACTTTGATAAGACAGCACAGATTATTCCTAAAATGCTACCATACATACAATAAATGAGTCCATCTCCAGAGGTTATATAGTATTGGGTTGTGTCAAAAAAGCAAAGCACATTTAATATTTTCATTTATGAGTGAGTTAAGCAGAATGTATTATTGTAGGCCATGTGATTATGATGGAATGCAGATTTTATTTTACAATAACAGTTTTATAATAATTTTTTTTTTTTTTACTTTTGTAGGAAACATGTAAAACTGTTGTTCTCACATCATAAAAGTAATAGAAGTGTATTTTAAGAACTTTACAAAAGATTACATTTCTTCAATACATTCCACGTATTTTTCAAAAACTCAGTCACTTAATTTGTTGGAGTGCGGAAAATAAAGTTCATCAAGTTTAAATAGAAGTTTTCTATGTAGAGAGTGGTTATTGAGCCTTACTGTTAAAAATTACAGTTGCATTGGGTCTAAAAAAAATTGTAGGTTTAAGTCATTAATTTTGCTTATAAGTTGAAAGTGTTTCTAAAAGGGGATTTACTCATCTGGAGTGGATCTGAGATTTTGAGCTTATAGATTTCAATTTATGTACCTTTGAAAATAAGTTTAAGAATATCAATAGTAGATGATCAATTAAATATGCATCTCTCTTGTCAAGTTCTGTTTCCCAAAGATACAGTCACATTAGTCAGCTGATTGAAATATTTTTTTAGACCTGCAATTTCTCCAGCTTCAAAATGTCCAGCTTTCTTTATGTATAAGGACGTTCCACATAGGCTGTCATGTTTTAGGACACAAACTGCAACTTTTCACTAAAATCTTCTCATTGCTTAATCAGAACTTCATGTGTTCAACAGAATCAACTAATGTTTTGATATCCTTGAAATGCATGCCGCTCCTTCTCACCCAGCCTGACATTTTCCACAACTTCTAGTAAACGGATCACTGAGTAAGCACATGGCCAAGCAGGTGTACATCTTCCAAACACCTGTCAAGACCTCGCTCCACATGCTTGGCCAATCACTGGCAACCCTGCAGAGACATGACCAAAGCAGGGGGCAGCCCTAAAGCCCACCCTAACACAGAGCAGGGCTGTTCTCACACGTCAGAGCTGTTTGCTGCTCCAGACCTCCGTTCCCTTGTTTTCACATTATGAAAGCAGCTTTCAAATAGCTTTTACATGTTGAATTTCGCTGTGGGGATTGCACTTTGTAAAGTATATTCAGCTATACACAAATAGAGCTCTGACGAGGATTTTTAAACAGCATGTCCAGGAAGAATATGCATGTGTAAGAAGGAAGAGACACAAATACAAGGAAACGCGGGTCATCAGTTCATAAGGCCCTAAAAGACTCACAAAGATGGGTAAGAACAAGGACAGTTGGTATTTTCTCAGAGCAGCATAAATGGGCTACGAAATTTGTTTTTTCCATTAATAAATAAAAGCTACACTTCATGCTTCTGTCTATTAGTGCATCAGTGCAGGTCCATCAGTTTGCTTATACTCATACTTCAGTCTTCCTTAAAAAATATTTTCCATCGCACAAGGCCTTGAAGTTCTCTCATCCAAAAGAAAACATCTTTCTCTCATCTTGGTCTGAGCTCTGGTTATTAACCTTGCTGTTGCCATGGGAAACATTCGGCACAGTAATTGCCTCCTCAGGTTTTCAGTTTGGACTCAGGACAGAAGGCTTTAGAGCAGCGTTTGGTAACCTTGGATGCCACTTTGATTTAATTTTAAGATAGACTATTACCTTTCTACAGTAAAATGAGCAATTCACAGTCCATATATAAGTAATTTAGGGTCACAGCACACGATTTGCATCCCAGTGATAAACTTTGAATCTTTTTTTCTTTGCAATTAGTCACATTTTTACATCATACTTCACAAATTTGGTTAATTTGGAAGAGTGACAAGAAGAACACCAGAAGGAGTAGAGGTAGACATTCCCCATAAATGATGTAGGAGACATGGCAAACAAAAGAAGGTGACCTGGTGATATTAAATCAAAACTACATTTCTTTGCCTACATGTAAAAATTGAAAAATTGAAAAACTGATACTGCACATCACCCTGAACACATTGTCCCCAAGATGAAACATGGTGGTCGCAGCATCATGCTTTTATTCTGAAAGGACACAAAGGCTATTTGTAGCAAGAGGAATACTTAGCTAAAGGAATACAGCTAAGTACAGGAAAATCCTGTCTGAAGGAGGTTTACAAGACAATAACTGATCTGACATCAATATCTGTAATGGTCCCGATATTGAAAAAAAATCTAGATTGAAATCTAGATCTCACCAAAACTATAAGGCTGCATTTAATTTTGTAGAATAACAAATGTCGCTATTCCTTTCAGTTCACAATTATGTTCTACTTTGTGTGTAGTCTGTTCCACAAAATCCCAATAACAGATCGCAGCTTTGTTATAAGTTCAGTCCCTACTTCTGCGTGGCACTGCACTTAAGCTGACCTGTGACTGGTACACCACAGTACAGATACAAACCCACTTCTTTTCAAAGCAACCTGTAGTAATAAAGTGGTGCACATCATGAATATTTAATTCATGCAATGTTTGTTCCTGCCTACCCTTAAGTACACAGAAGCTATATTTTAACCAGTTATGCAGCGGCCAGCCCCCGCCTCATTTTCCCCTGCCCTCTTTGCGCTGCAGAGCCGTGAATTAGCCCTTGTGCCTGCGTCCGCACCATGCAAGGTAGCGTGTTAATCCTTATGACATCACTATTGTGTCCGGGCTGTTCCATATAATGTGCTTATCAAAGGGCTTCTTTGAGTGTGAACGCACTGGGAAATCATCACAGGGAGGTGGCTGATAGGAAAGCTTTTATCTGCTGAGAAATATTTTTTCTCTTACATAATATCTTAAGAGACTTTCACCACCATCATGTTCTCTTTCCCCTGCGGTGATGCAGTCCCCACTTAAGGGGAATAAAAGCCTCTTTGGTTTGGTTTCTATGCACAGTACGGCATGGTCCAGCACTAGGTTGCTGTAATGAAGAAGTCCTCCTTTCTCCCTCCATTCCCCACTACATGCTGTGAGATGAGAGCAGAGGCCTATAAGACAAGGAGACTGCTGTAATTCCCAGACATATCTTGTTTAATCTCATGACCATTCCACATTACAGAGCGGACTGATACCAGGATATGAGGCTGGCTTCATATCCTTCCTTTAGCACACTCCATTGTCTAGTTACTCAGAGGACAGGAAGCAGCACGAACAGAAGGAGGAGGAAGAGGGGGAGGAGGGAGGCCCTTAACTTGACTGTCTGCTTTACATGTTGATGCTGTTCTCTCCAAGCTCTCAGTAAAATTTGCCCTAATTTTGTTAAAAGTTCAGTGATTATAAAGATGAGATGATTTCCAGAAAGCAGAGAAAAGATGGAAAGGACATATTCCTTCCACTTTTTTAAAATCATGTACTACTTAAAATGACAAAAATAAATAAATAAAAAACAGTGCCAAGCAAAGGTTAATGCGTCATCTGGCTGACTTAAGAACATGTTAACATTATGTGCAAAACAGTTTTTCATTTTAGCGATGTTTTTACAGATGCACTAAAAGTTCAGGTCGTGATCAGAATCAGACAATTTTCAGGTTGATCGACCCTGACTGACACACAAAACCAATTCATCTTTTTCTGCTCAGTCATCTCACCACACACAAAGTGCTATCAGGTCATAGTAACAACACTCTTTGGTAAGGAAGATGTTACTGTGGGAGGAAAACTGAAAATGATCCAGTATCAGTTTTAGTGAGGTATTTGAGAATGGAGCTAGAGATGTAAGAATTTCTAAGATATGTGTGAGAATTATTCAGGCTGTTAAAGAGCAATCCTTTCTGCAGACAAAAGGAAGACTGACTGTAGCATAGCAAAGTTGGTCTATTATTCTTTTGAGCTTTCAACCTTAATTTGTAATATAATGTGCTGGACTTGGAAAAAGTTGGCACCCCACGGAAATGTCCAAAGGTCAAGTTCTGATCTCAGGTTTACAAAAACCTGAGAACCTGAGATCAGAACTTTCCCACAAAATTCTGTTTGGCTCAACTACAAATGTTTTATGTATACATGGAAGATTTTTTCATTAGTTGCTAAAGACTATCTGCATCTAGAAATGTCACTGTTAAATGGTGTCTTATATTAGACATATGTTGTGATTTCACAAAATATGTGAAAACTTCTTTGCATGAGTGAAGTTATCAAAATAGCCTTAGCTGGTAGACCAGAGAGAGGAAAATGTCAAATCAAATTATAAAATTAAAACAAAGAAAAAGCAAGTAGTAAAAATGAAAACACATAAAATCTTCACTGTTCAAAATGAAAACTGAATACATCTAAAACTGATACATGTTGATGTGTAGCTTGTTGAAACTCTCCACTCTCTACCTCCCCATCTTTCTTACTCTCTGGTCATTGAATGGATCATTAGCTGTCAGGGCCATTGAAACCATACCCTCCAACCCTGAACTCTCATTCCTGCTGGCCTCTAAAATATTCATAAGGACAATTAGAAGTTCCGATAAGACGAGTGCGGAGGGCCGGGGTTGGGGGAGTGCGCGGCAGAGAGGGCAGGATGTGCCAGCAGGACGTCTGTTCTGCAACACTCTATACCCTGACCACAGACCTGTCCTCATCAATCTGAGACACAGCAGCCACCCTCTTTGCCCCCAGTCAGGCCGTGCAGCCAGGAGAGGATGGCATGGTTCCAACAACCCCCCCCAACCTGAACACCCCTATCCCACCAGGCTTTGCTCCATCATCGCCTTTGGGCAGGAGGGACTGGCCACGCAGCTTGAACGGTAGGAGGAGGGGGGCACAAGGGCAATCTGACTGCTGTTCGAGCTAACACACATAGGCTGTTGTGCACAAAAGAAAGAACTTGATTCAGCCACACAGCAAGGTCACTGAGCATAGACGGAGGACTCATGGTTTGTGGTTCAAATATTTGTTAGCCTAACTTGCATCTCTTTTGGTTCCAAATAGATCAAACTGAATTAGACTGGTGACCTATTTCATGTGGTTCGTGCCACAGATGAGCACGGAATTAAAATAAATTATTGTTAGATGCAATGGGACACACTTCAAAACTTTAAATTCAGATTAATTATTACAATTTCTCTCAGACAAGAATAGAAAACAGCATTTGAAATATTTAGTTCTGCTTTTCTGCTGTTAGCAGACATTTTTTTAATTATAATTATATTAGAACCAAAGACTACATTGTGCTGGTTTTACAAAGGGTTTCACTATTATGTTAAAAATAAGACAAAATTCTTATGGAATTATTATTATAAGCCATGTTTAGCTCTTAAAGCAGCAGCTAGCATGATTAGTGCTGTTAGCATGGCTGGCAAGACTGAAAAGGTCATTATGTTTACTCCCAAGAGAGTGTAGAATATTTACGCAGTAGGCCACTTATGTATCTTTCAAAAACAAAAGAAAGTTTTGGTTTTAGATAATTTTCCATCCCCGTCTTCTAAACATTTTCATGCTTCATCATTTTGTCATCAAGAACACGTTGGGTTGATGGTGAAGAGTTTTAAAGAACACAATATGGTTTTTGCTGGTGTTTTAGATCTATATTTTGAGATTGACTGTTGTTATTTAGGAAAACAATTATACAAGTAATTTCTGTTCCGGAAAACAAATGGCTTAAAACAACGTACATTGTTCGTGGCCTGTGCTGTTGAGTCTCTTTTCATTGTAAGCTCTTTGAAAGACCCTCAGTCTGAAATGAGACATACGCGATGTAGCTGAGAGGGTAGGAAAAAAAAGGCTCTGACGTCAATGAAGCATGACATGTGCCAAGCAAAAATCTCTTAGCAGTAACCTGGTAACAAGCAACATTCACACACACACACACACACACACACACACACACACACACACACACACCCGCAGACACAAACACACACAGACAGAGCGGGAACATAATAAAACAATGAGATGCAGCACATGATGGGTTTCAAACTGCACACAAAGAAGGCCCGGTAATAGAGTTTGGCCATTCAACAAGTTAAAGAGGACAGGAAAAACAGGAAATCATATTTACTCTTCAGTAAACTAAAAAAATGAAACAAAATAAACTTAAGCTCCTTATATTAGATAACAAATTTTACAGTAGTATGCAGTACTATGATTTAACTAAACAAAATTTCAACCAAATGTTTCATTACACTCACATGGAAGCTGGGTGACCCTTTTTTCCTCTAAAGACCCAGAGGAAAACGAGTCCTTGTCCTATTAAAAGGGGCACTTTGAAACCCAGCGTGTTGCTCACAATGGAACAATTAACTCTGCCCGCATTGGAGAAGATTTTTCTAAAAACTCTCAGCAGACAACTTCAAAAAAGATATCAGCTTGAAGATGTAAGGTTCTAGGCTGAGGGGAGAGAGTTAAATGTAGCATTGACACCACTGTGTTTCTCCATGCAAACTAACATAACCACAAGTTATATGTAACTAATAGAAAGGCCGTCAAGAAAAGCTCCTGATTCTATTTGCCTACAATGTTTGTGGTCTATTTTTAGCCTGTCTAGTACAAAATTCCAAAAATACACACCACTGCTGTTTGAACAGAAAGTATTTGTTTTAACTTGTAACATAGCCTAATTCCAGAACTGACCTGAACTGAAACACTGACCTATGGGTAAAATGTCTTGTCTCAAGTACACTGATCACTGAGGTCACACAATAAACAGGAAGTGGCTCATTTTTACAACACTCAGCCCAGAGGAAGATGTGGTAAAAGGATCACAGAAACATTGACAGCTGTATGTTGCTGCATTAAAAACAAATCCTCTCAAGATAAAAAAAAAACAAAAAAAAAACAGCTTAACAGATTTTGAATTTATATTCCAACAAGTGAACAACTCCATTGCAATAACATGGCACAGCAGAAAATATGATTCTAGTTCAAAGGATCTGGAGGACTGAATCCGCCAGATTGTTTAGAAACACTTTTAAAAGTAAAAAGTACAGATGAAACAGTGACTGATTTTAATGTTTACAGTGATAGAATTCAGCCTGTGTTGTCGATTTAAAATGAAACAACAATTAAAACTGTACTTGAGCCTTTTGATTGTTCATCAACTGTATTGTCTCAGATGTGTAACCCCAGACACAAGCAGAAAGCACTGAAAGTAAAGCAGCTGTTTTAACCTCCAAAAAGCACATGTTAACCGTAGCTGTACAAAAGTCTTCTCTAACTGTCCAAACAATGTCTCTTTTAAGATTTTATTGTCCCTATAATTTGTCTAGCAGCTACTGTTGGACTTACTTGTAGACGAATGCTCGCAGTTTTTGGGATGGCCTGGTTGGCCTGTTCAACGTGTTACCAAATAAATATTTTGGACTTTGTTCATACATTTTAGGACAGCTAAAATAATTGTATATAATTGTAACTAAAACATACGCTTTAAAATGGGGACCATAATCCACTCTAGTTCTCTCTCCACCCAACAAAAGTTTGAAATACTTGTTGTGTGTTTGTTCATTTCTCTGTGACACCGATTAATAAAATACCATTAACAAATTTGCTACCTTTGTTAATAACTGCTTGTAAAACTCTCAAAATGAGCTAGATGCCTTTTGCACCAGAAGTGATACTCCGCACACAGAAAGCAAACATAAATGCATCCTGCATTTATGTTTCGGATTCAGTCGTTTGTGAACATCTCGTAAATGTCCTGCATCTTTTGCACAAATCTCATATGTTAGGCTTGTGCTTATTTCAATGGCATTACAATCACTGCTTTAAAACAAACAGAAATGTTGCAAATCTAAGCTTATTACTAAAAATAATTCCATAACATCACATTCCTAATTGTGAGCTGTTCAAATACCAGTTAAAAAGTAATATGATGACCTGGGATAAACGCAACTTTTTAATGATTAAACATTTCACACATTTCAATGCTTAAATTTAATTACAACATCTCATGTTTTAGTTTTGCACACTGCTTTAGCTATGTGGTGTTAGTGTTTTTCTTTACTTTTATACTGCATGTATTTTTTAATCCTAGTCTACTGTCTGGACTATGTAACTATGAATGATAAGACCAGTAGAGGACTGGATGTCTGGATGTCACCCAAAAGTCAAGAGACTAACTAAATCACTTGAAATCAACTATTAGGTGTTACTTTTACCTAACATTTCAGTCACTGTCCAAACTGTTTAAATCATGTAGCTAACATAAGATTAAGCCAGAGTGTTTGACCAGTAAAATAAAAGTTTCTATACATATTATTTGTTTAATATGAATTTTATCTAGGTTAACAATACATATACCATATAGATATATCACATATCAAAGAATATTAATATATTTGAATTGCATTATGTTTACAATCAAACTTTATATAAGGCCAGTAACTTGTGGAGGATTGTGATTGTATGTAAAAATAAATTTAATATAAGTCCAATAAGTCAGAGAAGCGGAAAGTACACATATATTCTCAGTAATATTAAAAACGGGTAGCTAGACATTTTCACATATATTGAAAGCCTCAGAAAATCAACATCAACCTAATAAATCTATGTCAACAGTGGTGACATTTGATTTAGCTTAAAGTAGAAATCTCGTCTCTGCTGCGGAGAGCTCTACTCTGAAACATAGACAGCAACGGTGACTTTACACTCAGGTGAATGAGGGAAGAAGAGTAAATCCTGTGAAGGTGAAAGTTTTAAAGAGACCTGACATTATATCCATTTAACCTACTGCTCTAATTCATCCAAAATGAAGAACACTCACAAGTTTATTTCTTCTTTTAAATGAGATGAAAAGGAAAAAAAAAATACTGGGCTCTGCTGTTCACAGCCTATGGAAACCTATCAGAAAATCATGGACAATTTTACTAAATATGTGTAAAGAATTGGAGTGCTGAAGTTTTGGCCTGCCATAATAGTTGTAGATAGTGCATGCTTTGTACTTCAGAATATTGTAAATAAATTGAGTTTGAACAATGCAAAACAAGAAGGAATTGATTGAATTACAAGAAGAGCAAAACAGCAAAAAGACTTGAAATCCTGAAAATAAACAAAGTATTTAAACTATAACTGGATTTAGCTACATTCTATCATTTTGATGAATACAAATCTAAATAAAAACAAGTTACAGATCACATTATTATAAATAATAATCAACATCTTATATTGCTTTATGAACAGTGGGGTTATGTCATTTTGTGTTAAATAAATGTGTTTTAACTTTTTCGTAACTATTTTTGTGTAAACGTTACTTTGAAGAGATTGCATTTTCATTTATCATCTTATACTGGCCCATACCTTACATTTTGTGTAACAATGGCATATTTAAATTCTCAAAAAAGTTGTCAAGATATAATCTGCCCCATCTACTTGGAGTGATCTCATGAGTGTGCTATAATATGCAAGGATTGTTAGTCACTGTTCAACAGCACAAATAAACTGCACCAGACAGACTTCAGAGTTGACTGAGTGCTGATCTATTAAATATTTGCAAGGCTGGAGCTCTTTTTCTCTTATAAATATTTGATCAGAAATTCTGCTGATGACAGGAGGGAATAAATTAAAAAGCAAACAGTGTATTTGTTTGTGCAAACAAGGCGGGGGATGCCAAAACACAAGACGTATTAGGTAATATCACAATTGCTCAGCTGCAGTTTGAGCCCTCTGATTTCAGATCAGCTCAAAAAAAAACAATGCGAGGAGAATTTATGATAAAAAAAATAAGAATAAAAGCATGTAGAGCTTTGCTGAATTCTGTTGGGATACATATCTGTCTATTAAACAGAGATAAAAATCTGATTTATTAAGCGCATGTTTTGGAGTTTTTCTTTCCTTATGCTCCCTCATCTCTTTTCCCAACCCCCACACCTCACCCATTCCCCAGCCTCCACTTCTAGTGAGCCACTGGCATGAGGATAATTGATCAATCACACTAATTGAAGAGTCTGGACAGCTAGACCACCATAGCAGATGTGCCAATTTGCATTCATTAAGACAGAAATGAGCCTTAATCACAGCTCAGTCTTTGATTGACGAACATAAATATCTCCTGTCTAAAACTCATGGTGCCTATTGAGCCCTAAGATTTCAAACAGATTCCTCCCATCACTGATATTAATGTTTACTTTTTCTTTGAACTGCATGTCTCATTTAAGGCATTGATTGTTCTCCACATCATCTGACAAATATCACACAGATGATGGAAAACAGTTTGACTCAGATGACATTCAACAACAGTCTGCATTTGCATAAGTTATTAATGCGAATCCTTTTCTAACAAAAGATGACGCTGACAATGAGATGAAAACCTGATGGAAATCACCTGATAATTTTATGCTCATTTCCGCTCACTGTGTTGGTCTTGTGAGACCGGAAGTAAGCCTGTCATAAAAGCACAGACAATTCTCTGCTTTTCTCAGTCATATCAACAATGGCCGAATCTCCCTATGAATGACCTCAGGGATGTTTACTCTCACAAATCATCAGGGTAAAAACACAAAGGAGACCAGTGAAATGTCAATTCTCTGCATCTATCGCAATCTGGTTGTTTGAAAAAGCCATTGGTATTTTACTGAAATTGGGGTAAAGTCTATTCACAACCTTGATTTCATGCGATTATAATTAAGTGTTGCCTTAATGTTCATCCCGTGTGCATGCAAACCTGATTAATCCTAACCGGTACAATGTTCCTTAATTGTACCAAATTGCTCAAAGAGAGGGCGGAGAGATGCCAAATGGTGCTTATGAAGTTACCATCTTGTTTCAGAGAAACACAGACATCCTTCTTTCCGTATGCAGGAGAACAGTGTGAGGTTTTAGTGCAGCTCAAGCAAAATGTCATTAGTTGTGAACAGAGAGACTAAATATTATTAGATTAATCTAATGGCCAACAGCAGCATTTTCATTTGTGAAATACAGAGAATTCAATAAAAGTAATACAATAGAAACAAATGTAAAACCTTTCATATAAAATTTGCTCAAATGTGATAACGTGGCTTTAAAAGTCCACACAAAGCCTGTTAAAATGGTGGGTTTTTGTGACATCATAGAGATAAATTTTAATAAATTATATTTAATGTTATATCCTGTCCAGTTCACTTTTAAAAAATAAACAAATAATGGGAATATTTGGAGAAAACAGCAACAATAACAACAATAACCTAGTTTTGTAAGCGTGCACATTATTAAACCTTTCATTTAACAATGAAAATTTTTATTTTAAAAATTTTGGTTATGAAAGACCCCCAAACTTTAGCCCTGGATTAAGCTAAAGGTTATCTTTAAATTAAGCATTTTTTTTTGTTAATTTTTATACATAATGAAAAATGTTGAGAATTTCATCTACCTTGACAAGAAAGAGCATTTTAATGCATGAAGAAGCAGTCCCAGACCACTATGTCACTACCACCATGTTTCACTGCAGTCCTCAAATGCATTTCATCAGGAGATAACACATTTTTCCACGAACCTTTTGAAGATTCAGGCAGGCCTGGAAAAAATGCATTAACACCGAAACCCCAGTCCCTAATCCAGGCATACGGAAAATACAAAACATTTTTATCTGGTATTGAACATAGCTGACAGAAATTTCTGCAGATTCATTAATGTTGCTGTGGGCCTTTGGGAGTCTCCTTGGTACATTGTCTATTGTCCTATTTTTATCCTATTATAGACAAATCTTTTCATTCTGTCTCATTAAATGCTGTGAAACTTTTGCACCCTTCTCTTGACTAATACCTTTTTACAATGAGATCTGTTGATTCATTATAACCTCTCTGCAAACTGTATTTATAGCTATAGGATGCAGATGGGTACATGTCCTCGAAATCATAGTAGTAAATCTAAATCTTGTTCAAGTTAGTGAAATCCACTCTAAATCATTAGATCTGTAGCCAAGAATACCAACTATTGAAAAAGTGCACAGAACACTATCAGTTGAAATCTGCATCACAAATGTCTCATGAAAGGTGGAAAACATTTAGATTTTTTATTGTGGTCTGTACTGCTGTTTGACTTTTAAAACAGATTCAGTTTCTAACAGAAATGTAAAGAAATTGTCTGATTTGTTTCCTGTAGTGTTGATAAGGTTAACCACACATTTAGGAAAAGAATCTGAACCTACTGCTCTGCTTTGGACGGCGAGCCAAGTTTGAGACAAAGTCCACAGCCCTCCACTGGGTTATCAAACTGTGGCCAAGACATTCATCCATCTGTGGAAAACATGGACACTGTTCTCCCACACTGCACAGCTCAGCCTTTATCTACAGATGGTACTACTGAGCAGGAATGTGACCTTTGATTTAGTTTTTCGCACAGAAAAAAGCTTACTGGAGAAAAAGAAAAGGAAAAAAATGTGAGCGGGAATAGCTGTTGCCTCCCAAACTGGACAAATGAGCACATGCTTGTTGGCGTGGATCAGATTGGTTTAACCCAATTTAAAAATTTAGATAAGTGTCCACTGTAAGTGTCCCCATGTGAGGCCCATTTCACCAGATAAATGAGGGAGCGATGGACTCTTCCCATCACGACATGTGCACCGTCTCTTCAGAGAAGTGTACAGAGATGTGTACCATTCTGGAGACGCACCAATTTTGAAAGATGTGAGCAACTGAGCAATTTGATATTGGGCTAAACAGATTGTCGCTGACCAAAAATGGGAAGATATGTATGCTAATGCTGTCAACTACACTTCTTTTACTTCTTCAGTTGTTTTATTTCTGAACATTTACCACAGACGTAGCAGGCAGAAGTTAGTTGTCCATATTTGCAAAGATGTTTGATGAGTGAGCTGAGACAACAGCAGCTTGTTCTCTCCTTTTTATAGAGAGGGGCCGCTTCCTCGAGAGCAGCCAGCAGTAATGAATGAGGAATCAACTCGGGGTCACTGGTGCAAAATCATCCCCCATGTACATTCCAGCTCCGCCATGTGCTTCACAAAAGCATACAGCAGATGAGCATGTGTAGAGATTTGGTGCATATTAAAGTAGATATTTTTTTCATGTAAGATTAAGCATTTCTCCCAATCCATTACTACAGTCTCTCCAAAATATTTTTCCTGACAAGTAATGTACATTCTATAACAAGGAAAGTCTCAGTGTGCAGCTCAGACTTAGGGTTAACTAGATTCAGACAGCAACTGCAATGTACTGACAAAACGCCATCTGAAGCCAGCACAGCGTTGTCATTTGTCATTTCAAAGTGGTTCCAGCTGAGAGTGTGTGGACAAAATTTATACAGACTGACGTAATTCTCATTTATTAAAGTATTTCTTTAGTTTTGTTATGTAGAGCACTAGTTTCAAACTGCAGTCCTCTAGGGCCAAAGTCCTGAATCTTTTAGATGTGTCTCTTGTCCTACACCCTTGAATTAAATGATGAAAGTGCTTCACTAACATGCAGTCAGGTTCTACAGAGCTCTGCTAATGAGCTAATATTGGAGCCAGACAACTCTTCAGCAGAGCACATATATCTAAAAGTTGCAGTACACTGGCCCTTGAGGACTGGAGTTTGAGGCCACTGATGTAGAAGCAGCCAATACAATCTTACCTCTGCTGCAATGCCATTGTAAAGTAGAGGTCTTCAACTTCAGTTCTAAAGGGCTGGAGTCCTGTAACTTTTAGATGTCTCTCTGCTTCAGTAAATGAGTCAAATAATGAGGTCAGTAACAGAACTGTGGAGAACTTGATTGCATACTGTGAAGGTAATTCAGCCATTTTATTCAGGTGTGTTGTACCAGAGACACATCTTAGTGTTACAGGACACCATCCCTAAAGGTCTGGATTTGAAGTCGAATGTTGAAAAGATTGAACAGTTGAATATTAAATATTCAGCCATATTCTGAATGGCTAGAATATGCCTCTATTAAAGCAGATGAAGGATGATCTAAAAATAATAAAATTAAAGGGATTTATTTACCAAGCAAATATAAGGTCTATTATTTACATGATGCATACACACATATCTAATCACAAACAGTACAACAGTTAATAGATGGAATGACTAAATAAACTTGGGCGCTTTGTGTGGTAATTCTACTTTTATTTTGGAAATTATAGTATTGTGTACTTAGAATTTTTTTATTCTTTTTTACAATCTGAAGTTGAATACTTTTGTGGAAATGAAAGAAATGCAAATTATTGAGTTGCCCTGTGTCTTTCTTGGTAGTCTAATGTTGGTTATATGTAGTGATTACAAGTGATATGTTTTCAATGGGTAAAAGCTGTTAAAATGTTTTGTCTTCCATTTTCTCTGTGAAAAGTTTCTGTTGCAGCTAGTCACCATGTCAAAAAAACAACAACAAAAAGAAAAAAAACATGACTGGTGCACATGATATTCTTCAACATTTTGTAGGAGGCTTAAGCTGTTTAAAACTCAAGACATTTAGTTTAGTGTGCTGTTGAATTGACAGTGAACACCATGGTTAAATCAAGAGCCGTCTTATGAAATCTTAGAAAGGCAGGGCACCAATATGTGAACATTTATTTTGAAAGAACTACATATTTAATGAGATGTCTTATTTTTTTCACATGACTGCATACAAAGAATAAATATTTACATCTTGATTGGGAATACACTGAGTGTTTCTATCACTATAAAACTCAATATCGAGCAAGTCTTTTCTAAAAAAAAAAAGGTTTTAGAGTCACAGCAAAAACAACTTTGTGGTCACTGTTACATAAGGCATGTATCCATGTATCTTTTATGCAGGTGAGCCTCTACTCTGCTTGGAGGGCCCCTGATGGAGAAGTGACTACATGAGGATGCCAGAACACTCTTCTGCAGCTCTGCCAAGCAGGTAATTCACAAGCAGAAGCGGCATAAATAAAAGATAATGGGCTGCAGCTGACTTCTTTATACTGCATGCAATTTCACTAATTCCTCCAAGTGAGAGTCTTTTCAAACCAAGGATTCTTGAATTTTTCCCTTTTTTCAAATCTCAGCCATCTTAAACTCTCAAAGCCTGTTAATTGTGCAGCGGCAATACGAGTTCTCCACGTGTAGTGGGCAGGTGGCAGTAAAAACAGTGCAGGCATGGAGCAGCATTCTGCATCTAATAGAAAGTATCTTACTCCGCACTCATAGGGCACTTGAGATAATGGCAATAAAGATTAATGGTTAATTTAACACTGACTGTCATGATTTTATCAATAGGCAATAACATTCATTGTGTCTTCTTTCATGCAGTCAGAATGAAGATATCGGCCCCTTTAAAGAAAGCAGATCTTGAATTGAAATGATAAAACCCCACATGTGCCAGTGCAAGATGTTTGGAACAGTATGCGTCCCTAATTATTCTTATTTACTCTGGCTTTAACACTTTTGGCTGACAATTCTGTACACTGGCATAACAAGTGGCTTACTCTTCCGGTAGTCACCAGGCAGGCAGGAGTTGCCAGGAAACCCAAGTGCTCTCCACAGAGCATTGAAGAATATGCTATAAAGTGTGTTTCTGCTAAAAATACAGCAGCAACTGGTTTGATGACTAAGTGTGCTGAGAAGCTGCCTGGATCCTGAGCTCTAAAGGTACAATATCTATGGGAAACACTGGAGGTCAGCACTGGTGGTCAGGAGCGACTGCGTGCATGCCTGTGCAGATAGGTTTTTCTTGTCCGTTGACTCACACAAGAGAAGCTGAACTTATCAGGGAGCACAGACCTCCTGTTCCCTATCTGTGTGATGACTAGAAGGAAATTGTTACTTCTTCCTGACTTGTTTATCTACTCCTGCAGTATTTACACGGCAAGCCATGCTCCAGAAATGAACATATTTTAAAATCGGATTCCAGCCCTGAAATTATTAATGTGGTCCCAAACTAATGTGTCTGAACGCAGGTTTTGAGTAATAAATCATAAAGGGGAAGAAAAAAAGAATTCCCACTCACCTCTACAATGTCAGAGTTGGTTCTGCTCTCATGGGGCTCATTGTACTCTGTGTATTTCAGCAACACTTTGTCCATGTCTGTGCTGGCATACTGGAACAGTTTGTTAGAGCTGTTGAAAATGATGAGGGCTATCTCGCAGTCACACAGTACGCTCAGCTCGTAGGCCTTTTTCATCAGCCCGAACTTCCTCTTTGTGAAGGTAACCTGCAGAAGGGACACAAAACAAAACCATCCATGAGAGAGAGAAAAAAAGCATTTCTCTCACCGAAAAGGGGGATCAAAGTAAATGTAATCAAACAGGTAAGATATATCTGTACAATTTGAACAGGTGTAAATATTTTTCTAACAAACTGAAGCAGAAATTATTGTTTAAAAGGAGTAATAACATCTTTAAGCAAATGCAGAAATACAACCACACCACTGCTCAGTGCATTCAAATTATAATTCATTTAAAGAACATGAATCAGAATATCATTACTATGTCATAAGAAAGTCATATAAATATAGATTCATCACACATAGTAAAATTTTCCAAGAGTTTATTTCCTCCAACATTGGAAATTGTGGTTTATGGCTAATGAAAACTCAAAATTCAGCTTCTAAGAAACTGCAGTGTAACATATTAACAATAAGTGGATTTTAACCACTCAAGAGCTTGGAAGAGTCGACTGAGTGGGTCTAGAGTGAAGTTTTCACAGTCAGTAATGATTTTAGGGACAATGTCACACTCCAGATGTTGGTGCACCATGTTCTATGTTTATCAAGTCCAAAGTCACCAAAGAAAATGTGTCTCTTCTGACAGGGTTTATGGAAATGATGACTTCCGTTTTTTCAGCTGGACTTGCCATCTGCCCATGCTGCCAAACGTACCGATATCTGCCACAATGCCACTGTAAATGAGAGTTTATGGAGTACCTTCACCAGGAATATAAGACAAGACAAAGGCCCCATTAGAGCAGGATGGGCTTCCATAACACATCAGCAGGGCCACATGTTGATTTCCTCCAACAACACCCTAAGGCAGTAATTTATGAAAACAGGAATCCTACTTACGTTTTGAGTGCATACAATTTATAGTACATGGACACACTCTTCAGGAGTTTTACACTTTTCAGTAAAAAGTCTTACACAAGTTTTACACGTCATCATATGTAAGATTATAATATTCTGAATAACTGAATTTTAGGTTTTAATTAGGTACAAACATAAACATCTAAATCAAAAAATTAAATAAATCAAAATCTTGTGAATTAAATTACTGAACTAAATTGATGCTTTGTTGAGATGCCATTGTGTGCAGAAGACATATTACTGGACATACTTCTCCAACCTGAATGTGGAAGCCACATTTATCTATGTAACTGATAAAGATTTTGTGAATTTGTTATACTTTTTAGACAATATTATTATTGCAGGTCATCATCCAGCGATGTTTTGATTGTCAGAAAACATAATATCAGCTCCCATGTAAGATAGAAAAGTTTCTAAATTACATTTGACCATGATCAAATTTATAGCAATACTGCAGCAAACAAGATGGCCACTAACAAGCTCATCCATTCTTTGCTGTGATTGGAATAACATATTGCATGTCTGAAACATCTAGTTATCAGGCCAGAGGTCAGAGTAAGCAAGCTGAGTCAGACCATTGGCAGCAACACGGGTCCATACATTACTGTGGCCCCTGACTCCATGTACGGAAAGCTATCACTGTAGTGCAGAATAAGCCGTGTAACATGAGCAGTCAGATGGGACTTTGGGTCATACATCACTCCAACAGTAATGCAAGCCTCTCTGCAAAGTGATTCTCGTTCTGTATCTCTGCAGCTCTGTGGTTGCCTCTGACCCATTCACATATGTCATTATGTTACACCACCTCCTTACAAAGAGACTGCATTCATTTCTAAAACCAGAAACTAACTTACAAAGATGGACAAGGCAAACAAAGTTTTCTCCTTTAGCTGTTGGTAAAAATATATATACATTTAAACCATACTCTTGGTATATTGGACCTTTACTTTGTGGAGTGGATGCAAATATATAAAAAGTTATGCTTTACAGACACAGAGTGGTGTATAGGTCTGTACTCCACCATATTCACTGACCTACTAATAGAGGAGTTGAGCAGATGATTGGGCTTTGCTTGACCTTAATTGGCTGCAGCTTCCAGTTTTTCTCTGTTTTCATAACTGATATAAAACACAGTGTGGACTTTGTGTCAGAGTTTGTCTACGACCGCAGAGGCAGTGGGGTCAGTACATCTGTCATAAACGAATTTCAAATTTTCCACACCGCAGGTAATTACAAAGCACCATTATTCCTTTCTGGGGACACAGAAGAGCCTGTCCTTTTATCATTTTCTATTCAGTGTACTAATCTGACAAACCAAATTCTAAAATGACATTTGCTGAACAAAAACAGAACTGTGCATTTTATTCTGCTTATGCTTTAAAGGAGCACACAACATGAGGTTTGGGAGTGGGGTCTTAAACAGGACACAGCACACTGAGTTTCTGCTTTGTTTCAACCTACTGAGTGAATCTCCCGCTCTAACACCGGCCAGCCGACAGTAATGGGGAATCTTAATGACTTAAACTAGAATCAAAAGGTTGATTTTTTTTCTAATTTAATTCAAGAAGTGATACTCATACCTTATGTTTAATCATTAAACACAGATTGATACATTTGATGCCTTTGTGTATGTTAATTTTGATGGTTATGGCCTACAACAAATGAAAACCCAAATTAGTTTCCTCAGAAAATGACAATAAACAATTTAAAAAAGATTTGAACTGCTGTACTGGAGAAAAGTATTTCCATGTGACTTCAAACTTCAGAGACATCAACAAAATGCTTCCTTAAATCATCAGTAACTATGGAAGCTTCACACAAGAAGCTTAGATTCTGCACCTCTTTATTTCCAAACAAGATAAAAAAAAATGCTGTTCATCTAAACTGAGAACTTTGGACCACTAAGAGACAGTCTAGTCCTTTTTTCTCTCCTTAGTCTAGAGAAGACATTTTGTCTCTGGTTTAATACAAGCTACAACAGTTCAGTCCATATCCTGGATACTTCTGTCTAGTGGTCCTTGAACCAAAAACTCACGCAATAGCCCATGGTTTCTGAATCTTCCACAAGCTCTCAAATAAGCTTTGCTTCACAATCCTCTTAAGGCTGTGCACTTTTTTCTACCACACTTTTTTTACTCCCACTGAACTTTCCAATAATATGCTTGGACACAGGAGTCTGTGAAGAGCCAGCTTCACTTTGAAAATGTGGACTTTTGAGAGCCCAGGAGAACTTGGACTCACAAAGGACAGGTTGACAAATTTACCAGTTGCTAATGTAATCAGGAAAACATTTCTGCTTAGGGTCTCCTACAACCTTTGGGCTAACTTTGCCTCTGATCTCTAATCTCTTCTAACTGAACACTGGAGCTACCACCTCCCTCATTCATCTGCTTGCAAATTTGTTTATTTGCCTAACCAACTAGAAAGCAGGACCTGCCATGTGGGGAAACGATTAACAAATTGTGTGCTCTTTAGTAGATGAATGCTGCCGTTAAGCCGAGGAGATGTCACCTTTCAGCAGGAAGCCCAGGATGAGACGCTGAGCGAGGACTTTGTTCCACCTGGATGCATAGCAGAGTGCTGAGTGCAGGGTTCCTGACCCAGGCACAGCTCCATTTTAACCTGAGCAGTTGCTCACCTGCTAATTCTTGATTCTTTACCCCATCCTCAGATATTCTACCTGTACAAAAATCCAGTTTCTGGTAACTGATATGAAACACGAGTGATATTACTCATATACAGTTATGTAGTTAAATTATGCTGTCTTCATTTGCCTCAGTTTTTCTCATTCTGAACAACTGTCTAAGAAGTCTGGCTTTGTTTCACTAAAGCTCTCCAACATTTGCAAATATAACCTCCATCCACCCCCATCTCACCTCAGATGACTGGTGCGACAGTGGAAAACCACAGACATCCTTGAGGTCAAGTGGGAGGTTTACTGGTAGAGCTTTCCTATGGTTCACCAACTCAAAGACTCCCACAGAGACGCTCGCTGTGGTTTTAAAAAAAAAACTGAGTCGCCCATATGCAAAAAATGTGGTGCGAATGTAGTCGAGCTCCCTGACTAATTCATGTAATTTTACAAAGAAATGTTTGGCTTCAGGATTATAAAGCTCCACCGCACAGATCTTGTGCAGCTTACAGTTCTTCTGGGAAGTCAAATGTCAGTGCAAATTAGAAGGGAAAGATCACACTCAAACTTTCAATGAGCTGGAGTGATTCCAACTTATGGTCATTATAAGACAGAACAGTGAGTCGTGAGGCTGACAGCTCAGAAACATTCACAGCGTCAAGATAAGGTGGTAATTCTGTTTTTAATTCACACGTTTTCGCATTTCTACCATCTTCCCAAGTTCCACAACACCACAAAGTGCTTTTACACAAATGTTATTCATATTGATTGTTCAGTTTGTTTAAGAGCAGAATACAGGATGTTTGCACTTTTGTCAAAGTCTGTATGCAATAGATTTTTCTGCAGTAGTTAGGAGTCTTGTTTCTCTCTAAGGATTTTTCCCTATTTTTCTTGAATGTAGTAATTCACATACACCTTTACTTTCTACAAATTAATATATTCTAAAAAACTGACAAATCTAGACACACTCTTATAGATATTCTTTCACCAGAAAACGATACATATACCAAACACTGCAACAAACCCAGACAGACATTCACAGAAAACTGATGTGTCAATCAAAGGGTCTATCAATGTCTATCCTTGAGCAACGGTGCCAAGATGACAAACAAGACATCTGGGACTGAGAGTGCAGCTGTGATCGGGGCATGGCAGGAGATGCCTGATTCACTAACACCTACAGAGAGGGCAAGGAGCTAGCAGCCTTATTAGAACCTCATGTCACCTTTGACGACCCTGACGGCAGACAAGAGAGGAGCTTGAGAGACAATGAGATCTGGCACCAGCTGGCAGGGTGACCTGGACCCTGTGGCTGCTGCCCTGGCTCTGCAATGCCAGAGCGTGCACGCTTGGGAGACAAGCCAGGGCCACGGCGAATGTCTGCCCTGATCAGATCTCTCTGGGAGAGAGGACAGCCTCAGGATCCCCATGTGGACAAGTGTGGGCTCGGAGGCCCTCAACCAGAGGGTGCTATTAACCTTGAAACCTACAGTAGCTTTCACCGATAATGTACACAGGCGAGGATGACATGCTAGCTACCCAAGTGTTAGCAGGTTTCCTGGAAATATTTTGGATTTGGATCAGAAGTGGATGATGCAATTTATGGATCATACACTGGCAATAAGTAGATGTGTTGCAATAATTAATTTATATATTTAAAAATAAATGCATCTTGCCAATATGCAAATTTCAGCAGAAGAATAAATGGTTCTATTTGCTGGCATGTTTTTGCTTTCTTTTTGGACTTGTCATGTCTCCTTTCAAATATTTCATTATAAAAGTGTGTAGAAAATGTGAAAAAGATTTTAACTGTGGGGTGCTGTGGTGTCACAGGGGAAAAGCATGACCCACATATGGAGGCCTTAGTCCTCGTGGCGGTAGTCGCAGGTTCAATTCCCGGCCTTGCAACATTTGCCGCATGTCTTCCTCCTCTCTCATTACCCTCTTTCCTGTCGGATTACTTTCAAATAAAGGCACTAGAGCCAACAAAACCTTAAAAAATATTTTTAAAAGATTTTAAATGTGGAAAACCTTTGTCAAGTGTTTGACACATAGAAGATTTTCTCACATGTTTTACATGTCAAGGTGCTTCATAATGTTGCACTGTCTTTGCATTTAGAAGTCTGATATTGTGGATTTCCAGTCAGAAAAACAGCAAGTCTCTCACAGTAGAAATTCCAACCAATTTGGGACCAGTAGGGCTCCATATGATCTATAGAAGATATATTTGTGAACTTGAACATAAGTGGAAACAATAATGATACTGGCATGCATTGGTAATAGTAGTTACAACTCAAACAAATAGCAAACCCCATTGACTCATAACTAGAACAAGCTCTGGCTACAAGATAAATCAACATTTCCAAGTTTGACACACTATTAGATTTTATTACACAAAAGACTCTTCATGTGAAAACATTTCGTTTGCTCTTTACACGTTTGTGACTGTATTTCCCCACGTGTTTCACGTTGCAAAATTAAATTAATATCCATATGTAAAACACTTTTTACCTGTTACTTAAAATATAATTGCCACATGTGAAAGACATACTTCCCATTGTACCTTACACAACACATTTTCTGCTTTTGTTACATGTGAAATTAAACACATTTTATCTAATTCTTGGATTCAAAATGTCACACAAGCAGAGCTTTAGGTTTTCCTTTGTAAAGTGAGGATTGCCTCACTTTGATCCCAGGGCAATGTGTGCACGTCAGAAGGAAGCTTAGCCTGGTAATAAGCAGGTTGTAACCTTGATTCCAGTTTCCCCACCACTTGTCAAAAAGTGGTATATGGTATGGGACGAAGGTGCTTTTTGTTCTGCATATGAATGTAGGAGACTAGCAAAATGAATACAGTTCATTTGTTTGATTTCTATTGCTCAATGTGACTAGAAAAAACTACATAATTTCAGTCCTTTGCTATTCAGCAATTATACTCAGGCTTTCACAAAGAAATGTATGTGTTCTAAAACACAAAACATACATATACATGATTCCTAGATTAATATGTGCTTAATCACACTCACATACTGTATGTATTTATGTGCTTTTTTCCCCATATGGAGACCAGCTTTATCAGCACAGCTTTACAGAACAAATGCATATCATTAAAAACACTCACAATAAATGCGGTGGTTGTCACACCTGACAGTTTGCCTTTGTGGGGTTTTTTTTATGCATTTTATTTTTCATCTGTCATGCAAAGAACTTTGAGAAAAAGTGAAAGCTGAGAATCAGGAGGTGTGTTCTTTGTTGCTCCCTCGAGAGTGAGTAAGAGAGAGCAACCCTGAATGTGCCACCAGGGAGCTGCCTTACTGGGGCAAAATCCAAAATGAGCGCCAGCAAGGGCAGGCAACCCACCACCCAGAAGCAAAATCATCAAACTTTTAATGACTTGGACAATTACCCCGAGTAAGCCAGCTTAATGGCATCCAGAGGACATCACTAGACACTGCTCACTAGGCTTCACCAACGTTTACTCTAACTAAGAAGACTAATGACTCCTCTGCACCTCTCCAGCATCATTTCTGCTTTGAAACAGATCCAGACATTGACAGGCCCTCCAGAATTCATGCATGGTGGAAAACACCGGATGTGTGGTTGGTCCTTGTGATTCCACTTAAAGGATAGCGATGTTGGACAGAGTTGGACTCTCTGCGGCTGCGAACGTCCCCACTTGAGTGTAATGCTGCCCTTCCTGAGGCTGGAACTGTGTCGGATTTTAGGAGGAAACACTAATTCTCGAAAGAAAATGGACAAATCAGAGTGCTCTGATTGTATTAATTGATTGAAACAAAAGTGAATCTGATATGACTCTTATCTGGCGTTAAGGCCAGCTGACGAATTTGGTGCCTTGACATATAGGCCCATCACCTTTGCAGTACCCCACCATGTGCAGTAGAAATTACCCTTTATCACCTACCATTACCATTATTGTGAAATGAGTTTAATCATCAAAATAATTGTATTTATTGTGACAAGAGCTGCAGTTTGCTGTGCTGTTGGTGCAGTGGTATTGTCGACAGTATCTTGTATGCAAAATGAATACAGCACAAATGGCCTACTTAAGTATTTTTTAAAAATTTAAAGTGCTGGAGTAATAAAAGTTAAAAGCAGAGAGGCAAAAAGATTTAAACTGTCTTCAGACACTAAAGACCGCATGCAAATGGCTTTCCCCCCCTGGTTAGGAGCATGCCCCAGGGAGATGGCACTGTGTGCTTTATGGCCCACAGAAAAAAAAAGGAGAGCGATATGCACACATACATCACTTAATACCAAAGCTTTATTTTAGCACAGCAGCCTATTGTCACAGCCAACTTTCTGCTGTGCCAGCTAAAATTACCTAAATGCGAGCTGAATTGCCTGCGTTGTGCTGATTATACACTGAGACATTTAAAATCTGATGAAAATACCAGACTTTTGGAACACATTAATAATAAGCTATTTCTTTTTTTTCCTCCTTACACATCCTATCTTAGGTGAAGCAATACAGAAAAGTGTCTGCTCTTTCCTCATAAAAAACTGTCTGCAATAAATGAATTAACAGAAGAGTTAATTGGCTTCCTCAGCAATTAGATACCAACCTGCTTTCCCATAACATTATCTCCTTCCTGTTTGTTTTAACATCTCACAGGTCTCTGCATAAAGTGTACCGACTAAAGCCAGATGTTATACTGATAATTGGGTCACATTGTGAATTCTTTGTGCCACAATTGGCTGAATTTCTTTGATAATGGTTGCAGAAAACATTGTGGTCAGAGTGTCATTCAAGCAAGATGTAAAATGCTGTATATTGGTCCTGTTAGTGTGTCTGCTACATTTAAATACAAAAACAAATGTGTTTTAAAAAATCAATATAAAAACAGCATTTGTCCCCTAATCTTCATCTTAAGCAAAATTGACTGTAGTTAAACATAAGTTTTCTTGCTGCAGATATCCAAAAAATCTTGTTTTTATGCAGTGCTTTGCTGTTCAGGATTTTATATTTATCGTGAGCGGACAAGAGAGAATTCCAGCGTTCCCTTCCTTTGTGGCCAGCCAGAGCCAACGCGGCCAAGACAAAGATGGGCGCTGCGTGTCCCTCTGACCCCACCCTGCAAATGAGAGGGTGCTGTGCTACAGTGGCTGCACCTAATTGCTACCAAATAGCTACAGACACAGAGTTCCAGCAAATATGGGGCCCAGCCACGCCGCCGGGACCTGGGGGATGAGCCCTAAAGAGTACCCACAGTTCATTCCTTCACCACGAGGCCCCCTCTGCAGCACGACACTCCTGCTGCCTCATCAAGTTCTCCAGTTGAAATTGCAGAGTGGCAGGGGAATCGAGTCTGTAAATACGACCGCACTGACAAAGAAATGTCATGGTTCCTGTTCAGCTGGCTGGGACGTTGGGGAGGGAGGTTTGTCTGTTTAGATACACCGTGACAGCTGCTGAACTCTGGTCCAAGGTGGCGAGGCAAGCTGAAGAAAAGGGTGACTTTCAGACAGTAAACTAAAGATACAGATGTATACTGAGAAAATGAAAGATTAATTTTTCCAACATACTGAAATAGGAATTTCTTGAAAACTTTTTACACTTTCTGGAATGCATCAAGTCTGCTTGCATTTTGAAACAACAGAGATATACAGTATGTGTAGATCACAAAGCTAAAAAAAGGTTATTGGCATTAGACAACTAATGTAGCTGTATTCTTTTTATATGTATACAGCTACCCCACCAATAGGTCATATTTGGCAACACGATATGACACTTTGCTTTTTCGTGATTTGCATCAGTAGTCGCTGAAACATTATTTATTTCAAATAGTTAAGAGAGTTGTAGAACCCTGTAATAATCATGTACAGTTTATTAATTTATTAAAAAGCTCTTAAGATCTTGCCAAGATAATAAAACACTCTTCTGCAAAAAAAAAACAAAAAAAACGCCAGATTAGCAATGACAGGTGTCTGGAAACCTGAGATGGATTTATTTATCAGCACCTTCTGTGGACCACCTGATTCTACATTTGTGAGGCAGAAGGTGTGATAAATATACTCACCTTTTTAATTTGACAAATCTAAATTACACAGATTTTTTTTTTGGTTAATAATTTGAATATATCACATTTATAAATAAGCAAGGTTTCAGACAGAGAGGTTTGTTTATCCAAATATGGTTGAAATGTTTCGCATGAGTGACAGAATGGTGTTTTCCCACTTACCTGCCTGTTCCTCTCATCCATAATCCTGGTGATCTGTATCTTCTTCCGCCCCATGGCTGTGCCCTTTCCGGTCTCTCAGACACGTCAACAGTATCAAAACAACACACTTTCTTCCCCCACTCCCTAGAACATTGTGCAACAGGATCTCTTGTTGTGTGCTCTCTTTCACTCCCCTCAGTACACTTCTTGCTCCTCAGCACACCGCACCACAGTCTGAAAAGAGAGGGAAAAAAACTTAATATTAAGTTGACACTCAACGATGTCTCTTTAAGTAATCTGAAGCATCACAGGGTTCTGTGTTCCGTTCTCAGGCAAACTAAGAAAGTATTAGATACACATGCAATAATCTCTCCTTGCTCCTCTACTTAACCTTAAGTTCAAGTAACTGAAAGTCAGCTTTACATTTTCAGTAGAGCAAAGGGACTTCAATATCCAACTAACTTGCTATGGAAAAATCAAACCATGAAGTATGGAGTAACATTTAGTATGTAAAGAAAAAAGTGAAAACATGGCTGTACCATTTTGAGAAAAATGTACACTGGAATTGTCTAACAAGTGTAATACCCCCTTATTACTGTTGCTGAAACAATTCAAGACAGCAGTGTCTGGATAGTGGACGATGCATCAGGGTACAGGGCCAATGGTTCTTTTCAAACCTGTTGTGTTTATTATCCCCAATGCTTTTAAATAAAACATAAAGGGAAATGCATCTACATTGTAGCTTCCCTAGCTGCTCAACATTTCCAATTTGGAAATATTTCTGGTTGCATAAAGCACTGACCCTCATGGAGTGAAAACTTTACAGTAGGGGAACAACCATCCATTAAGGTCAACATTGTTTAAAAACAGCAGTGTGCAAGATATGAGCAGCATTCCTGCTAAATATACAGTGGTATTTTTACTTAAGGTTATCATACAGTGCGACTCATACCATTCTATGCCTGGATGTTAGATTCTACCCCATTCTAGTGTGGTGAACTTGTAGCCTAATCCTATTGTGCTAGAACAACACAGCTCTGCATCTATCCATATTTTACCTAAACATAGGTTTGGAAAAATAACCCAAATTGAGTTGATTTTAACCCAATAACTTTGACTTCATGCTGTATAATTTATGAGTTAGAAAGTGTTTTTACTTTAGATGAAAATTCAATGGTTCATCAGCTTCAGCTGTTTTTTTAAATGTTTTCTAAGCAGACCCACACTGACGCTTGCTTTGCTCTTAAGATGATTAAGAAGATTTCCAGTTCAGTGTTCACATTAGAGTAGCTGAATTCTCCAAGGTTGGAAGAGGAGGCAGCAGGGACGAGAAGATCCAGGGGTATATTCTCACAGGAGCTAGTAACCTGGCCAGTAGTTTAGGGCACAATGTGCCCCGGGGAGCATCTAACGATGCCCTGTCTCGGCTTCTTTGCAAAAGAGATACTGTCCACTCCCTAGAGGCACATCCATCACTTCCACCTGGCAAATAGAAACTGTCCAAACAACTATCTCCCATACAGTATGAGAACAAATGTGGAAAGGTTAGCAACTCCAGCCATGAGATGCAGTCAGCATTTGCGCGGTGAGCGAGACAGGGGGCTGATCTGGCAGGGGAAACGAAAATGACCAGTTCCAGTCACACGCAGTCATTATGGGTTACAGATGAACGGGCATTATGGTGTCTGGCTGTCTGAATCAGGGCTCCACTGTAGGCAAACTTCACTGAGATCACCTTGCTAACTACCCACACACACTGCTGTCAGAGCCAAGGAAAGGAACTGCATGAACCCCCACAAAGAATTTCATCAAACCACATCACTACAGACCACAAAATAATGACAATGTTCCCCTTCTTTCGCCAATTGAAACATGCAGACTGACAGCCGTGTTTAAATTAGAACAAGCCTGTGAATAATAGGTGCCCTGCAACAAAAATATCTTTCCTAGGGATTAAGTGCGGATCACAAAAAGATAAAAAGTAAAAATAAAATAAAAATACGGTGACAAAGTGTACTGTCCCCAAAAGAATCTGGGTATCTTTTTTACCCATCCCCGGTGACGTATGTACCAGTCAGTTTTGACCCACACCTTTCAGGTTTCTTAAGCCTTTTAGAAGGCTGAAGAAGGACTTTATATTTGAACATATGAGTTACATCACACATCCAAATACATGACAAAGAAATTTTGAGAGGAATAGTTTAGCTCTCAAATGCTGTAACCAGAGGTGAATCTGTAGGGTCGCCTAAAGAGGGCCATGGACAGGATATCTCTTTATAATTACAGATTTTGAAAACCTTTGTGAGGGGGTTGTGAAAATATTGAAAATACATGACTTAAAGTAAGGTAAGACTCCTTACAAATAAAATGGAATGCTGTGGTTAAATAAAAATGCACCATTTCATGGTTTTCTTTCTTCAACTTCCTCTAACAAACATATTATATGTGGAAAAGTTCTGAATGATCTGTCTTGTCCTTTTTTATTATTTTAACAAGGTTGTGTACATTTTTGAGTGCCATTGTATTGATAAGGGTTTTGAAATAAATCAGTCAGAATCGAGGTACTTTATTAAAATCATATGTTTACTTTCCTGTCTTTAGACTGTCAGAGCCGAGTAGCTCAAACTATGGGGCATAGCAGATTGGGCCCAGACAGCCTCCATGCACAGATGTGAGATGACAAACCGAGAGGGCCTTCGAACTCCAGGTGTGCCGTGATTCCAGCTGATGTCTACTGTGATCAAACCCTCTCAAAATGTAGAGCTAATAAGACTGCTGTCTCAGGGTTTCACATTTTAATTTCTACAACTATGTTGAAAATGTACAGCTTGATAACTTTACCTAATATATCAGAAGATTTTATAATACAAATCTTACATCTATATGTAGTACGGCACATTTTAAGCATTACCCTATTAAGAGTTAAAATGTGGACAGAGATGTGGTTTATTAAGCAATAGACCTATATTATTTATACCTGAGATATGAATATTAACAGCCGTGTATTAACTGATTTGTGGAATGTAAAAAACTGCGTTTTCAGAGCAACCAGGATTAGACAAAGCATTTCAATTTTGAAGCATGAGCTTTTAAATACTGTAATTTCTAATGCAAAATATTTTCCCTGCAGCAATAATATTGAAATTGAACCCAGATGAGCCATAAAATGAATCTGTATGTCATTTAAGTTATAACTTTTGAATCTGTCCGAAAACAGAAGATATTGCTTTTGTGCCCCACATTTAACCAAAAAAAAGGATTAAGTTTAACCCACATGATCTTGGATTTGCATACAGAACACTTGAAAACAATCGCTTAGAATGAATTAGTCTTTTAAATCTTAGATGTTTTAGGTCTTCGGTCAGAAATCACGGGAGGAGAAAAATAAAATCAGGGAAATTGAGCCTCTGGGGAGTTGTTTCACTGAAGCTGCAGTCATATATTGATCTGAATCTGTTAATGGCAAAAACAAACACTTGCATTTTGAATAATGTCAAAACTGTGTGATTAAAGGGCTTTCACTAAATGAAAAATCTAAAAAATGATTGTCGCTCTTGTTAGTAAAGCATCATTTCAGAATGAGAGTTGCTAGTAATTTAAATAGTATTTTCTGTTCTAACTCATTACTTTGCAATTAGTTTATAGTACCTTTGTAGCTCCTCTGCTTACATCACAGCAACATTCTAAAACCTTTAAAGTAAAAAAATTGGGAAACACAAAATAACATACTATTTCTAAGCAGATTAATTTTAAATTATTAGCACATTAAATTAGTTTTGTGTTTTATCTTTTTTATGAATGGGGTGAACAACTAGGGTCATCGTTCAAAGGACTCTTATGGAGTATATTGTATTTATAATCCCCAACTGCATCTAACCATGAAGTTATCAATTTCCTACAGTTTCTCATAGACGACAGACTAACTTATATTATATAATGCAATGCAATTGTTCAATATCAATCCAGGGTGAAAGTTTCTCCTAATCTGTCATTTTTCTTGCAAAATTCAAAGCATATTATATTTATTTGTGGGTCTAAATTGGTGGAAGGTGTTTTTATGTGTGTCTGTGATTGACAGCCTCTCTGTGGAAAACTTCTGGTTATCACTCTCACATGATCTTAGACTACATCTCATTTGTGATTCAGTAAAATATAAATACAAATAAAACCTTGACAGAAATATTTGTTCTGAACTTAAAATTTTTTCACATATTCTTTAAAAGAAATTACAAAAGGATGTCAGATGGAAAAAAGCATTAGCCCAGCATCTTTATGACTTGAACATAGCAATCTGCATGTAACACCATTAAGAAGACCTTGGTATAATCCAGTGTACCTGACCCGCTCTGATATAATCACATCTAGCACTTCTGAAAGATGCTTACCTAACATTTGTAACACATAAATCAATGTGCAAAGAACACGTCACCATAGAAACGGCCACGTCAGCTTGACAGAAAGTCAATAACACACGACCAACACAACAAGTCCTGGCCTTACTAAAGTGTGCCCCCTGTTCAGCACACATGCAGCTTGAAGCATGCTACACAAGTAACAGAGCAGTAAGTCAACAGGGCAAGACAAGTGACAGGGATGCTGGTTTGCTTTTGTTTCTTCACTTAAAGAAATAGTTCAGGATTTTTGAAGTCACATTCTGTTGGTTTTACACAATTATAATCCTACTACAGTAGATAACTATCTTCCCATAATCAGTTAGTATGAATGGAGGTTAGTTCATCCCAGAGGCTGAGACCGACAGTCTATGACCAATCTGAACTTCTAATGTGCTAACAACTATAATCTCTCTAAAGCATCATAGCAGTTTAAGCGAAAACTGTTATATAGACTTTCAATATATTTCTATTGTTCAGAAACAGTCATTTAACATATTTCTAGTCAGAGCAGCTGACTGGAAGAGAAACAGTCAGTTTTAAACATCTACAAACTGTCCTTGAGTTGTCCTATACTACAATAACAAGTTACCATATTTACAATGATTTAATTTTATGTTAAATTGGAAAGCTTTTACAGTCTGCAGTTGTTTTAAGGCTCCAGAAATTTGCTTTCATTTTGGCTCTCAAGAACAGAGTTGTCAAGTGCAGATAACACACTTGACAACTCTGTTAAATCCACCTGCAAGCCTGAGATTGGTCCCCCAAATGATAAGATAACTTTCTTCACTGTTGCCTTATGTTATGTAGACTCTAGCATAAAATGACATCAAACAATGGTTTTACTACCACTGGGTAGTAACTACCACAATTCATTATTTGTACATTAAATATGAATTAACTAACTTAGCTGCAGAGCCAACAAGCACTAACAGCTAAAACAAGTTCCTATTCTAATTAGTGCAGAATGATAGAAAAAAATACATCTTACATAATCTGAAGAATATGACCATGATCCCGGAGTGAGCGCTAATGCTATGTTGTGTTCCAATAAACTCAGAACACGGATCTGGGAATAACAACAAGCTCAACCTAGGAGTGTTTAAGTTTTTAATTAAAAGACCAGCCGGCTTTGCTATTTGATGTTATAAGTGATTAGTTAACTATGTTAGCAAAACAAGTAAATAATTAAATTTGCATAGTTGCATAGTACTGTGCATTAGTTTACTGCAGTTATCACACAGTTTTATATGCTTGGCAGCCATATTGGAGTTTGAGACTGGGGTTGGAGAGAAACCCTTGATGTTTCCAGTTGAATTCCAACTTCAGAAGACCTTTTTTGGAAATACTTTTTCAACTTGGAAAATGTCTAATTAAATATACAATTTGATTATTTCTATGAGATAATGCTATAAACTAAGAAAACAGGGTTATGCTACTGACTTTGAGTATGAGTGTTACTTGAAAAAAGACTAATATTTACTGAGGTGATACTTGCTATAAAAACTACTGACACATTGCAAGTCTCATGAGGTCCAGCTAACAAGCAACAAACTAGGACAGGGATATTGAACTAAATTAACTGAAAGTACAAGACAGATTTTTTTTTCAGCCAAACTTTTAAAAATAAAGGAAAAGAGCATAGAACATGTATTTGTTTTCTGATTTTGGAAGGCAGAAGGCTTGAAGAACCGGTGAGTGATTACTCAGGCATGCTGCAGCTGTAAGGGGACATGAATAGGGACAATTGAGGGGAAATGACTAATTAAACTTACAGGGGGGAAGCAGGTAAATAACCAAAGGATGACAAAACAAACTGAAAGCTGGGTAAGTAATGGCGGTATAAAAACTAAATAAATGAACTGAACATACTAAGCAATGTTTCTAGCTTAACCAGAGTCCTACAGATCATGTTTGCACAGTGTCTGTTCGGTTTAAAGAAGTAAAACCTATGCAGCTAGATGCCTGTGCTTCAGTGAAGGTGATGGACACCAGCCAAAGACTGAGCAAAGCCGTGACAGTTGTGCTTCCTGTACAAAAAACAGAGTTAGCCTCAGTATCCTACCACAGGCCGTGGGCAGACAAGACTTAACTTCCTGCCCCTACACTTCCTGTTATTCAGGACTCTTCTGTGTGCCCTCTGCAGGGAGAGGAGTCAGGGGGAAAGGAAGAAAGGGAGGGACCACATCAGGACTCCCTGCCCCGCTTATCCTTCCACTTATTACCTTCCTGAATGCAAGTCCGAGACTAAACAACAACAACTGGCTCATCTCCTGTGGCCACGCTCAGCGATTACAGTGTGGATCATTACACGGGCTGGACAATCTGCACATTAGACTGTCAGCCCCTGCCTTTATAGCAGACAAAGAGAGCTTCTTCTGGTTATTCAAACACTCCGCCGGTTACATAAGAATGAATCATAACTCGTGCAACACCAGTTAATATACAGTGAAACAACAAGATTATAACTGAAACACATTTTGGAGAATCTAACGTTCTCTTGTTGTAATCCCCAATATGAATTGATAAAAGCATTCAGTGAAATAATCCATGACACCGCTTTTAGATGTATCAAACTCAAAGTGTCACCGCCGTCACTCCTTTATGATCAGCCTTCAGGCAGTCTGAAGACTCAAGTGAGCCAGCCCTAATCCATAGTTGTGTTTAAAAGGCGCTTTGACATGGCTACAGTAGAAAGGGAACATCCATCTCTTTGTTCTTGTGTTCATCAGGAGGTGCTGTACCTGTAAATGGGGCTGCTGGCCTGAGGGGAGTGGAGGCAAGCCAAGCCTCTCTCGTGTTCTCCCTCTTGCTCTTTTGTGAGAGCGTGCTTATCTCCCTCTCCAGCAGTGAAAGGCAGGATTGTGGCCCTCGCAGCATCACTAGTGTTAATGTCTCCTGATGCTAATCTGACACGCGGCTGATCCCTCAACAACCACTTTCTCCTTCCCTCATTTCTTCTTAGCTCTCACCCTTTCCTTCTCTCTTTCTGTCTCTTTCTTTCCTTTTCACATGATTTATTTCTTTTTCTTTGAATTCATACTATACATTCCTTCACCTCCGTTTCCAAGGCGACTAATGAGATATAATTAATAACAGCTATTGCAAGGGCATTTGAACAAAAAAAAGTGAAACAAGAGCCTTTGAGAAATGTAAAAGGGGGCATGTCTGCAAAACCTCTGCTGCACTTCCCCTTTCTATGTAAAGCAATGCTCAGGGTGCCATTTCTCATACAGAACAATGATTTGAATAACATTTCAAGGAAAGATCTGAATGACTGTGGTATGAACACTGTAGGTGTTAAACTGCACCAGAGATGCACAGATAAATCCTTTATTCAGGTTGATGCTATTATGCGGTTTTCTTTGAAGTCTGGCTCATCTTTTAAGGACTGTAAAACATAAAAGAGATAGAAAATATGCTGCAGGTTCTTTAATAAAAGTTGGTGCTTTTCAATATCAGAAAATCACTTGACAGCAATATCAGATATGATTGCTGAATCTTGTAATACTGTTATCAACGGTGACTACGTCACATTTTCTCAATCTACACATTGTTTCCAGAAATCAAAATACCTCAATCTTTTGTTATGAACTTTAGAATAATATCCATATCAGAAGTTGGCATGATATGAAGTAAAAGTCAATCCATCTGTCCAAATACAGTATATCATTGGTGTCTAGAAATTTAATGTATATACATTGCATTATATCAGTACTTGCTTGTGATATTGCTCTGACTCACATTGTATTGACAACATACCCCCCTAACCTGTCTGATTTATATAAAATAAAAAAAATGCACTAACACTATCCAATAGTGATAGTGCAGTGAAAAAGAGAAATGGGCGATCAATTGGTGGATCTCTAGACTAAACAGTAAGAACTAGTCAATCATAAAGAGGTTGCTTGTAGATTCCAATTATACAATTTTTAGTCATGTTTCATTCAGCATTCTACAGCCAGTCTGCAACAGATTCAATGAAGATGCAAAAATGCATTGTTCAAAAAGAAACACTGCAGGGGCGGCCAAAAAGCCAGCATCTAGAGCCTGCACTGAAATGGCAGCCAAGCAGACAGCGAGTGGTTAATCTGCCCTGATGACTGAGAGCTCGTCCAACTCTCCGATGACCCAGCTGTAATCCCACATTGGATCAATGCAAGTTCAAACAATCCTCCATGCTGCTAGCACCTTGCTTGGACTGGGGGATGGTGCTGTAAGACAGGGACCAGGAGACAGAAAGCTACTTAACACCTCCAAAATGACATGAAAAGGGAAGAAAACCCCACAGGATGAACCTGGTCCTTCCAAGAAAACGTTTCATGGTATATGTATATATATATATGTATGGGCCACATTATGCAGGGAGCTGAATGGAAATGATGTCGTTCCTCCAGATAAATAACGTACATGGATCCAATCTAGCAAATACGAATGATGATGAGTGGATATAACAACCAATAACCGAAGGACATCGTATGCTGACAGCCTTACCAGACAGGCATCCTCCATCTCACTCTCAGAGTACTGTCAGGGGATGAGAGGACTATGCAAGGTGACTTTGAGTAAGTGCCTTGGGGGTTTCATGAGAAAACGCCATTGACATTACATTAATTTCATGTCTCTTTTCCAACTGACTTAGAGACACAGAGCCCCAGAAAGCAGGACAAAAAAATGAAACAGACACTTTTTTCCTGTCCCTTTAAGGCACTGGGAGCAGAGATCTAGAGTGACAAATAGGTAAAAAGAACAGCTACAAACTTACTCCTATTTTTAAGAGTCAACAGAGATGGATAAATGCCAGTCAGAAACTTTCCACTGCAGACAAGAATGTTTGGAATTGATAGTAGATGTTCGCATGAAAGAGAAATCGAAAGAAAATAAGAAGAAAGGAGAGAAAAATGAGTAATAATGTATTAACTGTGTAGAAGAACGTAAGAGAGACAAGACTAAAAGAAGCCCCCCTACTCATCCCGTCCCACCTCTGTGGTAGTGTGCGGTAGCAACGTTGTAACATAATTACTGCTGGGACACTTCTATTCCCAATGATCCATTTGCGTCAGTCAGGTTTTCAAGCCCAGCCAATGAATGGATTCTTAGTTTCTCAAGGATAAAGAGATGACCCTCACCTAGCAGTTATATCCATTTCATGTAGAAAAGCAACTCCCCTCCTCAAGGTAAATCCCTCGATGCGTGTTTGAGTGAAACTTTCATGAACAGAGAAAAGGATGATAACTTCTTCGATGCAAGGGCAGGGGATGAGCGATGTCATAATAAAGATGATTGCACAAGACAACAGAGAAATCGTAAAGCACTTCAGTTGGTACAGAACGCCTGCAAAAGCATCCCCTTAGTTTTGTTGCTCTATATAAGTTTCAGAGTTAGATCTTAATGTATTTCTGAGAAATCCTATTGATGCATTAAACAAGAGTTGGGCAATTCAGGTCCTCGAGGTTGAAGTTCTATATTTTTTGGATTTGTCCCTGTTCTGTCACACATGAAACAAATAGCTGATTTAACTCCTCACCATGTCATGAAGTTCTGCAGGAGTCTGATAATGAGCCATTTATTTGATTCAGTTGGAATCAAGTAGTGAAACATCTAAATCACTTAGCACTACAACACTTGGACATGCTCATCTCTGTTTTCAAGGGAGCGCCGTTAACCCCTTAACTGTCATTCTCTAAATGCTTGTCAATGGGGCCATGAGGACACCAGGGCCATCGCGACAGTTAAAGGCTTAAACTTTAACTGTTGTGATGTACAAAATTAAAAGAAATTTAGGAATGTGAGGACAAAAAAATAAAAACGAAGAGCAGTAGGGCAAAAAGGTTCAATATTCTGAGCAATAAGCATTTCATTTGGTGAATTTAGCCAAAGTTTACTTGAGAATTTCACTTCAGTTTAAGTCTCAAACTCAAAAAAACAACAAATAAGTGGGCTTAATAGTAGAATTATTCCTAGAAGAATTAATATGCTACATTCTTAGAAGTAGAATTATAGGTTGTTATATTAATTTAAAGAAAGCCAAAAATGTTATATTACACAGTTTTTGGGGGGTTTTCTTAGTTTAATTACTTGCGTATTGTAAACACCATGAAATACTGGTATTTTAACTTAAAGTTGTCAGACCGTAGAAATCTCATTCCCATGTCAGATGGAACCTTTAGGTAATAATGTGTGAAAACAACTTCGACCATTTATTTTCAAATGAACAAAATCACAACGGTTAGGCATCTACATTTCCTTTCTTGAACAAGTGGAATGATGAAAACCACTCTGTCTAATCATCATTTCCAATAAAATCAATCCATCCATCTATCCATCCATCATCATACACGCTTATCCCGCTGGGGTTGCCAGGGGTCACAATAAAATCTATCATTTATATATTTATTAAACATACAGTTAAACTCAGATTTAGCATTTTCATGCTATTTTTTTACTATTTAGAAGTAATTGTAATACACAATATCCATTAACTTTAAGGATGGTAGGCAGCTACCTGCTTTTTAAGAAAACAAAATGGGAATGACTGTTCTTGGAGGCAGCTCCAAAACAAATGAGGAAATCATCATTTTCATTTTCTATGAAGAAATTTCAATTCCTTCATTTATTAAAATATATGCAATTCAGCTGACTTCTAACCTTACCTGTCTAACCTTTCTGACTGTTGGGAACATTTTGCAATCAGCCAATTTATATTAAGTAGTAATGGACAAACTAATATTCAACAACTTGCTTCATGGTTCGCTTTTCTTGTTTTAACAACTAACACCTCAGTGAAAAGGTTCTCAATAGCAGTCCACATGACCTTTCTGTTTCAACTTAACAAAGAATGAATACTTCTTATCACACTTTGCTCTGGTAAATTGTGCTACATGTTACATGTCTACTCGAGTACTTCTATGTTCCTTTTTCACATTTGCAGTCAGAATTTTCCCTTTTGGCAGCTGCACACCAACATAAAGATGCACGCACAAATAAAAACTAATGCATGCATGGTCCTAGAGGTTTATAAATTTGCATAAAATTACAGTGTAGTGCTGCTGTCTGATATGGGATGACGGCATTTGTCCATTTGCATGGTTGTCGATCATGAGTTGGACTTCTCACCAGGGAGCGATAGTAATGCCAACCCCATAGGGAGCCACAATCTCCCCACACACACAAACACCCCACAGGAACCCTACAGTCTGTGTTAAGTGTCATGGCGGGCTTTTGATGTTGCACAGACCGTAGCTCAGAAATGGTAAACAGCAGCGATGAACCGAGATCTTCCTCCAGGGGGAATCCACACCGTGAGGATATTAGAGACGTTATGCATAATGTGTCTCAGCAGTGGCGCATTTACCCAATCACAGCAATAAGAATCTGAATTAAAAGCCAAGATACTCATTTTATCTGCTTCACTTTTGCTATATATATATATATATATATATATATATATATATATATATATATATATATATATGGGGGGGGGGGTTCTATACTATCTGAGAGTTTCAGCCAGAAGTCGCCTGCTCTTAATGGAAAAAAAAAAATCCAAAAGTTCAGAATAAATATTTGATTTTCTCTTCCCATTTTTATCTTCCACTCGATGCCTCTTTCCCACAGTGTTCCATTACATAAAAGGTTTATGCAATCTGAGGAGTGAGCATGGCCGTGAGTCATAACAACAGCAAAAGGAACTAGCTTTAGCAGAACTGATCTTTATTTTCTAGAATTTTTATGCCACATAAGGCCTGTTATTCACATTTTACATTTCATCAAAAGTGGTTAGATTAAAGCATGCACTCTCTCATTTACACAACACAATGTACGGCTGAAAGATGCTGGAGGTCTTCCATCTAAGTCTTTAAACTTTTGGATTTTGAGTAACCCTGGTTCAACAAGGTCAAACAGGAAAGCAACTTTTTTAATTAAACGGAACATACTGAAATTTAGGAGAAAAATACAAGAAAATGAGCACGGCAAATGATGATCACTTAAAG
Organism: Xiphophorus maculatus; assembly: GCF_002775205.1. Classification (NCBI taxonomy): domain Eukaryota; kingdom Metazoa; phylum Chordata; class Actinopteri; order Cyprinodontiformes; family Poeciliidae; genus Xiphophorus; species Xiphophorus maculatus. Next base: position 10,986,788 of record NC_036444.1, read on the forward strand.
TACTGTATATAATAACCTCCAATAAAAACATCACAGAAAAAATTAAAGCAGAAATTTTTTACAAGATTTGTTTTAATCAAAATAGTAAAGCATTAACATACTTGTTGCACAGAGTAGGAACACTTCCTGCCAGTCTGCAAATCAATTTGTTGGGTTGCGTTCCACTTTCAATTTTAAACAATGCTTGTATAAGGCAGGTAAAGGCTGAGTAACAGCAATTCTTACTGGATCATAGCTGCAACATTTGAGCAGCACTAGTTCCATAACTGGTGTGCACATGTGTGTCATGTGGAAAATGCAAGGCTCGTGTGAAGTGGAATTTTTAGACATATGCAAATGAATTAGCAGGCTGGTTTATCTGTTGATCAAATCGATCAAAGGCTGACACACCATAATGTGATTGGTTCTTTTTTTTTTTTTTACAAAATGCCTACCTGTTTTTTGTTTTTTTTTCAAACAATCAAATTTGTCATTCCTGATCAAGTGAAACATGTAATGACCTTTTTTGAGCGAGTTAGCTACCGGAGTGCAGCAACAGGTGGGGGCACATCAGCATTGTGTTATTTTATACAGCTCATTCCAGACTTCAGTTCCTTGTATTATATACTTGAATTTGCCTCAAACCAGCCAACGTGATGGATGTATACCACTAATGCCGTTGATGCATTTTCAACACAAAAAAATGAGCACCAATGAGGAAGCGTTTTGCAGCTTTCTACTAGCTGGAATGACTACATATTTTATCTGTTGTATGAGCTATAATTAAATTAGCAATTTCTACTGAATTTAACATTTATATGCCAACTGCTTTTTTTTATAGTAAATCAATTTTACCAGTAAGTGAGACTAAACCATAGGAACATTCATGGCTGTTGAGTGTGACAAACACTGTTTACCATAATCAGAGTATTTCTGCAGGTCCAGCCCACAGTATTTCACAAATCAGATGATATGTATTAGCTGTCACATGAGCACTGTGAGGAAAACCTGAGAGAAAGACACACAGACATAGAAAAAGCCACAGGCCCTGCTCATCTCTCTGAGAATATTTTTTGATTCTTTGGACAGCCCTTGGATCCTGACTCCTAGCCTTTTTAGATTATAGCTGCTGGTTCTCAGATCCCAAGACTGGTGGTTGATGATGAATGTCCCCCCTTCCATAATCACCGTGTACAATGTGAACACTCCAGGCAGCTAAAACACAGGCCGGGGAGTGGTGGAGGTGTGGGGAAGGGAAAACAATGTGAAGAACACAGTCTGACATAAAAACAGGACAGCAACAGCTCACTGGTGGAAACACTACACCGTTTTCACCTAAATCTGCAGCCCGTAGCACACAGATGGAAAGTGGACAGGGAGAAAAAAGGAGAGGACAGACGGGCTGCCGCGCAAACAGCGGGCAGGCTCGACACCTCTCTCGCAGTCACAGTCACACTGAGAGAGATGGAGAGAGATGGGATCTGGAAGCAGGAGATGCAAAGTCAATCATTTCTCAATGCCTTGGATTCACAGAGAAAGTCTACTACTGACATGACCATAACAAAAATGTACAAATACAGGCGTTGAAAAGAGGAATGATAATATTTAGATTGCAAGCTGTAGAAGTCAATACATGATCAAATGTATACTTCCCTGAAATTAAACAAGATTAGAGTGCCAGATTGTAGTCTCTTAAACTGCAACTATGCATAGATGTATTACAACACCACTCAGAAACTCCATGCTTTTGGCTTTCACAATGCTGTTCTCAGATGAGAGAGGGAGAAAATTTTAACTGCAAGTCAGATCCATATGGTGGACGAGAGGAAAGAGGAAAGGTCCGCGTGAGGGGACCAGGGGTCACTTCCCTACTCTGTTAACATGACGGATCTACTCCAGATTAATGGGGGGAATCACATCCCCCTCAGCTGTCCCGAATCACAAGGCTTCTCTGACAGACAGACAGAAATCAAAGGATGTTAACAGACCAGGTCTCCTTCCTGCAGCACCAGAATGGTCCAGCAGCTGGAGATCCAGCTGGTATTTCCAGCAGCTCCTGGAGGTTTACTCAATGGCCTTGATATATGAGCTGTGACACCTAAGTCTCACAGCTCTAATTACTGTACCAACTACTGATAAACATTTCTACATGCATTATACTTTGTGCTATTGTGGGTAGCGTAATGGGAGGTTGGATTAAAAGGCAATAAACACAATGATTTACAGAGTCTATTTTAACACTCTATAACTGCACATAAACTGCTTCATCAAACAGAGTCTTGAAAAAGTTTACTCTGTGTACGCTTCAATTGTTTATCTGTTGTTCTCTTCATAATCGACTCCGGAAACAGGCCAAGAAGTTAAACCTCTGGTGAGAGATGCTTTAAAGGTTCTCCAGAAGAGCATCAGTACAGCAGGGTATATTAGCAGTCATGGGAGATCTTTTGATCTTGAAAATTATATTATAATATATTCCTTTGATTTATGTTTTTTTTTAACCAAAGTCTCATTAAGATGCAGTTAAAATGCAACTCAGCAAATTGATGTCTTTCTTAACTTCAGTTTTGCTTTATGCAGAATTCAGCTTGATTATCTGGTCACAGCACTGTACGCATCACTTAATTTACTTTAGGTTGAAGAAGGTTATAATGACAACTAAGGTAAATAAAAACAAGAACTATTTACACCCCTAGAGCTTTCTCACATTTTGTCAATTGCTCTCAATTAATCTCCGTATGAATACATGTTCACAAACAGTTTCTCAAACTTCCATGTTTTTTTGTTGGATTTTAAGTGACAGACCAACACAAAGTAGAGTAAAATTGTGAGCTGGAACGATGTGGTTTTCAAAAATGTTCACAAATTTAAATCTGAATGTGACAGGTATTTTCATCCGGCCCCTTTACCATGGCACCCATACATAAAACTATAAGTGCAACCAATTGTCTTGGAAGGTTATAAAATCAGTAAGTACAGTCAATTTGTGTTATTGAGTCTCAGTATGAATACATTGTTATTGTAAAGATCTCAGATGTTTGTTTAAGAAAATTAACACATTAGTGCTCATCAAAACCGACAGGATGAACATAAAGTACTAATCAGAGCAGCAGCTTAGAGGAACTAACTTTGAAGGTGATGCAGAGATCCTCAGCTTAGGTGAGGGGATCGGTTGACAGGACGTTTAGTCTGTGTTGCCCCTACAGTTGTATAGAGTGCTCCTCCGATGCACACACACAAAGTTAGCAACAAAACAATTGTAACTTCTCATCGTGCTGTTCTTACAGAGTAATTTTTTTTATTTTTTTTTAAGGATGCCAGTGAGGTAAGTCACACATTATGGCAAGCCTTTTTAACATTTAATATCAAAAAATTATTTCTTCCTGATAAGAAAGAGTATTTCAGAGTTACATTTTTGAAAACTTTTTTGTTTTAAGTATTGGACTGTCACGTTATTAAAACACACTGAAATTTGTGGATTTACTTAACAAAGTGAAAAAAAGATTGAGTTATATTAATACTTTTACAACCCACTGTATTTTCAATCTGGGCGACCACGTTAGATATAACGCACTTTTGTAATTCTGTGGGGTTTTCTTGCAGAAACAAACAGAAAGAGGAGGAGGGATCTTAAACGTGCAAAATGACTCGACTTGTTAAAGTCGTCACCTTTGCTCCACCGCATGCTCCCAGCAGTCTGGCCGCGCAAAACCACACAGCATGCATGTGGAGGTTTTCTGCTCCTTTAAGAAAGCAAAAAGCCCAAATTTAATTATCAAGCTAAAGTCAAATATCCAAAAGTTTACAAATACAGCCAACAGGTCACTTCTTAACGTCAGGTGGAAGAGGTGAAGAAGCGTCCTGCTTAGGCATGTTTCAAAGAGCAAACGAGAGAAGAAAATATGGAGCTTAAGCTGCTCTGCCCTGCTGAGCAGCACATGTGCTGAGTGAGCCAAACACGGTGGCTTACCACCTGAGGTCTGAGTCAAGGGCAGGACAGTTGAAAGGTCACTGCTGGCTGTTCTGGTATACAAACAGCACCTCAACGAGTAATGCTTTCACCCTCTGAACCTACATCAGACAGTTAGAGGGATTAAAAAATTACCAGTGTTTATGAGCTGCCACTGAGCTGTAGTTATACATTTAAGGAGCTAAAGGGATATAGTCTGATTTACACTTCTGTTGTCAAAAAAGTCTTTGTTAAAACAGTAACAATCTTAGCAATAGATAAAAAGAAGTGAGTGTTAGATTGGAAGGTGAGTACCTCATGCTTTGCACCCAGAATGTATGGATTAACCTTCTACTGGTTGACTAAATATATAGTAAATTTAGTCAAAATGTGAAGTCACATAGAAAGCAAAACTCTACTGGAACCACATGACCTCCATTCTGTTGAAAAGAACACATCTCCTTTGGAGTTTATCAACTTGTCCCACCTTTCCACATAACTACAATTAATTTATTTCTTTAGGTCTAGCAGTAATCATTCTGCATGACAATTTATTTAGTTTTTCTCATTGGTTTCCTAAAAAGAATATATTCCCTTGAATGGCAAACATTTTTTGGTTAAAATAACTGAGATACCAAGACAGAAAAGATTTGTTAGAGTGGTAGGAGAAAATTATGTACCACAGCTGTCAAACTACACTCACGTTACTATCCCATCTGTATCTTCCTATGTGACCCAAAATAAAGGGCTATTTCACTATTTAAAACAAACATCTGATTTGCATTGGAACATTTCTGGCTTAAATAAAAAATACTGGTAAAAAAAACACTAAACCAAAAAAGGATATGCTGATCACTTTCAGGCAAAACACAAGAGGAGCATGTTCAGTTCTTTTGGCAGTAGGATCACCCTAAATTCAGACATACATGAAAACTACAAATTTTAGACAAGTCAAACTTGAACTGAATTATTTTAGAGTCATTACAGATTCTGTAGAACACTGTTTTTGAACTTTTTATTGTATTTATAAACATGAGAAAAAGTGGGGATTTTTTTGTCTCTACAACACAATTGTGTATTGGCTTTGCACCTTAGCAGTGCAGGAAGACACATTACTTTATGTAAATAACATTCCAACATTGCCTTCTTGCATGTTTAACACTGTAGCATTAGCTATGTGATCCCTAAGTAAGCCAGGCTGCAACAGATTTCTTAGACACAACATGACGACTTGCCCTACTTTCTGATTAAGTCGGCTAATAATTACCTGACCACTTGGGGGCATTGACATGTAACTATCAGCTGGTTAGGTGATCCTTGTGTATGAAACTAATATTTAAAAATAGGGGCATTCAGCATAAATAATTTGACCGGTCCTGATGCAATAGAACACTGCAAATTCCACATCCTTGATCCCAATACACATGCACTATTCAAAATAGGATTGTATCAGAAGCGACATAAATACTTCAAAGCTGTGACAACACTTGATGTTTCACAAAATCCCCTTCATTTTCTCATATTTAAAAAAAAAAAAAAAACCTTTTCAATGTGACACCTTATTTGGGCAATCTAGAATATTGGTAATTTATTTTGTCTGGATTACCCAGCAAGCAAAATTAACCAAAAACAAACCATAATATCTCCACAAGCGTGGCATTTGCAACCCATAAGATATGAATTCAGCTGTATAAGTGTTTAAAAGTCTGCCATATAAATGCTATAAAATCATCTAAAATCGTACAAATATTTCAACAAATCAGCTATTTGTTAACAAAACATCCAAGGCATTGACATATCAAAATAAAATATTCCCTCTTTTGTTTACAAGGAACAGTCTACAGTTAACTGCGGTCCAAAACATTATCTGCCAGGCTCAAGATTCTGCATGTAACCTCCAGGTCTCACAGGGGAACGCTGGAATCTCCATATTGATGACGGAGCTCCAATACACAATGATTCATGTTACTAAGACGCTCCGGTTAAACAAGAGGAAAGTTAAACAGAGACGAGTGTTATCCTTCCTCTGTGAGCTTGTTTTATTTTGAGTTCAAATAGTGCCCAAAACTTTTAATTTTACGACTCGTACAAAGAAAAAAAGGAAAGATGAGAACATTTGGCATCAGGGAGAACACAAACTCTGTGATTATTTGGCATCTCACAGCACAATTATCTGACCAAAACAATTGAATGTTGTATTTACTTTTAAATAAAGCTCACTTCTGCAAAAGCTCAAATGTGCAGTATGAGATTTATCCAAATGCTACAGCATGGTTTTTTTTCTATTGTTTCTTTTTTTTTTTTTTGCAGGAAATTCAAATAACATGCACAAAAGCTTCCATTGTACAACATTGTGAGATATTTGCGAGGGTTTTTAATTTCTCTTTAAAGCTGCAGTATAAAAGAACATCTTGGCTTACCAATCAGTCAGAGAAAAAAAAACTATCCCCTTTATTGGACCAGAATGTTCTGCATCTATCTCTTATTGTGCACTCAGTGCATCCTTGGCATGCAGCTCTCTGGTGTTTTGTCCTCCTTGGGAAAAGAAAAAAAATGTCCTGGGAGGAGAAGAGTGGAGGAGAAAGACTTTCACTCAGTGATTCAGAGGCATGGTGTAAACGCCAGCGTTTTCTTTCTGACAACCGGCGTTAATTGCAGATCCGACTCGCCCACACACTCCACATTTCTCCTGGAAGGAGAGGCTGAGACACTGAGATTCAAGAGGGACGAGGAGAGCGGTAAAAGATGCTGCAGCTGCCCATTCCTCACACCATCACCACCTCTCATTCCTCCCTTTTGACTGAGAACTTTTGCAAAGATGCTGACAAGCAATTAGACACATTTGAAGAGACATGGAGGGACTCCATAAATGAAATGTATAACAAGGCTAAGATGTTTCATAAACATTAGTGATCTACTACAAAAATCATCTTCTGTTTAATAAAACGTTGCCGGATGCAATCTAATAATTCTATCTGCAAGACAGAGGAGTTAGTGCAACAGTTCAAAGAAGGCATGTGACAGTAACATCTTGTGTGCCTTTACAGTCATCCCTTTGACTAATACTTGACACAAACTGTTAACACAGTATTCATCTCAGCCCAGTAAAAGTACCCCTCATCCACACATTAGACATAAGAGCTCACGTGACGCAGATCATCAGCAACGAGACCCATTACTGATGAGGCCTGGGGCAGCGCACAAGCTAATGACTGCAGATTGGATGGTGCTTTAATGCTTTGCTTAAGAAATCACTGGCAACCAGCTGGTATGATAATGTGCATGCCATCAGGATAGTGGTAACATAAAAAAGCACAGTAAAAACTTGTTTGCGTTAATACTGCTGCAGCAACTCAGGTGGCTTAAGAACTTGTCATTGATTTCACTCTGTATGTGTAAAATACATGGCTTAGTAAAAAATGACAATCTTTACTAGCTTTGCCGAAGCTGATTACGTGTTTGCTTTTTATAGATTCTCGATTAAAGCCAATGTTTTAAAAAGCTGCATTTATAAATCCACTAAAATTATATGTCATATTATTCCTGTGGTTTAATGTCCTTTAATTGACATACCACAGAAAGTGCCAGAGTGACTTAAGAACAATACAATAAAAAAAAAAAAATCACACAATGGGATTGCCCCTCCCCTACCTATTCCTGCTTTGTCAGACAGCTGCATGTTGGATACAATTTTCCCTCACCTACAAAGTGAGAAGTGAAAGGTGTATTCCCCATCTGTATGGAGCAGACAGTAGCAAAGCACTGCCTGTTAGCTAGCCACAAGTAACTCACTATACTCTCTTGTTCACAAGAAAACAAACTAATATGTTTGGAAAAACTTCCACTTGCAAAAAACAGAAAGTTAAGAGTTCCAACTTCATTCTTATTAAGGTAATGTTTAATGTCATTTATGACAAGCAGGTGGCTGCAGCCTGGCTTTTATCAGCTCGTCAGACTCCCTGTTGTAATTGTGTTTAATCTAAAAGTTTGCTTAGCCTGTGTGTAAATATCAAAATAGTGAGAATTAAATGTTTTTAACCTCATGGTACGGTAATCAATATATTGAATTACTTTATTAGCAGTAGGGATAATTGATTATTTTCTTAACAAAAGGAAATTACAGCAAATTAATGTTTCTGTAATATGACTATATATTTTTCTCAATAAGCTCATGCACTGAAAATACTTGTTCAATTGTATTTCATAAAATTACTAAAAGTTAACAATTTAGACATCTACGACAATCAAGCGTATACAAAAAGCACTTTTATTCCAACAGTAACAAATAAAATGAGAAACAAGCATTTTACACTGTCATTTGTTATTCAAGTGAATAAAAACTAGAGAGGCACTAATCTTTTTCATCTCCCAGAGGACAATAACGTATAAAACTGAAAAATATCGCAGCAGTTTTTTGCATTCAAGCGTATTTCCTTAACCTTCATCAGATGTCAGATTTTTAATAAACTCAAATGAGTGCATCAATAGATATGTTCTTAGCTTAAATACTTATTGAAACAAAATATAAGGAAGGTAATTTTGATACGTTTATTAAATGAGTAACAATTTTTTTGTTCTTTTTTTTACATTTGACCTGCCGATCAAGAAAAATTCTTGATCAATCTCAAATAAAAACTGTTCATTAAACAAAAAGACATGCAGTGTGTTGCTTTACACTAGAAACATCTGAGAAGGTCAGGTTACTGCTGGCTACTCTCCTCTCTGGCCAGAGGTTAAGGTCATCGGGGAGACAGAAATTCATGCTAGAAGCTCTTCACTAAAAAAAAAAAAAAAAAAACTGCCTACAACTTCCCACTTGTGATGATAAAATGTGTGACCTTATTTACAAGTGAGAAGTTAATCATATAAAGATCACTTCAGCCACACTTCACTTGAATTAACATGATTAGGTTCAAATCTGATGGACCAGGTCTGTCACCTTATTAAAACACACTGGAAAGTAACCACTTTCTTATAATACTGTCAAATCAACTCAAATATGCACTGAAACCGACTTTATTGCACTTTTTTTTTATTTTTAAAGGTGGTTTTAATGAATGTTTTTCCAGCTGCATAACATTAACACACTAATTTGCAGCCAACTCCTCGTCTGACAACTTCTATTATCACGATCAAGTCACCGTGTGAGCAGGTCTACAGTGGCTCAACGGTGTTATTATATACACAGTGATTACTGTTGAGCAACGCTTTTACAAAGCCTTGCGGACAAGATGACTTACTCTGATGGATTTTTTTTTCCTTATAATAACAGTTCGGAAGTCTTACAAGAAGCTACAGGAGAACTTATTGCCGGTGTGTAATGAACATAGCCAAACTCTCACAAGTGACAGATATCAACAGCACCCTTTAACCTCTCACTTGAACATTTTATGGCTTTGACAGCGCACTGTTACTCGCGTGAAATAACACGAGTTTTACAGTGTTGTGAAAAGGCAGGTATAGATAGGTGAAAAATGTGTCCCAAATCCACTCTACGTCTCCCTCTTGCGCTTCTCCCCTCTCCCTGACTGTAGCTTACAGTACCGCCGCCACACTCCGCAACATTGTTTCTATTTCCGTTACTCACCTTTACTCCCGAGTCAGTCGCTGTATATAGACACTCTATATCGGTGACTCCAGTGGATAAACGTAATTTCAGTTCACATTCACACGCTGACTGCTATTTTAGGGGGAGCCGACAAACTCAGAAAAAGCCAATCTCCCTCTTGTCAGTGCGAGACTCCTCCCCATCTGACGAGCTGCCTGTCCCTCCTCTGCCCTCCCCCCGTTCCTCCTCCTCCCCTCCCTCGGAGTTTTCTCTGGCTCGCAAACTCTACCGAGGAAAAACGTGCAAAAGGAATAAAAGTAATGTTTATCTTTGTTCAGGGACAGGCAGCTCTTACTGTACCCCCTGGGTGTGTTATTGAAATATAATATAATATAAAATATAATATAACTTTAAATTGATTTTTACAATGTAATGATATTTATAATATAATATAAATATACAAGTAAAGGCACTCACTTTCCAAAGTTTCTCCTCAGGATTTTCAGTAATTAGTTCCACCAACAACAGCAGTCAGTTTGTTTAAAGGCCACATCCTCAGGCCAATACTGATCCGCAGCGTCTGTTCAGCAGCCAATCAGCAGAAGAAGGCGGGATTAGTGCAGCACGTCACGTGTGTGAGGGAGATCAGCGGAGTTGAGATTGCCCTGCCTTTGCTTTCACTGTACCTTGTATGTGAAAGCAGGTGCGGGTGAGAAACCACTGTAATCACAGGGGTGCATTCAGACAGTTTCCTAAAGGGTGGTCATCCAGATGGGGGGCAGTGATAATCACAGGGTTGCATACTAAAATCAAAAGTCAATAACATATTTGTCTTAAGATTTCTTATCCTACAATGAAGGAGGTGGTGACATAGGTGTCTGCCCCAGGGCATTTTCTGTGCCTCAATAAAATTTCATTACACAATGTTGCTTCCTCATAAGGTCACCCTCTGAACTGTTTATGTGCTAAACTTCATCATTCAGTGCTAAAAGAAAATATGCCTTCTAATAGAATCTTTAAACAGTTTAGCACTTTTCTCCATTCATATTTATTTAATCTGTGAGATTAAATAAATCTCACAGATTATTAAAGAAATGTCTTGTGTAAAGGGGACATTTCATATTGAAAAACTTTGTCCATTTGTCAGAGCCTCATGGTTTCAAGCATGCCAGTAGAAATAATCCAGCCTCACGCGTTTGTCTCATTCTAACCTCAATTTAAACTTATTTCCGCGTTCCTCGTATCACAGATGTAAGTAGCTGCAACACTTTTAGTAGGTGTATATGAATTGCAACACATTTTTCTACAATTGAGCTTGTTTCAGATATGAATGAGCCTCATATCTTTTGTCAGTGTTTTGTGTTGTTTTATAACACAGGGAGAACACCCAAATTAGCTTTTTTCACAAAAAATCTAATTGTTAGTCATTAAATTCAACTTTATTTACAATAATTTCCAACAGGGTCTGTTAAAAATATCCCATAGTGCTTAAGTGACCATTACATTACATTACAAATACATTCTCAGAAAGAAACACTTAGGCCCTATATGGATTATAGAGGTCTGAACAGTATCTTGATCAAGAACAAGCTGTTTTTTGCTATTGATTAGTGCTACTTTCCCTCCCCTGTGCAATGTAAAATACATATAGGTCACACAGGTCTCAGCAGCTTCTACTTATGAGAAAATTAGGCAGCTTCTTGGTATTAACAATTTCTACGGATGGATTATGCTCTAACCTTTCATGCTGCTTATTTGGGGTGCCTTTTAGAAATCTGGGAAACGTTTTGCCTCACTATTCATTGATGTTCAACTCAATTTCAAATTACAATTTGGCGTTAAAAAAAAGACATAAAATACAGGAGCAGAAGTTGTGCCTTAGCAGCATTTTCTCCTCCTTTCTTGTGCTTCACATTTTTACCATCCTAAATCTAAGTAACTCCAACATGCAAGAGTAATTCCTAGTTATCAAACTTGCCCTGAAGGAGTAGTGTTTCTGACAGGAGAGGTAAAGACATGGCATTTGAAATAACAGACTTTCATACACATTTTTTACTTCCACTGATCTACTGGGCTCTTGAAGAAGGATAGCTTGTTCAGACTATTTGTTTCGCACACTGGCTTATAAAGCTACTCAGACTTTGTCATATTTCTGACTACAAAAGTTAATGCATTTTATTTTGTTTTTTCTTCTGATTTTACACAATCTAGTACTAGAGCTTAAAGTAAAATGCATATGGCTTTTAAATTTTTAAAATATTTTTTATCAATAAATATCTGATTATGGGACGCCTTCTGCCCCATTCAGTCAACACTTTGCAGATCTGTGTTTTACTGCAGTTAGAGATGTAGATTTTGGGGAGACATGTCTCGACCAGCTTTACACATTCAGAAACTAAACATGTTCCTGTGTCTTCTATGCAAAATACCCGAATGTCAGTCATATTGGATATTGGAGTAAGCTTTTCAAATCTTGCCACTGACCTCAACTCTAACTTCTTTCAACAGATTATCCAAACATACATTAAGGATTTATGCAGCTTCTTCAGAGTTACTGCAGACCTGTTAACTGCTTCTTTGAGCAATGCTCTCCTTGGCAGTTCATTTTGATGGTCATGTCTTAGTTTGCCACTCTCTTTTTGAAAAATGAATTGAACAGAGGTTGTATAATGGAACAGCTTCTAGCAAGGAGGACTTGGGTTGGAATTTTGTGAATGGAGGTTGCATGATCTCGACCTTTGATTCTCTGAAGGTATTCTGGTTTTCTCCAGCATACTAAGAACTTGCCAAGTCAATTGGTCTGAGAGAGTGCAGGCATGGTTGGGTGTTCTGCTTGTTTCTGCCTTGTCTTGTGATAGACTGGCAACCTGTTCAGGTGACTATCTCGCATCTTGCCCAGCTAATGGTTCGAGGCACTAGTCCTCTCTTCCACGATCCTTCACAGATCAAGATGGTAAAAGGGCTGGATAGATGGATCAGTGCTGTGTGAGGTTTGTAAGCCTTTTTCCTGGACCTGTCTATATTTTCTTTTGCCTTCACAATTCTGTTTGTTCACTAATGTTCTCTAACTAACCTCTGATGCCTTCAGAGGAAAGCTGTATTTACACACAAGGAATTTAATTACTGAACAGATTATTTCTGCAAGAGCTTGGTTGCAATGTATTTTATTTAGGGGGGTCATAGCAAAGGTGGGTGAATACTAACGCATACCATGTTTTCTTCCCCCCTGTGATGTGTGAGCCTTTCTTAAACAAGGTACAGTAACTCGCATTCTTAGAGAGGAAAAACGGCACAATAGTGGAATCTCTTCTCTTTCTTACTGAAGTAACCAGCTTTGAAGAAAGTGGAAACTCCACACGGGTTTTATGCCATTTTCACTGAACATGTTTTCTCCTGTTTTGTGGCTAGACTGGGAGCTTCTAGATTTGTAACATGCAGCTTTCTGTCTCTTTACTTTCCAGGAAGTAGGGGGAGTGTGATTGTTCTTGTGCCCTTTAAGACCCTAAAATGTATTTACTCTGTTCTTTTCATCATTTGCACTTTGTTTAAATGTAATCATTCAGAATGCTGTAAAAATTAAGGATTCTTTCTAAGTTGTACACTCCAATTTATAAAATTCCTGAGATAATTCCCCTGACTACATTACAATTTTAGTTTAGGAGCCAAGAATTGTTGGATCTTTTGCTAAATTTCAAACCCTCGTGCTACCTAGCTGTTTTGTTTCTGGGGTTACCATGAAGAAGTGTGTGTGTTAACATCTGCCACCAACAGGCTCTTCAATGAGGTCACACCACTTGCCTCTTTCTGCATCTTTGAGTTTCCAAAACTGACATTTCTACTATATTCATGTCACACAATGTCAGAAACACGTCACAGGTTCTTAGTTTCTTTCCTAAAAGTTTACATAAAGACGTAGGGAAGGTTGTAAGTAAGATTAACACACTTGGTTGCGAGACTTATTCTTGTTAGTGAATAGTAAAAGTTGAAAATGAGTTTTTCAGATGACTTCTACATTATATTTTTCTTCAAACCCTTTGTAAGAAATCAAAACCTTGTGTAACAGCAGCTTCTTACCTGTTGTTGCTCCACAAACAGTTTCACAGTCTGCTGCAACCTCCACCTCCCTCCTTTGTGTGCATTCACTTTCCTTATCTTGCCTTTTAGTTCACGCTACAGCTCTCCCCTTCTTTCTGTGCCTTTCTGTCACTCACTCCATTGATCATCCTCAAAGCCAGACCAGCTGGCTTTGAATATGTCCCCTCAAGTCCTGAGAGGGCCCGTCTTCACACCCTGTTTCTGCTCTTGTCCCTTGGCTTCTCTACAGGCAGAAAGCAAAGAGGAGGAGCAGTTTGAAGAGCTGGACCCCTGATGGTCGCCGACATGTCGAGCATGCGTTACGTGACGGGACTTGGCTCAGGGCTCCCTGGATCAGCCACAGCTGTCATTCATAATTCCAGAAGATGTTGCTTCTTCTTTCAGATGTGTGAACAAAAACTTTTGAAGCCGTTGTAAAATCTTTTACAAGTTGTTATGTGAAATTAAGGTCTGGCTAGTGAAGCAAGTTCATGGTGCACAACATTTTTCAATATTCTATAATTCCTATCAGTGTCAATGTACTTGTTGTTGCAGTGCCAAAATGTTGCATTATAAAAATAGAAAAACCTTAAATTGTTATACATTTATCAAGCAATAAAACATCCTATGTTAAGAAACAGTTGTTAAATCACCAGTCTGACCTTTTTTGATAGCCCTGCTTTTGCAACTCCTTTTTGCAAACTGGACAGCACTCTCATTCTACAATTCATAAGGTTAGAGCAAAAGGAAAAAGTGATACGTGATCATTTCTCTTTGGACAATTTCTCTACATCAATCTAAACAACTTACCATGTGGTCCAAAATCAACATTTTATTAACTGAAAAGGAGTTAATAATAAATAAAACTAACAAAGAATAGAAAAGTAATCTGTAAAACATTATTGATCCAAAATTTAAAAGTCCCTTATTTGCCCAGCAAGGCAATTAAAAATTATATTTTTGAATTGAGTTCTACAGGCCACACAAAGTCATTCCAAGGCCCACAAGTTGCAATTTGGACACTCGTGCAGTAGATGAAAAGTTCTGGATCTCTGCTTATGTGCTTTTAACCCACAAGTTTCGGATAGTTCAGGGGACCGAAATGGAAAAAGAAAAAGACTAATTTTGTTTCTAGCTTTGCGTTTCAATGTTGAGTTGGTGTTTTGTTTCAAGATATTATTCTGTAAAATAATCAAATAATAGCACTTTTCTCTGATGGAGGCAATCAGATTTCATTTTGTTTAAATTCCTTTTACTTCAAAACATCTATACTGCCATCAGTCTAGCAAAGTTCACATGACCTTGTCAAAGCAAAACAAGCCCACAGCATCACTGATTGTATACCGTACTAAACAAGAAGCATAAGTGTTCTCCCACACTGTATTATTTTTTCTTTTTGCCAGATACTCTTGTAGCGTTTTTTGGTATTTTCTGTCATGTGACCAAAGCACGTAGGTTTAGCTGAAATCCCAGTTCAAAAAGCTCCACATTTTAACATGTGTAGTGGAAATGCAGAAATACACGCCTCTTACTCTCCTTTCCCTGCATGGTAATAATTAAAATCCAGTCTTGTTTGCCAATTTGTCTAATTACTTTAAACTTTTCTAACCAGAGCTCTGAAAGTTTTTAATGGATTATCAGACTGACTTATGAATTAGCATATTCTTTACTGTATGGCACATTATCTTGTCTTTCCCATCTTGGATGAGTGGCTAAGAGAAATGAAAAAACTTCTTTGCCATGTCTTACTTAGCCCACAAAGTCACGGATTAATAGCTAAAAGTTCCCTGACAATTTATTTTACAAGACTTGTTTGTGGTACAAATGAATGATGAAGTGAAATTATTATTTTTTTCTATATATTTCAATATTTCATTAATATCTTGATATTATTATGACATTATGCTGCTGTATTAAAAGAGTGGTTGATTTATCTTAAGGAGATTTTACATGTTTTTACAAGGCTTGCCAATAATTGTGAAGGGTTATGTATGACACAGTAAACGATGAAGCCTATTTCAGCAAACTGTGGGGATGGGCAGCATAATGGTTTGTTCCAGCAAGGCTTTGATGCAGTGCAGACAGCTGGCATTTCCAACATTGCACTAGACCACAAATAGACCCAGACACTCTTTTCTGTCCAATTAAAAGTGCTTTCAGCAAGCTTAATTTTAGAATATAAAAGTCAAGCTTGACCCACAATATTAGAGCAAGGGAAAAACAAGATATTTAGTCTGGAAATGAGAAAGCACAATGGCTTGTGATTTTCTCAGTGAGTAAATCGATAATCAAACTAAAATAACATTTCATTAACCAAGGTTGATTAAGAAAACTTTACTGAAAATTTCACAAGAATCCAGCCAACCACTTGCTGCTCATTTATTTTAACTTTAATATGGACTCTCTAAGAAACACCATGACTTTCAAAACAAAGAGTCAAAATTATGTTCACCAACCACAATTCAGAGAGCTTCTTTATAAAATAAATATTGACCAATTGAAGTAATGCTTTAAGATTAATTTTAATCATGTAAGGGTACAAAGTCCTCTAACAAAGTTGTAACAGAATCAACACCAGCGATGTGTTAGATAATCAAGATGGAGATCTAAAAATACTCCATGAGTCACAGTCTGAAAGTCTTCTCTCATTACCCGCTGTAATTAAATGTAACCAAGGCCTCCAAGCTCCGAATAGCACACAAGTGTTAGGGAGTGACACTCGAAATGTTGCAAGTTTCCCGAGAAAAGTGGAGCAGTTAACTGGAGCTGTGCCTGCCCCAAAAAATGTGGCTCAGCAGAAAGGAAGCTGTTGGAAATGTCTACGGGAGTACAATGTACAAGCCACAGCAGAGCTTAATGTATTTGTTAAGTTGTATTGTGTTAAAAAGCTAACTTATACTTTTGCTTTCTGATGTTTTTAACTTGTTTCATTTCTCTTCTGCACAACTTTGATTCTGACGTGAGCGTCTGTGCTCTTCCCGCGGCGTGCAAAAGTCTTTATGACAAGTTGATGATTCCTCCTGAGATTACCGGTCCCCTGGGTTTCCTAATGCATTCGCCTCTGTTTATCACAACGCTCAAAGCTTATCAACTGCAAGGGGAAGTCTTCTAAACATCCATCCCGTCTTGTTTGCTTGATGGCCTCCCTCATCCCCCCAGCATACGTGCTGAGATTCAGATAATAACATAAGTTCTTTAATTATCTGCCAGATTCACACGGGTCCATAATTCCTTTTATAAAATGGAGTTTCCGTCAAAGTGAGCTCATTAAAAATTGAGTAAGGTCGGGAATTAAACCCCTCTTACCATTATTCATTTTCTACCTAATTTCAAGCATTGTTTAATTAATCACCTGTAATGACTTAAATTATTCACAGCCTGAAAAGTTGCTGAATGAAATTAACAAATTTCATACTGACAATTATACCAGTGCATCTCAGTAAATTAGAAAAATCATCAAGAGATTAATTTATTTATGTATTTTAACTCAAAAAGTAAAACATATTCCAGACAGATCCATTTCAAGTGCTTATTTCCCTTAGTTATGATTGCACCTTAAAGCTAGTAAAAATATTACATATTACATAACACAAATATTACCTAAGACCAATATCTTTACTTGGCTAGGGAATCTTTTGCATGAATTTTGGCATCAATCAATGTAATATCTGTCGTTTTCCTGAGATATTAAGGAAGTTCGGGTTGCTTAAAATGGCCTTCAGCTCATGCGTGTTAGACCTGGTGTCTCTTATCTTCCTCTTGATAAATACCCATAGATCCTCTGTCAGGCTTAGGTCAGGCCAGATGGATGGCAAATCCGACACAGTGATACCATGGTAAAAAAGCAGGTATTGATACTTTTGGGAGTGTGTTTCTAAGTTCCACTGGAAAATAAAATCAGCATCTCCAAGAGTTGTCCTGATAGATGGCTATGCTCACTTTGCACTAGATTAAACACAATGGCTCAAGACCAGCAATTCACGGCTCCTCAAATCATCACTGGCTGTGGAAATCTCTCACTGTATCTCAAGCAACTTGGATTTGGTGTCTCTCTGTTCTTCCTCCAGACTCTGAGAATTAGATTTTCAAATCAAGTGCACAAAAAGGATTTTCATCTGGAAGGACGACTTCGGACCACTGAGCAACAGTTCAGTCCTTTTCCTCCTTGGCCTTAAGAAATGCAATGGCTATATTCAACATAGACCTCTGAATCCAAATACAGTCCAAATTATATGAATCTCCTTTAACTGAACGGGTTTTGACACACAAGCCTCTCAAAGTTGTGGTTATCCCAATTGTGTGCCTTTACCTCATTTTTTCCATCCATTCAATGTGTGAATAGAACTCTCTGTGATCACTTAGCTTCTTGAACATTGACCTATCATGACCTGTCCTCTTTTCGGAGAGTCAATGACTGTTAGACAACTGTTAAGAGAGCAATGTTATCCATTGTTGTTTAGGTCAAAATGCATGTATAAAATGGCTTTTTACTGTTCCTATATAGTACCCAAATAATCCAATAAACTGAATTATGAGTTGTTATTGGCTATAAGCCACGATCATCGAGGTAAACAGAAATAAGCACTTCAAATAAATCAGTCTGTGAGTAGAGCATCTACATGTTATAGAAGATTCACTTTTTCTATGATACTCAAATTTACTGAAGCTTATCTGAACTATTTCAGTTGCACAGAACAATTTTCTAATATTGAATGCCAGTCAGTATATTCCTGGGAGAAAGCCATCCAGATTCAGAGGCATTTAAATGGTTTTCCAGCGGATTTGTTCTGATGGTACATAATACTGAGCTATCGTTTTGTACATTTCACTGTTGGCTACTTTCACAGATTTTCTGACATGTTGATTGCGTCATATGCAAAAATGTGTCTGAATGTGTCTGTGTAAGTGTGAGTTTCAAGCATTGGCAGCATCGGTGAGCAGGTGCCATCACTTCTCATTCCCACAATTTACAGTGAAAAGACATGTCGAGGACAGGCTGGATTAGGAAAGTCTGTGAAAAGACGTGTGTGGGAGAAACCACTCTAATTTTTGCCTTTCAGCCATTTCTCTTTTGCATGCGGGTACAATGACAAATCAAGCTATGCTAATTCAGCTTGTCAGGTTTTGTTTGTTTGCTTACCAAGAAGGCAGAGGATACGAGAGTCTGCTGTTGTGACATATGGACACATTAAAAAAAAGGGGGGGAGGGTTAATTTCAATACCAGAAGCTTCATTCCTTTAAAAAATAAGTTCCAATCAGGTCACAAACTAGATCCTTTTGGTATTACAGTGAACTTTAGATGGATTTTAAGGGTGAACATAAGGGGCATACAGTGCAAAAATCTAACTGCCAGAATAATGTAAGAAAAAGAAATTGGGCCCAAAAAGTAGACTTTCGCATTTTTTAACTTAGTTGGTTTTCATGTCTGTTTGGGTTTTTTTTTTTTTTTTTGCTTGTTTTAATACCATATATACGCTCATCTTACGGCTACATTCATACAGCAGATCTTGATGTCCAATTCAAATTTTTGCTGAAATCTATCTTTGGGAGGTGCAAGAGGGAAGGAGGAGTTGCTAGGGGGAAAAGGGCTTGTGCATTTGTGGTCATTAACTAACTAAATACAACCGCAATGAGACTTCTTTGTCAACTCTAAAGCGACCTGCATGCACAGAAGAGTGTAGACATCGCAGAATTGGGGACTGTTTACGAACCTAATAATTATGAATTATGATGCACACTTCACATCAGTGACCTTAAGGTCTGTTAAAATGTAACATTCTTCAAAAGACAAAAACATATTTATTTTAATATGACATACAAAAAGATTAGAATTGGCCCTTTCAGATATCCACAGAAAAGTCAGACATGGGTTGCAAATGGGCAAAAAAAAAAAATATATATATCTGCCTGCTGTGTAAACATAGCCTAATACTGGTTCATGGAGAATTCTAAAAACCGTAAACCACAGTCGTAGTTATGGCATGCTCTTAGGTTCACATAAGCATCATAAGTAACGGCAGGCATAGAACGACTATGCAATCATAATCCTCGAAATGTAATTCAGTATTCATGTTGTACAAATGTGCTCAAGAAAAATCCAGAAATCTTCTGCCAAGTGCAGTTGAGAAAGTCATGAGAGCACATCATCACCCGGAGAAAATACCATAAGACAGTGAGGGAAAGCAAGCCTTTGTTTCAAGGATTTCACTGAAAGACATTGGCATCATCAGCTTTCTTTGTTGCACACTTTGTCTCTCCAGATTTTGCTGGTCTCCCGAAGGTAAATAGAGGCTTGACTCATGGAGACACATGCAGTTTTTCCCCACAACAGGTAATAAATTTGCGTGTCAAGCCTGCGTGTCACAGATTAAACATGCTTTGTTTTGGATGATTTATGAGTGCGGCTGTACTTGGCGGCAAGAAGCCGGAGGTTTGATGGCGTGGAGGGGGTAGCAGGTGAGTCAGTGAGTTGGTGAGTGTCAGATTTGTCTTACAGGAAGACTGATCTGTAGGTCCTCTAAGGATGCCCACTGCAACACACACCTATGTCATTAATCACACACAGACTCAGAGTATGGGGTGCTTTGTCTTCTCCTTTCACACCAATGCTGCAAGCTGTCACTGTCTTTAGAAAAGCTTGTTTCTTACTACTATAATAAACTAGAAGAAAATCTATGTTCCTTCTTAAACAACACAGCCAAAAACATGTAAAGTTAACATTTTAAAGCAGTTCTTTTTTTAGCCTTAACTTTTTACAGAATTTAATGTCTCTCAATGGAATATGAGACCCTGAAGTGGACTACTCCTTTACCCATCCCCTCCTTGAAGAAGGTTACCTGGATATACAGGATTAGGATCTTTCAGCGTCCTCTCGAAGAAACCGCTGATTCAGCAAGCAGCGCAGCTAAAAGCATGTTGACTTATAATCCGAATGCAGCTGACTGCTGATGCCCCACTTTCTTCTGATTGCACACACGGCCTTCTTCTTTTTGGAGGCCGAGTTTGAGGAAATTAATCACAGCAGGAGTAGCAATAAATCCTCTTTACGGACAGTGGCTTGGTTTTTGACTTCAAGTTGAACATCATGGGAAAAAGACAAACCTGTTGTGCACTTTTGAACCCTTGTTAACTTTAGTACCCTTAATGTGAGTCTGTGAGGCTAACAACTAAACCTCATGAAACAATGAAGGTTATTTTGCATAAAAAAACAAACTTTAGTTAATTTTCAGCTTTCTGTTTAGAGGTTTGTCTATTCTCTTGCATTAATGGCATTTCTTTCTTCTTGGTGGAGTGACAGAACAGACTAAAAATCATATTTTTGGGGATACTTTCCCGTGTCCTGGCCTCAACGCTATTTAAAATATATGAATTGTGTTCAAGTCAAAATCATGTCAGAAAACTAGACTGGATTGGCTTAGCCAGTTCTGCTAAGCTAAATATCCAGGGAATATTAAGATTAATAACATCAAACTGCATGTTTCTAGTTAACAAAATCAACTTTAACGTTTGATACATAAGCCTTCCCTCAGTAAATATTTCAAGCTCAGTTGTATGCTCATCCAAAATGGAAAGGCAAACAAAAATCCAAAATGAAGCTCATGAACACAATTTTAATGGGCAGATAAGGACAACTCACAGTTCCATTTTTTTCAGCAGGAATGATTAGAGACAGTGGCAAAAGTCCCAACTTAGGTCTAGTTCTATTTTTTTTTTAATTAAAAGAAATATTTGAGACATTAATGGGGAAAAATAATCTGCTGGAAAGTTTTGCAGAAGACGATCTTCAAACACTGCCATGTAGTTGGTTGCACTGTACATTTTCTTCTCCAGGATGAATGTTTTCTTTGCACTAAAATATGGCCTAAAATTAGCCATCCACCATTGATATCCATAAACAGGTCATTTCTGACTCTGACCCTAGGTGGCCAGGAAGGATCATAACGATCTGTCAAAATAGACCTCAGGTCCACAAGGCATGCTTTCAGTGTGCACAGCTAAGCATGTGAAGTATATAATTGCGCACACTGTTTAACATTTATTACATTCAGTACACCATTGCGGTTTGTTTACCATAACATACCTGGTAAACAGAGTTAATGTGCCTGAGTAAATATTTGCTGCACTATATCAAATTCAGCTCCCAAATTAAGGCTATCAGAGAGGCCAAATAGGGTCATGTGTGAAATAACAGAGTTGTTAGGCTGTTCAGAGCTCAATACACAGATTGCCCTATCTCACGAGTGGTTCAAGTGTTTGCACACAGATCTCTACTGCCTGCGGGCTTATATATCACACTGTGCCTTATTAAGAGCTTTTATAAAATCTGGCTTTCACAGTCCCACATTACTCCACACTCTGAAGGCAGCAGTCTTCAGGACCTCAGATTGCACGCACACCCAGCTAAACACTTAGTCCCCTTGAATGTACTGGGTCTGAGTACATGTGCGAGATAGACAAAAGGCAAGAAAATTGATTTTTGATGTCTTATGAACCTTGAGCTAATTGTGTTTAAAGTGCTCTTCTTCATGTTTGTGAAGAATTGTAGGATGTCACGGCTCAATGTGATTCAGTCAGTTTTCACCATATTCAATTACTTACTTAGACCACAACATTTCACTATACTTTACAAAGTTCTGATAGTGACCCACATTCAAAATATTTTTGCCCTTTTAAAATGACATTTGTAAGCATATTCTGCTGAATCCAAGCAGAATGCATGGTATTTGTCCCGCAACGCGAGATCAAATGTCAGACAGATGAGCTATTTCCCTTTCTGGAGTAATGAGCAGCGGCCGCAGAAGCATAAATTAATTATCCTGAACTGCATGGTATGACTTCACTGTAATCGCTGAAACTTGTGATGTGATTCTGGGTGTAGCCGTACTGTGTCCCATTCCTACAGCTACCAAAATAGAGAACTCCATTTTATTATGGCATGCTGGGAATTCCCCACCATTTCCTTGTGCTCTTGACCTCCCACCCTCCATTGTATGTACAAGGAGAGGGTCTTAGTCTGGAGTGGGTCAATGCAGCTCTGCCAGGCTGACAGATCGGCTCGTTGTGCCCTCTGCTGCTCCGTCTGCACTGCGACTCCATTGTTCTGCCCTCTCAGGTGGAGCCCTGCAGCAACTCCTCACCATTGTGTCTGACAGACCAGCAACATGATACCATGGCAGTTTAGGCGCCTGTCTGTGTCCCCTTGGAATAATGGTGCCATTAGTTCTGAATATACTTGCCTGCATTTGTTTGCATTTGAACAGAATTTTTGAACATCTCACAAAACAAAAAAAGAATTATGAAACAAATAATATTTCTGTTAATTAAGGCTTTGTTGCTATAGTTGATATTTTGAAAAACTGCAATTTTCTGATACATTTACAGTATACCACACTTTGGTGACAAATGTTAAAATCTTCCTAAAGACTTTCAACTGTGACGATTTTTTTGAACTGTAAGATACAGCAATGTGGAATAATATCTAATAATTTGTATGACTTACTGTCTGGTGATTACAATGTATTTTTCCTCAGTCAGTTTTTCTATTACATTCCTAAATCCATAACAGCCTACCTGTTGCATTTATAGCTGGGAAATTGGAAAATTCAGCATCAGAGTGCAAGTAAAATGCATCTTTAAAAATAATAATGAAGAGGCTCGCATTATGCTTGCGTGCCACCACCAGCTGTGCTCAAAACAACCACAACAATAGGGCAAATTTTAAAGCCTTTTTGGAACATCTGTAAGTAAAATCACAAAGTGCCTCATAAAGGCAGAGAAGTAAATTAAAACATTATTGAATTAAAACATGATTTAAAAAACAAAACCCAAAAAATTAAATGCAGCATGCATTGCTTATTGCTGCATTGTTGTATCTTCATCGGTCACTGGGCATCAGTCCATCGCAGGGTATCACTGTAAAACAAAGGACAAACAACCATGCACACTCACCTAAAAACAATTATAGACCATTTAACCTAACAGACAGTTTTTGTAAACCGGGCTAACCAGAAAGAACACACTCGCACAGGCAGAACATGCAAACTCGATGCAGAAAGATTCTAGGTCAGGTTGACCTAGAATCTGAACTTTTTTGCCACTAAGCAACATTACTACTGACTATTCCACTGTGTAGCCCTAAACGATGCACTTAAATGAAGATTAATAAAACAACATTGAAAAAGATCTCAAGGAAAAGCTTGTTTGAACAATCTCCATTTGTGAATATATCAACTTATTATTAGACAAATTAAATAAAAAGAAATAAACACAGCTTTCTTTGTTGCCATTATTTAGCCAATTGCACCGGTTTTCCAGTTTGGAATGGGACAATCTCTTCTAATCCCAGTGTGATCTATAACAGGAACAACAAAAGCCAGTCTTCTGACTGAGAAAATCTAAGTTCCAAGAACTGCCCTGAGTTCAACATTGAAAGTGGCTCCGTCTAATCAAACCAAGAGCACACTTAGGCTTGTGAACCTAAGAACAAGCCCCCAAGTTTGAACACATAAGAGATAATTATGTACTTATCACCTTGCATTGGTACTAATAGTTAGCATTGAAATAAATAACAAACATGCCACTTTTTTAAACTTGGAACTAGGCTGTTCTGGTGTGGTGTCCTTGTAAGACTAACTCTATCATCTTTGACAAATTAAAAACAGTATCACCAATGCTGACATTATGGTATTCCTGAGTGGAATCCTTGCAAATTTGGTCAAAAATCAACAAAAACTTTTTAATAGTGTTAATAGTGGTGAAACAGAGGTCTTAATAAGGACATTTAAAAGTATGTAGTTTATGTATTTACTACACATAAACAATGAACATCTAGGTGCTACTAAATGGTGCTCTTTTTTAGCAGCAGACTGTACTACAACTTTACTGAAAGGAGAGGAAGACTGACATCCACAAAGTAATGGAAAAAGTGAGATAGAAGAAGCCTAAAGCACAGACACAACACAACAGCCTGTGCACATCAAAGCGAGCCCCAACCTAACTGAGCATGCCGTTGTGTGTCACTGAGGAATAGTCCCCTTTTTATGTAACACACAGATGATTAAAGAGTTCAACACAGCAAGCAGACTAATGACTCCACTGGGTTGCAGAGGAACTCATGAGAGAAGAAGGCAGGGGCCTCTGGAGGATATTTCTTGAAATGGGGATAGGTTCTAAAATATACAAATTTATTCATCAGAACTCAGTCTTTTTGTGTCATGGAAGTGTACAGATGTGAGTGTGTGCAGGTGGCAGAGAATGAATGTGAGTGAAGACGATGCAGGGAGACGAAGATGTGGAGAAAATAATTCAGTGAGTTTGACGGCATCTGCCTTCTGAGAGCAATAAAAGATCAAGAAAACCATAACAACTGCACTTTCAAAAAAATAGACAAAAAAAACAGCTATAGTACCATAAGGACAAGTTTAACTTCTTTTTTTTTTCTTCAAAGATGTGTGTTATTGGATATCAGTGATCATGATGTGAAAGAGTAAAATCTTAATGTTTAGCCATGTGAGGAAGTGAGGAGATGCCTTTTCACCTTATTTGGTATGCATATACCAAAGATATTCATATGCATATCTCAGATATTTTATGAAGAATAACATGATAATGCTTAAGTTTTTTGAAAAATCATTAGTGTAGCACCCGACTAAAAATTACTAGATTGTAACCCTTGTTCCTGGTGGCTAAGGGTAATACACTCTACATACAGTTCTCAATAGCTCACGTGAAAATGCTAAACGCTAAATGCTAACTTGCGATTAGCATCATATCATTTACAGCAAATACTCACTCATTAACAGGTTAAACAGTTAAACAGTCCAAAACAGGAGTGTAGACTCTACATCCACAGGTATTTAATGTTCATTTCCATTTAGCTTAGCTATGTCTGCCACCTTCTAGCACAGGAGGGCAGTCGAATCTCACAGGCTAAGATGACCTTTCACCTGCCTCGCTTATGTCCCTTACACATATGACTGAAGATTTGGTTTACAATGAAATAAAAGAAAATACAAGACTGCACAAGTTAGGCTGTGAAAAGGACACATATTTTTTAGATGTAAATTTCAAACAAATAATCAGCATCTTTACCCAAAATAAATGACAAACGTTTTGATGGCTTAAAGTATTTTTGTAACTATTTATGAACTATTAACTAATAAATGAACTAGATTTTCTTGTACTTTTAACCCAAATTACAGCATTTTTACTTATTTTTAATACACTTATTAACACACAATTACTAAATGCAGTAAAAGTATTTATTTTAGCCTCCTTAGTCTGAAATGAATATTTTTGATCTGGCTACATAAGAAATAGTTACACAATTCAGCTTCAACATTATTGTACAGTTAATAGGTACAGAATTTATAAGATTCTTATTTACAACCAGGTTGAAAATAATAATAATTATATATATATATTTAACTGTATTAAACTATATAACTTTAATATAGTAAAAGTTGTTTATATATAATATATATATATATCTTTATATATATATAATACTTATATATATAAAATATATATATAAACTCAATCAAATCTTTACTTTAAATAACTGTGTGAAAAAAAGGTTTACCTTAAGCAGTAACTATTCCTTAAATGTATTGTAGCTCTGTTATCTGCCGCTGCTACCAAATGATGATTTTTTTTGCGAAAGTATCTTGAAACATTTAGCTTAATTTAAACTGGTTGCTTGTGAAGTTTAGAATCAAATTGTGGAAACTGATGATTTATTTGAAATTAAATGGGCTACCATAGGTCTACTTATTATCTTAATACATTCTTGCAGGCCATAAGTTCTTCGGTCCGCTGATCAACTGCTGCTCTACTGTATGTTCCAACAAAACTTTATTGCTCATGCATGTGGAAAGCTGATTTTGATTTTCACCTGTCAAAGAAAACTGGATGGCCCAAACTATGAAAGAACTTCCCTCTCCCTGTGCACTCTGTCCATATTCATTGCATAATATGAAAAAAAAAACCATTTCAGTAGGCTCTTAATATCTGTATTATTTTAATCTCTTTACAATGACAACATATTTATGTATATTCTGCATAAGTGTCATTTAGTGTGTTCATTTATTAAAGTGTATCCAATATTTAATGTATTCACTTTCATTTTTAGATTTTCATTTCATTCTGTAAACTGCTTTTATTTCTGTTTTATATCCATATGAGCTTTTGTAAACCTTCCCATTGCTTCCGTCTTTCAGAAATAGAACATAATACCCATGGCACATATCACTTGGAGGAGGGGGTCTTCATCTGTTGTATAAGGCCCTGAAATAGTAAATGCAAATCCACTAAAATGGTTACTCCTCATGAGTACAATTCAGCAGGGATGACAACATAAACAATGGTGCAGTTAGTTGTTAAAACCAGCTGCACAGTGCTATTGTTAGGATTAGTGGGGGTAATCTCCGGGCTGGAAAAGCTCACAGAGGAGACACCTGATCAGAGAGAGTAGATAAGCACTTGTTCCTCTTTTATTCTGCACTGTAACTGCAAGAAATGTTCAATATTGAGTTTATTTAGCACATTATCTGCGGTTTACTTGATTTGACTAGGCTTTTAGTAAATAGGGACTAGTAGTGAGATTCCAACAAAAAAACCAGGTAGCAAGGTTTAAGAATATTCTCAGAAAAACAATCAGGATGAAAGCTGAGACTAGTAAATAAAATGAAAGTTCAAAGGAGAATATAAAGCAAGACAAAAAGGGAGTGAATGCTTGTGTTTGTCTGGATGGGCAGAAAGCCTGCAGAGCTTGGCAGGAGTCCTGCATCTGACAGCAGCTGTGGCCTCAGTTTTATATCTTAAGGTGGTGCCTTGACTCCAAATCAGTCTTTCCTTCTCCATCTCTTTTCAATCAGAAGGGACCATAAATTATTGTCAGTGGTAATCACAGCTGTCCATTGTGGGCCTGCTAAGGGCTCCCAGCCTGTCCTGGTGCATTAAGTCACACTACATGGTGGCACCTCTGATATGGGCAGTGAGATGGACCTGCTAGCAAGCTTAGACACATGACAAAAGTTGAGTGGATGTGCCAAGAAGTATCTGTAGCAAGTGATGATGATCTACAGGATAGATATGATTAGGCTGGATTTTAAACCAGCACAATTCAGGGGAAAATGACAACTTTGGTGACATGTCAGAAGCAGTTTATAAAAACATCACAAGAGGGCCTATGAGTGTTGTAGTTTCTTAATAATTTTCAGACACATGAAGCTATTTGTTTGGGAGCTGAGAAGCATAGAAAGTAAATCTGGCTTCTTTTGCTTTGATTCTGAAAACAGGATTGTGAAATATTGATCAGTAACGTGACTTAATAATCCATCCTTTCCATATAAAGATCTTGTCCATAAACATATAAAAAAAACAAGTGACTCTTGAAACTTTTGTATTTTGATATCAAACCGACATACAAAAACTGATACATTGAAATGTTCTTTATCCTAAAATAAAAAAAGGGTAGTTTTTATGTTTGAGAAGCAGAATGTCTTACTGTTCTTGGGCCATAAGTATTTTGCATTGGTTATGTAATATAAAAACTTTGTATCTGAAAAGGATTTTTTGTCCTAAAACTCAAAAGCCATTCATGGTTTAATCAGAAGAGAATATCATTAATGGTAAATGTGAGTTCGTATCACACCACCAGGTTCATGGTTGTTACATGTTTGACTTTAGGATTCTGTTGTTTTATTGGTGTAGTCCTGAACAGGATATTTCCATACTATTAAGCTTTTTTGTATATATAAGTGTATTTTACTTTCTTGAACTAAATAATTGTACTATGTCATTCTATGTACTCAAAATGTATTCCTTTGTTTTTATTATTTTATGAATAATGACTTTATTGATCTTATGTTCAATATTTGCTGTGCAGCACTTGAGTGCAACTTTTATTTGTCTAAGGTCACTAATAGATAAAGTTGACACTGACGTAAAGGTATGCATTTGTTAATATACCATTTGGATTTCTAATCCACAGTGAATGATTTATTGCACTTTACTGTCTTTTTTTATTTTTCTTAAAACATGAATAAATGATGGGAATTTATACATTTAGTTTTCACTAACAGTCTATTTGAAACTTTAGAACACAATATAATGGATTTGTCTCTGATGAAGCATAAACATTGGGTGAAGTCATTCTGATTGATAAACTCCTTTTGGATATTCGCTAAATGCTTTTACAGTTTTACCCCCAAAGTCATAAAGCATATAAAATGGGTATCCCCCCTTCCTTCTGAGCTAGAAATCATCTGGTTCCTTTGGCAAGCTGCCCGGGCAGTTGTGGCGCAGACTGTTTTTCACAACAGAGCTGTTTTTTTTTCTGTGAACATTCTCAGCATGGGATGGCACACCTTCCTCTGGCAAGACAGTGCTGTCAGACCTGATCAGCAGAGAGCACCTTTCCCTTTCAATTAGCCTTGCCTGTCCAAGAACAGGGCCAGGAGCACCAGCACACAGCCACATGGGCCGCCAGTGGAAGGAACAGCAAGAAGTACAGGTGGGAGAAGCAGGGAGAGCTGCAGAAGTGTGCCCCAAAACTCCAAGCAGGGACTGAAATACCCTCCACTGCTGTGCAGTAAGTCCCTGTGTAGCAGGAAAGGCCTTGCCATTGAACGTCACAGTAAACAGAGGCAGGCTCTATGGAAACACGGCCATTTGGCACAAAGGCAGGGGATGAGATATGGCACCAATGAGGCAGATAATTCCCTGAATAACTATATCTTCCCCCGCGTGTGCTATCACAATGATGAAACGTAATAGTTTATGTGCGTGTGTGAATGGGATGCAGGAGGAAAGGAACATGCAGGAAATAATCCATAGTGCTATTTTGGAAACAACACACCACAGTTTATAAGCCACTAATCAAGAGACAAATTAGAGCTTGTTTGGAGAACCCGTGGACAGCGCTGAAGGAGCTCGAGGAGGAGAGCTGGGAGTGAAAAGAAGCTATGCCTCTAGGCTGTTTATTAGAAATGCCACATCCAGGTGGGATTTGCTGAGTTGCACCCTAGCCAGCATCTTCCTCTCAGTGGAAAGAGCCTGAGGAGGAGGATGGTAAACATGAGCAGCTGTAACACAAGTGCATGTTGCATGCATATGCTTGATTGGATGTTATAATGCTCCTCAGAGGAAGCATATATCGAGAAGATCAACCTTTGGAATACCATGAGCCGGTTCAGTTGATCATCAGCAGCGTCTTAACTTGTTGCCTCTTGTGGCGTCATGAAGAATTAAACCAGTGTTCAGTCCAACACAGCCTTTCTAACTTGTTGCATTAATGACACCATCGGTCAGTCTCTCGTTCTGCTGCTCTTCAACATATCAAAATCTGGGAAATCATCTACATATCTGGATTGATGCAGCATAGTTCCACAAAACACACATAAAATACACTCCCTATTCTCAGAAGCAAGTAAGGAAAGCAAACTCCTCAGTGATTGCATAAGCACAAAAGCCATGAAAAGCTGTTCAAGGCACAGTCAGTGAATATCCTTATGTCTGTTGATAAAGTCAGATTCCACTACTAAGTAATACCAGTTTCTGTCTTATTTATGTTAACATTAAACAGATATTAAAGTTAAAGCTAAATAAATGTCAAAAACATGTGTTTTATGCTTCATTGGATTGGGGAATTGGCTGTGCATTATTACAAACTCACAAAAACATTTTGATTCTTTTCTTCACCTGCTTGTCATTATGCCATTGTCAAAAAATGAACCTTAAATGCAAAAAGGACAAATATTCCATTACTGTTCCTTGAATGAAAATATGCTGTATAATTCTGATAATTGTGCAATACAATCCTTTTCATTTGTTGTTACATCAGTCAAGTCACAATGGCATAACTATTACAAGCCAGGATTACAGGAGAAATGTTTCAATGCTGTTACATTTTGCAATGTTTATGATGAGCTGCTTTGGTGCATCATATACATGTAACATGGATCAGGCTTTTCTGTTTTCTCTTTTCATTGTGAAAAATCAATAATTAACTCTTCTGAATATTGTTGTTTGCTGTCAACATAAGAACACTAAACAAATAATAATGTAATGCTTAACATAACACCTATTTAAATGGAGTTCTCCTGTTAAAACAGTAGTGGACATTCTCATTATTATCTACTGTATGTCACCACACAGTCTCAGTTTTAACAATTGTTAGGAAGCTTTGTTCTTTGTTCAAATTGGGTCTGGAATCTGCACCAAAGCACACTTTCAAGCAATGCCAAAGCCTGAAAATAATACTGTTCTATCTTAGCTTTGGTTCCATATGTATGCAGTTCAATCCATATGTAAGTGAGGATGTGACTCCATTCCTTTGTTCTTTTGCCATTCATGAAATAAATCTGTAGAGGGTGTAGTGAATAGTTACGGTTATTCTTAGATGAACTCACATCCTTTTTGAGGGAAATGCTGCCGTACCTTTCTTTACAATGATCACTGAGTTAAGGTCAACATACAGTTTTGCTGGTGTTCTGTAATGAGCATCTGGCCCAGCCACAGTGTATTTTGATGCAGTTAGATCTAGATAGTTAATTCTATTAAGTGAACACTGCTAACCAATTTTGGCCTAAATGTAAAAATAAATAAATACCTCTAAACAATTGTGCCATCTTTGTCTGGAACAACTGTCATTTAGTGACAACTACCAATGAGTTAGTTTTTTTTTTTTTTTAAAAAAAGTGGTTTTGAGGAATTTTAGTCAACTCTACTTCGCAGAATAGTTTTAACTTTGGCACATTGGGTGATTTTTGTGCATGACGACCCTGTTTAAAATCACTTCCTAGCATCTCAGTCACATTTAAGGACAAACTCTTACTCTGCTATTTTTAAGCTGTTACACTTACAAGTACTTGTACTGTACACTTTGGATATTTGCCCTGCTGCATAGGCCACATGGATTTGAGCTTAAAGAAGCAAAGTGATGGCTGAATATTCCACTTCAATATATTTTGCTAAAGAGGATAATTTATGGTTGTATTGATTTGTCAAAAGAAGCATTTATATTACACTGCACTTCCTTTTTCTGCACAAATTGCTAAAGTAACTTTCATTCACTTTCAGTGACTAGTTATGATGAATATATAAAATGATAATATA
Source organism: Xiphophorus maculatus (assembly GCF_002775205.1). Taxonomy (NCBI): domain Eukaryota; kingdom Metazoa; phylum Chordata; class Actinopteri; order Cyprinodontiformes; family Poeciliidae; genus Xiphophorus; species Xiphophorus maculatus. Next base: position 11,018,453 of record NC_036444.1, read on the forward strand.
CTGCAAAAACCGATGTATTGCTGATGTATTGCTGCCAAACTTGTGCATATACAAAGCCTTATAGAATCAGATATTCCATGTCCTTATAACTAAAACATGAAATTAGAAACCTTTTTACTCAAAGCTCCTTTTATTTGATTATGGTTATATTTTGACTGTAGGACACTGGTAAAATCTAGTTTCAAAGCAAAAACTTTATATTTCACTATTTCCTATCTCATATAACATCAAGTAATTCAACCGAACTGCAAGTTATTCTGAATAGTTGAAGACTATTACTATCTCTGATTTCCAACAGCAGAAGGGAAACAAATAAAAATCATAGTTGAGAAAAAAAAAATTAAAAAGAGAAACAATGTGATTCAGAGGGAAGGGCAACACCCTTGTTTTTTCTTCTACTGAACTATAGGATGTGGGCCCCTTAGGTGAGCACTGTTGTCAGCCGGAGACAAACTGCAGCTCCTGGGAGTGCCCCAGATCTGACAGAAACCTTCTCCTCCATCAGTCACGTCATCTGAGTCAGTGAAGGAGTCTGTGCCCTGCTCGCGGTCACACCAACCAGGAGACACAAGCTGTTCCTCTCCAGGTGCTCATTAATGTACTTGTCCTTGATAGCTTCACCATACAACAACGCAAAGACAAACACAAGCCCGGTGTGTTCTAATTACACTGCTGCTTGCAGACGCTTACATGGACGAGCATCATACATTTCAGTAGCAGAATAAGAAATGTCACCCAACTGCAGACGCTCCTCTACTTTCACCTGCTGTTTTTCTTTTCCTTGTTCAGTTTCCTCCACTCTGGTGGTAGAGTGGGGGCTGAGGGAATTGTAATACAGAAATAAAGAGCAAATGTAGCGCTATGTAAAGATGGTTAACGCCTTTGAAGTTGGGGACGTCAGGGACAGCTTATAATAGAGGCGGTGCTGGAGTGGAGAGCCTCACTGAAGGAGAAAAATCATCAAGCCTGCACAGATATTAGCATATGGGCCTAATTATCATATGAAACCAAACCTCCACCAGCCTTGGCCTCCAATATGACTTTCTATCCATCTATATTATCACCTACCCAGCTGAAAAATAGAGAGCATATATGACCCTGGTATTGTCTTATACCTCTCCGCTCTGTGGCTTGCTTCAATAACTACCATGCCTCCAATGTTCCTTTTTCCATTCTGCAGTTAAGCCAGACAGTTAATTATCCAGTAGCAGGGAGGCCAGGTCTCTTTGCTGGCTGAGATAACGATATGCTTTGCTGGGCAGAGAATGAAGAGGGCCGGCCCATGGGGAACCAAGCTGATGTCAGGCAATCTTTCAAAAAAATAAAATAAAAAAAGGCCCAGGCAATTAGATGCACCACTGCTACCAGGGATGACTTGTGTTATTGAAGATACTGGATAGCCTCTCTAATGGGGGTATTTAGGGCAATTATGATAAAGATGTCAGGGCGACCTCCCTGTGACTGTTGCTTTTACACGAGGTGCCTCTTAGTGCAAGATCACAGAGCAGAAATAAGACTAAAGACGTGGCCAGTCCCACATGGAAGTCTTGCCACCAGCAGAACAGCACTTAAGACTCAAGTCTCATGTGAAAGTTACTGTCTAGAGGTGCTAAATGGGCTAATCTGCCATCTTAGTTGTGATTTATGGGAATTTTGGGGTCTATTATGACAGTCTCCAGAAAGTAAACATACCATTGCTCGGTTAAAAGCATAACGCCCCACAGATTTGTTTCCACTTCACATTGTACCTATTTAGCTCATTCGTTCCAGGGAGACATAAAGCACTGTTATTATTTAATGGACCAGGGAAGATGACCAGCAGAAAGGAAGCAGAACCCCGCAGAGGGACCTTTCATGTGGCTACTGTAACACTCTCTGCTTGCACCTGAATTGTTTCGATGCCCACATTCACCTTGACCATCAGATTTCCGTTTGTAATATCCATTTATTCTTGAAATTGCAGGTCAGTGACGTAATAATAATAGCTACTGGTCAATCTATACAATTTAAAACCAGCCGGATCATTTAGAGTGTCAGCATATGCCATGCACATTCCTGGCATGACACTAAACACAGACTAACTAATGTTTGAAGTCAGTTCAAAGAGTCAAAAGCAGAGGAAAAGAGCAACGTGGATCCTGCCTGTATCTTCCTTCCTTATTTAAAACAGTCAAACAGCTGGCTGGGCTCTCACTGAGAGCTCATGATTGTTTTTAACCTAGGTCTGTGGATCATAAAAACCTTGCTCAGTGCAATAACTTATGAGGACAGACAACAATCAGAAAATAGCAATTTCATCATCCAGATGAAGGACAGATTTTCAGTCAAGCAGATTTGCAAGAGTAAATATTTCAGTTGTTCATATTTCAGTATAGCAACCCTGTTCCTCAGAGATGGCGGTAGAGGAAATGCACTTGCAATAATGTTAAATTTGTTGCAGTGCAGTAACAAAGCAATATTACTCAAAATGAGTGATTTGTATTACACCGATTCACCAAGTGATATATTTCATGGTTGTTTTTTTTTAACATCAATTTTAAAACTTACATATTACAGCTAATGAAAACCACATAAAACACTATATTGTGGAATATTATGTTTTTATCAAGCTCTAGTCTACCAAATGGAAGACATACACTTCATATTTGCATAGAATTGATAATCTCCCCAAAGACCATAGCCACAATCACTGCTATGTAAGCTTACTGTTCACCTGGTGATGTATCCAAGAATATTAAAGGAAAGTTAAGTGGAAGAAAACAACAAGGTAGACAAAAGGTGCATAAGCTGCAGGGATAACCACAGCCTTGGGAATATTGGAATACAAGGCTCATTCAATAGTTTACAGGAGGCAAACAGACTGTAGCTAGAGCCAGAGCTTCAAGAGTCAAAACACATTGATGTATCCACAACATATACAATTATTAAGCCACTTGTGAACCACGGAAGCAGACAAAATGCTGCACGGCAACGTTAGTGGCGTTGTGCACGCCTCAAGCATAACCGTCCGTCCGTCCGTCCGTCCGTCCCTTCCTTCCTTCTCATAAATTCCCTCAAGCAGATTCAGCCCCACTGTCTCCTTGCCAGTGTGACATGCCTGGAAAATCTGGAAAGGCATATGCCCCGGAGAAATTCTGATCAGATGCACAAAGGACTTCAACTGACTTCGGCACACTTTGTGGCACACTAACATAAATTTTTGTGAGATAACCTGACAGCTTTTTCAATGTATTTATGGATGCTAGTAGGGAATGTCTGTTACAATTTTAAATGTTGTGTCATGATCTCTAAGAAAACGGAAACATTTGGTTCCAATCTAAAATGTTGGGACTAAATACAAATTTAAAGGTTGTTAACATTGGGATCTTTATGGAACAGACTGTTGACACTAGTAAAACAGGACGTATGATTCAGTTCTACGTTTTCAACTGATCTTATATGAATATCTCTGTAAGATATCCACACCCTCTCAATATTATTTGTGTGCGATATATCTGCTTTCACTGGTTTGCGGTCTAGATCTTAACAAGTCATTTAGCAGTGGTAGTTGCATTTACAGAAATCACTGCAAAATGCAAAACGTTCTCATCATGATCGAATATTTGAACTCAAGCTTTACACTAATTTGTGTTTTTTTTTTCAGTCAGGACAAAAGCAAACAGAAAATTATTATTTAACCTCAAAAGTAACCATGATTAAATTATATCCAGTGACAATATGAGTTTCTATTTTGTCTGAAAAAACACACAACATGAAAAAATTAAATCTGTTACTTTGTGTATGATTGCTGTGTATTGTTACACTTTATGGGAAGTGCTCATCTGCAGGATATATGTTAAATTTAAACACACAACTTTCAGTTTTAAAACTGTACACTTCTACTCTCTTTTAGCAAATACATTTTTTCATGTGCAGTTAAAACACCAGAATTATGGGGGTGCTGTGGTGGTGCAGGGGTTACACACAACCCACATAAGGAGGCCTTAGTCCTTGATTTAGCCATCGCAGGTTCGATTCCCAGCCTGGTGACCTTTCCCGCATGTCTTCCCCCTTCTCTTATTACTTTCCTGTCAATTCACTATCAAATAAAGGCCACTAGAGCCAATAAACCTTTGAAAAAAACACCAGAATTATAGATAAAATGTAAGAAATTGTTTTAACAGTATATAGCCAAAAAAATGCAGTACCGTATATTCAGTTAAAACAAAAATTGTGAAGTCAATAGTCTCATTCTCCTCATATCCTCATTTACATTGGGTTCTGATTATGTTAACATAATGCTACCAACATACACTAACATGGGGCATCACTGAAAGAACAACCAATCAATCAGGTCAGGTTTGCCCTTCCGCAGCAACAAGCCCCCGTGCTTCCCAGCCATCAGTCACGGCCACCTTTCTATGTCCTCTTGCCTGATTTTATGGCATCTCTTTTACTCCACAACAAAAACAATGACTTACGATGTTTGGAGGAAAGTCGCTTTGCACCTTTTCCCTTTTCTTCCACTGCATGTGAATTACAAATCCACATGTTGTTTTCATCTTAATAGCTGAAAAATTACCCCGAGAATTTCAGAAAGTAGCTGGCATGCAACAACAGTATAATAAATAGGTCAAAAATGAACACTACTTAGGATTTTTGACCTATTTATTATTCAGTTATTCTCTCTATGTTTTGGCTCTCCTGGTAGAGATGTATGACAGAAGAAAATGTAAATGAATGCTTTAATGCTGTAGCATAATAGTACCTCCAAAAAGTAGTTGTTTTATTCTCAATAGTACAAATGTTATACTTACTTTAGTATCTTTCCTATGTTGATTAAAGTGTTATATTTTAATTTGCACCTTTCATCTCTGATGTGATTTGGTGCCAAGTGTGAAATAGGTCAATCATTTATTCCTAAATTTATTTGCTCTCCTCAGCCAGCCAGTTCCAGTTGTTTTAAACTTTTAATTATTGTTCTTGAAAAGTAGGTACATTTTTATTTCTACTTCCTGACTGTAAAATGTTAACAAAAATCAGCCATAGTTAAAGGAGAGAAATGTTCACTTATTTTTCCCATATCCAAGAGATGCTAAGACTGTGTCATCTCATATTTACAGTCATGACTTCCAGGGAAACAGGAAGTCATGACTGTTGGATCACTAATTAAAAGTTTCAATACACACCATATCTACCAAAGAGATTTTAGCTCAGGGAATTAACTAAATTACTTACATTTGGGGGGAAAAAATAGAGCAGAGCAGAGAATTCTAACCCCAGATCCTCGAGAGCTAATGTCCTGCAACTTTTAAATGCATCCCTGCTCCAATTCAGCAGAATCAAGTGGTTTAATTATCTCTTTAGTATGCCATGAAGCTTGGCCAAGGCCTGGTAACAAGCCATTCGTTTGATTCAGTGTTGGAACAATGTTGGGGATAAGTTGAAGGACAGTAGCACCCTACTCTAGAGAGTCTAGTAATACTGGTAAATTAGACTAGTTTTTTGTTGTTGTTTGATTTAGTTTGTTTTCTTTTTTTTTTCAAACGATCCACTTACCCAATGCAATTCTTTACAAAATGCTAACTGTCTAACTCATCTTGTGTAAACACACTTCTCTTACAGTAAATTGAAAATTAAGAGTTGTGCACCAGGCCTCAAAGCTTGATGTGGCGAGAAATGCCAGCGTGACAGAGAGTGACTCTGAAGAGGACCACTTTGGCTCCCCTCCACCTTCATACATGCAAATGTCTCATAAGAACATATGAATCATTCTTTACAGACTTATACTGACTTAAGGATGGGTGAAGGTGGAAATCATGTGGCACCTAGCAGTGCAATTGTATGTTTACATCAATAAGAGTGGAAAAAAAGTCTCTTTTCCTATTCCTGATCCGCCTCTCAACAGTTTTCATTCCCGTCTGTCATCAACAGAAGGACAAAGAAATTAAAAGCAAACAAAGAGTAAAAAAACAAGAACAGCTATCTCTTCATGAAGGATCCAGAAGGAGTTGGAGCACTTGAAAAATAAGGTCTAATTTGAAGGTCATATAAAGAGCGCCCAGGTGGTGCTGCACAGGAGGGGGGCTTATGAACAAATGCAAAGGGAGATGCTTGGCTTGCACTGCTGTGAGGTACAAGCTCTCTTATACTCTCCCTGGTACTCTTCATCAATCTCTCCCATACACCACCAGCTTCCACTGACCCACATAACACAGCAGGAAGGAGGAGGTTGCCTTTCTTTCATCACTGATACACAAGCTGAAGCGTAACTGAGCCCAGTCACCCAAGGTGTCACAAGAAGTTGAAAATCAACAGGTACAGATTTAGACTTTCTCTTACATTTAGAGTCAAAGGCAGGTGAGAAAGCACAGTTTTCTATTGCTTCTATTTTACATAAACAGCTCTGGGTGGATGCACTCAAGTCTGAAGCAACATCACTAAAGAGAGAGCATTAGTGCTCCTGCAAGTTAACAAAAGACTCAAAGTGTTCTGAAGGTCATCAAAGATAAAAAGAAAAAAAATCAAAACCACCTCATTAATAGTTTTTCTCAGACCAGCTAATAGAGTCAGCTTAAATGGACCTTACCAGAGTGGCCGCTTTTCATTGGCTGATGCCCATTCTACGTGGTCACGTGCGTGGCCATCTCACAAACACACTTAGCTTCCCGTTAGCTAAGTACAGCATAAAGGCAGAACTGATACAACTTCTACACCTTGAAGCCTGTCTGCTACACAGTCTTACATTAGCTAAACAGATCAATATGCAATGTCTACTGTATCTGACATACACTAAAGATTCTATTTTAGCAGAAAAGGCTTTGGACTAAACTGTTACTCCTGTTAGCCACGTTAGCACCAAGTACAGCTAGTCAATCAATAATCGAGAAATAAATATCAAGCCTGGAAACTTAATATCGTAACGGACTGAATGTTATGTTTTTAACGTAATATTTGCTCGTCTTGCTGGGAGCAGGCGGTTGCCACGGTAACAGGTGTGCTTAAACTACAAAGAGAGAGAGAGAGAGTAAAAAGGTAGGAGTGGTGTTGAGTTGATCACCTGTTTGGGTTATTTTACCTTTGTTTACCTTTGCTGTGGCGCATTACAGCCGCTGTAGTTTCTAAACGTTGGACTAATTACCTCGTCTGTTTGTGAGTTGACGTCATTGACAACAAACATCAAATAGAACAAATATATTTCATAAAATTTTAACAAACAAATGGCTTCTACCGCGATAATTATGTGAAATTAAATTAACTATATCCCAACTTCAGAAGATTTGCCTTTACCTTTACAGAGCTCTTTGGTTCCTCCTATCAGTCTGTAGCTTCTCATATTGACGTCATCAAACCAAATTTCAGATCTACCATAACTGACTGACACCTGCTGGCCTCAGGTTTGCAACCAGCTTGTGACTGAGAAACCAGTAACCTCCTCCCAGATGATGACATGAACTTGTTAGTTCCTCTGTCCATTGTAGTAGCTGATATATTGAGAAAATCCGGTAGAAATGATGCACTAATCCAGTCATGTTTACATAGAAACAACGCGCTGCGAGGCTTTGCTTGTGAGACTTGCGGTCACGTGGGTCGGTTGTGGGCGGAGCTTGGTAAGGTCCGTTGGATGTGTTAATGAGTCAGCAAAAAACAGCAAATACTTGCAAAAGTATATCCAACTTCAGGTCAGCCACATGTTGTCATGTTTCAGCCACAAATGCATCTATCTTAAAGGAATTTCATGTGATAGATGAGCGCAAAGCGTAATTGTGAGGCAGCAGGAAAATGTTACATGGTTTTCAACAATTTTCACAAACACAATCCAGAGTCTGAATTGTGATGTGGAAAACATTTAGTTTGCTCAATGTTTTATGAATCAAAATATGAAAAGTGAGACAGGCATTTGTGTTCAGCCTCCTTAATTCTAATAGTCTTAAATAAATTTCAATACAAACAAATGAAAAAAAATCAAAAAGAGTGTGGCATGGTATTTGTAGTTATCATTCTAATTTAAAGGCCTAAATCAATGTCACTGGCACTTTCATGTGTATGTGCATTGCTGTGTGTATCTGACCAAGGTTTTATGCATATGCTTTGATGTTACACCAAGACAAATGATCCACCATTGTAGATGTCTTGCAAATAGCTGCAGATCCTTGTTTTAGCAGCTGAAGCTTGATTACAGACAGTGGAATCAGATGAAACCCCTCACTATGCATATTTTCTTCCTACAATGCAGCTAAAACTGCAATTATAAACAGGAATATACATCCTATCAGCACATAAAACGCAGTTATTGGTTTTAGCCTGCTATTGTCTGAACAAAGAATGCCAACATCACCTCCAAAGCAGTCCATAATCTTTGAATGTGACATTGAGTAGAAAAGAGAAGATATTTAGCGCCAAGACAATGCCGGATTTGTTGTCTGCATATCCTTCAAGTGTTTAGCTAAGGATAAACCTAACTTTGAGTCATTCCAAGTTTTTTTTTTTTGTTTTTTTTTTTTGAGAACGATTCACGTTTGAACACGAAGCTCTTGTTGTACAAAGCACTTGGAACTGAGAGGAGCTGAGGGAAAGAGAGCTTATCTCGTTGTAATGCAACTATCACGTCTGTGCTGTGAACGGCTTCAGTCAGCTCAAAGGAACGGGTGCCGAGCTTAAGTGTCTGGTTTTGTTTTTGCCTCCCTAACAATGGCATTACTTGCACAAATACTTTGATTATTGTATTGACTTCCATCCCTGCAACAAACCTAGCTTTATCTGAAGTGTAGCAGCTGGGAAGACATTTGCATATTTGTTGTGAGTCAGGAGAGGGTAGCTCTGTACTACTTGTTCAGTTGAATAGTTATGATTAGTATTTGAACAATTACTGTCAGAAATTTTAGTGTTCTATAAAAATGCAATAAACTGCTGCAAAAGAAGCACACAGATTCAAAAACATGGACGCATTTGTCTATGTGGCAGACACAAAAATACTGCCTGACTGATCTGGAACTGCTCTGAACACCATTTGTGACACCCGGAGTTGATGTTCATTGCCGAGGGGTGGGCGCCTGTGGGTTAACTAACACAGGAAGTGGGGACAGCTGTCTAAAAGATAGGTGCTAGTTTGTGGTTTCAACAAATAACTGTGACATATTTGCCAAACACAAGCACAAAAATGATTGATGCTTACTGCTGATTGAATTTAACTGCAATAAAACTTTGTAGGTCTTCGTTCTGCTGCGAATTGGCTCCGTAAATTGCTCTCCGCTTGGCAAAGATATGCACATTCCTGTGCGGAAAGCTGAAGCCGAGGAAAAGCTGTAAATTTACACATTTTGGTGAATAATCTTATTTGATTCGTTACTCCATTAAAACTATAAAATATAATTTCATGAAACTTATTAAAACTGTTGCATTATTGTAACGCTTGTTGTTTTCGCTATGTTTTTAAGAAAAACAATCAAATCACAGAACTTATTGTCTAAATTACACCTACTAATTTGCATGTTTTCATCTAAAATAGGATCAGTTGGAGGTTATTGTTCATTATTCATCACTCATATGGAGAATGTCTTGCACATGCTGAAAAAAAATGTGGCTTCATGTGTTGGGGGCTAGTGACCGCAGAGCTGTGTGGCTATAGTTCAGTTTGCAACCAGAGGGAATCCACCCATGTGAAAAGTCAGAGGTTTCAGCTGCCATTCAGCAAACAAGCAGGTCTTCTGTTTTACAAGCCAGCCTTGCCAAAGGGTTTCAGAGCTGAAACAGGAAATGCTACTATAACGGGTTTGATAGCAGTTTTCCACAGTGAAACGTGTTGACAAATTTAATTGAAGTAGCTGAATGTGTAATTTGTTTTAGACCCATGTTTCTAAAGCTGTAGTTCAAGTAGCACAAATGCAGCTCGGGCAGACTTTAGTTGTACTCTGAAGACATTTTGTGAGATAAATTTAGCAATGCAAGGTGGAGGTTGAAGTAGAAACTAGCAAAAAAGATGAGTTTAAGTGCAATGATGTCAATCACAAACAGTTTGTGGACCTGTGGGAAAACAAATGCATGCCAGTGCCTGAGAAAGGGCTGGTGGGTTAATTTTTGCTTTTTTATTTAGCCCTGAACACAGTTCTTGGTTCAACATCACATCAGACTAATCCATGTTCCTATAAGTTGGAAAACAAGTGGGGTTTCTGAAACAATATATTGGGTTTCACACACAATGTACTTGTCTTTAAAGGTTTGCATACCACTGTTCTAGGTACAGTGTATGCAACGTTATGGAACACCAGTAAACCACTCAAACTTCAGTTAGCAAAACAGAAAAGAAGAAAAAGCCTTTCCACAATTTAAAAAAGTAATTTATGACTGACGTGTCTGGAACAGAAAATTGTGAGGTTGGAAAAGCATATGTTTATAGGGTAAGCATACATGCAAAGCATGTTTTCTTCCACTGCATGCAGTCTGTAAAGCAGCTACAGCAATAGGTGGGCAGGAAGCTCATGTAAAAAGTTACCCGGAAAAACACCTTAAAGAAAATGATGCAATGAGCAGAGTACAGATGTGGCAACAATTTAACATATCGTTAAATATATATTTAATAATTACATTTTTATTCCATTAATGTTATGATAGCAACTCCTGTTTCCACCCTGTTTGTGATGGGAACATGGTGGCAATACAATGTAACATAATTTCAAAGTGGAGAATAACTTAAAATCTGAAAAGGTGTGGGTTTCGTTTGTATTCAGCCATTTTTGAGTCATTTAGAGCCACTCCAGTGAAACCTGTTGTTTTCAGAAGTTTCCTAATTAGTTAAATACCATCACATTCAAGTAAGACTATTTGTTGCAAAGATGCTTTTCTCTCAGATTAAAATATATTTTGAAAATAACTACCTTTAAGCAGGTACTACCTTTAAGGGCGATTTAATATGAAGCCCTAATTTCTGTATTAAATATGTTATTTATTGGTTTGTTATTATATTCTAATCTTAAATGTCCTATTTGCAGTAACTGTGAGGGGAAGTCATTATAATTCATTGAGTGAACTGAGTTACTGCAATCACAAAATTTTTTTATTTGATAAAATGGTCCTTAGACCTGGGGCTAGCACACTTTTTAAATTTCTATTTGTGAAATATTGTAATAAAAAGTATTTTTCCTCAAGATTCACAATGCATTACTTTATAGCACAATCTCAAAAACGGGAATAAAATGCACGAAGTTTGAGAACCTTCTGGGAGAAAATCTAAAAATGTTCAAGAGGCATTAATACTTTGGTAAGACACTGTTAACAGTTCCTTAAGAGTGTGACAAAGAGACAAATCACAGCTCAAATATATATATTTCTATTTTCTCTGAAAAGCATATTGTGTTCAGTAATCTGCAAACTTACTCAGAATACAGCAGGAATTTGTGCTTAAAAGTGTCAGACTGGAGGTTGGCAAGGGTGAAAAATTTTAAGCACTACTACTCACTCTGCACCTCTCATCACACACCCAACCACCCATGCACACATACACCCGTGCACGCCCACCTACACACACACTCTCCTCTTGAATGTGTGCACACACACACAAACACTCAGATGTCAGTGAAGTCTGAGTGACTCGATCCCTGTCACCGGTTGCCTGCTGCGAAAACAGCACCACCCCACTCTGCTCATTCCCCTCCTCTCTCACTCTCCCTCCCTCCACTCTGGACACCAGCCTGACATACCAGACCTCGTTCGTTAGCGCATATTTTTACCCACCGTTACTAAATTAGGAAGCCAGAGGGAGCGAATGGAGTGCGGCTGCCAAGGCTGAAGAAGAAGGGTCTGATCAGGCCTGGGTTTGCTGAGGGGCCCATGCCAACCCGACCAGCTTCATTAAGAGCCACTTGGGTTTCAGAAATAGAAGCCCAACAGGGACTGAGGCCAAACAGATCCCTGGATGGCCAGCCAAAAACTCATGGGACAAACAAACAAATAAACGAGTTGTCTCAAGGCCTGCCAGAACCAACTGGCAGTGGCCATCCCAAGGAGCCAGCAGAAGTTATCTTAGGCAGTCTCGCACACAAAATGTGCCGTGACCCGAGTTTAAAAGTGGTGATGCTGCGTACTCTGCCAGCCCAGTACAGAATAAATTAACCTAGAAAACTGTCTCCGGAGACCAATTTCTCAAAGCGGCCACAGAGACGTAACTTCTTGTTTATATGGCGTGGATGTTGGGCTCTGATGCGAGAAGGAATATTTTTACAAGTAAATGTACATTTCCTCTACTTTTTCCGTGAATATAATGCAGCTTTTCTGTGAAATCCAAAGATGTTTTTATAGAACAAAATCCCTTATGTTTGTTTCATTCAGTAACTTATTGAAGTAAAATTTTCTTCAACTAACTATTGAAGAAAATACAATTTAGGAGTGAAAATATAAAGAACTGTCTTTGAGTGACACCTTTCATCCTGAGCTCTACACTGACTTCATCCTATTTGATAACCTTTCTTTATAATAACTATAAACATGAACATACTGGTTTAGCCGCATGCATTTTACAATGCATAGGCTAAGATTATAAAATGCCACCTGAAAATGTTCACACATTCTCCATCCTTACCTTTTCCATATTTCGTCACAGATGGGCCAAGGTTTTCACAATCCTTGCAAAATTATATGTATATTAAATTGACCAAAGTGTTTCTTCCAGTAGAACTAACATTAAGATTTTGTAGTGGCCCAGCCAGATACCCAACATGAATCTAACTGAGAATCTGTACACTGAGCTAATGAGAAACAAACTTCGCAGTTGAATAGGAATTACTTTTAATTTAAATCTGCCAGGGATATGAATAAGTTTATCCCTGAAGTGTACATTTTAGACATACTTGAAAAACAACCATTTTAAAAATAAAAATCTTGAAAAATAAATCTGAAATGTGTGTACATTTATGAAAAAAAAGTACAAGCATTAAAAATAATAGATGCATAAGTATTCACATCTTTTGAGATCTCACTCAAAATAAACTCAGATGTTTCTGAAAATATTTGTTGGCACCACTCATAGTCCTACAAAGCTTAGTACTTTTTAATTATTCTGAAATTGAAAAGGTTTAGAACCAACAAACACCACCCTACACTAAACGAAAAGTGGCGTTTTTGACCCTGTATATACCGACGCGAGCGCAGCTCGTGAGCGACAGCTGTCGACAGCAACCGACAGTTGGCGGCGCAGCGCATTTTCCTCGGCCGCAGTCGAATGCTGTCGATTGCGGGGTCCCACAAGGAGGTGGAGGTGCGGGGAGCGGGCTGGCGGGAGGTGTTAACGACTCTACTGAGCATACCAATAGCCTAGCATATGCAAAGGCGCTTCAGACTCAGACCAACGTGGACTATGAGTTCATCACCGACATGTGATTGGTTGGTTAACGTGTCCTCATTGGACAACACACGTCTTTATAAATAAACCCCGCCCCAATCAACATTTTTAATGGCGGAAAAATATATGATCAACCTATTACATAAAAAAATGTGGAAAAGGTAAAAGGGTGTAAATGCATTCATATGGTACTGTAAATGATTTTGATTTCCAGCAGTGTGTGTGTTTCTTCTAATAATACACAGGATTTGAGATTAAAGTCTGGGTAAGTTAACGGTTATCAATACATACAACATTGTGGTCCTAAAAGCGTTGATAAAGAAATAACATCAGAGAGCATCATGTGCTTAAAACTACAAAATATGTGTCTAATAAAACCATCACTTCGTAAAGATCACAACACTGATATAATTCTTCCCATGGCAAGTGAAGGAGACAATTACTTTTGTGTAACTATACTGACATCTTGTGGAGATAAATTGTATAACAGCATTTGAAAGATTTATTTTCATGTTTATTTATATCCCAATGAAATAATAATAATGACCTGAAAAATACTATAACTCACTAAAAATCAACTAAAGATAACTCAAAGAAAATCCAATGTAGCTTTAACAACGCGTTTTTGGTTACACATGCCAAAAGCTTTGGAAAGTCTTCAATCATAACTGTTCTGAGCTGTCAGTGTTCTTGAATGTAGCCCACTTCCTTGTGCTTCTGTAGCAGTGAGTTAGCAACTGAGTGTGGCTTCAATAAGAGGCTACAGGCGGCGGCGGCTACAATAACAACGGATGTTTTCGATTATAATTCAGAAGCAATTTATGTTTAGGGCCTACTAACCTAAACACAAATTGATACTGTTTTCTATCAGTATACAACAGCTTCTAGACAACAGTCAGCAGTGAAGCGACTCTGGCAGTGTAACCACGGCAACCGTCTTCAACGTTAGTTTACAATGGAAGACGATCAAGCAGAAATAAAAGAACGGAATCATTCCTCGACTGCGTAAGTATTTTTCCGACGTAGCGCCATAATACGGGATAGAGGGGTTAAAAATTGTAGTTTTCCAGGCAAACGGGAGACTTAACAGATATGGTAAAATTTCTGGAAACTCTACAGTGAGGTAAATGAAGAAGAAACACTAACCAAAAATGCTAAGACAAAGAGACGTCCTGCAGTTTTGTGTTAGCGAGACTTTGTACGGAACCTGTTTGTTGTTTATTTGCTGAGCCTGCTGGGCCGTTTGGCGGTCAGGCAAATATACAGTTTTATATTGGAAAAAAATACAAATATTTATTTTACCTGAATGTTTTGCACTATAATTGTTTTTATTTTATTAGGTTTTTTTTATTTTAATTGTGCTACGTACTTGAGTACAATTTTTGGTTACCCACTTCTGCTTGTAATAAAAAAAACAAACTATTCCAGTCCAGAAATAGCATTGTAGTGCAAATGTGTTTTCTTCCACCAAACATTCAGGTCCCTTGAGAGTGGTGAAAGTACCAACAGTGGTCGATTCTCCGACAGACCTACAGAAGTAAAATATGACAAGGATGAGTTTTTGATGATGTCTCCAGAAGAAAAACTCAAACACTTCAGATGTCGAGCTCAGGCGAACAAGGACAACCAGAAGGTAACAAGACAGAATATATGTATTCTCTCTCTCTGTATATATACTGCTCCAAGAAAAGATGAGTTATTTGGACATGTTTCACGTGTTTAGAACAATTATGGAGGGTGTATGTAAACATCTAAATTGAAAATTCTAAATACTTCCCATGACATGCAAGTGTCCAACATCAGTGTCATCAAATTTTTCTAAAGTTGTACTGAACAACAACGTTTTTAATAAAGATATAAACTAATTTTAAAAATATTTTATCAACCTTCATTTTTGTTGTAAAAATAAATCTAAAGAAATAAGGTGAGTCTCAACTTCACACAATATTTTTTTCTTTTTTTTTCATATAGGTAAGTTAAAGGAAAAAGTATATTTGATTGTTATAACAAATGTTTGCGTCACGTTTGATGAATTATACAAATGGCTCTAACATTGTTGAACTCTGTGTGTTCAGTTTGATGCATGCATCCAGGACTTGGTGCGATGTGTGGCTCTGACACGACTTGTGTGTGGGGAGAAACAGTTAGAACTCGCACAGGCTCATGCCAGGCTGGCTAAAGCATACTTTCAATTCAAAGGTAATATTAAATGATTCCTTTTGTATCAGTGCAGCGAAAGAGTGATTGGATCCCACAGATTTTTTTTCTGTTTTTGGTTGCATGAATAAATGCAGAAAGCATTTTTTAAATTATTTTATTTATTATGCGAAAAGCTATCCATAAAGTCTTAAACTACCACTTGTGAAGTAATTATTCCCTAAAACAAGTCGCTGGTTGTTCCACTTTTAGTGGCAATAGTTAGGAATTTGCTGTCAGACTTTCACATTTCTGTGGAAGAGTTTTGGTCCACTCGTCTTTCTTGAATTGTTACAATACATCTACATGGTTATGATTTTCAAACGTAAAGTCATGCCGCTGCATCATTTAAGTCTGGTCTTGAAGTCACTCCAAAATTTTTTCTTTGTTTTGTTTTTAAGTGTGGCCCTCCACCCCCAAGAAAACATTTCACATGAAGCATTTTTCACACAAATTTCACATCAGTATGGATGATGTTCCTGTGTGATTGTCAAATCATTCGTCAGCTTGCGTTTTTTGTTTCTTCTTCCAAACACCACATATTAATTATTAGTAGTTTCTTTTTAATAACAACATAAATTCTGCTTTATTATTAGGTTGGGGACTCCAAGCCCTGGAGCATTTGGCAGTTGCCAAAGAGTTGCTTCTTTTTCGCTCCTCCGTCTCGGCCTACAGTGAAGATGAAAAGCTTGAGGTTCTCGCATGCCGTCTAAGTGTGCACCTCACAAAGGGAGGGGCTTCGCTTCTTACAGACAAATATCCTTTAATAAAATTCTGGGAGGTCAATAATACAAACTGTATGGTAAAAGTAAACTCAAAATAAAAGTTCAAAAAGACCTTGACCTTTTAACTTTGGAGGAGGCGGTCTCATCTTTCCAGGAGGCAGATAAAGTTCTGATGGAGCTTTATCAACATGGTGATATGAACCTGGAAGAGAAGATAAAGACTCAGCTGGAAATCACCAGTGGTCTATGCAGGTACAAGATATCGACAAGAGAAGAATATATGTGTGTAGTTTTGTTATTTTTGGCTGGAAAATACAAAAAACAGTTACTTTGTTGCAGCTAGCTTTTACACTAAAATATAAAAATTATTAAAGTGAAACTCACCCCCAAATCATCTTTTGCTGATAAACTGATTATTATTATTTGGGGTTCTATCTTTATCCCTCTGTGCGATTTTTGACATTTTTGTGCAGTTCTTTTAGCTCTGCTGGTTGCAGCGGTACAACACAACACTCTCTGCCTCCGTCCTCTTTTGCCCCCAGCCATTCTCTGGAAAGTCAGGAGTTGGCGTAGCAGCATTGCAATGGCGACTGGCGAGCTTTGATCAATAACCTTTACTCGGTTTTACCAATATGAGAGAGATTTATTGCAATGTGGACACAGAGTGGAATGAGTCTCCTGTGCTCTAACTATTTATCACTATTTTGAAAAAAAGTCACTAGAGTTGTCTGAAAAATTGATAAATATAGCAACAAAGTGAATAAGTTGAGAACAGTGCTTCTTTCCTCCTCACCACAGCTCTATGCCCCCTCCGCTCATCCCCTCACACTTGGCCATGTTTCTTGGCTCCGTCCACTTTGCTGGATTCTTTCTAAGTTTGCCAGGGACGGGGTTTTGCTTCAGAAGGGGGTTAATTACACTTTGATATTAAAAACCTTTTTATAATTACCAACCATATGTGCATAATATGAATTACTGCATGTTTTATAGGTGTTCTGAAAAATGGTAAATTGCTTATGCATTAAGTTAATACTATTGGTTCAAGTTAAGTTAAACCTCACAGGATGGTTAATAAATAAATAAGTTATTAAATCCAGTGGAAGGTTTAGGTCAATATGGGTAAAAATATGTACATTCACATTAGTTTTTGAAGCATGGAATTGCAACTTTTTTTTAACAACAAAAAATGTATACAGGTAAATAGTTAGTTTAGCCAATAGATGGCGGTATATTACTGCAAGTTGAAAGGCGTGTTTGGCGAGTTGTTGTGTGGCATAGATGTTTGTATTTCACATTCGCTTGAACAAAACTTGAATTTTCCTCAAGCTTTGGTCTCTAATGTTTGCAGATGCTTTTGGGTGGGTTGCTGCATTTGTATTTAATCACTAATAATGTGTTCTGCTTGATTGTTTGGATTTGGCTTCCATCTTTATTTTTGGATCTTTTAAACCTGACAAAGCTTGTCTGTGCTTTTTTCTTTTTAGATTTGTGTAACTTAACAAATGTTGAACTTACGTTTACTTGATTTGTTTCCTTTATTTTGTTTTTAGTTAACAACAGGGGTACCAAAGCTGGTATTAAATGCTCAGGAAAAGATTAAAGCATTAAAGGATCACGGTGGAGACAGCTAGCACGTAGATCATGAGCTGCACAGTGAGACAGTCTGTTGTGGTAACATAAGATGGCAACCACTTGTCATAGTTCAGCCCACTTGGGATAAAGTGTACCACAACTGGAAAAGGGTACACAACTGTTTTCTTTTTTTATGCATTATGGGTGTTTGGAGAAAAGAGAATCAAATTCAGTAGGTCTCCAAACAAAACATGAAAGGCCTGGAGAAATCTGATCTTTACATCTGTACATCATGTACTTAGTCTCAGCACTTTTATTTTAGCCAAAGATTGTAACTCTAGTTCAATCTGTCCAAAATAATTGGTACTGAAGTCTTAAACTTAATCTTTGTGAATTTAAAATTCTGGTGTAAAGTTCTGTTTAGAGACAAGCAGCTATCCTTCTAAAACAAACCTTCCTTGTTTATTCTCTTTCTATAGTTATTGTCATAAACCTCAACATTTTAAATGCTAAATAACCTCCATAGAGCATCAGATGGATTTTTTTAGGTATTTTGCACACATTGTACCTAGAATTTGTTTAAACCTATTGAGGAATATGAACTAACTGTTATAATCTGCTGTGTAAACTTACGAAATAAAAGAATGTGTGTGGTCTTTCTTTTTGCAATGACTGTGTTTGCAAAAAGATTTACATTCATCCTAGTATTTAATGGTGATCCTTACTTCAAATCAAAAGCTGTGTATATAAGTGAGCTATACTTAGGGGAATTTTTAAATGATACCATCTTTATCTGTTTCTGAGAGTCAGTGTTTGTTGACGTGTGTGGTTGAAAAAATGTGCAGACTGGCTGGTGTGTGTAAGCTAGCTAAATCTCCTTTGTTGGATGATGACTAAGAATTTGGCACATTGCTAAAAGCTCTGTCAGTCAACACTGTTGTGATAGAGGGGAATGTTCCCACAAAAGCCTGGAACAATAAAGTAAACTCCGCTCTAGTTGTGGATTCTTTTTCCAAATATTCCATGAAGTTTCAGATCCAGCCTCAAGGTGTGCTCATTCAGCCAGTAGGATGTGATTTACTGTTCAAAATCTTAAACTTTATTTGTTTGTCCCTAATATTTGGCCTTTTTTTCTGGATTTTTATGGTTAACACCATAAATGAATCCATTTTGTCAAAAGGTTTTAATTGGATAAATATTGTGGTGTATTTCAGAAAACTATTGCTGGTTGGATGATGAATACAGAAAAACTCTCTAAAGTAAAATGCAGTTTTTTCTCAAGTCTTGCATTAGTATTTGTTAAATTTTGCAAACAAAACTTTTCAAGAAAGAGTAAATGAAAACTGATGTACAAAGGACGTAAAGTCCAATCAAGTCATTGAAGTACAACTGTATCAGTAACAAAAGAAGCTGCTGAAAATGTGAAGACTGACAGGTCAGGTTGAAAGTCTTCCCTATGGTTGCACAGACTATGGGATATTTATATTATTAATTTTGTACCTGCCTGTTTAGGAAAGTTACTAATGAAATAATTTTTGAAATGTTTTCTGTCTATTAACGACACGTACAATTTTCATCTGTCTGGATGTACATGATCTGAAGCTCTCCAGATGTATTAGAACAAGATTTTTGTCCCTCTGTTTTGTTTCATTTACCTAAGGGAAGCCCAGGAAAACTCATGTCAGCCATGTTCTGGAAACATTTATAAAAAGGACACTATGTGGCTTGCTTGGCAGCCTTACTCCCTGCTTTGTGGACTCTTGATATTTTTCAATAGAATTTGTCATGTTGCCTTTTGGTCAGGAAGGATGCAGAGTGAATGAAAAGATAGAAAGGCCTTGTTTTACTTTACCCATGCTGACAGAAGGGAAGGACTCAATGTGAGAATTTAGCTGTGGCTTCAGCCAATGTTTTGCCATAAATGGATCTGAAGTTAACTTTAATGGGTGGGGATCTTCTGCTGTCCATCAACTCATGCTAGTGCAGTCAGAGAACCATTGGAAAATTTTAAGAAATTGGCTTTTATACTGTAATCTGCAAATGCTCCAATGGATCTAAATTCATTCACTCCAGAGACATGATTATGGCAGAATTCAGTCAATACTGGCAAGCATAGAGTCTTGGTCCCCACACATTCTGGCCTTACTGATCAAAGTGCCTTTGATCAAAGATTTTATATAACAAGTGTCATACAAATGGATTTTATTCTAAACTTTCACTTTTGTATCAGATGACCAAAACAAACAGAGTTTCTGTAATGCTCTTGTTAGTAATGAAGCCAAACACTGCACAGCTCGAGTCTTTTGCCCTTCCCCTGCACTAGAGCTAAATTAAATTTAGAGTCCATTAGATAGTTTGAAGCTGTTAATGCTGTAGCTTTGTGGATCCGTTGTCCTTCTGGTGGTTAACTGAACCTTCAAATATCACAGTGTAACAGGAAATTACCTACAAAAGAGTGGGGAGCTTAAGAAGAACAAATAAACCATGAATTATTATAGATGCAGTGCACATTTCTCTTGTGCCATTTGGTCCAATTCCAGATGTGCTTAGGTGGTTTCCCCTGACTCACCAAGAATGTCCCCTAATTTAGACATCCTGGAAGAAGAAAGAAACCAAGCACAGATTAGGAGCTGTGCAAGTCCTTAACCTTCAGAGGAAACAGACAGAAAGTTGGGCTGATGGCATAAAGAAAGTATACAGGGTTGTTTCTCTACTTACAGTCTTTAATGCAACACTAATTAGCTGCAGAAAACTACTCTGCAGGATGCCAGCTTGTCTGGTCTTTAGTTGCTGTAGGAAAATGATTTAGACTTACAGTGATGACACAAGTGTTATTGTGTACTTTCAACTAAAAGTAGGACAAAATGTGAATTTACATTTTAACAGTTTTATTTAAATATGCTGCAGTGAAAATACAGTTGCCTCCCTACAAATTTCTTCAATATTTTATTTATCATACTAAAATGTTTCAGAGCACACTGCCACATGAAGGGCTGGATACCACCATCTGAAAAAAATCTGTATGGCAACATTCTAAAGAAATTAGGGTACAGAAAAAACACAAAGTCATGATACCATAATCTGGAAAAGGTTACAAATCTACTCCTAAAGCCTCCGGACCTCAGAGGAACAGTTATCCATATAGAAAAAAAACATGGAACCTGAAGGAGAATATCCATCAGTTTGTGATGTGAAGGTTTGGTACATGTTTGGTCCACTTGGGGCAATCATCTGAAGTACTGTACATCAGCAAGTCCACTTGTGGTTTCATCAAAGTTTGAACTTAAATCTAATTGTATGACCTTAAATAGTTTGTCCATGTTCAAAATCCCTCCTGTGTAAATAAACTGAAACAAATCTGCAAACAAGAGTTTTCCAGATTTCCCTCACAGCGATGTGAAAGATTCCATCCATCCATCCATTTTCTGTATACCCTTGTCCCTTAGAGGGGTCAGGAGGTGCTGGTGCCTATCTCCAGCTAATGTTCCAGGCAGGCGTGGGGTACACCCTGGACAGGTCGCCAGTCTGTCACAGGGCAACACAGAAACAGACAGAACACACAACCATGCACATACACACTCACACCTAGGGAGAATTTAGAAAGACCAATTAACCCAACAGTCATGTTTTTGGACTGTGGGAGGAAGCCGGAGAATCTGGAGAGAACCTATGCATGCACAGGGAGAACATGCAAACTCCGTGCAGAAAGTCCCCGGGCCGGGAATCGAACCTTGAACTGCACCACTGTGCAGCCCCTGTGAAAGACTCATTACCAATAATTAGTTACTAATGCTTGATAGTAGTTGTTGCTACCACAGGCGGCACAACCAGGAGGTGTAGGTTTATTTTTTTGTTTTCATAAATATTCTGCAAGGTTGGTGTGGATAGCTTTTCCCTTTATAAATCATCATTTGAAAACTGCATTTTGCATTTACCCCTACTGATCTGAAACATTTACTTAGTATGACAAAAAAGCAAAAAGAGAAGAAATCTTTCCCACAGCATTGGAGAATTTCCACTTCATCATTATGGTTATATTGCAAGTGTGTTTGTGTCTCATAGGGTTTATGCCAGGCAAAATCGACCAGAGGAGGCATTAAGCCAGTGTGAGAAGTCTTTGGACCTACTGAAGAATTGCAATAAGTATGAGAGGATGTGTGTTTATAAAGACATGGCTACCATTGAACAGGATAGAGATCACTTGGACAAAGCTATAAACTATCTCTCCAAGGTTAGTAAACTTTTGTTGATCCCTTTTAGAACTTTGCCAACCTTTGTTACATAATTACCCTTCTTATTTGGTGGTTAGTGATCTGTCTTGTTTCACTTGATTGTTTCTGCTAGGCTCATACCATAGCTATGAGTCACAGTCCAGAGGATCTAGAGGGAGCTCAGATCTCCCACAGCCTGGCCATGATCCTTTCTACTGCACCAGACCAACATCACAATGGTGAGTGTGTTAATAGAAACTGGCTAGGTCTGTCAGAAGGGAAGGACTCAATGAGGCTAATTAGAATTAGAATATAATTGATTTCCCTTTAAGGCAAGTTCTTTAAGATCACTTTATAAATTAAGCATCAGCTTGAAAGCTTCACGCTATATGGACCTAGAACGTATTTATAGAAGGTTCTAAGTGAACCCAGAAAAATAAAGTAATTATAAAAATAACATTTAAAAAACATATTTAAATATTTAGAGGGATACTTCTCTGATATAGGGAAGAATGCTTTAACTGTCTTAATTCAGCGTTTTCTTTAAGAACTTTTCATGTAACCTGTTTTGTTCTTTGATAAGTAGCCTATCAGAATTTCTTATAAGTAGGCAGAGTTTGTCTGCTGAGGGTTATCTGCATTACCTTCAGTCTTAAACTGAATAACATTGTATGTTATGAGAAACATTTTGATTAGTCAGTTATATTTTAGTTTGCACTCCTTTAAAATTCCTCCATTGTTTGTGTTGAGAGACCCCAGCTGTGAGAGGCATGGTTTGCTGCTGACTTAAAGGCAAATGCAATGTGAAGTCTAACATCTGAGATTATTTTTTTTTTGTTTTTGTTGTTGAAAAATCACTTTTGGTTTCATACAATGATATTGGATTCAAACTAGGATTCAAACTGCAAATCAGAGATTCTAAAAACTGTTGACTTGAATGTCTTGTTTACTCCATGTTGCTGTAGAAACTGCGGGTCACTATTTTGAGCAAAGTCTACGTGCTTACAGGAACTCTGTAGGTCCACTTGATCCAGCTTTTCTTGCTGCCCAGGATGACTTCTGTCGATATCTCTTGATTAATGGACAAGAGGAGGTTAGAAACGGTCTCCTAACATATCACCCTTTTCACTCAAATAGTACAACACTATAACTATCCTTTGTAAAACATACAGAATAATCCTCCACATGCAATTTTGATACATGCAGTGCTGTGAAAAGTATTTGCCCCTTACAAATTTCATCTGTTTTTCTGCTTTTTTGTCACACTGATATGTTGTTGGACATTTAACAAATTTGTATTATCAAATAGATCATTTGAATAAATACAAAATCTAGTATTCAATCGACTGTCATTTATCAAGTAAAAAGCTATGCAAACCAACTCAAATGTTGTTCTATACCCTTTTGCAACCTCCTGGGTGAATAGTTGATGGGCTCTTGGAGTAAATAAGTGGTAGGCCACAGGGTCCTCATTGTTCTATGTGTTTCCTCTGTTTAGTTCTCATTGTAGTTTCTTGAAGTTTCAAAGCCTTACAAATGACTTTCTATCCATTTTCAGACTGTTGGATGTTTATGACTTTGTTTTTCATCTGCTCTTGAGGTTCTTTAAATTGGGGCATGATGTGTTGCTTTTTAAGATCTTTTGGACTTCTTCCTGGTATCAAACAAGTTTTATTTAAGTGATTTCATGAGTTGCCTAACAGAAAATAGGCCTATGTGTTGGTGGTGAAACTGAATCACAAACTTGTTAATCACAGTTACTCCATAATTCAACAAGAGGAGATGGTTTCGAAAGATTTTCCCTGTATTTTTCTTAATAAATTGAATCACAATTTGAAAAATTTTGTATTTTATGCTTTTATTTAACTTGTGCAATATCAACAGAAATGTTTGGAGATCCAGAGAGCCTCCCTTGAGTCTAAAATATCTACATTTGGCGACCTGAGCTCTGAGGTAGCAGAGACTCTTCAGCTGATTGGAGGTGTGGAAATGACTGAGGGCTGGGTGAACCAAGCCCACAGGACCATGACAAAGGTAATCGTGTGACACAATGCATACAATTTATGTAGAATTGTTTTTCCTGTTAAGATAGGAGAAGATGACATAGAAGGTATGTACAAGAATGTTATTATTACTGTCATCAAATATGACATTTGTATAAACATCGTTTGATTAAAGGTCAAGAGTCTGCATGTTTAAACACATTTAAACCAGTGAGATGATGACAAGCCAGTCCAGAATACACACAAAGAGTCCCTGTCATTTTGAGACAAGCTATTTCCACTGTCTCTTAAGAGCTGAATGTTATCAGAGTTACAGGCTAATCTTGGAAGAGGACAGTGTGCAGAGCCAACTTCCCTGGTGTAAAATATCACACAGAGTGACTTTGTTTTTCCTCAGTCAAACATAGATAGAAACTGACAGATCGGCAACAGAAGTTCAATGGCAGATTGCTATCTGCTGCACATTGATCCTAATTCGATCAGTCCCCTGAAACAAAACAACATTCCTGAGTTATTGTGCATATTTCCATAAATACCTACATATTTTGTTAATTTAATCAATCTTTATTTATATGTACAATAGTTTCATTTACTTCATATTATGTAATGAGTGGTGTCATTTTTCAAATACAGCATGATGGCTGCAGATTTGCCCTATGAGCTCACTTGTCCCATCATGGTTAAGGTCTCTAAAGGACCTTATATGATTCTTGTAAGAACTTGCCTCTCAGTGAAGCACCCCAGTTGCTATGTTGTTTTGTTGTTGCTATCTGAGCAGAGAGGGGGTCCAAGAATGACAGGGTGGATCAAGGCTCACTCTATCTCCCCCACGTCGAAGTTGTAACCTTTCTGAAACACTCTAACCCACAGCGGATATGTCAGCAGGAATTATTTTCCAATGCTGTCATCATGAAACCGCTTCCAGTCTGATTGAGTAACCTGTTTTTGCAAAGGAACTCTGGCCTATACAGTGGATAGAATGCAAGAGAACTCCTAAAGACAAAGAACAATAGTTCATACAGACACAAAGTTGACTCCACCTCCATCCTCCTCTGCAGTATTGCTGAAAAGAACAGCCTTCCATTACATCAACCTTAGCAACCGTAAAAACATTCAAAAGGCCAGATGGATCTCTTCCAGAGTAACTGTTTTGCTTTCCCCACTACAGAGGGGAGCTTTTCCCTCCCTTTCCTGGTTTGAAACATTTGCTTCTTGTTATTTATAATGATTGCAGAAAAGAGAGTCAAGTTTTTTCATCATATGTCATGTCAGTGTATGTTATCATATTCAGATGTTTTAACTTTTCTCTACTTTCAATTTGCTAAAAGAGTATGACATTACAGATTTGGACAATAATACCTGTTTTTTTTGTTTGTTTGTTCTGCCAGATTGTGTACTGACAGAAAACTGTGGCTGTCTCAACCTTTACTCTCTCTACACTTAAGATTACTGAAGTGCTATCAGTAACAAGATGACAGATCCATCTTGTTTCATTTGACTCTTCGAGTGGTCAGCACATGTGTTATGTAAACTTTGGACAGCTACAGGGGTTATTTCGGTATGTTTAGTGCTTCCAGTATGTTGCTAGGATGTCAGTTTATTTCCATCCAGACTGAGTTGCACTTTTTATTTTCTATTTTCTACCTACCTCTATCACTGTCATTGTTTTATGTTTCAATTTTAGTGCTTGGATGTACACAAGTTGCTGTATGGTCCTCAGCACAAGAAATCAAAAGCAGTCCAAAAAGCTGTGAACATGTTGGCAAGGTAACTCCTGGAGACGAAGATTAATTTACTGCTAAACTGTGTTAAATTTTAAGACATTTCAGTGTTGGAAATAAAGATGATTAAAGGGCATATATCATCGTGTTTTCAACTTTTGTTTTTTAGCTATGTTCAGCCATTAAGCTCCCAGTGGTATTGTTGATCTCCAAAATCAAGAAAATCTTTAAAAAGCATGAGAGAAAAAACAACTATCTCATGGCAGCCAAGAACACAGAAGTTTCCAAAGAGAGATTGTGTTATGTTTGGAATGCTGAATGCAGACATTGATACATAACACAATGAACAAGACAAAGATACTGATAGTAAAGTTCTGAAAATAAAGGTAAATTCATAAAATTTAAATATGTATATTAAGTAATATAATGACAAGGACAAAGGGGACAATAAAAGTTATGAAACACATTCTGAGTGTAGTCGATTTGATACTTGAAAAACAAGCAGACCAAAGGGATTTTAAAGTGGTGAGCCCAATCTGTTGTGCTAGCATTCAGAATATGTAGTTTAGATTCCTATTCTGACCAGCATTATTACTTTGGTGTTCATGGGTGTGCAACAGCTCTCCTATTTCTTCACTTTCTTTTCTCAAGATGAGCTTAGACATCAGTGTATGAACATTTCTTAATAAAATACCAAATATTTAATGGGGTGTCCTACTTTTTAACATGACTATATGATAATGCCTTCTTTAAGTATGCATAAACTTTACTCATTTTAAAAAAGTTCAACTCTAAAAAAGTTTAACTGAGATTCATTCATGTTTTAAAGTGGACATGTCATGGTTTTAAGTCCTTCTTTTTCACTTCTAAATCATTTACTTATGATCTATATAAAGCAGTACTGCAATGCTTTAGTGTGAATTCCTCGTTATTGTAGCTTCACTGACCCTTCGTTTACTCCTGTTCTGAGGTGCGTTTAGTCAACTCACTTTTCTGCGATTTCTGTTTTTTTATGAGAATGAAACATTTCATGTGCCGCACTTCTAGACACTCAAAGCATACAAAAAATTATTTAAGGGCTGAAAAGTGGATTTAGCTAGATTTGTTCCCTTTAAGGTTTTCTGACTCTAAAGTATGGTGTTATATG
Organism: Xiphophorus maculatus; assembly: GCF_002775205.1. Lineage (NCBI taxonomy): Eukaryota > Metazoa > Chordata > Actinopteri > Cyprinodontiformes > Poeciliidae > Xiphophorus > Xiphophorus maculatus. The sequence goes on from NC_036444.1 coordinate 11,045,340, forward strand.
CCCTTTAATGTTAATAACTTTATGTTAGTGTATCAACTATGTAATGTTTGCTTTTCAGGGCACCTGAAGTGGTAAAGAGACAACAGCAAAGAAGAAGACAGACAAAATTAGACACATTTCCAGTTATACCATCCAGTGGTGAAAATGCTAACTCTACATTTGATGCTTGAAATCTCATTCTTCCCCACTTCTTTACCTTTGGACAAGGTTAATATGGTACCCCTAAAAGTTTGAGGCAGTAGATAATCATTATGTAAGCAATTAGTTTGTCTGGCCTATTATGTGAATTTACTGAAAAATAATGCACACAAAACATTCCAACAATATATATATTTTAATATTGTTAAGATATTCATCAATGAAATGCAGAAAGCCCAATCAGCCAAAGCAGTTGTATCATTTGTTTATCAGAAATCAGTAAAATAAAATACATATAATTTTGTTTGCTCCACATTCATTAAACATTGACTCATATCCTCTTTTTAAACCAATAGATTTTCCATATATTAATCTTAGTGAATAAAATGTGTTGGCACGTGGTATCCAGATACCAGTTTGCATGAAGATGCATTCCAAATTTATAAATGTTAATAGAGAAAAGATCAGAAAATATGTGAAAACAGGATGTATCTGGGCACCTAAATGCAACAAATCTTTCTTTCTCTAACAGATAAGTGTGTTTATGCTAAATATCTCATGCCTGTGCTACATCACATAATGACAAATTGTTATTTCATAAATTGTTATAAAGTGTAATAATCAAACATGCTGAAAAGGTCTGAAACAAATAAAACAGACTGAATGCATTGCACACTAATTCTGCCTTGGCAAACAGCATACAAGACAACAACCCCTTGTGAACATTCAATGCCACTAAGCTGATGATCCACAAATAGTCCTGAACACTCTTAGGTCAGAGCAAAACTGAATCCCTCATGCCAACACTGTGATACCTAACATATATGCACAAACATACACAATATGTCTCACAAACATATTATCACCATTGCTGAAACATTAGAAGTTTTGAATGTATCCTGCTTCTTCTAATTATTGCCTTCATTTATATGTAGATAAACTTCTTTAAAGTTATTGATTAACTTGACCCCATCATCTTGTGTGAATCTTGACTATTTGCCATCAATCCAGTAATTCACAGCAGTGTAAAATAACATGTAAATATATTGTTAAAACAAACAACTTTTTCTCTGTTTGTAGATTATATCTGTTGCTCAAAACACATTATTCTTCCTAAAACATACATAATTTCCTATCAGTAATGAATAAAGGTAGATTATCAAAATACAGCTAGTTTTTTGTCACATTCAGTAGACATTTTCCACGTGAAATCCTAATTCAATCCATCCTTAATATTCAGTCATTTCATTTTAAATGTAACATATGTCCTCAGAATGTAACATCTACCAACATCACTCCATTTTGGTAAGGTGCTCAAGGCACAAGAAATCCCAATCTGCAAACAGTGCACAGCACCCATAACTCCCAGTGCCGGGTTGGTCTGTAATAAGTGTTGATCCAAAAGATTCAACAATATGGCACATGATGACTGAGTTAGTGGTCTGCTGTAAACTGTGAAATAGGCTTTTTAAAGCTCCACAAAGAAGTTTAATACCTAAAAAATGCAAAGTGTATAAGCCAAGCTATATGAAAGTAAAAATGAAGTTAATACAAAAATTGTAACCAACATCCACATTTGTCATGATAGATTGACTGGGGTTTGTAGTTCTAATACCTTGTCCGCATTAGTATGTCAATGTTAAAGGATCTGTTAGCAGAGCCACTGCCATGTTGCATAATAGCTTATGTATAAATTTGTACACTTTCTAAAAAAAATCCTGGTTAGTCTTCTAAGGGCCTTTCAAGGTAAACTATTGCAACTCTTTTTTCAGTAGAAATCTTCTCTGGGTTTTTTAAGAGTTGGGACTGCTCTGAGCTCTCCTCACCATGGTCACCCTGCTCCTCCATCTGGAAGGTGAAGGACTTTTCGGATGGTTCCAGTTTTATGTGTTTCTCAATTATTTTAGATGCAGATTCCTCTAGACTGCCAAAGCCTTCCAATCCCTCAGCATATGAAACCCCCTCTTCTTTGGACACTCTGATGCTGTACCCTGAACTGGCTCCTCCTTGGAAGGCCTTTTCAAGATCCAGGTTGGAAGATCTGAGAGCTTTCATTATCTGCTCTTCGGAAATATCATCTCCTTCCTCTAACAGCCCAGAGTCTTCAAGGGTTTGTGAGACATTTAGCTCTGCAACTATAGTCATGGTTCCATTATCACTTGACTGCTCAACTTTTTTGATTGCCACGTTTTGTGGACTTTCGCTGCTCATTTTTGTGAGGAAAACCAACTCTTCCCTCAAGGGACCAGAGACTGAGCTCTGTAGTGTCTCCAAGGCTCCCTTCAGCTGCTCTTTGGGTTCCAAAGAATCCTCTCTCAGGAACTCAAGCATGGATTCTTGCACTATAGGCGATACCCGAACTTCTTCTTCAATTATGCACTCTGGAAAACTTTCCTTGGGGATCGAGTGATTGCTTGACTTGTACTGGTATTCCTCACTTTCCTCCACTATCACTTTTCTCTGGGGAAGACTTTCGTCTTGGTAATACCTCTCATCAGACAGATCATCTACAATGCCATAATGGCCATATGACATTATTCCTCCACCATCTTCAGGTTCAGAAAGGTTTTCATCTGGTGTGGAAACAAAGTACTCATGAAACTCCTGCTCACGGGAGAAATTAGGAGATGTGTTTTCTCTAGAGAACTCCTGAATATGCACAGATCCACCACTGGGCTGGTTTGTGCCTCTTTTGGAGGCTATTGTGGCATTATCCTCACTCTTTTCTTCTTCAGAGTCGTGAGTTATGTTTTCCATCTCCTCAATTTGGAAATATCTTGAGGGCTCATAAGAACTTGGTTTTCTATTTATTTCAATTTCAAGCTCCTCATCACTGAAAGACTCAATGGGTTCCTCAATAATTTCCACATTGACTGACTTATTTTCCATGTTTTCTCCCCCTTGAAGACTACTTATAAGGTTCTTAATCATGTTTCCTGTTGCTGTATCTTCTATGTCCTCCATTGATACCTTCTTCACACCGTGGCTCAGGAATTCCTCCAGGGCAGAGTCCTCGGAAACATCTATCTCTTCTTTGAATTTGGACTCCAGCACAATCTGTGTCTTAGTGGTGCCGTCTTCCTGCTCACTTTTCTCCACGTGATACCTGACCTTAGAGTCTCCTGATGAACATGCCTTGGCTTCTAAACCTGCAGGTTTGATCACTTTCTCAATAATCTCTTCTACAGATACAGAGTCCAGTATCTTTTTTTCAATTATAGTTTCTGCCTTCTCTTTGTCTTTGAACTCATCTGGATCATAACCTTTCTCTTTCTCATTGGACACCTGCCTTTTGCTTTCTGTGACAGTTTGAGCAATACTTTTTGCTGGGGGTGACACCACTCTTACGGACTTTGTCTCTGGTGAAAAACTGGCTTTGCTTTCATAAGGGACCTGTTTGAATCTCATGGTTTTCTCCTCTGCTACCGTTTTCTGTGCAGGCTTACTTATTTTGTTTTTATCCTGGCCAGTTTCGGTACTGGTAGTAGGCACAGAAGTGGCAGCCCGAGCTTTGTTGAACGAGATCATATCCCTTCTGGATGCTGGACTCTGATGCCGAGCCCTTCCTGCAACTGAAATGGGAATGACCCTGGAGGGACTTATGGACCCAGAAGAGGTCACAGGTGGTCTTCTCAGGTTTGTTGGTGATGCATACCGCATATCTATATGTCTTCTTGAGGTTAAGGTTGAAGTTCTTGGAGAGTAATGTTGGGCAGGCACCTTGATATCTAAGCCAGAAAATAAATAATTGTAAATAATTCCTGCATTAACTGTGTAGCAAGCAATCTCATTTATCACAGTAAAACATTTATAAAAGATAATATTTTTACTGCAAATACTTTATTGGTACTATACCTATTATTCTCTCTCTTTGATGTTGGGTCATCCTCCTGTGAGCACCTTGCATACCAACTCTTTCACTTTCCAGGAGAGTCCTGAACAAAGACAAGAATAAATATCTTACATGAGTGCAAATGATATCAATGAGAGATGTCAAGGTGTTCCGCAGGGTTATGAAACAAACTTCAGGACGAATACCTCACAAGGTGATGCACATCATTCAGGTCTGCCATTTCATCCCCCTCAAACTGAATTCAAGACTTACAGGATGGTATGTATCCTGAACCTGACCATATAGGGTAGTAATCATAAAACTGTGATACTAAGCCAATGTTATTTAAAATGTTAAAAAATAAGACATATTGTATTTAGCTGAAACAACTTACCTTTCCTTGGCCACGCTTCAGGAGTTAGCTAACCAAAGGGTCTGAAAAGAACGACCTCTCTGGAGCTTGCCTTTCAATAGACTGACCTAAAAATAACAACTACAATGTTTGGCTGTCCATGTTCTATGCTATAAATCCCACAGCAAAAGCTGACTCGTGACACTTACAAAAACACATGGTGCTGTTGCCACATCTCCAAGGGAGTGTTCTGTTATCCAAATGTTTTATACAGACTAGATTTCCTAGCAGAGATCCATATAAAGTCATAATGAATGAGTGGAGGGAGTGTAATCATTAATCTTGTGAAGGCATTATTTGTAATGTATCAATATAAATTAGGTAATTATATTACAGGAAAAAGTCAGAAACATTTGAACAAAAACAGCTGAATAGCTACAGAAATACACTTCTTGCCCCTTTGTTAGGTATACTTGTTCAGCTGCTTGTGAACACAAATGTCTAATTATTAAATCACAAGGCAACAGCTTAGTGGATTTTGGCTTTTATATATAGTGAAAATACAAATGTTCACCAAAAGAATACCAGATCGAAAAAAAATGAGTCTGACTTTCAGCTGAGACATTAAATTGCTTGGGTTCGACTTTGGTGTAAACAACATTAACACATTTTGTTCTGCTATGTATTAATGGTTTGAGCTGGTGGTGGTGTGATGGTGAGGGAGATGTTCACTTGGCACAATTTAAGCCCCTTATTTCCATTTGAGAATTGCTTTAACACCATGGCATACCTATATGCTGTTGCTCTATCTCACAAAGTTTAGCTCTGGTTTCTAGAACATGACAATGAATTGACTTTACTCCAGTGGTCTTCATAGTCATCAGATCTCAGTTCAGTACAGCACCTTTGGAATGTGATGGAATAGGAGATGCACATATCCAGCCAACCATCCATTCATTATCCAACTTGCATATACCATGTGGGGTGGTGAGGGATGCTGGTGCCTATCTCCAGTGGTCAACGAGCGAGAGGCCAGGTACACCCCGGACAGGTCGCCTGTCCATCTCAGGGAAGATGCACAAAATGACTGACAAATTTAATGTTAATTTGAAAATTAAATTGTCAGTATGAACCAGTGCCACTGGAATATTTTTGGCCCATAAGTCAAAGAAGCACAAAGAAGGTTATTTTTAGAGTGTCTAGAGGTCCAGAAATACAATTTTAGATTATTAGGTGAATAAAAAGTTATAACCATGCATACTCGCATACTGGCCTGCTAACTGAAAAAAAATAAATAAATAGACGGAAAATGTGAAGTCTGCACTGGGCTTCTAGCTGCAAAGCATTGAAGGAAACCATCTTTCCATCAGGAAATCCCCTGTGAGTCATTTGTTTATGTAGGCTGGCCACATCTGTGGTCCAATGAGTTTGAAACTTAAAGTAAAAAACAATTTTTTTCAAAATTCTTGATAAACCCGAAATTTACTCTCTAACGGCAAACCTTTGTATTTGAACTAGGTTTGTATTCACATGTATTTTTACTCCAAATTATATTTGAATCTGAAAAAATCTTACCTGAAGGAGTCATTTCTTGAACATTTTTATTTTTACATAGCCATTTTTTATGAAGATTGCATTACTTATTCCTTTTTTTAAATTATAATCTGCTTTGCTTAATTATGGAAAAAAAATATCTGGCCTGTAACCTGGTCTTTTTTATCAGTGAAAAGTCAAAATGTTGAAATAAATAAGAGCCTTCTACTCAGTGTGAATATTTACACAAAGTCATTATTTGTTTAGAATTTGAGAACAGAATTTAAAGCACAGTGATTCATCACCTGTATGCTGCCACCTCCATGCCCATATCCATTTTCACTTGGAGAAGGTGCTGATGTTCCCTCATTTTCTCTTCCATAGCCTCAGCCAGAATGTTTCTCTCATGTTCCAACTGCTCAATAATTATCTGAAAGAGAAAGAAAAAATAAAGTTTCCATCATTTTAGTTAATTATGATATTATTAAAATCTTTTTATGCCAATTTATGTTGCAGTCCAGTTCATGCAAAAACAAATAAGAACACAGTGAGTTAATCATCTAAAAACTGGGTTTAATTTTTTATTCTTATTTTTGTTGCACTGAAATGCATTTGTTGCTGTAATATTGTGACTTATTCACAGTACGACCATCGTTTTTATTCCCCAGCACCTTTGGGAAGCTAGTAAGGATTTGTCAGTCTGACAGCTAATTGGTTTAAGTGGCTGAAGTCATTTAGCAACTGTAAAGTGCTAGGGAGGAAGATTGTGTCCCAGCGTTTTAAGCCTTTTACCAAGGTCAAATGTTACATGCAGGATCCATATTTTTTTGTAGATATTTTAGCTCAAACTTAAATTAATTAAATCTGATATTTAGTCTCTGAAACATGCACTTAGCTTTGGTTATGCATGTCTTATGTATGAGACAACTATTTTGGACTTATTCAGGCGTCTCACTTATGCATGATTTATTTGTTGCAGGCACTGAAAGCTGCAGCTGCATCAGAGCCATTATGGACTGTGGGTGTGGCTGAGGGACCATGCAGCCTCACCCCTCTCCCCTGGCTCGTCGGAATAATCAGTAGATTGTTCAGTTTTAATTCTTTGAAACTGTATATTGCATTTTTATTATTCTTATTATTATTTTGGCGATTTTAACAAATAACGCATGTTAATATTGTTGACAAATGCTTTTTGCAGTTTAGTGACAGACCAACTCACCTGGTGTTCACTTAAATCCACTCGGAATTTGTCCTGCATGTGCATGAGCTCCTCTTCCAGACGCATTTGAACCTGGCCCTGTTTTTCCGCCTCCGTGCGCAGTTTGCCCAGCTCGGATGCGTACAGCATCTTCTCCTTCTGTAGGTCGCACAGCCTCACCTGGTCCGCTTTGATCGACTGCTCCATCTCCTCCACTTTCTGTTGGTACATATCAAACGTCTCTATCCATCCCTCGGACAGCCCGCGGGCGTACTCCTGCACCTCCTCCACGGAAACCACCGGGGGCCCATGATAAGTTTGAGTGATGATAGGCACTACCCGAGACTCCACCTGATGCCGGAGGTTGGCCGTCTCATGCCTGTGCGCGTCCTCTAAGCGCTTGTACTCGCTCTCCAGTTGAAGGAGCCGCTGCTGCAGGTCGCTGTTAATTTTGTGCGCCTGCTGCAGCTCCTGCTCGCAGCCCTTCAGCTCGCCGCTGATGTCCCTGCACGCCTCGGTCTGCTCGCTGCACAGAGACCGGACCGTCTGCAACTCTCGCCATAGCTTCTCCCTCTCCATCTCCGCCTGGGACTTCTCGAAGGAGATCTGCCCCACCATTCTCCTCAGATCCTTCATATCTGCTTTGTACCTCTGCTCCCATTCCGCCGTCCCGCTGCCGCGCTTCAGTTTGTTAATTTCAGCTATAAGAAGCGCGTTTTCTTGCTCTAGCTGCTTGGTCCTGGATAGATACTGAGCAAGTCTGCTGTTCAGCTTTTGCAGTTGCTGTTTTTCGCTGTCAAAAGTTCTCTTGAAAGGAAGCATTCTGATCTGTTATAATTAAAATTCGGTTTCAAAAATGCTGCGTGCAGATGGGTTATTTGCGTGTGCTTCGGTGGGCTGAAGTGTGATGTAATTTGCGATCGGTGCCCTTTGACAAGTGCAGGAGGAGGAGGGCGGGTCCTGAACGCATCACAGCCACAGGAGCGTCCCAAGCTCTTTGCAACGCCTCGGGCTGTGGCCATGGCAGATGTTACGCTGCATTCACGTGCAGTCAGAAATTTGTGCAAACATTTGAAGCGTTTTAATTACCGTATTGCAGAAAATGTTTCATAGAGCTCATTATATTTTTATGAATACGTGCCTTCTCCTATTTCTTATGGTTGCAGTACTATCTAAGTAATTTGCAATATAGTTTTTTTCTTTCTATGTTTAATCAATAGCATCAGTGTAGTTTTTGTTGTGCCTGGTTTGCATCAAATGTTAGATGTTTCAGTAAATTAAAAACCTTTTGTTGGCAATTCTATTATGTACATATAAAGATACGTAGATATTTTTTTTAGTTTTCATAATTTTGGATGTGACAGAAGGGAAAAATGCTTTCTCATATAACTTTCGTAAAGGACTGTTATGATTAACTGTGAGCAATGGGGTGTTTTTGTTTCTGGTAATGTTTTGTATTTTAATAACAAACATCAACTTCTCTGATTGTTCAAATGATTCTAAATGAAAATAATTTTGTGATAGTGGGCATTGAAATGTAAGTATATTACTAAATGTCTGAGTAACGATCTATCACTTTGCAATTCGGTCTACTTGTAGTCTACCCAGGCTCCTTTTATCATTAGTTTGCCTGAAGCACATGAACGCACCCCTTCTGATAACTTCAGTTATTAAATGGAATGGCTCCTCCTGGCGGACGCATCGTAAATTACAAGGAGTACAAACGTTTTCACTCTTGTTTACTCTGTTTGCTACCCTCTATTAGCTTGGAGACGCTATGAGCGAAAGAGAAATTGTTGTTGTTACAGGTAAAATAAGAATTTGCTCAATGATATGTACACTCTTCATACTTTTAAAAACACGTGTTGAATACACTTTGAAGGGTTTGGACCGTTCAGACAGTTCTTGGTGAACCCCAGCTGGACAACAGCCCAGGTAAGGCCCAATGTTTGGAAAACAGAGTCCTGTTTACCTCTCTGGTTAATTTTAGCTGTGTGTTTCGTTTACCGCAGGGATTAAAGTTGGCCGGGATGGGACAGCGCATCGATGTTTACATCAAGGAACTGCCAGTTAGCTACAGTTCAACCCAGAGGATTATTGCTGAGCTTTGGCAGACCCTTAAACCAAAGGTAGAAATAAAAATTTGGGTTTGACACACCTAAAAGACCTAATAGAAATCATCATGCAAAGCATTCAAAATGTTAGTTAAAGGTCTGTACTACTCTTTTTTTTTTGTAAATTGGTGTTTTGTTTTTGTTAAAAATAAGAAGATATTATATTGGTAGTTGTTGGCATTATTTGCCTTGTTATTTTGATCCTTAGGGTAACCACAATATACCTGTGAAATAAGACATGATATCACTATGTGTAATTTTTGCTACAGTATCTATAGAGAATACACATTTTTGAAACACAAGAAGCTGAATCATGTTTGCATGCTTGTATTCAAAGTTTGCTGTTCACCTGGGCATAGCCAGAGGTTCCAGTCTTGTCATTTTGGAGCAAACTGGTAAGAACAGCGGATATAGCACCCGAGACGTTTGCAACTGCTGCCCCACAGATCACCGCTGCATCGTAGGCGGCCCAGAGAAACTGGACTCCGTTGTTAATATGAGGGCCATCTCCAAGCACTTTAAGCAAGCAGGAATGGATGTGGTTCATTCTAGAGATGCTGGCAGGTAGGCAGCCAGCCCTTTTTCTGATCTGCATTAACAGACGCAAGTATAAGGTCGCGCTTTCTTCTTTTCAGATACTTGTGTGATTTTGCTTATTACTGCTCACTGTATCATGGTGAGAGGAGAGCAGCTTTCATCCATATACCCTCATCTGGCAGTTTATCCTCGGCTGAGAGACTGGTACCTCTTCTTCAGGAAACAATTGTCATGATGCTTGATCAGCTGGAAGAAGCCAAATATCACTCAGAAACGTAGGTAGATTTTCACTCAGCATGCTTTGAACTTTTCCACTATTGTCACTTTACAACTGTGGGGTAATTCACTGAGATTTGAAATGAAAGGTTAACAAAAACAATCTGTGAACATTATTACTGAAATTTTGCCACAAAATTGATTTAATTCAGCTTGGGGCCATTTAAGTGAGCCTTCTCACTATGTGAATATGCTTTGATCTAAACTCTTATCTTTTTACCTCAGTCTCAAGTATTTTACAGCCTCCTTTAGGTTTTCTTCCAAAATTGTCCTGTATGCAGAAAAATAAAACAAACAAGCATAACTCTCATTTACTTATTTATTCAAAATTTCAGAAAAAAGTAAAATACAAGAAATTCTCTTATACACATTTTTGAGACGGCTTGTCAAAAATACACCATCTCAGCTATACGTGTGAAAAAACAACTTTGAGGCCTCAGATACAGAGCTTGAAAAGAAGACAGAGACTAGAGAAAACAGTTTGATTATTCTTCCCCTGTCAAGTTATGAACACAGAATTTAATAAGTGTAGTAGCAGTAGAAGACCAAGGCCCCTCCGAAGGTTTTAGGAATGCAGATGAAATAAAACAAAAACAGACATGAGTGAATCGATACACCTCAAACCTAATTATTGCAGGAGACTGCTGTGATGCCTTCTCCATAAACCTGACGTTTTTTAATGAAAAAAATTGAAAGAATGTGAGTATGATTATGGTTACACTCTACAGTAAATTAAAGAACGACTTGTGAAACTTTAAATTATCTTTTTCTAACTACGTTGTTCACTTGTTACCTGAACTACCCGTAATTTATGCAACATCCCTTTCCTGGCTCTGTCCATGTTGGAAATGTTGCAGATTTGACAGGTTTGGGATCTAATAGTAACTGGTAGCTCCTCCCTTAGCATATCAGTGACTCCTAAGAACTGAAAAACAAAAATATTTAACGATTTCTGGACAAACATAAACACACAGATATGTTAACGTCTTGAACTTTTTTGCTTGTCAGTGGTGGTTTCTGTAAAGAAATTCAGCAGCAACTTGGCTCTTTAAAAAACATGAATAGATTGTTCAGTTGCATGATTAAGAGGACTGAGCACCAAACTTTTACATTAAAAGTTACCTTGTTGGTAACTTCTAATTTGAAAAAAAGGAAAAGAAAAAGCCCACTTTCCTCCAAGTCCGTCAATATGCCAATGGCCATGAGTAAAACGTGCAGCTGAGGCTTTGAAAGAGGTTTTGAGGTGTTGGAGCTGCTTCGCTTCCTTGTACAGTTAACATTTTTGGTGATGCTGTAAGATCCACTGTGGTGACTAAACTGGCAGCACTAAAAGTGGTGTGTATAGATACAGTGGAAACACAACCCCTGTTAACATGCCTGCTTATATGTAAAAAGTGAAATCATGATAAACCATGTCAGAACGTTTTCCTCCTTTAATGTACTACAAACTTGAAAAACAAACCAAAAATCTTTGAGAGAAGAGCACAAAAGAGTTTCCAAGGTTTTAGATCAGACAGTTCAAAGAGTCAACATCAGGTTGAGAAATTGGGGCGCAACAATGACATTACCAGACACTGGACAACATCTGAAGTTAGTGGAAAGACGAGAAGAAAACTGGTCAGGAAGTCTGGCAAGTACTGACTGTGTAGCATGTGAGATTATGGTCTCCTGTGTTCTTTATGTGTCTAGGCTAAGGAGTAGAATGACAAACTGGAATCCAATCCAATTTTGCAAAAACACATTTGACATTTCCCTAGCCCATGACATGAAAATGTGTTGCAGTTCAACAAAACCAGTGTTTAATTTTTGGGGGGCTATGTTTTTAAAAAGGTGTTTAGAACAAACAAGGCACCTTAGCAAAAAAAATAAATAAATAAATAAAAAAAACCTCATACACTCAGTGATGCAAAATGGTGGTAGAGTCATGCCTTGAAGCTTAGATTGAATGGTCCCATACAACATAGTTTAATGGGGGACACATTTACATTACAACAGTGTTTTGAGTGGGTCACATTAGAGAGGGTTAAAACTCTGAAATGGTTTATCTTGGTCCAACTCTTGAACATGTCAGAAATCTGGCATTTTACCAGCGGTGTGTAAACGTTTTATATCAATTGTAATGTCTGAAAGATCAAAACTAGGAAAATCACATGGACACAACATTTCTAATCGATACATGACAAAGAACCACGTGGAGTTTACAGAAATGATAAAACTAAATAGCGGCTTTTTAGCTCTCTGCCACTTATAATCGAAAAGTGTTTTTTTATGCTTACAGAAGGTAGAAACAGGTACAAGGTGAGATTTTCCTTTTTCTTAGATGCTTTGCGTGAAAACTACATATCTGTCCTTGTTACATTCACAACACTTATTGATACTTCAGGCAGAACTTAAATGCTGTCGGTTTTGGAATAAAGTGAAGGTTTTAAAATGGCATATCACCTGCAAGTAGAACCGCATACATATGTGGTGTGTTTTTTATTTATTTCATTCTTGGAGGTAAATAACCCATTTCCCTTTCTTAATATTTCCTGTGTCACCTTTTTAAGATTTCTTTATAAATACATTTTTGATGAGATTCTGGTGGTTGTGATTTGAGGAGTTGAAGGTTGTGACAATAGGTCGGAACTCAGTGGAGATGGAATGTTTGGCTCTGTTTCATCACATACTGATCCACAATGGTTGTTCATGATCCTGCTGAAAAACAGTGAAGTTTTGTCAGCTCTGTGGTGTCTTTATTCTAAATTTGAGATAGAAACTTGATTTTTTTCGTAAAACCAGTCGTGTGGGCATTCACAGGCCGAACTCATTCCACCTTCTGTCCCGGTCTGCTTTATATGAGGTTTTATCTAGATCCCTGTGGATTTTTTAAAAATTTAACTAGGTGAGGTTTATCCTAAAATTTAAGAGTGAGATGTATTTGTTTTTGCTTATACACATATTTAAAAAGAGTGAGGTAGATATATGCCTGAATGGAAGAAAAAAAAGAAAAAAACAACAACAAAAAAAACAAGTACCCTCGCCATGACATCAAGGACAATGCATACATAAAATAATAAAAATATTAAACCAAGTTTGTACTTATTTATGGGGCATTTTTACAGTGATTTTTACTGGTATTCAAAAGGAAAATACAACAATAAATAAATAAACACTCCTACAAGGAAAATAAGTTTAAGAGGAGAAAAAAAAAAGAAAATCACCAGGCAACATTAGAAATCCTTCAACACACTTTTTACTATTCAGCCATTTTAAGACCTTTTATTTTCAATCGTGACATTGAAACTTGTTCCCTTCCCTGGACTTTTACCCATCCTTTATTTGGCTTTCAGATGTGGCTTTTGAAATCTCATCTTGAAATTTTGATACTAGCAGGAGTGATGTCATTTTGTGCTCGAGAGGATAAAATGAAAATTGCAAACTTTAAATGCTTAGAGTATATGGTTGACATATTTAAGGCAAACAAGAGAACCCAGTTAGCCCTATTTACTGGAGATTAGGCATGAGATGGATGGGTTTACAAAACCAGATCTTGTCTGAAGTGCCGTCTTGTATGTCGGAGCTAATCCTGACTTTGAAAGGAGGCACAGGGAGGGGAGGTTTGCTGTTAGAGACCAGCAAAGGGAAGGGAAGAGGAAACTGTTTCACTTTAGAAAACATGAGAGGGGTGACTTAGAAAGGGGCAAAAGGTGAGGCAAGTAAAGGAGAGGAGAATGTGTGGGGAAAGCAAAGCCTTTACTTTAACCTGAGATTAAATCGTACCTAGGGGGCAACACTAGGCACAGTGCTAAACAATAATAATAGAAAAAAACAAAACAAAGGGTGTAGAAGTACAAGCTCACACATCGAGCTAACATGTTCATCTCTAATAATTATATATATTGACAAAATAACAAGAGACATAGTCATTAAAAAAGGCAATGAATGAAATTTAGTGTTACTCAAAATCTTGAGGGGTAACTTTCTTTTATTTTTTGTTTTAAACAGAGCTTAAAGATATAAAAAGGGACTGCTGTGGAGATCATAAAATAGCAAACCTGAAGGAGTTCTCTATATATAGATATATTTATATATATAACATCCAAAAAGAGAAAAAGAATAAAATAGCAGCTTTGTTCTGTACAGACATAGAGGCAAACATTTTTAAAAGTATAAAAAAGTTGTATTTAATTTTTTTTTAAAAGTGACAAAACCCAATGATGTGTATAAAAATGATCCTGCAGTCTAAAATGCAACTGTAAGACCTTTCCTGTGTGTTTGAAATGCAAGAAAGACCAATAATGACCATTTTTAGAGACTTGAACGTTTGCCTCTAGGCTACGAAATCTGATCCAACAGCCTCTCAATTGATGCCTCCAATTTGTTGCTGTGGTTTTGATACCACTGGATCTGAACAATGTTCATCTCAAAACTTTGAGAAAGTAAAGCAGGGTGACAAGCTGGGTTGCCAGCTCTAGAGGACCAATGATTTGCACTGAAACATACACTGCCTGGACAAAAAAAAGTCGCCACCAAAAAATGGTCACACTCTCTAATATTTTGTTGGACCGCCTTTAGCTTTGATTACAGCCCGCATTCGCTGTGGCATTGTTTCAATAAGCTTCTGCAGTGTCACAAGATTTATTTCCATCCAGTGTTGCATTAATCTTTCACCAAGATCTTGTATTGATGATGGGAGAGTCTGACCACTGCGCAAAGCCTTCTCCAGCACATCCCAAAGATTCTCAATGGGGTTAAGGTCTGGACTCTGTGGTGGCCAATCCATGTGTGAAAAAGATGTCTCATGCTCCCTGAACCACTCTTTCACAATGTGAGCCCGATGAATCCTGGCATTGTCATCTTGGAATATGCCCGTTCCATTTGGGAAGACAAAATCCATTGATGGAATAACCTGGTCATTCAGTATATTCAGGTGGTCAGCTGACCTCATTCTTTGGGCACACAATGTTGCTGAACCTAGACCTGACCAACTGCAGCAACCCCAGATCATAGCACTGCCCCCACAGGCTTGTACAGTAGGCACTAGGCATGATGGATGCATCACTTCACCTGCCTCTCTTCTTACCCTGATGCGCCCATCACTCTGGAACAGGGTAAATCTGGCCTCATCAGACCACATGACCCTCTTCCATTCCTCCAGAGTCCAATCTTTATGCTCCCTAGCAAACTGAAGCCTTTTTTTCTAGTTAGCCTTACTGATTAGAGGTTTTCTTACGGCTACACAGCTGTTCAATCCCAACCCCTTGAGTTCCCTTCGCATTGTGCGTGTGGAAATGCTTTTGCGTTCACAATTAAACATACTCCTGAGTTCTGCTGTTGTTTTTCTTCGATTTGATTTGACCAAATGTTTAAGTAATCGCCAATCACGATCATTCAGGATTTTTTTCTGACCACATTTCTTCCTGGAAGACGATGGTTCCCCACCATCCTTCTGGTTTTTAATGATGCGTTGGACAGTTCTTAACCCAATTCTAGTAGTTTCTGCAATCTCCTTAGATGTTGTCTCTGCTTGATGCATGCCAATGATTTGACCCTTCTTAAACAGACTAACGTCTTTTCCACGACCACAGGATGTGTCTTTTGCCATGGTTGTTTAAGAAATGAGGAGTTACTCATTGCATCAGCTGGGGTTAAATAACTTGTTGCCAGCTGAAAGATAATCGCCTATGCAGTACTTATCCAATAGGAGGCTTGTACCTGTTTGCTTAGTTAAATCCAGGTGGCGACTTTTTTTTCGGCCAGGCAGTGTATTTCAAACTAAAGAATAGACTGAGATAGTAATTCAGAGTTGTTGTTTTTTGGACCAAACATATGTGAAAAGGGATTTTCCGGAGGTGGAACACATTTTTTATTAGTTCTTGAATTAGATTCAAGAACTGCAGGTACTATTGGTAGTTGAATGTCATTAATAAATTATAATCAGATTTTCAAATGTTTTATAACATGATTTGAGTGCATCTGTATCATGCTGATATGTTATATTTTTTGGTTCATTCTGTGAGAAACCACATTTTTACATCAGTTTGAAACAATGTAATGTCACAGCTGTACTTTCTCTTTGTTAAAGAGCACAAGCTATGCTGCATGATATGAGGTATGTTACAAATACTAGCACAGCATTTTCAGCATTTTTCTCTCCTGTTTATATTAATTTCCCAAAATTCAGCCAAACTGGGCAATTCTGTCTTATTACTGAGTTTCAGCCATAATAATTTTGGGGCTCATCTGGGATTGCTTTTTGAACTGATTGTTTAATTGATTAGGCTTAAGTGGTTTCTGGTAATTCGACTTGGGACTGGGTGATAAATATGTTTTTCCCTAATGCAGATCAAATCGCTTACTCAGATCTCCCCCAGCCATTAAAAAAAAAAAAAACTCTTTAGCATCCAGACTGTTTACAAGTTGTAACAAAGGTAAAAATAACAGCCCAACAATTTAGTTTTTAGTGACAGACGCTAAATTAACAAATAAATAGGTTTACAAATGAAAACAGTCCTGCATCATGAACTTTTAGAGAAGTGATACACTTGAAACAACTCTGACATTTTATCATCCTGGATGAGAGAGCCATCAGCTCATTGCCACAAAAGCTGCTCAAGTTTTATTAAAAGCTACATTTTGGCTAATAATCTTGCAAAAGAGGAAAGACTAGTTGAGGGCTGCAGCGCAAAAATCCGTCAAGGCACCTTGTCTTGATGGGAGTATCTACAAAGATAAAAAACACTTACAACACTAGGCAGCCAGCAAACAAAGAGTAGTTTTATGTGACCTTTCTCAATACTCAGTACTAACGATAAAGTGTTAGTAATTTGATGCCTTTATGAAACAGCTTTTAAAGTTTTTATTCTGCCATCTCTTAGCCTGTCGCAGGTGTAAATATTATGCTAAACATTGATTGCATAATCAGTTTCTAGATAGATTGTACTGTATTGTTAATTTTAAACCCTACAGAGTAACTTGTAATGATTTTTCCGAGATTTTCCATTTACTTCCCATGTGTTTAAATCGCTGATGTGTCAAAGCATGTCCCATGTTTTCTCTCTCATGCTGTGCAAACAGTTGTTTATTTGGATATTTTGTTTAGTAGTTAAAAGTTTTGCAATCTTGTCAGCTGTCAGTGGTAACGAATTTGTATTTTCCCTGTAATATCAGTTATCACATGTTTTTTGCAAAAATAGTTGCCAGTCAAATATAATCTTTTCAAAATGAGACAAAAATAGTATCTTAACCTTTGGAGCCAGACTCGTTAAGTCATTTCTAATGCTGGATTATGTGAGAGGACAGCTGCAACTTTTATTAACCTGACGAATCTGAGTTGTGTTTTGCCACTGAAGTCAGAGGTTGAATGTAATTAGAGTGATTAGGAATGAACTTACATGTCTCGCTGTGTAATGCTATAAATCATAAATATATTGAAATATTTTTACATTGTATCACCCAGTCCTGTGTCTTATGGTTTATGCCTCGAATATGAATGTTAAAACCTTGATCTACTTTTTGTTTAATTAATATGGGGGGATAAAATATTTTTATATAGCAGTTGTTTAGTTGTTCAGAACTAAAGATCAATTTTATTGATCTTTAGTTTTATTGACTATAGTTCATAGTTAATGAACTATTTTTCAATGCATACATTGTGGTTATTATTTTTAAAAGTAGGATTGATTGGAATGAATACTGTATTGTAGTTTTAGTTTCAATGTTTGTTTTTGAGGATCTGACTGCATGTAGTAACAGATTTACAGCCAAAATGATTTATTTATTATCAGCTTTTATCGCTATCAACATAAATAGCACAAAATAGTGCAATCAAATTCAAAGTCTGCATTCTCCATCTCCAATCACAATATTGTGGCTGCTTATGACCTGACAGTCACTTCTTTAAGTAAAGTCTTGTACCTGATATTGTGTTTGGGCTGGCTTCTGCTTATGATGTGTTATTTGGCCCAGCATAATCTGTTAACAATTGCATTTAAATTTAGTAAAAACATTCTAAGTTATATGGCAAGTATTTTTTTTTCTTTATTGCACAGGAGGATTTGATTTGTCATTAACTCTGAATCACAGTTTTTAACAAAAAAGAGGACACCCTTAGGAGACTGAAGGAAAAGCTTGATTTGGCAAAAGTTTGGCAGATACAAAACAGGCCTACCAATTTAACCCACACCTGACAGGATCACGTAGAAAATAATAATATTTAAGAGTCTTGTTTTTAAAGGAGATTTTGCCACACAACATGAACCCGGCTGGCTCACAAAAAGGAGGAGCTTTACCATAATGTAGAGAGAATGATGGGATTCTATAAATAGACGCTCAATATATTCATCACATCCTCTCTGAAATCCTCAGGACAAAAGTGCTCTTCTGTTGGTTTTGCTGGCAGATATGCTAAAAAGATTTTTTCTTGAGTTCATGTAGAAGTCTGTGTGCCAATATACATCCTTCCTTCTTGAAGGGCTTGTATGTAACAATGTCGGCCGCACAGGAAGGAGTCCCCCAATGTGTCTGAGCCACCAAACTCCACATGCCTCAGCAGGTTTCTGTGCTGTTATACCGTTCTCAGAGTTTGTGTTCTCTGGTCGTTCCACGCCTTAAATGGAGTGGAGAGCCCATCTACTGGCACACAGTAGAAACAAAGTAATTTTCTTACCTCGCCCAACTCTCCTGAAGAGACTGAGAGGTTTTAGTTACCCTGTGTGAGAGGAAGAGGAGATGCTCGACTGATATCAGCAGGCCGACGACTGGGGCAGCGGTAACGCCCGCTCGTTCTTTCTGCCTCCGTTCATGTGTGCGTACGGCTCCAACTCATCAAAGTTGGGCCGCAGGACCACCACAGGCCCGTTGGGCAAAGCATGTCCTGAGTGCTTGTCCGAGCCCTGTCCCGAAGACGTCATGGCCGAGGGCAGAGGCCCCGGTGGCGAATGGGACACACATCCTAGTAAGGGAGTATTTGGGCCTTGCAAGGGGGATAACTGCTGCGAGGAAGGAGGTGACCTGCTTCCCATACACCCAGACGGGGGAACGCCAGCAGCTGATGGTTGCCTGGTAGATACAGGGTCCAGTGGAATGTTCTCCATGTTCTCCACCTCCATGTCGAGCTCCTCCATGTCCGGCGGCTTGTTCTCCTCACTGTAGAAGAAGCTCACCTCCTGGAAGTGGGGATCCAGATCCCCTTTGATGCTGCTGATGATCTCCAGGAAGGACGGACGCATCTTGGGGTTGTACTGCCAGCACATCCTCATCAGCTCAAACCTGAGGGGAGCACATCGTATGAATGCCATGGCGATTAAAGAATTTGCTCCTTAAATTTTGAACTTTGTTAAAGAAAGAAATCTGAGCCATATATTCTATTTTGGCCCTGATAACACCACTTTGGATTTTTGAAAACTGATAGATTATAATATTCTGTTTGGCCAATCAAAATTATTTCAAAAGTGGATAGATGACTTTGCTGCTGCAGCACTTCAACAACTTGCTGTAATTGATAGGACCAAGAACTCTTGTCTCAGTTCTTTCTGCCAAGTTATTAGGTTCAGGGGTGCAGTTATTTTTTCATATTGTACCAGGCTGGTTTGAATAGATGTTTTTCACCCCAGTAAAATATATTTTTTAAGAACTACATTTATTACTTGTTTACTTGGAATGCTTTTGACTGTTAGTCAAAAGACTAATAGACAACTGTGACAAAAAGCAACAAGAAAAGGAGCCTGTAATGTTTTCAAAGCACTGTTAAGCATAGCCAAAATTAATGTATTGTCAGGGTTTAACATCCACCTTGTGCTTTAAAAGTGGTTGAAATAAGTAATATGGTCCTTAGAAGTAAATTTTCAATCAAAGTTAAGATTCATTTTGCCCTCTGACAATCAAAGCAGGAAGAAATGTGAACGAGTGCAGACTTGTGGAGAATTTGGCCAAATTAAAATCCACTACATGTGTGCAAAGAGAACAGAAAAGTGCAAACAGATTTAGAGAACTTTACAAAAAGCAAGATTATTAATGCTGCACTATAGAATAAGATTCCTAAATTACACTTCAATGTCAGAATCCAAAATTATATGCAAAAACCTGAATAACGAGACTGTGTAAATTGATGAATTGAATGTTTTAGGTAGAGAACTACTTGCACTGCAGTGGTTTAAATGGTTTGGAGGCATGCCTGGATGCAGCGTTTAATCATTGTAAGCCTGTTTCTCACCAGCAGGTGGCAGGAGAGACTGACATTTCTAGGTTTTTGAGCTCTTTTGACATTTAAGCTCAGTTTGCTGATGTGTTTTGACTTTAAAGTTGTGTACAAACAAAATATTAAAGTTATAAAATACAGTAACAAGTTATAGATTTACATAAATAGCCTTAGCTGCTGTTTTTCCATCGTCTTCTACAGGTGTAAATATAAAAAGCATGTCCCATCTGTTATAAATCTGCCCTTTTTTTACTTCATTCAAACGCTTCAAATATGTTGATGGGTATGTCTCCTCTCCCATAATGTCTAGTTTTCTAACAAAGACTAATCTTTGGCGCAGAGGCGTATTGACACTACTTGTAAATCTAGAAGTTAACTTTATGGCTGCTTCAAAGATTTGCAATTTTGATGTTTTTCTACCACAGCACAATGCGTGCTGTTAGATCCGTTATGTAAAATCCACTCAGTGGAGCAGTAAGTCTTCCTTCAGGTTACTGTGCCAGGCCAGCAACCGAGCTTTGGGAATGTCAAAACAACACCATAAAAAGAGAGAATTATTACAGTTTTGTGTGGTTCTGCACCACATGCCGCAACTTCAATTATACACAAACAAGCTAAGAATACTCTCTAAGGCTCACTGACATAAACACCTCAGCCATCTCAGGCTCCGTTACCGCTGTTCCCCCTCAGTCTTGTTTGTCTTCTCTCCTTGAGGCCTTCTTGGCGTTCAGAATCAGTCCTGCAGCTAGGTGCCAGCTGTTCTCCTCCCAGAGAAATTTGAGGTAGAGCTTGACTAAGCCCAGGTCTAACTTCTCATTCTGGAGCAGCAGAGGGGGTGGCTGACTTTTTTTTTTGTTTGTTTTTGCCAGAATTGCAGGAAGCATCTCAAAGTTGACATATGATGTCCAAACCCACGCAGAGGAGAGTTCTAATGAAAAGAAATCTAATACTTTCGGCTGTGCTGACACACCACAGTAACCTGCCTTCTGCTTCGTCCAATATCTGGTGTCCAGTACACTTGTTGATGCTAAGTTATAAAACAGGTTAAAAACCTGACTTCTTGTCAGCATCTTGTCATTTGTGCCATTAGTGGAAACTCACTTCTAACCTGTCAAAACCAGAGTTGTTTCAATTATATATGCCATATGTTTCAATTAAATATAGCCTCAGCTATGCTATCGTATACTTTGCTGTTTATTCCTTCTGTCAATGTTTTGTTTAGCACTAGGCTGGTGTCCATTGCCATCCTGAAATTTCTCACCAGGGTTTATCAGTGCTCATCTCAGCCGGTGTTTAATTTCAGGCACTGGTCAAATAACACAGTGTCAGTGATGCAGATTTTAAACTGTTGTGACCAATAAGATGCTGAGTGTCACATGAAAATACTGCGGAGGTATTGCACTTGGTGAGCCCAGGATGTCGCTCTGTACATATCTGTAGCACTGAGATTTTTTTTTTTACCTCCTTTGTTCATAGCTAATATAAATATGGGCCCTCTTCCGGTCTGGTGGCCAGTTTCTAAGAAAAATCAGTCACTCTATCACATCGTATTTATACACCAGGGAAATAGAAAGCTATGGATTGACAAATTTAAAGTTTACTGAAACTCATAGACTTAATAAGAAACACAAATGTAAAGAATTCCACGATTTACATTTATTTTAAACATATTATTAGATCCCCTTTACCCCGCAAGCAAGTATAATCAATGGACGGATAAATAATCTGTAATAATTCTACTGCAATAATAAAAACTGATTCATTGTAAGTTTTGTAATACATCTTTAACAGAGTTGTCAATAAAAGTGTCTGGCACCATGTAGTCTCTTTTGTTCGTAACCCTGCTTGAAAGAAGCAACTTTAGTCCGTAGGCAAGTTGTGTGACTCACAGCTACCTGAGGAATACTTTGCATGGAGACGTTGAAAAACATCCAAATATGACTCATCTTACTGCATGTTTTCCTCCCTACTTCCACTTTGTGTTATCCCCTCTATTCATCACTCTTTGTCTAAATGTCTGGCTTCAGTAGTCTTCCTCAAGTCTCCTTTAAAACACCAAAGCATAGGGGGCCACGAGCAGCGGCCTGACTCCACTGCATGCCGCTCAAAGACAAAAAAAAGCTAAGCCCTTACTCCAGCACCACCTCTGTAACACAATCCACACACTCCTGTAATCAGGACAAAACTGTTGGGGCTGCCATAGAAACCAGAGGTTTGTGCCTGCACAACACTCAGCCCTATTTTTTGTTCTGCTTGCGCTCTTTCTAAGGTGAGGTCAGCCGTGTGGAGCGGCAGGGGAGAGCGCAGAATGCCTTCTTATTGAGGTCAAAGAAACGCATACAGTGTATGCAGCCCTACATGCTGAGAGTCATCAGTCTTCTATTTCCGCCTCTCAAAAAGCAGGAATGTTTTCACAAAGAAATCACAAATATGTTAATAGCTTCTGATGCGCTTATTCCTGTTGCTTGTCCCTCTCAATAACGATTCCCACAGTCGGAATGACTGGCATCTTTCACACACCGGTTGTGGCATTCCTTCTATGGGCCGATATCGACGAGTGAGGAGGCTCCCGGCTGCCAGCTGACCGTCTAAGTCATGCCGTCAACTGGCTGCTTTTAACCGCTGACGTTAATGTCAGCCCTCACTGCAGCGAACGCACGCGGTATCTCTTACCCTTAAAACCTCAACCTAAAATAGACGCGTGGTAAAATATTGACCGGACAGAGGAGGCATAGAGAGCAGTTCATTCTTTCAATCACAAGACTTACAGCATGTCCGGGCAGTTGTCGGGTTTGTCCAGGAGTCCCCCTTCCATGACAAAGCGCAGCACTTGTTCATTGGACATGCCCTGGTAAGGCTGTTCAGCTAAGGTGGCGATCTCCCACAGCACGACACCAAATGACCTGGAGAGTTACATCAAAAAACAAACATGACGCCATGTTTCTGGAGTTTAAATAGAAAACTTCAAAATTATTCTATAATTAATTTCTCTTTAAAAAACATTGAAATTCTCCACATTCTTATTTAAAGTCAAGTAAACATTTCTTAAACTAGTGGGAGTTTTTGTTTTCTTGTTTTATCATAGCAAAAATACACAGCAGATTGACTGGGATTAGCTACAAACTAATCTCTGTAAGATATAACAGTAATCTAATCTAACCCCCTATTAAAAAAATATCAGAACTACTCCTTTATGAAATAATGATTTATTCTTGCTAAATTAAATAAGTAGAACAGAGATCTTAAATAAGACAGGCATGGACTTGATATTTATTTGGAGCAAAGAATGAACAGAATGTCAACATCTCCATAAAATCTCAAAAGAATGAATGGACAATACTTTTTTAGCTCAAAATGCAAAGCAGTCCTTCATGCATCAGTTGCTGACTCAAGTATACGTATACACACACCCCCACACACATATACAGTATATATAAATATATAACAGTCAGCACTGTTGGTTTTAAGCATAATGCAAACAAAATGAAGTAATATTTTTTGTCCATCTTGAATCCTGTCCTCCTTCCAGCTCACTCTTCAGACTGTTTTTGGATATGAGAATACCGAACAGACAGACGATCTGACATGCCTGCTTGTCCAAAATATGTCAACAAGACAACATGGGGGTAAACTGCAAAACAAGTCTAAATATAGACTATTTACAAGTCTAAATTTAAGTTAATCTAATTTCTAGCGATGTGTTTGACAAGTTTAGTTAAGGTTTTTTTTGAAGAAGAGAAATTGTTACTCAGTCCCTAGTTATATGTGTAGACCCTAGAAAGCATCAGCGATTAAATTTTTAAACCTACTGTCCTTTAATATGGACAAGTACATGATTCTGTCTTAAGGCTCATATTGTTTTAAAAATAAATATTTCAGCAAAGATATTCGGGTTCACCAAGTTTCTCCTTGTGTTTTTGGAGATTATATTTAGCTATTTTGCTCTTTCAAGCCCACAGAGGTCTACAAATTGTTTTCTATAACCAATTGCTTGATGACCATCAAGCAGTGATTAGGTGGAAACTAATTTGTACAAGAAAGAAACAAATGATTAAACTTCAATAAAATTGTAGCTGTTTTATGTTTTTCTGTTTTAATTTCTTGTTTAGTGTCATAATTTTTTATCATATATTTTTGCTTTATTTTGTGAAACACTTATTTAATTCTGTGATAAGGGGTGTACGTGTGTGATACATGCTACACATATAAATGTTATTCTCTATAAAAGAAAATGTTTGCATTCACCTATTGTTAATTTACTCTTTGAAAGTCTTATTTTCAAAGAGTTCCTTCAAATTAACCAGATTACAACACTCTATATGTTTCAGGAAGTGTTCCTTCTCTCCTGATTAACACACTACTCATGAAGCCCATAATTGGTTTGTCCCACACTAAACTTTAACATCAAAGAGGCGCAGGATGTAGTACACATGATGTGAAGGTGGGTTTGTGGTGTAAACACAAGCTCTCATTTGTGAACATCTGGAGCAGTTTATACCCACTCTTACAAACTAATCCGTGGGACACTTTGAGTTGGGGAACAAAAACTTGCAGGGGAGCTAGTAAACAGTGAGACTGCTACAGAGGTAGGGAACATGTGAGATTGCTGTAGGCTCAAAAATACAAAGTAAAAAAAAAAAAAAAAAATAGAGAGCTATAGTGTTTTGTAGAGCGGAAGGAATTTGCAAAGAGCAAGCCAGCAACCTAAACAGAAAAAAAAACAAAACATTTTGATGTTTTGGAAATACAAGCTGTCATGGCAGGAAACTCATGTTCAAACTGTTGAGTGAAAATCTTGTAAAGAATCCTGGCTGTGAAGTGAGCTGTAGGTTTATACAGTTGTGACCCCACAGCATGAACAGTTTTAGAGTATTATCCAACACAAAGAGAAAATATGCAGGCGGGTTAAAGCCCCCAGATTGATGCAGGTTCACACATGTATGAAGGAAGGCAGTCTTGTGTTTGTGTGAGCAGTTTGTTCCCATACCAGACATCAGACATTGTTGTGAAGACGCCATCTTTCAGTGACTCTGGAGACATCCAGCGAACTGGCAGCAGGCCCTTTCCTCCTTTTCGATAGTAATCCGTCTCATAAATATCTCTGGTCATGCCAAAATCTGACGGAAAAAAAAAAACAAAACAAACAGGTTGGGGGAGCCACTAAGTATCTCTTCAGGGGAAACTCCTGAAAGCAAAAATTTTCCCTCTCACAACCTCCCTCTTTCTGTCTGTCTACATTAAGACTCCACTGCCTCAGGCATTCACTTAGAATCAGTACAGCCTTGAGCAACCTGGGAGAGGAACACATAACATTTATGAGACCCACCTCCTATCTTCACCGTGAAGTCCTCCGCTACCATGCAGTTCCTGGCAGCCAGGTCTCTGTGGACAAACTTGTTGGCGTTCAGGTAAGCCATGCCATCTGCAATCTCCCCTGTCATCTGGATCATCTTTTTCAGCGGAGGCAGGACCTGAGAGGAGGTGTTCTGTTGCAGAGCAAGACGAGAAGATGATGAGACCTCAGAAGCTGCCCCAATGCTTTTAACAAAATTAGTTTTATCCATTTAATTAGGCTGTTTTCAGAAGCTTAAAACAAATTTCATACATATATCCACAAAGTCTACATTTAGAAAGCTATTAATATAAATATAGTTCTAATCAGAATGATAAAATAAGCCCTATAATGTGCTGTCCTTGTTTTTAATACTTTATTAATGCCTTATGCTTACAATACACAAAAACTCAGATTACAAAAGTTTTAAAAACAGACAAACAACAAAACAGCAAATTGAAGTAAAAAAAACTATCTTTTATGGCTTTCCTTCAAAAATGGAATCCTTCTCACAAATTTTCCACAAAGGACAGCGTTGATGCCACATCTAGTAGCTGTCCTGTCAACAGATTCTCCAGCCTGAGCTCTGGACTTTTGCAGTTCCTCCAGAGTTAATATTAGCCTCTTGTGTGCTTCTCTAACTAATACTCTCCTGCCTGTCCTGTCAGTTTAGGTGGACAGCCATGTCTTGCAATTTTCTTATATTCTTCCCAATTCAGGTGATGGATTAAACAGTGCTCTGTGGGATCTTCAAAGCTCAGGATATCGTTACCCTTACCAGGCTGTAAACTTCTCCAGTAACTTTATTGGTGTGTCTTAAACACTTAATAAAATCCATTGTTTGTGTGGTAGAAAAATGTAAAACAGTATGATTTTCATTTCTTAACCAATGTACTACTACAAATTACCTTCTGGCCCCTGGTTTTTGTGTGAAGGAAGGGGTGCGTGTGTGTGTGTGTGTGTTTGTCGGGAGACGTTGCTTACTTCATTACGAAGAGAGCGGAGGTGGCTCTTGAGATCCCCACGGGTCATCAACTCCATGATAACCAAAGTTGGTTGTCCCTGAGAGACCACACCCAGCAGCCGCACCTACACGTCAACAACAGCGGAAAATAAGTCGGCTGCACAAATTCAGAGAAACCAACATCATGTTACAAAGCTAAAATATTCATAATATTGTAGTGGAATTGTAATGCATACTTAAGAAGCACACAATTTATCTTTAACTAGCTCTGAAGATCACAAAAGGAAAAACAAGCTTTTACATTATTCAAAGTGAATTTAATTATGGAGCACTTGACTTTTTATCAGTGAAACATGAACAGAAACCCGTGGGAGCAGCGTTCTAAAAGGGGAATCTTTACCACTTCCATTTAACGCAGTTAATGAGGCCGTGATCACATTGATGTGAGAATGTAAAGAATCTCCAGGAGGCAGTTTCTTTGCCTCGGGCTACAGCTGCAGAGAACTACAAGCTCCAAGTCCTCATGCCCTGCTGGCCTCTCTCTCTGTTTGTGTATATGCAGAATAATTAGGAAGTAATGATAATGGTGAGCACTGTGCCATTTCCTGATCCATTACGAAGTTATTCTGAACCATCTGTCTGTGTTTTCTCAGCTGCTTTATCATAAGTCCACCTTACCACATGATGACAGTTGAACTCTTTCATCACGGACGCCTCGTTCAGAAACTCTATCCGCTCCCTCATGCTTGCTGACTCGTTCACCGTCTTGATCGCCACCCGTGTCTCAGGTTCATCCTTGATGACGCCTTTGGCTGTGCCTTCGTACACCATGCCGAAGGAGCCCTGCCCCAGCTCCTTGTGCATAGTGATCTTTTCCCTGGCAACCTCCCACTCATCTGGAGTGTACACTGCCGCAGCAAAAAAAAACATACGCCGGGTCAACCCAACATGCACAAACATCCAAACATTACAGCTGAGAAGTCGGGGAAAGAAGTTTGACATTTTTACTTTCAGCCGCACTGATGTACTCTGGGTTGACAGATGCATAAAGGACTCCATTCCCAAGTCTGTTGTTGTTTCTGGAAACACAAGCCCGGCTCAGTGAGCTGACAAGCAAGCTTTGATTTCCGATGCAATATTTAATCCTCAATAGGACGTCTGCTCTTCCCCAAAGGGGAATCTAAATGAATACACCTATTAACTCTAAATAACATTACTCTCATCATTACGATTCATGAGCAATGCAGCTTAATAAGAGGAAGCACTTGCCTCTTTTTGTTGATGATGAGGAGAATGGTGGTGAGGCTTGCGATTACGAGAGTCGCTATAATGGGCAGGATGATGACCAAGTAGAGAGTCGCAAAATCATCTCCTGAGAGACAAAATAAAGAAAAACAACAGCTGAATTTGGTGCATCTTACGAAAATCTACATTTATTTCAGAAATTCAATTCAAGAAGTAAAACTTAATTCATTACAAACATAGTGATACATTTCATGCAAAAAGCTACTGCAATAAAATATTGCACCAGATGAATTAAGAAAAAAAAATTTTTGTATGAAAATGACCAACAAAAACTGTGTCTATACTTGATCTTTTTGCGTGACTCACTGCATTACTGCAGTGATGCAGTAATGCAGCAGTAATGCAGGTAAGCTGCACAGCGTAGCAGATGGCTTGCCTCCCTAAATCTTCACTGTGGAAATTTCACACTGAACCAACCAACTTGGATTTTGTGTCTCTACGCTCTTCCTTAAGACTCTGAAATCTTGATTTTCAAATAAAATTATAAAATTCAGACCAATGAGCAACAGTCTAATAATTCTTCTCATTATCACAGGTAAAATAGTTTTGACATTAAAGTTCTGGACAGGCTAAGGACAAGGAATTTTACTGGACCCATGCACACATAATCTTAAAATGTTGTAGTGTTGCTTTACGTTTAGGCGGAGGCACGTAGAAGAAAATGCTCTCTGTCCACGAGCCATTTCCTGCCAGAGACGTGGCCCTCACTTGAGCAGAGTAGTTCCCGGAGCTCAGGATCGTCAAGCGAACGCCGTTGTATTTGTGGTACTGCTGATGCGACACACACTTATGCTTCTCAGGCTGGGAGAAAAGAAATTAAGAGAGGTTATTTTTCGTAAAACACAACTTTGCCTGTTTTACACTCTTTGCATTCTGAATCACTTTCACATTATATTATTATTTGACCTTTATTTTTCACTTTAGAGCGTAGTGTCTGGGACAAAACAAATGTTCTACGTATATCAGAGTTTAGGTTCTGGAAGACTGATTTCAACAGTGGTTAAGTTTCAAGTATGGTGGAGGATTTGTGTAGCTATTGGCCTGTTTCTCTTCCAAAGTCCCAATAAACCTTCACAAAGTGCACAAAGTTAAACACTTTGAAATACAACAAGACTTGAAACAACATCTGGTGATGCCCTAACAGAAACTGTAAATGGGATTCAGGACTGGAGGATTTAGGAATACATTTTGCAAAAAGGAAAGATGAAAGATCACTCACTCTGTATCCTACAACTTGCGAAATGTTAGAAAAGACTAACAGCTTTTCTTAAAGGCTTTTAACACATCCTTATCAAAGTTGCCACTAAACATGGCAAGCAGCATACATATAGTAAAATGTAAAGTGTCTATAAGTGTGTAATTATACCCTGTCAGAATTACCTCATTCCCCAGACGGTACTTAATCTCATACATCAGAATAAGTCCGTTAGGCATGACGGGCTTTGACCAGTGCAGCACCACACACCCCTCAGTCTTGTCACAGATTTCATGGACAACCTTCCCAGGGATGTCATCTGCTTTGGCTGCCAAACACATTTACACACCCAAAACAATAACATAACTATCTCTAGATTTTTCACAAAACTCACAGGAATGTTCACTCCTTACCGGCAGGTTTAGTCCTAGAAAAAACAAAAGCTCCGATGCTGCAGTTGTAGCCCAGGTCCTCGTTGCAGCCGTGGATTTCAATAAGGTACAAGGTGAAAGGCTTTAGGTCAGAGATTTCTAGAGATTCTGCTGATGTTCTGTCATCAAGGAAGGGATACTCAATGACAGGAGGGATGACATGTGTGCCGTTATCCCCTGAGCCAAGGGTAGTATTGCCCTGATTGCTGTCGTGAAACTGAGTGTTGTTAGCAAGACCAAAAAGGTCTCTGCGACGACGATCTGGAGGTCTAAAACAAAGGAACAAAACACATATAAAAAAAGTAAAAACTTGGGCAACAAAAATTAAAAAAACCTTACAATTCCACTTATGCAATTGTGTTTTATTAACTACCAACGCTTTGTGCTCAAAAGTTGAATAAGGTTTTGCAGAAGTGTGCTGGTACTATTAGTGTTTCTATGGTCTCAGCAGTGCTGTGTTAAAGAATGAGGTCAGACGGATCATTGAAAAGTGGACAGAGAAAAAAAAACATGTTTTTTCCACATTACATAAAAAATAATATGGAAAAAAAACACATTGTTTCTGGACATGTTACAATAAAGAATAAAATCAGTCGGAGAAAACTGTCCTGACAGAGACATTTTTAGTCTTCATTCCTAATGCCCAGAGCTCAGTTGTACACAGAATGTTACAGATTTTTCACTCTCAGTGCCAGAATTCAGATGATAAGCTGCAGAGCCTCCTGGAACTGCACATCATCACCACTGAGGGTGGGGAGGCGCTGACAGCTGTGAAGGCAGCACCATCAGTTGTACAAGACAGACAACGGGACATTGAGTCCACAAGTTAAACTTGTACTGATCTCAGTTAAGAAAGCAGAAACAAAAAGGCTTACAGTTGATGAATCTACTTATTTTAGCCTCCAATGTTTATCAGCTTTCAAAAATATCTGAAAAGAAAAGAGTAAGGCCCTGTTAACTTGCTCGAAGCAGCAAAACATGCATAGTTCAGTGTCTACCAAACTTATTAAACTGAATAAGTCATAAAATTTTACCAGAGGAGACACTCAAAAGCTGCATAAAGTAATTTAACATTTGCGTAAAACTCAGATCAAATCAAACTGAAACATAGCCTATTTTGGGGATTTTGAACAAAGCATTGAGGAAAAGTATTTCAGCTACTTGGACTTTTCCAAATATATTACATTATAACAACAAAGAACGTTTTTTTTTGTTTTTTTAATGAGATTTTATGTGATAGGCCAACACAAAATAGCAGACAGTTGGTAAGTGGAATGAAAGTAATAAGGATTTTCAAAGTTTTTTAGAATTGAGTACTTGAAAAGTGTTTTATGTTGTTGCTTCAGCTCTATTTGCCTTGAAACCAAAATCCGGCACAAAACAGATCCAACACGCTGGAAAGGTCAGGGATAAAAGCTGGGATGATGCATAAAGCAGGGTTGAGTTTTGAAGCTGTATCTCAAACTTCGTACATCTCACTGAGCAATGCTTAATCCATCATACTAAAATGAAGAGTAAGCTAAACTAAGTGAGCTGTGAAGGTGTGAAGGACAGCTTCCCTTACAGGTCAACATTTCTACTGATTGATGTCTCTTCAGCAGCCAAGCAACCAAACCCCAGCACATGAGTTTCGCTTTACAATACATCGTACATAGAAATAAGCCGATATTGGAGTGCAAATAAAAGCGTAGACAAGAGTCTAACTGACCCTGATTGACAGTCACTTTTAAAAGCACGCACAAAGTAAAATAGGTAATAAAAGAATCATATAAACTTAACTACGGAAAATATCCTTAGCTGACTGAAGCAGCTAGTTACATTATTTCTTCTCCTCCTCCTATTTGGCTGATTATTGAGAGAGAGAGAAAGAGAGAGAGAGAAAAAGATTGAAACAACAAAGTTCAGACGGGGCAGTCGTGATTAAACATTAAGGCTCCAGTGAGTAAAGCAAATTAGATGTGGCAGCATCCAGGAAATCCCTATCAATTCATCTGTATCTATTCATCACCACCCACAACAGCAGGTGATTACAGTAACTAAACGCTCCCGTCTGCTGATGACAGGTCTTTGAGGTCTCTGAAGCAGATACTGCCAAAGCATTTCTCTTTTTCATCCCGCCCGTCTCTCCTCCTGTAAATTAGTCTGCTAATGCTACTTTGCTCACTGTATATCTTCCCGGTGGGGACTCTTCCCCCTTTCATTTAAATTCCAGATGGACTCACTGTACATTTCCTGGCAGCTGTTTCACTCCAGAAAAAAAAGCGTCTTAAACAAAGCAAGCATGCAAGAGGAGCCGTGGGGTGGTGGGGGAGGAGGAGGAGGCGTGTGTGTGTGTTGGGTTTGGGGGGAGGCAAAATGGAAAACATTTCCTCTCCTTTCTGTTTCTTTTTTCGAGGACACTCTTTCCCCCCTCCTGGCGTCTAAACACTGAACTTTTGAAGAGAACAAAATCCTCCTGGATTTGGTGTAAAATAATGGTGGCCCCATTACAGAAGAGAGTCTGTGCACACTTTGGCTGCTCAAAGGCGAATGATTTTATGCTTCTTAGAACAGTAGAACTATATAAATCAAACAAAGCAAAAAATGTTCGGACTACTCCATGTACCAACAGTTCACAACCAAAACAGCATGAAGCCCTGAAGAGTGTTCAGGTTAAGCTCATTGGATCTACTCAGTTCCAATACGCTTGTTCAGCCTGCCTACTTACACACAACCCCATTTATTTCAATACCCCTTAGTACTAATTGTCTTCAGAAGTCACTAATTAGTAAATATACAAAACACCATGCATGAAAGAAAACTAACAGCTCTTACATAGCTCTAACAGCTCTCTAGGGTTTTCTTGCTTTCGATCGTGAAACTGAGGCAGAGGTTCACTTTCCAGCATGACAGCAGCCCTAAGGATATAGTCAGAGCTACCGTGTTGTCTGAGTGTTAGAATGGCCCAGTCAAAGTCAAAACATAAAGGCACCTGAGAATATGTGACAAAACTTGAAAAATTCTGTTCACAAAATCTCTCCATACAATGTCAATTGAGATAGTTTGCAAAGAAGACTAGGCATCTAGACAGACACTGTCTAGATGTGCAAAGGAGATAGAAACATATCTCAAAACGACTAGCAGTTCTAATTGCAGCAAACATGACTCAACTTGCTTCTAAATATTGGACGAACATAAATGCCTGCCACAGCTTTCAAATTTCTTTGGTGAAAATCTTTGAAATTGATGTTCTGTCCATTTTGCAATTATACACCACATTTTGTTGGTCTATTGAATAAAATTCAAATACAATCAAATTTGTGTTATGTTGTAAGGGGTGTGAATGGTTTTGCAAAGCACACTATGAAGTACCTGATCTGTTCTGTAATAGTTGAAAAAGCAACTGAAAATGTTTTAGAGCACAATTTGTCAAGGGGTATCCAACCCCAATCCTACAGAGCTACTATCCTGCAATTTTATGCATTCCTGGTCCACGTATCTTTCCTTCAACAACCAACAAGCACAAATGACCATACCTTGGAAGAAAGATGACATTATGGAGGAAGTTCTCAAAAGCTTTTAAAAAGTAGTGGTCATGCTTGTCCTTGTCCTTCTCTTCGGGTGTGTTCTGGCAAGGACAGCACTGTTCCATTTTTTCTCCAGGCAGAGTAATTTTGGGGGGGGTTAGGTGATCTTTCCCCTCTGTGGGCTCTAATGATGGGCTCCGGATTGGTAACTTCAGCCCTGTTTGAAAAGTAATACCAATGTGGAATGACCTTTAATAAAAGGCAGTTTTCAAGTCTCTCAAGTTCAAACAGCAACAATATGTATATTTCATAGGAATTTTGTGTAATAACCTTTGGAGCAGTAATTATACTTGTAGAGCTCCTGGTCTTCATGCTGCCGCTGCCAGCGCACCAGGTAGTAAATGTGATTGCCGTTGGGAAAAACTGGAGGTGACCACTTCACTATCAACTTGGTTGAAGAGTTGGCATATGCATGGGCATCTTTGGGCACGGACGGCACTGTAACAAACCAAAGTCATGAGGCGTTAGGTATCTGTGATCACTGAAAAACACAAGAAAGACTGCTGTTCAGACTTACATGAAGGTCGCGTGCGGATATAAATGATGTCGCTCTTCGCCCCAGAGATGTGTTCGTCCTTCATCTGCAAGGTGGTGGCTTTCACATAAATGGCGTACTGGGTCCAGGGCTTGAGATATTGAAGAGTAAATTTGGGATCTGTATTTCTGTCCTGTGGAAGGTCTACATCCACCATGTGCCAGCTATTGGAGCCACAGCCATCCTGGCCATCAAACTCTGTGATATTCTGGGAAGGTCTGAAAGAGAACCGATTCAAACGAAAGGCTTCGGTACAAATCTGCAAAATGTCAAATTAGAATTTGGCAATCTAAAGTCATGACACATCCTGTACAAACCGATGTGTGATGAGGGGCTTATTTATATATGAGATTGTTGAGGACTTACGACTCCTTGTAGTAGACTATGAAGCTTAAAAGATCTCCACGGTCGGAGACTTGGTAGCGTTCCCACGTCAGGGTGATCGTGTTGCTTGTTGTAAAGTTAGACTTGAACTTCAAGGTGTGACTTTCACCTGCAATGACAAAGCAGACCCCCCTGTGAGACACCTTAAACGGCAATATGACTTGTTTCTCAGCTATTTTTCTCAAAGGTCTCAAAAAAGCAACAAAATATCATAGCCAGAACTCTGCAGTAAAGAACAGAAGCACTCTTCATCTGATTAAAACACTGTTTGCAGTACAGCTTCATCACTTTTGTGTAGTACCCTGCAAAACATTTACATACGGTATGGATAGAGGCTAGTTGGACAGGCCACAAAGAAAGATTAAACTGCCGCCTCACACTCCACAATTTTTAAATTGCCTGAGTCAACTGGAGCTTTGTCAGAGGAGCCTTAAGGAGACTGCAGCAATAGCAACTGTAGCATTTGCAAATAATGAATATATTACATCAGCTCTCCAAATTAGAACTAAGCAACCATGGAAAATAAAATCACTGCTGATGAGAAGTGCATTGGATTTCATACAACTGGAAGAGAAAAACACAAATCCAAAAAGCATGAAACAAGCACACTGTAATTTAGATGAACATGAACTTTGGCTGATAAAACAACACAAGGAAGAAAACAGATGTAGTATCTATTAATTTGGGACCAAACATCTTAAATTGCAGGGCGTTTTTCTGTTTCAAACAGCTGAATATAGCTGTGATGAGTTTGGCTCTGTCTTAGTTCATATATGGCAGCCAACAGGTACCATACATGAATTGTACAACCCATAATTATTTACGTGCCTCTGTCCTTCTTTAAAACAACAGGGAAAGAAATTGGACAAAAAAATAGTTCACTTGATGCAAGCTAATTAGCAACTAAGCAAACCAAGCTGATTGCTCAGAACCCCCCCCCCCCCCCAGAAAAATCCTTGTTTTAGTTAAAAGCAATGCAAACTAAACAAAGCATAGCATTATATTATGGGAGAAGAAATTAACTAATTAATTAAAAAGAACTACATTTTCTCAGGTTTGAAGTTTTAAGGAAGTATAAAAAACACATCCTCCTTTGGATGATACCTAGTTTAAATAACATGCTATTTGCTCACACAAATTCATCCAAACATGACTTATCCATGTATGATATGAAACTGAAATAAAGGCAAGAAAGCAAAATCATTGTGTAGGTTTGAAGAAGGATCTAGTCCTTTTGTCTCAGAAACTTTAAAGATAAGGATCAGGGAAAAGCTCTCAAACAAGAACCTTCTTGAGAGAAATGTAAATCACCTTAAGGCTTATTGATAAAAAACAAAAAAGTCATAATCACAACAATTATATTGAGTGTCAACCCAGATTTCTCACAGCGTTAGAAAACACTGCATTGCAATTCACAAACCAAGCAAGGGTAGAATTACCGAGAAAAATATCCCTAAATAATTATTAATACTAATTATTTTGAGCTGTTGAGAGTTTAAATTGAAACTAAATTACAAATTTGATTAATTGCACAGCTGTAAGGCAGCTTGCTGTGGTTATAACCCAACCTAAAATCCCTTTAGTCTTAGCTTTTCAGTTATAACATTAGCTAATGTAAAACAGGCCAGAAGTCTAATCTCTGGTGTTCTTGTTGATCTAATATGGATTATTTTTTAGGCTCTCCAGGTCACAGAGGTATGCAGAAACACTGGAATATCCTGTCATGTAAGCCTCCTTTAAATAAATCCTACAAAATGAAAATATGACTCTGTAAGGAGGCACAACATGACATTTTTAACACATTTTTTGACTTCAGCAAAATGTTCACTCACAGCTGGCTCTTTCACCGTTGTAGCGGAAATCACCCTCTTCTGGCTCTACAGCTATGCCCGTTTTTTCCCACATGGCGTGAATCTCAGACTTGCAGAGCTTTGGGTTTCCACGGAAGAAGATACGCCCTGTCTGAATAGTCAGGTTGTGCTGGGTCCAATTCCACAAGGACTGCAGATTCTGGTTGTTGACGGCGGAGAACGAATATGTGCTGATAATGAGAGAAGATAAGCCGATGGTCACAAACATGTTGCAACAAGTTGTTTTTCTTAAGCAACGGACAGATCAAATGGTTATTAATTATCATTAAACGTAGCAGTGTTGTGCACCAAAATGGGAGCGCATAAATATGGGCTCTGAATTTTGTGTCTGCCTAACAATGAGCGTTGGTATGAAACTGTGTCATGTCAACACCATTAGCAGCAGCAGTCCAAGCATAAAGCCTCCAGAGGGAAGGGAATGTCTGCCATCCTCAACAGCATTCCTTAGAGAGAAACTTAACACCGGGAAAAATGATAACAAGAGGGACACAAGGCTTTCCCATGACCCCCTCAGCTAAAGAAAAAAGCTCTGCTTTGGATCTAAGGCTGCTGCTAATATCCAAGTAAAGACATTAGCAAACGTGAACCTGTCCAGTCTGCTTAGCTGCCACTTATAATGTTTTCAAACACATCGCTATCTGGAACCCGACACGAAAAGGTTAAGTGAAGATGCATCTAACAATGCTTACATGCAGTATGAGGGTTAGACTAGTCTGGTAAAAACGAGTCCCTGGTCCTATTCTTTTTCCTCCAGAGGGATTGAGCTCTTGACTCTTGAGGAATGATTGCTTCCTGGAGGCGTGGACTGTATGGAAGTTTTAAATTTTACCCAATTGCTAACATTTGTCTGTGACGTATATGATGCTCCAGTTCGACACTTACCGGAAATTGCCTGCACTGTAAACTATCATCCTCTACTGCAAAGGGAGAAGTGCTGATCCGAACGAGGAGGCTATTAATGTTAATTTAATATTTGGAAGTGTGATAAACATGGACTGAATAGAGTAGAAAATTATTGTCATTGTTCACAACTTCTCCCTCTGTTTGCTGATTGGCCCGGTAAAAAGATCTATTGGAGACAATCCAAGTTAAGGGGA
Organism: Xiphophorus maculatus; assembly: GCF_002775205.1. NCBI lineage: Eukaryota > Metazoa > Chordata > Actinopteri > Cyprinodontiformes > Poeciliidae > Xiphophorus > Xiphophorus maculatus. The sequence continues at coordinate 11,082,180 of NC_036444.1, forward strand.
GAAACTCCAAACTGTGCAGTAAGCGAGATTTTTTATTTTTATTTTTTTGGACAGAATTACACAAGAGGGCAATGGCTAAGGATTTACAACCTGCAGCTCCGGGTCTGTCTGTGGTTGTTTTGTTCAACTAAATTGGCTCTTGAAAACATACCAAAATGATACGGAAATTAGGAACGTTTTTAGACCAAAGGACATTAAAAAGCCTAGCTTCAGCAGTTTTACCATTTTGTTTTCATGCAATAAAATGCAATGCAGTGACAGAACAATGCAAGGACACTAATTGTACAAGGAACAACAGTTTGCTTTTTTTTATTGAGTCCATTAATGTCATAATGATGCAAACATGATGTGCTATGCTTCATAATAAGTGTGAGATAAATCAATTTGCCTAATTTTATTTCAATAAAAGTAGTCTTTTCCCTCATTATAAAACTTTTTTTGTTGGTTATAAACAAATATCTACCCAGCCATTTGTAAAAATGGATAAATAATGTTGTTATAAAGCTTTTAAATGTTTGGGGGCTCCACACACATTGATGCAAAAGTAAAAAACTATTTTTGGATAGTACAGATTGCTGGTCCCTGCCTGAGACAATGGAGAACATTCTTTGCTCTCGTATTTTTAAAATTGAACATATATGACCAGGTTCATACAGCCTTACTCTTCAATAAGTTCTTTTCCGTTGATGTATCGGAGGCTTTTGAGGAAGGACAACGAGCTGAGAGAGTGAGAGTGTCGAATTTTCACATATCCCATCACTGTCTGGATCAGTCCCATGAAGGTCTCCAGCTCCGAGGCTATATTAACTGTAAAAAGTAGATACAGAAAGGAAATATGCACTGAAATTATTCCCAGATCACCGTTGCAAACTAACCCAAATGAAAATTAAATGCAATTGAACATCATTTTAAAAATTGGCAACTGGAAATAGGTCATGACTGAATTGATTTAGGGAGGCACACCATACGACTCAGTATATAAATTTTTTCAAAACATGTATTATTTTCCGTGCAATTCACAATTATGCATTACTTAAAGCTAATCATTGACACAAACTCTCTAATACTAGTAAATAAAGGCAAATATGCAGAGTGAGGCCTTACTAAGTTTTACTCCATGAAACAAATAGAAAAATTATGTTTGCTCCTCAAAGAAGAAAAAATCCTCCCTTTACTGTGATCAGTTACTCTTGTAGCAAACATTTCTGGAATTTACCGCCAAACACTGCTGTTGTGTAAAAGAGCACACAGTTTTAGAATCACTCACTTCCGTTGCGGATGTTGATGACCAGATTGCCTTCGATGACGGTGCACTCCTTCAGGGACTGAGCAGCATCCACAGAATCAATAACAGAAGACGTACAGAACTTGTCGCACAGACCATTGCAAGCGGTGCACAGCATGCTGCCCACGACAAAGTCAAAAGAAGAGAGAAGGGAGTGGGGGTGGAGAGAGAGGAATTATTGCAAAAGACAGAAAGAACATCTTTTTTGTGATATTTTCTACCTCACACTGAAATAATTTGTCTTCCCTCAACCCAAAAGCATTCCAAAGGATTCAGGCAGATAAATTCAGGGAATGATAAAAGGTCACTTCTCACATGGACAGTTTAATCTTTTATGGAGCCTCAGCCGAACTGTTTCGTGAGAGAGTGACTCACTGTTTCAACCTTTGAGACAAAACACATGCAATGGCTAGAAACAGATTCAGCAAATAAGAGACAGGCCCAAACTTTAAGTTTATGAAAAGACAAATCTTAAAGAGAAGCAGTGAAAAATGAAATGTTAAAAGCATTTACACCTTCACGGTATTTTATTGGAACTTCATGTGACAGATCAACACAGAATAAAATATAATGGTGAATGGAAGAAAAAGGGCACATGGCTTACAATTTAATATGTGTTGCTGCAAGTAGGGGAGGATATGGGTCGGACCAGGAAGGTCCAAAAGTATTATGAGGGTCTGCGGAGAACATTTGGCAGAGTCTCCTGTCAAAAGGACCTTCAACTCCCATCTCCGGCAGAACTTTGAACACTTCCTGGGGAGGTGGGGGACCTTGAGTTGGAGCGGGCCATGTTCAGTGCTTCCATTGTTGAGGCGGCTGACCAGAGCTGTGGCTGCAGGCTGGTCGGTGCTTGTCGTTGCAGTAACCCTACAACCCGCTGGCAGTCACCTGCTGCTGTGAAGGATGCTGTTGAATCTGATCAGGCCTTTTTTTGCCTGTGGGACTGTTTCAGCAGAATTTAATGCTGGTGGTTGATAAGGCAAAACCATCTGTGTGGGAGAGTTCTATGACGCCATGGAGGTCAACTTTTGAATAGCTTTGAATGGTGGACACCTCTGGTCCACCATACAGCATCTCAGGAAGGTGAAGCAGCACTCCACCAACACTCTCTATATTCGGGATGTCACTGATCGGTGAACGAAACACTCTGAAGACCTCCTCAATCTCACCATCATGTCTCCTAATTAGAAAGTGTAGTCTGGGGACCTGGGGTCAGGATCTTCAGTCGCTGAGGTCACTGAAGTGGTTAAAAAGCTTCTTGTTCACAACATCCCGGGTGTTTATGAGATTTGCTCTGCTGTGGGGTTGTGTTGGTTTACCTAACTCTGTAACATCATGTGGATTTTGGGCACAGTTCCATAGGATGGGCAGACTGGGGCGGTGGCCCCCCTGCTTAAAAGGGGGACTGCAAGAACTACTTTTTTGACTTGTATTTGTAAAAATATTTAAAATTATATGTGAATTACATCTCACTTCACAATTTTGTGCCACCTTCTGCAGGTCTATCACATTAAGAGATATTATGCTTGTGACAGGTAAAAACTGAGGAAAAAGTTCAAAGTTCTATGTTTGCTTGCAAAAGAAGTAGAATAAGGTGTCCCTGGTGAGTGTTGCCTGTAAAATCTACCAGTGGCATGAGAGTTGAGAACAAGGCTCTGTGCTGAGGACATTTTACTGTACAGACAGTCTAACCATGAATCTTTAATAGTTCAGCACCATGTTAACTTCCTACGTCATGAACTACTTTAGGAAAAGATCCGTGTGAAGAGTTGAGGTCAGGTAAAGTTCAAGTCAAGGATGCCTTATGCAAAAGAATGTATAATGCAGAAGTGCATACTGGTTACAAGTTCCTTTAAAGTCTGAATACATCAGTATAAGCACACACCTGTTCATGGGAAATCTCACCAAGAAGCAGTTCTGTGTGAGATTCAACAACACAGCAATAGAAAAGAGATGTCGTTCATACCTTAAAAGATTCTTTGACAAGGCTGAGCCATGTATTTAAAAATCATATATTACATTTGTCACCACACGGCATTACCACGTAATAAGAAACAAATCTGAGGTGTGCGTCCTTACCGATCAGTTTCACTGCGAGTGAAGCCAGAGGGACACTCATTCATACATTCTCTGTTGTGGATAACAAAGGGAATGTCGTTGGAGAGGTGCACTTCAGAGCACTCCCTCTTGGTGATGCAACGCCAGCCCTCGAACATGAAGGTGCCTCCAGGACAGTCCGGCACGCAGCGACCCTCGTGTTTGTAGTGGATGCACGCCGAGCAGGCCATGTCGTTGTTGGGTTCGGAGCAGCCCCCCAAGCACTGACTGTGGCAACACTCCCCATTGTCCATACAGGCCAACTTGCACTGCTGAGGACACACTGTGGTGGAGATAGACATACATGAGAAGGACGTCAGTATTAGATGAAACCAAAAAAAGGTTTGCACAGTTAAACAACAAATAGACAATGTCCGACAAACTGTGGCAAAAGCCTAAGTAAACATTCTCATGAACAACTGCTTTGAGTATCTTCTAAGTTTGCTTTATGTCACTGTACTCTAAATAACATATATATTTTGAGAAAAAAAGAGATGTACTATTGTAAGCACAACAAATCAGCTACACAGTCAAGTGTCAGTGATGTGACGTTTCTTCAACCGCTTTCCTCACTTTTTAATCTTATTTTCAAACATATTTTAGATAAGCTCACCGCTTCCTCTTCATGTTATTTTAATGCTGAATGGTCCCATGTTGGCATAAGACCACACTTTAATGTGCTTAATTTCTTTTCAATGTCATTTAGCGCATATTATTAAAAGTTACAAAATGTAAAAAATCAAATCAAATCAAATGAAAAGTTGACTTAGTCAGTTTATTGACTAAATCCCTAGTTTGTAATGCCGCATTGCTGCCACTATTATAATGAGAGCAATTCTGATGTTTGGCTCATTCCCTTTACAAACATGAAGGAGGAAGAATAATCAAAAACATGCCTCACTGGAACCGTTTCACTGTCACATCTGTAAATCTGCTTGTACATGCATTTTTTTGATATGAGGACAATCTTATCCTTTAATAATGACTCTCTCTACAACTTATTGTTTGGAGGTTAGGGACACAGCAAGTAAAAGGGTTTCATCAGTTAAAGCTGTGGGAACTTACATGTTGCAAATGACATGGAAAACCATCAAGTTTAAAGTAAAATGAAGACATTTCTTATAAAACTGGATGCATATTTTAACAAAAATAAGGTCAAAAATCATCATGAGTGTGGCAATAGCTTCTGAAACCATTCCTCCAAAATAAAGCATGGGCATTAGCGTGGGCAAATATGTAAAATCCTTTTTTTTTTTATTAGAATTTATATTTAGCTATACCAGAATAAAGGCTGGTTGCACCCTGAATACAACTGTTTCTTTAAAGCAATAAAAATGGCATCTTTCCAGGTTTAGAGAAAATAAGTGTGGGCTGTTTCAAATTAGGTTTGAGCAAAAGAACTATTAGATGTTCCTCAGTGTTTACTGTACATCGCTGAGAACAGTTTGTTACCATCTTCAACCAACAGAGTATACAATACTATAGCAGATCATTGACAATTAGTTTTCTGTAAAAAAAAATTTCCAACCTGAACCTTGAAAGCATTGAGCGTACACAAATTACAGTTGACCTTTTCTTTATTTTTTATTTTCTAAAATGCAAATAAGTAGTGTCAAAACACCTTCTGATGAAGGAAGCACTTCCATATATGGATGAAAACAGAAAATCTTTAAACATTAGCATGCTGTAATTGTCATCATAATCACAGATCAGATTGTGTGGTTCTCTTTTCATATGGGTGTGGCAACACAGAAAAACATGATGATATTAATTGTGCTGCAAAACCAAATTCTCCATCTGACCAATAAGACTAAACTAATTTGAAATAACAGATTTTCTGGTTGCGTAGGAACTGTCTTCATGTTCAAAACAAACTTTTTTTTTTCTAATTTTCCTTATGTATGTTGTTGTTGACTTCCTCCCAACCCTCTACAAGAGTTGGCCATTACCTCTACAACATTCATACGGTCCAGCTGTGCTTTTGTTGTCTCTTAGTTCCTAACCTTGTGGCTCAGGGTGGAAGTGATTTACAGTACAATACATTATTATACAGAAATATTCACAAATTGATTCAACTTGTGTCAAGTTGCTGTGGAATTCTAAATTACTGTAGTTGGCAGGTTTCAGCTTAAAAATGCCTGTAGCATCATAATTATTGTCAAATAATTCTACAAGGTGAATTGTGATGTGCATGTGATACATACATGCTCAACCTGCTTGGTTTTACAAGATTTCATACAGATCATATTTTAGTTCAGACTGTAAATTAGTCCAAAACATGTTGCCCGGTATTGTGTATACATTCTGACTTTTGCATGGTACCATGCAATACAGTAATGCAGCAGAACAACTGCGCCAAGGAGCAGAGCCAGCTGTACTTTCGTTTCACAGTACAGCTGAGAAAGATATCGATCACCTCCACTCCCGTTCTCAAAGACTTTAAGCTTTTTTACTCCTTACATTCTGTCAAATTTAAGAATACTGAGGTGGAACTACTTTATAGATCTACAAAAAAAAACAAATCAGTTTCTTTAGGCAGTTGTAAGCTTATTGTTGTCTTTTTTGGTCTTAAAAGTTGAGTTAGATAAAAACCAGGTTGACAAGTTTGGTAGCTGTCCAGTTATTATGGATTAGATCCACAGCAAAAGCCAAAGACTTTTCTTTTTTAAACAACAGCATCAGATATCAACACATGCTAGCTCTCGCATAACAGCTGGGATCTGATTGGAATTACTATGCTGACGTTAGTGCGGTTGGCTTAGGAAGAGTAGTGTTGCACATTTGCAGGCACTGAAGGAAAAAAAAAAAGACAGAAAGGGGTTCATTTTCTTGGAAATCTACCAAAAGGGGGCAGCCAAAGCAAACTATAATGAGCCTTCTCCTTAAAGGATGTCTGCTCCCTCAGTATCATTTTAACAGATTCCTCAATGCGGAAAAATTCCAAACATGCATGTCTTCTGCCAAAGGAGAGCGGTGCAGGAGGGGGGGGGGATCACTGTCTTAAATCCATATAAGTCGACCGGGTTTCGCTGCCCAACCAAACAACCCCATGGTATCAAGGATACAATCTCCTATTTATAGATGCTCCTAATGCAGGCCTATTTCCACACTTCTGCTCACTACACATAGCTATGCAGGTCATTATAGGTTTCCACCTCTTTAAAGAAGTGGGACTTCCTAACAAGGGGTTCCTCTGAACGGTAGACGTCAGCATCCCGGTTGTTCTCTAAGTAGATGGCCAAGAATAAACATGATGCATCAGAAGGCTCGAGTTTCGACCATGTGTAAGTTCAGACAGTGTTGTGTTAAAAAAACTGCTGAAAGATCGGACCTCAGACTCAAACGGTGGGAAAAGAAACCATCACTATAATCTGAGCCAAATACGTCAAACTGCGGAGAGTGGGGGTAGGGAGGTTCAGCATGTTGTTCTCCTCATACAGTAGTTACACAACTCCCCTCCCTCCTGCTCTCTCCCTGAGCAAACACAGCCAGGTCAGACACCAAAACCCAAGCATCAGCTTGCCCCAGCTGTTTACCGGAGTGCTGCGACACAAGGATCGACTGGGTACATTTCATCCATAGTAAACAAGACAAGTCCCCACACTCAGTTTGCTGCTGCTGGTAAATATACCAGCATCAGAAAGTTACTGAAGGACAGACAAGTCTATAACATCAGTGGTTGTTATCCCAAAAGGTGTTGTCTAGTGGCAGGACTATGTGAAGAATCTCCAAAATGTTGGAGGTCACAGAGTCCTTACTAAACACATATAATATTAATTCCTATGGCAACTCCTAGCTAAATAGTATGAAGCATTTTTTTTTACCAACTGCCTACCAGACTAACCTTGAGTTCTTTATTTATAAAATATGACTTTTTAACACAGATCACAAGATTTCAACGCTGTCAGCCATCAATTGCTTAATTTCTTTTTTCAATAAGGTCTTTACCTGCTACAACAACATCCCCACTTTGGTCTCTGGACACTGTCACAGGAGTCCTGTATATTTTGCAGATGCAACTGTAAATCTGACAAAGCTGTCTCTTTTTAAAGAGAAGAGCCTTTATTCTGGCAGTCTGCTGTCATTAACTTTAACATCTGACATGCTAACTGAGGCCTGCAGAGTCCGAGATGGAGCTCTTGGGGTTTCCACAGCGTCTTGAAGTGCTAAAGGGTCTGACCCTGAGGTGAACTTGCTGGGATGTACTCTCCTGGGGAGTCTCTGACTGTCTTGAATGAATTTTAAAGAATAATCTCTCTCATTGTAAAGTGCTGCACAGAAAATATTCGAAAATGTCCTCAAAGGGATATTTGAGGATTTCCAAAGTGAGATTTTTGTTATGCTAAGAGCAACTAATAATATATCTGATAAGATAAGTATCTTAGTGTCTTTATTAAGGGTATATCCTACTTAGTTGGCCATGGAGGATGTAGTCAGCAGCTACGCAGATAGGGGCTGAAGGCCAAAGCAGACTTCTACCATTTTAAAACAATTTTAGTTTCAAAAACGTTATAGACGTTTCTGCAAATGCTATTTAAAAATATATTTAAACCACTGTCGTATTTGCATATGTTCAGTTATGAACTTGGAAGTCAATGATTATTTACACAGGAGCCGGAGGTAGGAGGTAGTGTCCCACCAAAGAACTTCCTGTGTGAAACAGGTACTGAGAAAGACACATTTATAGTATTTACATTTTCCCTTCCGGAAAAGCAAGGCGGCATAAAAATCAAGAAAATACTAATTACTTAACCACTGTAAAAGTTTTGATTGTATTTCTCAAAAAATAAGCTTATTGTATATTATATACAAGGTACATCAAAGGAAATGCACAAAATAAACTATCAATATGCCAGTCAGACAATCACACCAATCAATGTTAATGATAAAAGTTCACATACCTTACTGACTATTAGAGCTTCATATTATTTTACTGTAAACAGGTACTAATCATATGTTTGAGAAAAACTGGGAAAATGTAAAAGATGTGAAAGTTATTGTATTTCTTGTTATTCTATATATTTGCTCTGATAACATTAATTCAGTGTGAGGAGAGCAATATGTTCTCCATAAACAATATCCATTTACCTTTGACTACATTAAGTAAATACTCAAGAGCAGGTATGCATGACATTAAGTAATTAGATAAAGATATTTTTACTTTCAACATTATCATCAGTATGTGATGTGGGCATCAGTTTAGACACCATTCAACAGACTGAATATCTCATCAATATGCAAAATTTAAATTAATCACTCTTCAAGATAATGACCAATAAATCTTGGCATTTTAATAAATCTAAGCATTTGCATTATTGTTACCAATACACACACTGATTTTGTGATGATACTGTATGTTGAGTAGCCCTCACTTTAAAGTCAAATTTGTTTGTTCTGTTTTTATTGCTTGTTTCTAATTGATTGTTTTTCTCCTTGAGTGTCTAAAATGGTGGCTTGAGGTAGAATGAATTACTATTATTAATTATTATTATTATTATTATGTTGTCAATATATTGTAAGGCCAGTCCGGGACACCTTATGTCAAAGGCGATGTATTAACAGCTATGCTGAAGCTACAAAGGAGTAATCTGCCAAAACCTTATGTAGACATTCTCTCGCTTGCTGTTGAATCGAAGTGCGCAATATGTCTATGAAATAGCTGCCAAAGAAAAGATGAAGATACTAGTGCAGCAATGCACCTCATCAAAATTCAAGTCATGCCCTGTTTGCTTAAGTGCGTGCTGTCTTAAGTAGTCTGGTACACACTGCTTTCACGTAGACGCTGGCGACATGTTTACTGCCAGCATGCCACTGCCACATCTGCACGTGAGGTGTGATGTGGAAATAGAAAAGATGCTCGAAATTACACAGTTTTTCTCGAACTGATCAGTTAGAGGTGTCCGTCAAAATCAAACACAAAAAAGGCCTGATGAAAGATTAAGTTTCATTCTTCGTGGCATATCAAAGCGCAGCATGTTTTTCCTGTGTAATAGAAGACAAGTAGGAAGCGCGACAGACTGTTGGGAAGTTATTCATTATTCACATTGGGACTCTGGGAGTGAGGGAGAGAGAAAAAGAAGAGAGTATAGAAAGTGGTGGTCTAGGAGGAGAAAAAGAAGGAGGAGCTAGATTTAAATGATTGCTCTGTGTTGGACCAATAGTGGCCAGGGAGGGGAGGTCCTAATCCCAGTGATTGACATGTTATTGAGTCTGAAGCAGAGATGGTAAACAAGTCCTCTCTTGAGCAGGCGTTGGGAGGGGGAGTCGTAACCATAGTGATTAAGCATTGCTTTTCCACGGATTCAGAGGAACCATAACTTACGGAAAACCTTGAACAGTCCGTCACAACAAGCTCATGCCACTACAAGCTTTCATGTTGTTATTCCTGAAAATATGGCTGACATCTCCATAGAGGATTAGTTAATTAGTTCTATTTGTATAAAGATAATATTCATTTGTCTTTATGCAAATCCTGTATTCTGTATTTTATTATATCCTAATAAAATACAGGATAATTCAGCTACATTTCAACTGATTATTCACTAAAATATAGTAGTTTAAAAAAGTGGGAATATCACTGATGTGCTTCATTGACAAAATAATAAATACAACATGTGAAAAAGTATTAGCCCCCTAAAGATTTCTTCTATTTTTTCTTTATGTGCTACACTTACATGCTTCAGATAATCAAACAATTGTTAATAGAGAGAGAAAAATTTTGTTTTAAGTTGAGAACTTCAAAGCAATCTGACTCTATGTGAAAAAGTAATTGCTACTTAAACTTGTTAAGTAGCAGGTCATTTTTGATTGAAACAACTTCTAATAAACACCTGCACTAACTAGCAATTAGCTTTGTTTACATTGCTGTGAAGAACTTTTGTCCCGCTCTTCTTTGCAGAGCTGTTTTAATTTAGCCACGTCAGAGGTTTTACTAGCAGGAAAGGCCTGGCACAGCACTCCTATCTCCCTCCAAGATTTTAGTTCAGATTTTAAATAGGCCCCTTCTAAATCTTCATTTTGTACTCTTTTATTTTGGTTTGTTAATTAGTTAGCTAATCAGAAGTGGATGTTCTGCTGGGCTTTGAATCACTTTCCTGCGGCACAGCCCAACTGCACAAAGCAAAGCCAGACCATCACACTACAACTAGAAAACGTTTGATTTTGAATTGGGTTTTTTTTCCCCTGCAGATGCTGAATTAGTTTCATTCCAGATGTAAAAGGAACACACTACTTATCAACTACTCCAGGTTCAAAGCTTTGTAAAACAGGCCTAGCCTTTTGTGTGTTTCTTTGTTAGTCATCTCTGAATTTCAAACTTTCAGGGTTGGAAACAACCCTGAAAGTCACCACCCCTAATCTATACCAACGTATTCCTAGTGTTTGAAAGGTCCAAAATCACTGTACTTTGGCTTTTTTAAAATTTAATATCAAAGTTTGTATTGTGATCTGAAACATTTAAGTGTGACAAAAAAAGCAGAAAAAGCATCTGTAAGGATGAAGATAGAATTTCACAGCCCTATAGGTCCATTAAGACTTGATTAAATTTATCCCCACTTCACCCCCCATTCCACAGTCAATTCCCTCTGCTAAACACCACACATGCTCTGTGAGCACAACAAGAAGCTGAGGTCAGGTTACGAAGTTAGTAGAAGAGGTAGCAGAGCAGACATACAGTAGCAAACATCAAGCCCACCACATGCTACTGCAGAAAGAATCGTGGGCTGACTCCTATCTCCCTCCAAGCCCAACTCCCTGAGCTGCACAAGTCCACATCCTGATCCGGCAACCTGATCTTCCCCAGGAGCACCCCTACCCCAACCCCCGCACCGGTGGATCACTCCAGACACTTGTTTAAACCACATCGGCCCAGACAAATGAAGAAAAAGATGCTTTCTCTAACTCACAGCCAAAGGGAAACCGCATCACAGACTCGTAGTACTGCTACAGTGATAACAGTCTCAAGTGCTGGGATGGGCTGATTTAATCTAAGGTTGTGTTTTTCACATTTAGGGCTGTGTTCGCCTGCCTGAACGAGTTCAGCCAGATTTACCGTTCTGCTGACTGGAGTGGGTTTTATTTGGAAGGCGTAAACTAAAAGTGATTTTCTCATGCGGACAGCTGGCTGAGATGAGATGGACTGTGCACAGAAATGTGTGTGACTGTGTTTCCCAGTCTCTTCCACTCCCGTGCCTTCTAAAGAGCAGCAATGTGTTTTTCACACAACTATGTGCTGGTCTGTGTGTTCAGGCATGCGTGGCATTTCCCCCCCTCACTTGAGCTCAGTCACAACAACAACAACAACACACGCACACCTTCCTTATGGGCCTTAGGGCTTGGTCCAGAATGCAGCTGCTGTTGATTGAGTGTAGTTACTAAAAGGGCAAAGGTATGCAGCACCTCTACATCTGCCAGAATGTCGAGCTTTTGTCTCTGCAGAAATGCATTACAAGTGTTGTTAAAACACTGGAAAATGTGACTAAGATCAGTCTGAATAAGTCTGTTCCACACATGGTGAGGAATACAATCCTGACAGATGTTCTCATAATCTTTGGCACTAAAATCTAAGTAAAATCAAATAGCACTGTGAATAAATGAATCTGTTCTCATCTATAATATAATGTAAAGAAGCCAGTAAGGTAAAAACCACAAGATTGTGTTCAGCACTGATCAGAGGGTTCAAATTGGATCAAGCCGTGAAAGTCTATTCGGACCTGACTTTTACATGCTGGAAATACCTCCCTCCTAGCTCATTTCTCCATGGAGTCTTATTTGCAGCTGAGATGGCTCTCGGCAGCAAAACCCTTCCTTAAACCAGGAATCTTATTTTGAAAATTGACACAGCCTATAGACCCTGTGCAGCATGAAGTCACAAGAAACTGCTGTTCTATCAGCTTTTCCCTCAGTGTTGTTGCTGTTTTGGTTAGCAAAACAACATCAACACTGGATAACCACAAGAGCACAGAGATTCAAAGTGTGTTCCTGTATATATCATCATCAAAATATTAGTTTCCAAACAGCTGAGGACTGTTTTGGACTCTATTTGCAAATTGGTATATTCACTGTTTCATAAGTTTACATTTTGTAGAAGAGACATGTATTTTGTCTGTTGCATGGAGTCTTACTGCGATAGATGCTCACACCTGACACAGACTGTAGCACCAGGGATAGTAAATGTAAATAAGGGTTTGAAAGATTTATAATGACACACAAGAAAGAGAGTAGTGAGAGAAATGTAGATAAATCTCAGCTGATATCACTGTAATTATAACACTCACATTGCATGATTTTTTTTAATAAATACAGATCATACACATCTTTCCATTTCCTGACTGTACCTTTGAACCATACTAATGATTTAAAAACATATGAATGATTAACCTATGATAATATCTTTTAAAAAGGAATTTTGTATGTATTGCCGTATGTATATGACATAATTGTCCAGTTTCTTCTTAGCGATGAGACAGCATTTTATTCTATATCGACTCCCACAGGCTAATAGAGATTTTTTAACAAGACATGTTCTGCAACTTTTCCTTGCGTATTTTTAGGTGTTTCCTTTGTTGAAAAATGTTTTTTAAAAATATCCAACTTCCCATATTTGCTTTATCAAATGCAGCATGTTTCCTGGCAGCGCTTGGCTTTTGTTTTTTTATTCTGTTAGCTGGGTAACTGGTTGGGAAATTATGAGAGAGAGCTAAAAGGACTTCCAGAATAGGCAGAGTCTTAAAAATACGACACTGCAGAAAAACATAAAATTAACAACTTATTGCTCAGTTTGCCTTTGGTTCCGGATATTTGAAGATGCAGTGAAGCAGCTCAGAGGAAACCTTCAGCCTCTATTAGCAAACACTAATTTCTCGACTACCACAGAACTTCAACAAGCATCTTTTTGGCTCCTCTTGCTTCAGACAAAATGTTTGAGGAGACCACATGCATCACTCTGTTTTACATTTTTACTCTGTCTTAAAAAGTCAGCCTGTAATCGTCAGAGCATCCGAATAGTGGTGGCTCAGATGCCAGGGCCTATTTTTGTAAATGATCATGTATAACTTTGCGACAAATGTTGCCCAGTTTTTATCCTGGCATGCTGTCTGGCACCGATCCTCTCTGCTGGCACGACGTCTGGAGCTATAATGACACATCTTTCTTTAACATCGACTTCAAGGAGGTCCTAGTTGTGAATAAAAATAGCAGCATTTTGCTTTAAGCAAAATTTTAAATAACTAGTGGGAGAGTTTTTACTCACTATTTATTCCAGTTTAAAATTTTTGTTGTTATCCTTATAATAGATAACATTTTTTACATACTTTAAATATGTAAATGTTGCCAGGTAAGTGGCACCACCAACACAATTTACATAGTAATTTCTGTCTAAATGCAGTTTTTATGTTCTCAAGTAGCAGCGATTGGCTGTTGGTACACGCAGACCACAGTGAAATATGTTTGCTCCCTTGTTCTGTCTTGAACATGACAGATGTTTCGCTTTTTTTAGAGCAGTGAAATTTAAATGGAAATGACCCTTGTAAGGAGAAGTAATGTACTACTGCAACTCTGTAAATTAAAAAATCTCACAATAATTAATTTTAGCATTTAACTCCAAATGTACAACTTTAATTTAATTATTGTACATGACAATAATTAACAAGGGCTTATTTTTGTTATTTTTTAATAATTAGAAATTACAACTAATAAATACCTGAATTAATTTTATCTGAAAATTTGAATGTCAATTAAAATTTACTGAATTATCAAAAAAAAAAAAAATACAGAAAGATTTTGTTATGGCTGTGCAATGAAACCCTTGAAACTTGTCAAGCAGACAGTTATGGATAATCTATGGATAAGCAACAAAATGTAACTACTAAAAAAGTTGGATGCTCACCGAGGTCAATATCAAAGTTTATTAATGGACATTTGAGTGGAAGAAAAAAGTGTGTTAGGAAAAGGTACATGTACAAAAGGGACAACTGCAACTTTAGACAGATTGTGAATCAAAGCATATTCATGGCATGAACTGCAGCTGAAACCAGTGATTCAAGAACCACACACAGGCAGAGTCAGATCTCAGGCTACAGGTGTTGCATTATACGTAATGAGAGGGTATAGTCTGTAGTCTTCCCAATGACTGTTTAAGCAAAAGGTTCTGCACTAATAATATATTTTTAATACATTTTATTTAACATTTTACTTTTCTGAGAAACCATATTAGCTGGAAGCCTCAATCATAAAAATTAACAGAGATAAACACATCAGTCTGTGTGCAATGAATCCATAATAATGCATTTAACTTTTTAATGATAACAGCAAAAAGCTTCATAATGATAATTTAATTTACTGAGATGCACTAATAGTTAACATCTGTTACAAGTCATTGAGATTATTCTCTTTAGCTGGAGTGCCTGTAGTGAAACATTAAGCTATCACTTTAAAGTGCAATAACCTGATAATAGAGTCTCTGGCAGCATCAAACTGTTAACACTAAACTAAACTAAACTACTAAAAGATTTTCAAAATCATGAAAGATTTTTAATTTTCTTTCTTTTCAATATTGTTCCTAGTTCCAATTTTCTCTCTTGATAAAACATCAAAAGGTCTTGCAGGAACTACATGGTCAGGTAAATAAAAGAAGCTCTCACTGTCAACATGCAAAATGTTAAGGCCAAAGAGGAGTGACTGATGATGAAAAATTCTTGGCAGCATTTAGCACTGACCTGGCTTTTACTTGATCCCTTAACATCAAAGACTGAGTCTGAATATAAAATGTGCGGGCAAAGTGACCTTAAGCATCCCTTTTTATTCAACAGCAAACCTACGCAGCACAGTAAACCATGAACTTGGAAACAGCTTAACCTTATTAGAAATCAGATA
The DNA here is from genome assembly GCF_002775205.1 of Xiphophorus maculatus. NCBI lineage: Eukaryota > Metazoa > Chordata > Actinopteri > Cyprinodontiformes > Poeciliidae > Xiphophorus > Xiphophorus maculatus. The sequence continues at coordinate 11,097,433 of NC_036444.1, forward strand.
ACAACTGCATGTATACATCTGAATAAAGCTTTGGGCGTAAGAAAAATCACTGCTTACAAGTTCTTGAATAAACTGGGAGTTACGTCAACTTTTGGTAAGTTTTACACACAAGCTCAGCATGGACACAACTTAATATTTTCAACCTAAGTTATGGTGTTAATGAGATTTTACCATGACGCAAGTCTCCAATTCTCTTCTGGCCCCAAAGACAAACACTGTAGTCACTAAGCAGAATGCTGAAACCGTAGGAGTGACGAACTGCAGGCCACGATCTAATCTCTACCATATTTGGTTTGGGACAGATGCAGATCAACTACAGTAACAACTATGAGCTGGACTCAAGGGCTTCAGAAGCCAGGCATAAACTGGGAGGTTGGGTGTCTGCAGGATTTGGACAGGTCCATGATTTAAGGTTCAGAAGCTGGAGAGGCCAGTAATGGAGCAAACTGTCAGAACGTGGATAAAGCTTCTTGTTTGTCTTTACTTCCACAAATAGCAAATGGGGACAGACAATATGGAGGATGCAGGACAGCTGATGAGCTTTAAATGGTCCTGGACTCTGTTGTCTGCGGGTGATGTCATGGTTGTATCTTTTTTCAATGCTTTTCAAAACATTGTCTTTACAAAATGGGCAAATTTATTTATTCCACCTCATTTCTTTCTCTAAAAACTGCCTGTCTCTGCCATACCATGTTCATGTTCACTTTCTTTTGTCCCTTTTTATCTTAAAAAGTTCAGTAGGAGTGAAAGAGAGAATGAAACAACATCCATCCATCCACATATTTTTGGTGTGGCCTTTTGGTTTGGGATGCATATGCACTGAACAAATGCATCATGAGGTTGTTTGAGCTCCAAGTGTGTAACTCCACATTCCACCACAAAGGTTTCAAAACATATGAAGCAGCACTTCAGTGAACCATCATATTTACTGTATATATATATACAGTATATCATGGTGTGTGGGCGTGTGTGTGCGTGTACATTCTTCATTTTCAAAAAAGTGCCAGGTACTACTGGCACTTTATTCCTGTTAAAGGGGAGATTTATTTTTTTATTTTTTTATTTTTACAGCATGTATACTCGGTATGAAGAATCGCTGTAAAGTCAAAGACACAACGCGGTAATTGTGCAGGAGGAGTGAATGCTGCAAGTCAATGACTCGATGCAGTCTTCTGAAACTGATTTGAAAAATAAACCGAACTTCTTGCAATGTTTGATAACTGGGATCAATTGGATTTTATGTGTGACTGAATTGAAATGACTTGTTTGTAAAATGCCTTGAAACATCATCTGTTGTGAATTGGTCTCATATAAATAACATGAATAACGATTAACTGATAAAATTGGGCCCTTAATCTCTACAGTGCCATATTTTGATACCAACTCCTCTGCCATGTTTTCCTATGAGCAGTTGGAGTTCAAGAGTATGAATTATGTAACAGCTTTTGATAAGAGACTACACTCTATGGCTGGATGGAAATAAACAAATAATCTCATAGTTTGACACATTCAGCTTACAATGTATTTAGTCAACGCTGGTGAGGAAATGAAGCCAAGCGAAAAGTCAATTTGCTGTGTTTCAGCTGATAACATTTTTAATGGCCTTTATTTTTACTGTACAGCGAGCCACCATCACAGTGAGTTTTAGGAGAATCCAGGGCCAATGGTTGCAGAAACCAGGCCAATTCAAATCCAGACAGGAGTGATACAGAACTTCTATTTTACAAATATTTGCAGGAGTTATTTTAAAGGGATTGCACCGTATTCCCTTGCCACATAAATCCTCATGTCTGAAAAGATCGGAGGCCAAGAGATAGAAGAGCTGTTCAGTCCATGATCGCATCCCTCCATGAGAGATTAGCTCTTAGTCGGATTAAGGAGGAGTCAAGACACGCAGGAGAGGCAAAATGTCATCCCTGCACTGCAGAAGGAAACACGAGATAGGAAATGCAGATCATCATGAGGTGATTCAGGAGTGATGGGCAGAAAGGGGTGGACGGGTCTGATATATTTTGTGTTAAGTGGGTCAGAAAAGCAGAAAAAAAGCTTTGAGGTACAAATTGTCAATTACAAAATTAATTAATTTAATTAATAACTCCACCTGTGTAATCACTCAATGAGAATGACAGCACTGAGAGAAATAGTACACGGGCCAGAAAAGACAAATACCAACACTGAGGCAGGTAAATGGGCATAAAGAACAAGCTCCCCTTTGATTACATTAAGTGCTAATCCCCCACCATGTCAAACATAAAACTTACAAAAATGATCAAAAGAAAATGGCCACACTTCTCCCCCACACAGAAACAATGGACTGCTTTGTAAAATGTTATGGTGCATTCATAGACAGAGGACACATAAAGGCAGTTTAAAAATAGTGGGCTTTCAATCTTTCTCTCAAGGCGGCAGACAACTCTCTCTCCCTCAGTCATCTCGGACATTCAAACATCATGGTGTTCTTTGAACCCCCTGCTGTTGCTACAAACTCCAAAACAACTCGGGAACTCCAACAGGGTGAGCAAAACCAGTTTAACACGTTTTTAGAAAGAAAACAGCACAATGTCATACGTTCACTTTTTAAGAAATATCTATTCCTCAGACAAATTTGTGGAGCACTGCATGAAGATGATACTACTGCACTACAGAAGAAACAGGCTGTAGTACCAATGGTGTTCTCAGATCCGGCTTTTATTAGAGCCATTTCATGGGTTTCCTGTTAACTGTGAAAGTCTTTGAAGCAGCTAACCTGGACATCAGGAAGTTAACCAGCTGGAGGAGGTTTCTGTTTCATGGTTTTAATGAAATAATAAAATAATATCCTGTAGTCAATTTTATCACTGTGGATATATATGCAGTGAAACTATTAATATTTGCTATGTCATTAGTTGACAGGAGACCATATGCTGAATCACAGCATATGGGAACAGTATCACCATTCAGCCTACATTCAAATGTACAACAGCAAAAATATAAACCGCATAAACTAAGCAGTAATTACCATAATGTAAAGAAAAACTAGCAGTTTGAGTCCCAATAAACAGGTTTTCTGACAGAGGGTCTGAGAGCAGTTTTACTGGGAAAGTTCATGCTGCGGATTTGGTCCCCTCATCTTTGGGTCAGCGTGGAGCTCCAATGAACAAAATAGCACATGTGTGAAATGCCTATTCAAAACATAGAGCACATCACCCTAGTTCTAAAGTCCTTACACTGGCTCCCTGCAGCTCAGAGGATAAACTATGAAACACTGTTGCTAGTTTAAAAATCACTGAACGGCTTAGCTCCACAATACATGAAAGATATGCTGTGGTTGTACCAACCTCTCAGACCTCTCAGGTCTTCTGGTTCTGGTCTGCTCTGCATCTCCAGAACCAGAACCAAACATGGAGAAGCAGCATTTAGCTTCTGTGCACCACAAATCTGGAACAAAGATCCAGAAAACTGCAAAACAGCTGAAACACTGAGTTCCTTTAAATCTAGACTAAAAACCCAGCTGTTTCGAGTTGCATGAAACATTAATAAATAATCTGATGTATAATGACGACAAAATGTAATGTTGACTGTGTGTTCTATGACTTTGTATTTTTGTGTTTTTGTGATGTAAAGCATTTTGAAAATTCTTGTTGCTGAAAGGTGCTATGCAAATAAAACTTGATTTGATTTGATTTGATTGAAAAGGCTAATGCCGTTCTCCAGCAGTCATTAGAAGATAACTGCGGTACACCTTGGACAGGTCGCCAGATAGTATTGGGGTAACAACTATGCAGCCATGCATCCACACACTCATATCTAGGGGCAATTTAGAGAAGCCAATTAGCCAAACTGTTATGTTTTGGACTGTGAAAGGAAGCAGGAGTACCAAGAGAGAACTAATTCATACATAGAAAAAAACTACATGCGAAAACACACATACACACACACAGGTTGGCATCCAAACTTAGGACCTTCTCTCTGCAAGGCAACTGTGCTACCAATTACATCACTGTGCAGCCTCTTTTTCTTAGAAAAATGAAATAAGTTAACAAATAAAACAAAAAAGAGACGGAAATAACTGATTTAAAACCAATCTTAGAAAATCTCCTTTTCTTCTTCAACTTAATTCTTCAACTGCTGTGGTTATGGCCTTAAGCGGCTTGGGTGGGGGCATAAATATTGAGTTAAAAATTTCTTGTCCTCAGTTTTAAACCATTTCACAACAACTTGATGTAAAGAGGAGGAATCACACCTGTTGGATCAGTGATTTCCACCAGGCTGCCCTTCAATAAACACACACAGTCACGCGCTTCCCAACAGCTGGGGATGGATCGACCAGCTACATGTAGTTAGGGGACAGATAGCTGGCTGAGAGAGGGAATGGAAGCCCACAGCTCAATCAATGAGCAATCAATCACACACAGCAAGAAGGAGCAAACACAGGAAACAGGAGGCCATATCCTTTAACTACCTCTCAAAGGAAAGCCATCAAAGTGCCGGCTCTGACTCTAGGCTTTTTTCCACAGCCAACTATTACTCTTGTTATGACCCCTCTCAGAGGAGAGTTCTCCGTTTCTGTGTGTGTGACTGCTGCAATCTGTTGCTGTTGGGTCCAGAAACTCGAGCAAAGACAAAACAGAGATACTTGTTTTTGGTCCAAAAATTCAGAGAGAGAAAAGTATTCCACATTTTGTCTCTGTTAGCAACTCAGACCTTTTAGAAGTATTTTAGACAAAGTATTTTTTTCAAATTACAGAAAAAACACTTGAACAACTGTTTATAACTTAAATTTGTTGTAAAAGTCTCCAAATGGAAAACTTGATTAAAAATGAAAAATATATTTGGTAATGCATATGTTTTAAGTATGTGAGACCACACAGATAGTATTTTCAAACTAAGCCAAAAAAAAGAAAAGAGCAACTTCAAATGATTAAAAATAGAGCAGTTGGAATTGCCTAAAGTTGGACCATGTTACTACAGAAGTTAAGCCACTATCTTTGGCTGCGGGAATCTGTGATGTGTGTTTTCCTTTCTGTTCTATATTTCTTCTTTGCCTATATGAGCAAGCATACTCTACTGCCAGGTTTCTGTATGTTTCTGTTCCAGTTTGTTTTTAGAGTTTATATCATTCTTTGTTATGCTTGATATATTTAAAAGCACGCATAGTGTATGCTTCAGCAATAGCAAATATAAGCACAACTTTTATTCACAGTAGGCTGTTTTTTTAGTTAACAGATGCGCAAGAAATTAGTTGGTTTCCAGCATCAGATAATTTTTCTGTTCAATTAGCCCTGACCAGCAACAGGCCAATCAGAAAAAACTAAAGTTAGATTTTTTTCTTCTCACTAGTGAATGCTGCAGCTTGAACAAACAGGAACAATTTTCAGTGTAGAGAATCCTACTGAGTGAAGGGGATTAAAAGTTATCTATTTCAATATAAGTGAGGTACTTCAAATAAAGTCAGCTTCTTACATCTTCCTACAGAGATGTAAGAAGCTTTTCAAAAAGCATGCTATATTTTCTACAAATATCATCACATAAGGTTTGTTTAGGTTGCAAGAGAAAAAGCACAAGTCTGATATTCAAGGAGTCTTTGGCCTTGAATATCATCTAAAATTTGTTTTATTTTGTAGAGAGAGTGTAATCTTTTCTGCTGTCATCTGTTGGGGTAGCAGCATCAGAGCCAGTGACTTAAAAGAATAACAAAATAAAAGTAATACATTTTCTTTTTGGATTAATTAAGTGAATTGTATTTAAATTTATCTACTTTAGCTTTGTCATGGAAAATGCTAGATTTAGAAAAAGAAATGTTGGAAATCTCACAGATTAGGTAAGGTTGTACATTCTTCAGAGGATACAGACACTGTAGCTCTTCACTTAGTGTTGCTAATCATGTTAAAGGATAACATAAAATGGTAAAAACTGCTTGAAAATTTAAGTCTGCAAAAGACCAGAAAACACATGTATTGCTGTTTTTGTGTTATAGTTTTAATAAATTGGAAATTGGCCACCAAATTCTGATTGGTGCTAATATCTATTTAATATCTATTTAATACTCTTTTTTTCCTTATTTGTTTTATGTATATCCATATTAAAAGAACTAAGATGTTAAGATGATATTGTTATATATATTTTAAAAACTGCCATTCCAATGGTAAAAGCAGTGTTTAGCCATCATGATGCCCAACAATGAGGGCTCCCATTAGTTAGGCAAATGTTTAAAAAAAAGCTATCAACAGGCAGGAAAGGCTCAGGTTAGTCTATATTTGATAACTTAATTCAAACATTTAAAAGGTTTTTCTTGAAAAAAATAGGGGCATCAGCTCCTAGTGGTCATTAAGAGTAATGTCTTGAGTGAATATAAATATTCTCTTAGATACAAATGAACACATTTTTAAATGTGTAAAAGTGCACATTTAAAATAAAAAGATAACAAAGCATATTATCTTTTTATTCTTGAAAAAACAGGTAAAAAGGAAAATGTACATACAAGATATTATTATTCTGGGTGTTTTCTCAGAATAATAATATTCTGAGGTATAATAGTGAGTAACAGCACCAGATCATTTTCAGCCTGTGTTTGCCTGTAAGCATTCATGTCACATGTGGGGATAATTCGGTTCACCTAAAACTGGGGATTTGCCAACTCCCAGTGTGCATAAATTATTGGAGAAAAGGGTGACTGGCAGAACTAATGTGCACAGTGAAGAATAATAAACACAAAGGACATCCTCGCTGCCTTGAACTGCAGTGACAGAATGTCCTTCTGTCTTTACTGTCACTGTGAGTCAGCTCTCATTACCTGAAGAGCTGGATGACCCGTGTTCTCTTACTGACATATGGTACTTCCTACCTACTGCTTCATAGATAACAGTTAGATGATGGGATCACCATGGTGACATAGGATGAACTATCCTTGACCTCTTTTATATCAGATTAATTCTGTTTATAATAAATTAACAATGCTTCTTCAGATCTAACAAGCTCATGTCACTGTGAGTTAACTAAACTCACAAAATGATTCATTCAGTTAGATGATGGGATCACCATGGTGACAGAGGATGAACTATCCTTGACCTCTTTTATATCAGATTAATTTTGTTTGTAATAAATTAACAATGCTTCTTCAGATCTAACAAGCTCACATCAGTGTATGTTAGCTAAACTTACAAAATGATTCATCACTGGTATAAGATAGTTGAACAAAAGTGTCATACAATCAAAGAGTTGACCCTTCTCCTTGGACCCACTTTCATGCACCTTGCAGCAACCAGATGCATGAAGGAACGGATGCTGCAGGCTATTCAAATGTGCACAGGAACTGAAGGCCAGCCATGCCACCATTGTATTTGGGGCATAAGAGTCGACAATGGACAGATGACAATGAACTCTAACGATCAACATGTCTCTGCAGTTCAATGCCTCCTTTGAAAAGGAGACAAAAGATACATTTAGTGACCTCAAGAATCAAGAAACTGCAAAGTCCAGCACTGTGTAGTCATAAATGTACATATAAGGATGCAGCTTTATCAAGTAGTATAGGCACCACTCCGAATTTTGCAGCTAAATTTCTAATCTGTAGTACTGCAAAGCTTAGACCTGCTTATGACTATTTTAGCTAATGTGAATCACAGAATGATTCACAAAAAATTGGGGGGTTGTTGGAATTGATAATCTAAAAGTGCTTTTGAGTTCTTGACTCAGTGACATCGTTCACATTAAGCAGTGTTGTGACTACTATGACCTGGCAGGCTATATGGCGCATCCACTGAGCAATTTTCCGATCCTCTGGTCACCAGCAAGATAAGCCAGGTTTGGTGCATCTCTGATGACAACCAAGGCACAACTCTAAAAAATATCCCGTCTAATTAAAAACCTCTTCATTTATAAGAACAACCTGGTTATCTTAGTGACGGAGAAAGAGAAAAATGTTTAGTGAGCTTCTCCGTTAAGCCTTTGAAACATGAAGTAACAGTGGATTTTGTTGTGTGATGGGACAACAACAATATCACTATGACAACACAAAGCTGGATCAGGAAGTCTCTTCACTGAAACCTTCAAAGATGTTAAACAAAGCGTCAAAGTCCTCCTGTTTACTCACCGACCTCACAGCAGAACTGTGGTGGCTGCTGTGCATGCAGCCTCAGGTGGAAGCACAACTAAAACCTGGCCTTTTGTTCCAGACTGCAAAGTGTTTCAGCAGAGACACGAACAATACACACACTCGCACAGCGAAACACACATATACTCAACTCCACCACAAGATCCTCTGAGCCGCGTCTTATACACCCACACACATGCACCAAACACAACCTGACCCGCCTCCCCTCTCCCTCTCTTCTTCCTTCTTCGTTCCTAACTCTCTGCCTCACACCCTCATTCATAAAATGGCCGCTTTGCAATTCCAGCAGCTGGCATGGAATTTATGGATGAGGGGTCAAGGGCAGCAATTGGCCAGGAGGGTCTTGTTACTTTTGTTTCTTGTTTTTTTTTTTCCCTCTCACTCCTTCTCTGTCCATCTTATCCCCAGATTTGTCTGACTAATTCCTGTTCTTCATATTTGAAGAACAGGAATGTGCCATTCTGTTCCCTTTCCTCTGCCTTCCTCCAATAACCTGATACCCTGGTGGCCTCGGAGAGAAACTGAAGCTATGTGTTTGACAGAAAAAGGCTGTCGAAAAGCAGTTTAGGGGCAGGAGTAAAGTGCTGGAGACTCCTCCTTAGAGGCCAGGGAGAGGGGGTACGGGGACATTCTCAAGTTCTATCCCTTGAACACGAACTCAGTGTTCCTGCAGTTTTACCACATCACACAGACTTGCATGCAGACTCATGTGCCAAGTTTTTTTTAAGTGGCATGAGGTTCCTTTTTGTTGTTTATAACATTCTTAAAAGAGATCTTTTTGTCCTCGAATGCAGAAACATTTTGCAATCTATGTTTGAGAAGCACGTCAATCAAACAGGACTAAAACAATACGTTCAAGATCACAGCATAGTTTAACAGTCGGTGTCAATGTTTGTCCTTTTGAATGTGACAAAGACGTGCATCTGTCCCCCCAGTCACACCACCCTACAGCGACTTCTGATGTACACAAATTAAAACACACTCAAGCAAGCACTGCAGCTGCCCCTCACGCACACGTGCACTCGCCTCCTTCTTCCTACTCCTCCTCCTGCAGACCCAAGCAGATGAGGGCACAAGCACAAAGGGGAGAGAGAGGTAAGAGTTGGGGTCGCCTCAGGCTGGAATGAGTTTTCATTTGAGGAGCTTGGACGACACCTTGGCTTTTGTTATAACATCATGAAAAACAAGCATGTTTCACATGCATGTGAAACACTCATTGAGGTTAACAATCACTTTTATAATAAGGCCTTGGCCAGAGCAGCAGCATACAACAGTTTTTAGACACATACAACCCAAGCATCTTCAATTAGATACACTTAGTTCTACTTTCTTTAAAAACTCTTTTAATGTTATCAGAGCAACAAACTCGTGGAGATCTAAGACATTTTGCAATTAATTACAGGCAGATGGAGCAACCGATTGCAACAGACCTTTTCCCTAGTTCACTTTGGACCCTTGGAACTGTGAGAAGGTAGAAGTTCTTTAAGCAAAGATAGTAACATTCCACAATCTTTTAGTTATTATAGTTTAGCAAGTATCTTGATAGAATTCTAAGAACTACTTTAAAGTTTAAGATGTACACCTGCCCTGTCCTCTCATAAAAAATAGAGGGGGCTAAGAATTTCTGAAATATGTTATTGATCTAAAATCATACAGAGCAATATTATAGAACAATATCAATACACCTTCATAAATGATGGTATAAACTATAACCACATTGTTTTAAAGTCTTGTTCAAAATCTTTGATGTGTGTCCGCTCATTGTCAACAGTAGAAAAGGTCACAGTAACTGTTTACTACAAAGATCATTTATGCAGGAAGTCATTACTGAACTACATAGAAGAAAATAGTAAAAGAGGCCAGGTTTCTCTTCATGCACCAAAAAATCTCTATCTTGGAAATACTTTTGGCCCTCAGATTTTGAAACAGATGTTATTGTGGATATGAGGGAAGGAACAACCCAAAGCTGAAGGTAGAGTACACAACACAGTTTATGCTAAGCCTAAAGCAGATAACTCCCACAGTAGTAGATAAGATGACCTCAACTGTTGTTTGTGAGCATAAAGTTTATCAACAGAGTAGCAAGAAAATGTTTGTTTTTATCTACTGAAGTTTTTAGTTTTAATAGGTTCTTTATCAGTCCACTGTCTATATGAAGGCTGTCAGAATTTAATATTTTGAGTTGCAGTTTTTGTTAAAAGCAGTTATTTGCTACAGTCGCTTATTGTGGCCAGATTGGGATCACCAGAGAGACATTTTAAATGCTTGCATAGGGTTTTGGTACCACCTTTAGACATCAATGTGAATTGATACCTTTAGGTGTGTAGCTACTATTCATTAATACTTTAGGTCTCAAAGTATTGATACCTAACAATTCCTAACAAGTCAATTTCCACTGACATTTTTTTAAATATACAAATTTAATAAATCCAAAAAGAGGTGTTTAAAAAAATGGGTTAAGAGTTTGTCAATACAAAAAAAGGGCATTACAATTTGCAGTGTACTATTCATGAATTACAAATGTTTGAGCTAGAAAACAATAACATGTTGCGTAGACATACTGTATGTGTGTGATTTGTTTAAGCTCCGGTTATATCATCAATGAACTAGCAAAGTGATTACTACTGTTCTTCAGCTACAAGCAGGATATTGCTTTCACCCTCCTCTGCCCACATGTCCCAACCCACGCAGGCCAGTCAGCCCACCCACCAGCCGTACTCCGATCACTTGCTTGCTTGCATTTCTATCCTGGCCTCATTTCACTCAAAATTTCCACAGATGGGCACAGGAGCTGTGTGGATGCGTGTTCAACTTTTGGTGTACGTACGTCAGTCACACCACAACTTGGTGACGAGAGCATCTGAGTTGGAGTCGAGGGACACAGGAGCTGGGGTTTGTGCAGGGGGAAATGCTGCATCTTTAGCCGGCAGTGCAAAAGAGGGTTAGCGGTAAACAAATGAACTAACATCCAGGCTGCTCTGCTTGGTGTGGTTATGGCTGCCTGGCTATTTATATGTGTCCCTCCTTTAGAGAAGGAAGCTGCTCCTATTGGATCCAGATGTGAGAGAAAAAAGTGAACTGAAAGGTGATGGCACAGCTGAAATAGAGGCTGTGCTCATGTACTGCTACTGTAAATATAGGAAATTTAGCAATATTTACTATAATGTAGACAAAAATAAGATTTCAATCCCCCTTTTAAAGAAAAGGTATTTTCTCCATGACTCATTGTTACAGCAGAAAAAACAACAGAGCGATTTGCTGTATTTTGCACTTTTTTTTGTAAAAACCAGGCATGTCTTAATTTTTAGGATGCAGTGTGTACAGATACCAAAGGTCCAGTAACATCTTGCATTTTGTAATTTTTTTGACATTGCAATTCCCTCCAACGGTTCAGAGGGAGATGCATTAAGAAATCCACTGACCAAAATTAATTGTCTTCATTCTGATTGGCTTCAAATAGTGAAAGGTAGATCAGAAACTCACATTTTTCTGACCAGTCGGTGCCACAAGGTTACTGACAGCAACACTCTTAACTCGTATTGAGAAAAACACAAACAAAAATGAGTAACATGTTTAAAGAGGACACACAACTCTTTAAAAAGAAATAAAATGATTATGATGGGTAATGTCTACAGTTCATATAAGGTTTAAGAAAAAGCAATAGATAGATAGAATACAGTGTGTCAAATACAGATAAAATACCAACTTTGTATTTGTTTTGTCTTTGTTTTAAAATATAAGTAAACCCATCTTTTTAAAATACATGACTGCAAAAAAAAATATATTTACAATGTATCTTTTTAGTGTAGTAATTAAAAAGAAATTGGAAATGAACAAATCCTTACTGAAATAAAAACAGAATTCTGACCAGTCCAGGTCTAACTATTTTTTTTTAACAATAAGAATGTTTGTTCTTAGTAAAAAAAACACTCTGTTCACTAGGCATTTCTATGGAAAGAGTAAAATACATCTGAATTGAATAACATGCTTTAAAAAAATTCACATTGTGAAAAGGACAAATGTAGGTCAGACAAAATAACTGTATGGATCTGCCTCTGGAACTTTATTTTGCATAAAAATGTTTCACTGGCTCTAGTGGAAGTGCATTGGTGAGACGTGGGATGGAGTAGGAAAGGTAAAGCACTCTTCTGATAAACTGAGGTCAAGACCTCTGTAATTGGATAGTCAGCAGCCGGTCACCAGTCAGCTATGAACCCACTGATCTGCTCGAAGATCTATAAATGGATATTTAGGCCGAACCAACTGAGATGTACAGATGAAGACAAAGTGTGGGAGGATACAGAGGAGAGCTCTGAATAGTTTCCCTTTAAGTAGCCTAAAATAACAGAATCATTCTTCCTATCCATCAGTTTCCAAGGATGTGACTGTTAATACTGTCACATCTGGCTCTACCACCCTCTGCACTGTCAATGGGATACGGATAGGGATGGCTATTCTAAGATATTACATACCGATCACTTGATCTGCTTTTGCGTTAGATATAGCTGGTATGAAATGGTTGACGTAAGACACACGCGAAATCACCCACACAAGGGTTGGTTTCGGTTTTTGGTCATGAGGTCTGAACAGGAGCCATTGTGGACCGCACTACCCAGCAGCCACACTGGCTAGGGGCTCTACTCACCCCTTGATATAGCTCAAGTTTGTACACTGATGTCAGTCCACAAGCAGCCCATGTGACGTCAGCGGGCGTGTGCTTTGACCATAGCCATGACATGGCTTCATGCAGCGAATGCGAGGAAGGCCGAAGGAGAAAAGTACGCTACTGATGTCATAGTCATTTGCAGCGCCCCCAAGGCCAAAACCAAGATTAGCTTTTCTTAGGACAAGCAAGATAAGACCTTTGCATTTTTCTGTGCATATTTGCTGTCAGGCTAATGGTATAATTATATGTCTGCTCTCAAATAACTCCAAAATGCCCGATGCTCACAGTAAGGCTAGTATTCAAATAAAATAGCTCTGGCTGGTTGACCAGCAGTTGCTGGCTTGTATTTAAAGAAAAAAGTTAGGGTTGGCAAAGGGTAGTGAAATGCATGTAAATAATCTCAGTTGAAAGAAGACCATCAGATTGGATAAACAGGTCAGATTGGATACAATCTAAGCCTTGCATTTCTCTATTTTTTGTTCATAATGATGATGTAAAACTGTGTTTCTCATTTTACTGTTCAGTCATAGACAGCTTGTTATTAAATTATCTAATAAAAGAAACATCCTCCTCCGGCATTAACTGTGTTGTCTATTTAACAAATGTGCTAGTTAAACATTGTAAGTTGTGTGTTGATGTTGTTGTGGGCTACTTAACCTCTAAGAGCATCTTAGAATTGATCTGTCTGTCTGTCTTTCTTCAAAGGTAGAGGGGGAAAAAAGTAGGTTTGCCCAAAAATTTTAATCTTTCTTTCTGACTCCAAAACACAAAAACACCCATTCTCAAGCACATTCCACTGATCCCCATGAGCTGCCCACCGAAGCCTCCTGGTAGCCACTCTGCTGGCTCCTAACGCTGAGGCCACCCGCCGTGAGGGAAGCGGAGAACGGTCTGGCATTCCACAAGCCTACGTGCAACATAACACAACCGCACAACAGCATGCATAGAGGGGCATGGCCGGAGGGGATGGGTGCTTGTACCCTCAGAGTACACCCTGTCACATTCAATGACAACAACACACACAGATTTGAGGAGAGCACGCTTTGGCACAGTGTGTGAAAATGAAAATCCTCTGTGGTTTTCGTTGGAACATCTGTTGCTACTGTTCGACCAAAAAAGCCCCTGCACCTGGAAACCTGTCCTCAACATGATCAAAACAATTCTGAACGTTGGGACTGCAGACCAGTAAGGAATGAAGTGGGTCTACTGGGCCTAAGTCAGTAACCAGACAGCCCACTCCTCTCCTAAGCTTGTGTGGCCAGCTGTCTGTCTGCCTAAGCTTCGAGAGCACATGCCTTACACGGTTCAGGGAGGGTGCAGTGGAGGCTGGTAAGCACCCCTCCCATATTCTGCACCAACCGCCAAAATCAAATCATGAAATACTTGGCTTCCCTCATTAAAATCTCAGAATGAAAATGTGCATTTTTATCTTCAGAGCTATCCAAGGTTCAAGCAGAACTAAAAAAATTATCTTAAGTGCTACTGTTTTATACAAATGTTCTAAATTTTTTGATATTATTTTAGACTAGAGGGCACCACTGTAAGATTTACTAAGTAAAGAGTATAAAACTGAGGAAGAATAGGCGGTAAAATTTATCCAATATTGATATGAATGATACACAAAGAGAATGTTGTCACAAAGCCAAAAGAATGTTAGTATCCAAGGTTGAAGTGTTATCTTTACACAACGATGTGATGGAGTGATGGTGTACCAAGAACTTAAAGCACAGATGTTAGATTCTCAGTTCCCACTTGCACACAGCAAGTTGGCTTTCATTTAAAGCACTGATGAACCCCATTTTAATAAAGAAAAAAAAAAGGAAAAAGAAAGCTAGTCTTATCTCACGGAACCAGTTATGTAAGAGGGTACTTAGAGCACCGTGCTGAACAGGGGTGTACATATTTGTTTTATGAAGATCGCTTACTGTTCCTTACCGTAAGGTATAGCTGGGTAATAATGACCACAGAAATGCTGTCGATCTAATCTATAAAATAATAGAACAAATTTATGATGCCTAAACAGTGAGGTAAAACAGTGACAGTGAGCTCTGAATCTGTCTGGTCTATTGCTAATGTGTATCCTTTTTTAGTATAGTTACATTAATACCTTCGACTATTTCACTTCTGCGCACTTAAATCACTGCATATCATTTTAATTTTGAGTATGGAAGCAAATGGCTATAAAAATGTCAAGTCGCATGTGTTTTTTAATTTATTACATGATCTTTTCTTAAGTCTTTACATTTCATTCTAATTTTACATGATCTCAAAAGATGGAGAAAATTTAGATGTTGAAATAATCTGGATAACAATAAAGCAAAACGATAAAGCAGTACACTCATTAGATGTAGCAAAGCAGTGATAGAAGTAGATTAAATGATATGCATCCGATGAAAGAAGGTTCACTTCAGTGGTTAGAGATTTGACAGACATCATTGATAATATGACATGTCAAAGAGGCTGAGGTACAAGTCATGCTTCATTTGAAGCCATGGTTACATTGCTAAAGTAAACATCACTGTGGTACTTGGCAGGTTTGTGTGAATAAAAATGGAAATCCTCTTTGTTCCTATGTTGCCCAACCAGAGTGTGAAATAAGCTATTGCCTGAGCAGCACTGCAGTTCTGTCAAATGAAAAAAAAACAACAAAAAAAACAGTGCCACTACGTGGCGCAAAGTCCAATGAAGTTCCCCTCTGGTAATTCACTTGTTTAGCCTCCTTCCCTGTTCCTCTCATTTTCACTGAGAGATAAATGACTGCACTAGTTGTCTTTGATAGATCAGGGATCAGCCTTGGGCACAGGATGTGATAACCAGGGTCATTGGCTGCAGCACTGCAAGCATCCCTATCTCCAAATGAGAACAAGAACAAAGGCAGCTCCTTGATGGACAATTTGCCCCTATATAGTCAGCATTTATTCTTGCAAGTGGAATACATGAAAGAACATGGCAGTGCACTCTTAACCCCACTTTGTCATTTGGGCACATGGCTGTTTTTGGTCAGAGGTGAACCCCATGTTCTCATATTGCTGCAGCTGTCAGAGTCGGACCAAAGGATCCCACTGAGAAGACACTTATCTGACTATCTCACTCAGACATATTTTGTTTGCATGCATGAGGGTAAGCTGTGAAGTTGTAATGTTATGTGCGGGTCAATGAATAACTGTGTCAAAACAGCCACAGGTGTGCAGAAGCGGTACGTGCTCTTAAAACTAAAGGAGCTTTTTATCATCAAAACAATCAGGAAGTATATTTGAGACTTGCACAGGAAAGGTGTCGGGGGATTGGGATGTAGTGTATTGCCGTATTCAAATTTCTTCCACCCCAAGTAAAACTGAAAACCTCTCTGTGATTCAGTAAGGACTTGAATTAAATCCTCATTGACTGTGGAGACTTCACATTGGAATTCAAGCAACTTATATTCTGAGCTAATGCTCAAATAAACTGAGAGAAAAAAAAAAGTTCTTGACTTCCCATGACACTGAGCAGCATTCCACTGATATTTTTTCTCTTTAACCCAGATAAGATGGTTCTAATTTTTGGCTGTAGTTCACACCTAGCGAATCTTCCCAATTTCTTGATTAGACCATCTCCCATATTCCTCTCAAGGCCGTGCATGTGCACCGTTTATAACCAATTTTTTCCTTCCACTTAACTTCGAATTTACTTGGATACAGGACTTTTTAAACAGCCATTTTCTGATGTCAAGATATTTTGTGACGTACTAATGAGTTTTCATTGGACAACTGTTAGTTCAGCAGTCTTGGCCATGACTGAGCAGGCTAACTTTCATAAGTTGTGTTTAAGTTCAATCATTTATATCAAAGCAAATTATTCCTGTTAATTAATATTTTGAGTCTTTGATGCATTTCTTTGTTAATGATTCTGTGTAAATGCAAGGTGATCATATAATCAAGAGTACTTCAGCAATTGTGGTAAACAGCTATTTAGAACCTCTACTAAGTCCAAACCATTTATGTATATATTTATGTAATAATCTCAGAAAGTAGTCTAATCTATATAGTAGATGGATTTTGAGTTTTCATTATTTCATTATTGTATATTTTCATCATTTATATTAAGAGAAATAAACACTTGAAATACATCAGTATGTGTTATAAATCTATACAGTATGAATGAATCCAGTGATATTTTAACTTCATAGAAAATAATAACAATTCTATAACATCCAAGCTGAGCATGAACACAATCAACTGACGTGTTCAACTGTAACTAGTCCAAACTTGAAGGAATTGTGTCAGAGTATAAAAGCTCAAAAAGTAACAGAAGATTAGCTCTATCTGACTGCATGTATTACCTTTTACAATACAACTCAATAATATTATCAAAGACCAAAAGAAACGAGGAGGAAAACAGTGACATCACAGCCTAATCGGGGTTACAAGGACTAAGAAGCAGATTTTTCTAAAAATACTTAATTTGCTTGAGTTTTATTGGCTGAACACCTAATGTTGGAGGAGCTTAGTGAACGTGTGACGTGTGAGCAGCTCATGTACCTTCACACGTTCTTTATTTGGGCTGTTCCTGTAAAGCCCCCTGTTAAACTCACAAACACAAGCTTAAAGGAAACCAAGGTTCTAAATATGTACTTGATCATTTCCAGATTTTTAGAGCAAAATGAAACAACAAAAGTAACGAGATTTATGAAGTAATTGTCAGCATGGAATCTTTGGGACCTGTCTTACTGTTTTGTCGTCATTTTCTTTTTTGTGTTGTTGTTTTGTTTTATTTTTTTAAGGAAGACGCTGTTATTTTGTTGAGTAATCCTGTTCACACTGATGAGTCATTTTAATTATCAGTAAGCAGGCTTAAAGAGCAACACCAAGAGATGGTCTTCCAGGTCAGCAACTGCTTTAAGTAGAGTCTGAAGAAGGATAAGAAAACCTCCTTCATGATGGAAAAAGTGTGAAGGAAAGAGAGCCAGTTAGTGCCGACAACTTTTCAGGGCGCTATAGAGTTGGTCAGAGTTTGTCAGACAAAGCATGCAATGAGGAAACAATAGGCATTCTTCTAGATCTCCCTGCAAGGGTCAGACAGTGAAAAGAACAACGCCCCCCACATGCTGCGTCCTATAAAAGCACTGTCTGTGTTTTGCACAAGCTTCAACTACCAGGCATCAGGAACAACAATTTCACGAGGCAGACATGACATCATCAAGAGAATAATACCAACGCTGTCACAATATGTGAGATGGATTAAGCCTGAGTCAATAATCAACTGACTCATTTACCAGAATCTGCCCATTGTCTGTTCTCTAGCACCCTTCATTCCAAGATACCATTGTATCCATTTTTTTTTATCTGTCTCATTGCCAGAGGAATCTTTAGCATGCAACAACAATGTCAACCGAGAACTCAGTCAGCAAAATTAGCTTAAAATGACAGCAAAATATTACATAAATAAAATTTTAAAAAGTAAAAGTCACTGTTATTGGAAGATGGCTGGTTAAAGAACCATTAAGTTTGCTGCACACTGTTGACCATGTTAATAAAAATTCATATAAATAAAATTTTTATTGTAACAGGCTTATTTTATATTTTTCTTTTACATGACAAACTTGAAGTAGACATTGAAAAATGTTTCATTCAGGAGTGAATTGCTGATGTCAACTGAGAGAATTTCAGACAAACTGTATCTGTTTTATGTAGAAAATAGTTGCTAATATTTCTCTTTGAACACAATGAATGAAGTTATCTGCTGTTTGCCACACCAGATCTGGCTTACAGAAACTACTCTGAAAAGTCATTATACAAGCTTTCTCATCATTGCACATTTTTTGTTACTGAAATCATTGGATAAATATTTTCTGTTTAGAATTGTTCTCCCCTTACGGGCATACAAAAAAATTGGATTTGGATTCACTGCAAACATGGTGTTTGTGGTTAATTAAATGTAACTGTATTGGATCATGGTCAGGCCCAAACGAGTTCACACTCGTTTTCATGTTAACTGTGTATACAGATTGACAGCCTAGTTCAGGTTTAGACTGTAAATGTAAAGCAGTGAGCAAAAACTAGATCAGTTTTGATCAGTTTGAGCTGAATTTAGAACTTGTTCCTGTGTAAACGTGCACAACTCTCTGGCAGCACATCAAAACACAAGTGGGTGATGGAGGCCCTAAAAATATCAGAGGAATGAAAAATATGAACCTAATGAAATTATGCATTTCCTTTCCAAAATCATCTGCCTGCTCAACTTTCATAAGTTGTGTTTAAGTACAATCATTTATATCAAAGCAAATTATTCCTGTTAATTAATATTTTGAGTCTTTGACGCGTTTCTTTGTTAATGATTCTGTGTAAATGCAAGGAGATTATATAATCAAGAGTACTTCAGCAATTGCGGTAAACAGCAATTTAGAACCTCTACTAAGTCCATCTTCAGTTCTGTAACTTTTCAAATACACAGGTGGAAAACTAACCCTGCACATCCCTCTTAATACAGGATTCAAACTATGAAATATGATGGTGGCAGCATCGCCAGCAGGCAGGGAGACGTTCAATACAGGACAATCTTGCATAAAAAGCCAATTAAAGTCTTAAGACAGAGACACAGGTTCCCCGTCCACCAGAAAAATATGCAACCAAAGTTAAAATGAAAACATTTGCATCAAAGAATACTCATGTTTCAGAATAGCCCAGTCAAAGTTCAATTAAACTGTGATACTGTGACAAGACTTGGAAATTCTTGTTCCCAGGGGTTTTCTGTCCCGTCTCACTGAGCTCGAGCTATTTTGTGAGGAAGAATGGATACATGTATCTGAAGATCTGCAAAAGTTGGTTAAAACGTATCCGGGGAGCCTTACAGCAAAAAATGCGTTTGCAAAGTATCCGGTCAGTAGTATTGAATGACACACTTTTCATATTTTTATTTGAAAAAAAAAAAACAAAAAAAACCTATAAATTATTTCTTTTTCACTTCAAAGTTTTATGCCCCTTTATGTTGGTCAAGCATGTAAAACTGCAACAAAATATATTGAGGTTTGTGGATTTAACTTGACAAGGTAAGATCAAGTACAGGAAGTATTTGCAAGGTACTCTATCTACTGCTCTACTCCACTCCAAGTTGAGGAGCTATAATGTATATATATTTGTCAACTTAAAAGAAAAATATTGATCTTTCAGAGGCTGTCGTGAATACCAAAAGTAATTAAAGGAGTTTTATTACAAATTTTAAGCAGGGCAGATGCAGCACAAACGAATCAAATCCTGCACTGAAGGACTGTAATTGAATTGAATCATGAGGATCTGCCAAGAACTCACAGCTGTACAGTTTCAGGGAGCATCACACTTGAGAAAACTCGGTTAGCAGGTTTATGATCATTTATTCAGTATTTACGAGCACAAAAAAAAAAAAAAAATCAGTTAATGGGGAGGAAAGGCTACTCAGATGAGCAATAAAAGATTCTGGATCTAATAACACAGGGGGCTTTACGCTCCTATTACCTCCAAGAAATCAATTCAAGAATGATATCAGAGAAATATTATCTGGTTAAATAAAACACAGATGAAGGAATATCTCATGAAAGAAATCTAGTTAAGCTTTTAATGCGAGTTCAAATTCACAAACAATTTTAGAGAATAATGTGCATCTTAACTCAGGGTCACAGTTTTAACAGTGAGTCAAATGTCGCCTAATTGCTACATAACCTTGGTGATTCAGCTTAGATAGAGTCAGAACTACTCCAGCACACTGTTAATGGCACTTATAAGTGGCCATTGGCACAAAAAGCCTAATTCATTTCTGCTGAAGAGAGAAGCTTAGTCAGAACAATGACAGCAAGGCAGCAAAGGTATGAGGCAAGAGGACTATGATCTTCACAGTTAATCAAAGTCAGGGGCCATCAGGAAGGGGAATGGGGAGAAAATCTAACAAAAAACAGAAAGATAAACACCAATGGTAGATAAATTTCTCCCAGAATGCCTCAATTCTCTGAAGATGCCCGCAGCAGACCAAAGATGGGGAAGGATGCCAAAACATTAAGTGGAAACTCACTGGTTCAACAGTCACGGTCTGGAACCGTTTTAATAAGCTGGAAACTATTTCCAAAATAGTTGATGGTTCCGATGCAGAACAGAGACAAAGACCTGCATTGTAAAGGCAGAGCATGTATTTTCCTTCGCTGATCAAGTTTGCTGCCAAGAGGCAGAGTCCAGGCGACACTCTTAAGAGCAGTCGCCGCTGTTTCTTCAGGCCCCACCTACTGCCCCACCTCTTTACACACAAACACAGCCTTTTTTTTTTTAACCACAAAAGGCAGACATGCAAGACCTCCTCTGTCGAACATTAGGGCTGCAAAACATTCCCAAAAGTGGCCCGTCTACTCTCTTTCCCGAATCAGTCTGCAGGATGATAAAGTTAATTTGGGCCATTTAGAGGTTCAGCATTTACATGAGAAAGTTTAAATCAGCAAAACCACCAGAGATTCTTGGAATGGGTGTGTCCGTTAGTTGACAGGAAGAAAAAAAAATGAAAGGCGCGTAGAAGAAAAAAAAAATCACATAAAAGCACATTTCCCAGCAGGATTGGCCCGTGTTTCATGCTCAGACAGCGGCCCTTTACTCCAGTTTACTTATTCAGACACAAACATACACAAACACACGTTACAAGAAAAAACGTTTAAGAGCTTGGCAGCTCTGCTCTCTTTGTACTTCAACCGGAGATGATCAGTTGATTTCTTGTTTAGCCATGTGGTAAGATGGGACCCTGCAGCTGTGTGGATATTTTTGAAACCTTGCTGCTCTGGGCCTAGACTTGAGTCCCCCACACACTCACTCTGCTTCCAGTAGCTGGCCTGTCTTGCCCCGCCTAGCTTGTACTCACTCCATAAATCAAGGGCTTCATCTCCGTTGTTGTACTTAAAGGGGGGAAAAAAGAGACAATGACGGCGGCAGAGGAGGATCTGTTAGCTGTGTTCCGAGAGGCCGCTTCCTCCCACTGCCTCAGAGCCAGAGGTTTTAAACACATGCTTATGTGTAGCGTTTTCTTGACAGCCGCAGGCACTAAGTGATGGATGCCGAGGTGTCTGTCTCCATGGCAGCGCAGGAGAGCATGTCGGAAAGAGAACGTATACAAGAACGCTGGAATATAGTAAAAACTCTTTTCGATCTTCTCACAATACTATGAAGAACATATATCTTTTCATTAAAGTGATTGAAACATAATAAAATGAAAAAAATATAGTTACAAGGCATTATAAAAGTATTAAGAGTGCAAATCTTTTCATGATTTGTCAGGTAGCAACCATAAACCTCTCTTCATCTTATTTAGATTATATATAGATATATAATGGAAGAAATGGGATTGCTTATTTTCTTCACAATTTTGAATACATATCTGAAAAATGTGGTATGACTAACTTTGCTTTCTTTCATCCCAACCATTAAATTCTCTTCCAGGTGTGAGCATTTAAAGTCCATGCAGCTGACCAGATCCATCACTGGCATACACAGCAGGAAGGGTAAGAAAATAGAGAAATATAATAGCCACCAATATTGCACATATTAAACTTACGATGGCTATTAAAATTGATAGTACTAATAGTAAATTGATAGTAAACTTGATTAAAATCTAATATAATAGGGAATTTTGTCCTGGTGATAGTTTCAGATTGGTTCTCTGTTGAAGTGTTAGGTATGCCTCCATCCTTGAGTCATGCACCAAACGTTTAGTAAGAGGCCATAAAATGACCTAATGCACACTATGAAATATGTGAAACAGATATTAAATTAAATTGATTGTACTGTACATAGCAATTTTCAATAAAATCTGTTCTGGATTGATTGAATAAACTGACTGAATAAACAATCCTTTACGAAATAGAAACAGCACTAGTTATAACGCATAATTAGATTAGACAATAAGGACAATTGTAAGAAAAAATATATATATTTGAAAAATAAAGATGCCTGAAAAAGGAAAGGAGGAAAAAAAAGGTTGATCTCTCATTTATGGAGTCTAGCTCATCTCAGTGCAGCAGTCAGTGTTTTTTTGCTCCCTGACCTCTGGACCTTTGCTGCACATCTTCCTCCCTTCACTCTTTCTCTGTGCCTTTCCTGTCTGAAATATTCAAGACCAGAGGCATCACAAAATCTAAAACTAAACAAAATTAAAACTAAAGATAATTTTTTTAAAAATCCAGGAAAAATAAAAACAAAGTAAAAATTCATTACAATTTTATAGTATATGTAGCAACATGTAGATGGTCTTCAGACGCTTGTCATTAGTTTATGAATAATACTTCGAATTAGCTATTCTCATCAAAATTTAAAGTAAATGGTTTTGAAAAATGCTTTGATTAGAGCCTTTCGAAAATTACTGTATCATGTAAATAAACAAGACTAACAAAAAATATATTAGCTTCAAAATGCTGCAATTTGCTAAATGAATGCGACTGTGAGCTGTGATTCTGCACAGATATCCAGTATATTGGTATGAGAACTATACACTGAAAAAGGGTGATGCACATGTCTGCTCATGCACTTCCCAGCTGCTGATTGATGTTCAGGCTGACATAAGTGGTGTAGGGTTTTGTTTTTGTTTTTTTCTGAACACTAAGCTTAGTGTTTTGAGTTAATCTCCATCCCTTTAAAAGGCGTTGTTGACAGAGGGCTGTGCCATAATGGCGAAATAAAAAGCCCCAACCTATTGAGTTAGCTCTCAAACAAAAAGGAGAAAAGAAAAGTTATGTAAATATTTAAAAACAACAACGGAGACTAAAATCTGCCTTTGTAAGTTTGCAATAGAAACGTTTTGCACTCCAGAAAAGGAGACAGAGACGAATTTATCCATGTAGTAAATAAAAAGTACAGAAAAGGAGGAAATGAGAAACTGAGCTCTCTTGTTTTCAAAAACTGTGAAAGAAACAAATATAAGTACAATTAAGGGGAATAACAGATTGGTCTTTGCTTCTTTTTACATTCTGTCTACCTAACACCACTACGGTACACATACTGGATGGGCATTTTCAATGCATTTCAGAAATGAAACCAGAGGCACAACAAAACAAGCAGGAGAAAGTCAAAGCAGGACAAAATGTGGGGGGATTTCCTGAACAGGAATGATCGGTGTCATTACCCCACATGCAGGAAGGGAACAAGAATGCTAAAAGGTCGGCATGATAACACCATATATTATGCAGGCAGGTAGGTGGAACGTAACAACAACCCTCTAACAAGCAAGTACATGTCTGCTGTGGAAATCTGCTAACAACAACAGGGCACACAGGAGCGGATAGCGTCTAAGAAGGGTTAAAGATCGAGACAAACTTTTAATTAACTCCCAATGTTGAAGCAGACACGTTGAAATGCAGAACGTTAACGGAAAAAAAAACTGGCACTTAACAAAGTCTGACAGTAAAACTGAAAAAATGTGAGTAATAACATGTGATGACAATGTTTATATGCAGCCGGGAGGCTAGTGCCTTTCCTGTTTATCAGACCGCCTGAGAGAGAAAGAGCAGGTTCCTGATTCACAGTCAAGCACAAACAAGCCTAGTAAGCTTTGTTTTCTGTAACCGATGCACTAACAGGAGCAGGCTGGTGGGGGTGATTCACACCGTACTTATGCGGGAAGGGTCAGTTCAGAATGGATAGTTTTCATCCATTGCCTTCTCATCGGGATGGAAGAGATGAAAGGTACCAATGTAGCTCTGCTCTCTTCCGACCCGCATCAAGCTATCTCTTTTTTTTCTTTTGCTTCATCAGCAGAGCCTGACTGACAAAGGAAGATGCACAGTAACACAAAACACAGTCAAATCTGATATTTTACATCAGACATCTTTTAATGCCGCCCAGGATAAATGCCCACATCAAATAGACTTTGCCATCTTAATATCAGATATCAGTGTTGAGCAGAAAAACCCTCTCTTGTTTCTGTTTTTGAGGAAACTGCCAAGTTGAGCTGTACAACAAACTTAAAGTGTGAATGAAAAGAGACAGATATTTTGCTTTGACTCGTCTCTTTCATTCAAGTTTATTGGGTGTGAAGGTTTGTGCTTCTTATAGCACCACATCAAATAAAAAAAAAAAATCTAAATAAATTACCAATATCCCTCGTCTAGACTCAACGCTTGCCAAAGCAACAAATCTCTCTGCTGATCTTATTATTGGGTCAGCATTGCGCTGTCATCCAGGCAGCCTAGGGAGGTTACGGAACAAGAGTGACAAAATTGTCCGGTCACCTTACTTTACCGCCATCTGTCACGTCAGAGATGGCAAAATCTTTAATGCCCTGCAAATCTAAAGCCAATTTAATGAGGATGAATGAGGATAGCGACAGCTCCCAGGTGACATGGCCTTCCCCTCCCCTCAAGCAAAGACAGCGCTGCAGAGGGGAGCTCCAGAGACCTCTATATTTATCTGACACAGTAACAAGCTGCTGTCTGACTGCAGCATGGTGCGACACGGTTTGTCTTCATCAACCCCTTCTCTAACCGCCTCATCCCCATTCAGTTTATTTTTTGTCTAATCCACTGCAGCCAATCACGAGGGGTCCAGCACTGACCCAGTAAGATGTCATCACCACGAGAGTTGTCATGAATGACACTGTATTTACGTCCGTGGCTAAAGGGGAGAGACATACGCAAGATTCTGATCGGCACTTCACACTCCATTGGATTTCTCCACAGGAGGAGCCATATTTCAAAGCTGAGAGCAATAATTCATCGTGGGCCAACCCGATGTTAACAAAGCACCAACTGGTGATTATAGAGTTGGAGTGGCCCATTGAGGCGAGCAGCCAAGGAGCTGCTGGTCTGCCAAGAGAGCCATGCCAAGAGGGCAGGCGAAGTCAGAGCAGACTCAGCCACCTGTGCCTGTTAGGCCGCGCGCTGACAGCTACGCCGGCCTTCAAGATCCCACCCAAACAAGATAAGCAGAGGAAGGAGAGGCTCAAGGTCATTATTATTGTTACTGATAGAGAGCAGACATACTAGACTAACGGAATAACACCCCATGTTTGTAAATTAACACCAAGGACAAGGACTATTACAGTATATCTGTGATATTGTAGAAAGTCACAGTAGTATAAAAATATATAGTATACATATTTTTTATTACAATAATTGTTTACATTGACAATTTTTTGCATTTTTACCAGAAGAAAATGTTTATTAAGATTTGCGACAATCCTAAAAAAAATTTAAATGGGAATATCAGACATAATGGGTCTGAACGAGGAAAACAAAAATAGGCCTTAGTTTGGCGATGATTGCTAGTTCAAATAAAAAAACAACAATCTGTTTTTGTACATCATTTCTATCAAAAGTAATTATGTAATCTGCAGCTATAGAATAACCAGAACTCGTTATAAGCATGTGTTTTTTATAATAGTTTCTGGTTTAAATGTTAATTAATTCAGACAATTCAGACATTCAGGAAATTAAATTTGATTAAAAACAGGAAAAAGTTCATTTATTTTAGTCAACTGTGTTTAGTCAACTGCACATAAACACATGCAAGCACAGGAACAGTCGAACCTTTACTCTGTTATACTCATTTTTAAGGAGCATCTCTGCTTTTATTGCACGTTTCCCTGCACTGCACGCATACTGTTTTGTAAACTGTCTTTTTAATGTTCAATACACATATGTAAATTTAAGAAAAAAAACATCCTACCCAGCTACACATTCCTTGCATTGTCAGCATGATATTTTTGTCTGACAACTATGCTGTTTTTTTCATGTTATAACCTTGTACGGTATATTATTATTGTTATTTTATATATATATATATATATATATATATATATATATATATATATATATATATATATATATATATATATATATATATATATATATATATTTTTTTTTTTTTTTTAAACACCTTTTTTTTTAAATCTTTTGCGTAAACTTACATCCCGATGCAGCTACCTGAATTTCCCCAGTATGGGACAATAAAAGAAATGTCTATTCTATTCATACATCTAAGTGTTAAACAATTTTTCATAATGTCTCCTAGCTTTGAAGCAAAACCCAGCAGTTTTGTTTTTTCTAGTTCCAGAGAAGCCCGGAGATCCTATCCTTTCCTTTCCTTTCTTTTCCTATCTCTTCATCCATCAAGTCTGTTCTGCGGTGTTGAGCATCCAAACCCTTGTTTATTGTCGGCTAACTTCAAGTACCTCCATACCGCTTTGGCAGTGGATCAGTTGTTTTATCTGCCATGTTTGGTTCGAAGGTGTTGCTCAGACAACAAATGACATGAGCCAAAAACAAACTAATGTATACAGCGCACTCATGAGCAGCCAGAAGATTCGCTGTGCTCACAGCAATACAGACGAAAACAGTTACAACTAGTTAAAAATAGAAAATGAGACAAATGTTTAAAAAAATTATATTGATGGAATATCAGGGTCATTATCAATAGTAAACATCATTAATTATGTTACTATTCACAGTAGACCAACCATGATAACAAAGTATCTATCTCCAGAGACCCATCCTAACTGAAAACTCCCAGATCTTCCCAGGAAGTGGAGAAAATGATCCGTTGGACAAATCCATCTACAGCTGGTAGCAGCATGTCTGCTCCAATCAACAGAAATATCTTCAACACTATGAAATACTAACAACAGGATCTCCACAAAGTTAAACATGTCACAACATATTTTGAGTAGGTTAGCAATTATGAATCAGAGGGATTACTTCTACGTGAGTCGTAGGAGTCTTTCACAAAACAGTTTTTCAATATGACCACAAAGAGACGCCACTCTTCATGCTGCCTCCGGCTGTTCATAAATCACCAATAAAGCTGGCCATGTCAAACAGCGATCTGAGAGTTTATAAATGAAACACCACACAACCAAGGAGGCACAGAGAGGGACTGAGAGGCATATTGATATAAGTACTACAAATAAAATGTGTGTCCGATATCTCCTCTCTTATTATTTTCAAAATAAATGACTAAAGAACATGGTGAACCCCCGCCAACCTACCATGTCATTACATTAATCACACTTAGATAGTACGAAGACTTCTTGAGCCTTCATTAAAGTGTTTTATCAAATTTAAACTTTGCTTTTTTCCATCCTTGAGTGGATGTGGTAACTTTATTCATTATTGACACTAAAAACAACACGAAGGACCATTTGTACAAAGCTGGCACAATTCAAACTTTGCTTGGAGCAAACATAATGCAACTCCTCATGCTAGCAAAAGGACAAAAAAGAAAACTATTTGAGGGGAAGTGCATGGTTGTCAAAGGCATTTCATCTAGCTGTGTAATTCATGAGGTTTCCTTTGTAATTTTATGATGCCCTTTCATCTCCTCATTGTGCACATGCTACAAAGAAGAACAGACAGCAGATCACTGCTGGCACGCTGAGGCGTGTTCAGTATGTCTGTTACAGAAAGAAGTGAACTCAAAATGCACAGACAGACACACACAAGCTTTAAAAGTATAATCCGCCCTTTGCTAACCAGCCACAAGATACAATAACTATAAGCTACACTACCATTATTTTTTCATATATGACGTTGCCTTTTTATGACCAGAACCATTTGATAAGGACACAGTCACTCCACATTACATCACTAACTGAGTTGAGGAAAGTTTTTATCCTTCAACTTTTTCACATTGTTACAACCATAAACTTCAATGTACTTTATTGGAATTCAACCTTGTGCATAACATCAGTCTAGTCACACTACTGTTCTCTCTGTAGGAGGAGACCCCTTGAATAAAAGCAAGACCTTTAACCAACTTTAAGCATGAATATAGAGCAGAGATGAACCGATTTAAAAATTTGGATTGTTGTCATCGTCCAATATTAAAATTGCAGTGATCGTCAAGTTACCATTTTAATACATAATATACATATTTGCCCAAAAGTTTGACACACAAAAAGAAAAAATCAATAATCTCGATTCAGTTAAACAAACAACAATCCTGCACTACATACAGTAACTATCACTGAGACATGATCAACCACCTACCATGTCCTTCCTGAAATGCATACAAAAGTGGCAAAAAAAAGGGTGAAACGTAAACATCAGTTATTAATACAGGCCCAGTTTTACTTTTTGGAACTGATAGCAACCACCAATACCGATGTTTATGCTGATACACGTTGCATTCCTAACGCAGAGCCTGGAGTGTTTCCTATTTATTCACATTAGAACCACAAAAGTCAATGCATTTTGCTATGGTTTTATGACACGCACACATTTAGGAAGCAGAAGTAGAAAAAAACAGTTCTACTCAAAATCTACGTGTTTGTATTCATCCCCCTTTATTCTGATGGCCATAAACATATTCCAGTATAACGAACTGAACTGTTCCAGAAGTCCTCTTATGAGTAAATTAGTCCACCTGTGCAATTTAATCTCAGATAAATGCAGCAGAAAAATAAATATATCAGAGCTTTGCTAGAGAACAAACAGCATCATTGAGGAAAAGGAACAGATCAGACCAACTTCCTGTTGATTTATTACATACAATTTCAAACAAATGGATCAAAGTTGAGGTTGCAAAGCAGCAAAATGTGAGAAGGCTGAACACTTTTGCAAGGTGCTGTGTACATTTCAGGCATGTTCGAAGGAAAAGGTGAAAGGAGAAGCTCAGATGCCCTTTACCACAAACATAACTGGGAGAAAATAAGGAGCAGTATTTCAATGACCTCAGTGAACCTGACAAACTATTCTGGCAGAGCAGAATAATCTCCTCTCTCTGCGGCTCACCAGCGTACATCCTCACTTCTGCAGGAGAGATTTGTCAGCATGAGATTTCTTTTTTCCGCTGTGGTATTAACCCATGCTCTCAGAGCTTACTTGCAGGCATGGCACATTATCTCCCAGGAGTCCCTGCCAAGGCAGCCAAGCTGTGAGTAAATGGCTGCTCTGGCCTGAGCTGAAGAGAGAGAGAGTGAGAGAGAGCAAGAGAAAAGGGGAGCTGGAGTAGGCATCAAGTCAGAGGTGCCATTTAGGTGCCAAGGGGAGGGACAGGAAGCAGACGAGAGCACACTTCTTTCTCCCCTCTGTGGGGGGGCATCACAGAGAGGTGGCAATAGACTTCACCCTTCCCTTCCTGCAGTGCAAAGCAGGACAGAGAGGAAGCCACAACACAGCCTGAGCTGGAGTAGGGGTGGTGTTGCATGGAAGTTATAGTATTCATGCAGATTTATGAATGAGTGGTGAGAGTAAAGGATGAGTCACTACTTCTGTACTGCACAGCCAGGAAGCAGCAGGCAACCTATCACCAGAGGCACTGGGTGGCTTAAATATACTACACACGCAACTTGCTCTTCCACAAGCTTAAATGCATTCACACTTACACACCATGAAGGCTGGCAAAATAAAAACTGATATTTACATTAAAGTCAGTAAAGTAAAGTGAGTCATCCAGTGCCAACAGTGATAGGTTAAATTATCTTGCTAAAACTCAACAACCTGGGTACTTTAAGCAGAAAGGAACATCTGTATTCAGTGGGCTTCCTTGTGTATCTGGATGAGAGCACAAGCGTGTCGGTCCGTCTCTTTGGATTTTGGCAAGAAGTCACACGAGTCCTATTTTGGTCAACTGAGTTGATGAGAGGAAACCTTGGAAAAAAAGGACTAATTTGTCGGTGCTTTGAGAGAAGACCTTTATAGGCCACAGAGGACATGAGTAGGATAAACTCGCACAGGCCAGCCATCAATGGACAATACAGACTGCTGTTCATACATGGACAAGAACACACTGTGCGACCGTGTCATCATGAATTGGAAAAACTGTGCCAGCTCACAAGTTTAATCCCTCCAAAGAAAGGACACTGTTAACAACATTAAATGTTAGTATTAGTGGTCAACATGTGTCTGTAATTTTTCCACCACACACAGCTTGAGAGCAGTGAGACAAATTTGTATTTTATAATTCTGCATTTACAAGAAACGGAAAACATATTAGAAGTGTGAGGCAAGAAAAAAAAATCCAACCCAGCTTCTCAGGAAGTCCAAATGCAACCAATAAAACAAATTAAGGAGAAAAACTATTTGTAACCAAGCAATGTTTCCCCCTTATTTTAAGAGAGCTCGTGTTCTGAGAACCCAGTGAAGAAGGTTTCTGTTTAAAGCTAATATATGACAAACTTCTATCATTTCTGAAAGGCATCCAGAAGGGACACAAGTGGCAAAGGCCCTGAAGAGAAATCGCTGGAATGGATGGTTAGAGGATGGAGATGAGATACATAAAAAGAAATACAGAAACCAATGCAATGAATGTGGACTGGAAAATATGAAATAATCAACAAAGAAGAAAATTTCATCCATCAAAATATGTTGGTAAAAGCTCAAATTCTTTGCTTGACAGTAGATTAAATATATTTAGAATTCACTTTTCTTGCATTTTGACTAATGTCTCACACACAGAAGCATGGTGGAACATGTATTTGTCTGCTGGAGTTACATTTATTTGTATGAATACATACGTACGTACGTACGTACGTACGTACGTACGTACATACATACATACGTACATACATACATACATACATACATACATACATACACACATACATACACACACACACACACCCACACACACACACATACATACATACATACATACATACATACATACATACATACATACATACATACATACATACATACATACATACATACATACATACATACATACATACATACATACATACATACATACATACATACATACATACATACATACATACATACATACATACATACATACATACATACATGTTCACCGCGGCTTGCTAATGACTGATGTTTGCATCCAACTTAGCTTCCTTTCCAGTGCTAATTAAAGAACCATTTGGTTATTTTTTTAAGGAATCAAGACTCAACTTAAATTCAACTGTCTAAAACACTTAAACTGATCAAAGCTAAATATTCTCACATTGTATAGAAATTGATTAAAACACAGTTTGATGCTTATTGAATATTTATTTTATTAGAAAAAATCCAAAAAATTGTTTTTAATTGTTATTTTTGGCAGTCGGTCTACCTTGGATAGGGTCCTGCTCGAAAACTTCACCTCTTACCAAAGTCCAAAACAAAGAAAACTTCCCTGTGGATGATCTAAGAATAAACTGGACATACTTGTTCCTTAAAATTCCTTGAAATGACTTCATCTGTGATTGGTGCTATTTACATAAAACTAAATTAAATGGAATTGAATGTAGGTTAAAAGGTAATTAAACAAGACTTTTGTGGCTCGTGAGCTGTATAAATCTGTCTTAGTTAAGGTCTCCATAATGAAGTGTCTTTGCAGTAATAATGTCTGTGCACCTTTCTCCTTCCCACAGAGCTGCAGTTATACAGAAAAGAACAGGGAACAGTGTGCTGCATTTAGGTGTGACAGAGTTTGATCAACATCCGTACCATCTTTAAAGCATTAATGCTGGAGCCCCAGTATTTCTTCATGAAAGCAAAAGCAGGCGAGCAGAAACAGCGGATGTATGGGCACTGAGTCATGGCACAAGATGTGCCCTGAGGAAAGTACCATACTACAAGTCTGGAATTTGAGCTCTTTTGAATTTCCTGTCCCTGTAACCGCAGGACTTTGATAAGGTCCAGAGATTCCACTAACTATTTTAAAGCCTTCCGTTATCTGTGAACTGAGCCCACCCAGGTACTTTTACAGGAACAACAAGTCCAGAAAAACAAAGAATGGACCACAGATCAATCTCTTTTACTCATAATTGCAAAGAGGACACAAGCAGTTTCTGTATGACCAAGCACAGACAGTCTTCACATACAGCCTGTGTGGTGCATTTCCCCCTCTTTATCCCCTCACACGTGCAATGAGTAAGCCAAGAGGAATTTCTGCCTTATATACTTAAAGGGGCAGAGACATTTTATCCAACATACATTCTCTATTAGTAAATATCATTCTGGCTTTCAGCAAGTAAAAATAAGCAGTATTGCAATCCAGCTTATTCTTTGTGAGATAAAAGTTAACAGTAGCAAAATAGCTTCGATTTTCAAGAATAGAAATTGGACTTTGGGATATTTTCTTAAATATGTTTATTGCTTTTCAGAATATTTTTCATGAATAAAGTGTTAATAAAAAAGTAGCAGAGTGGGCCACATTTGAAACCCAAAATGCATCTTTAAATAAGGACATAAAGAAACAGCAACTTCTTTCTGTGATACTGAATGTTTTTTTGTTTGTTTAGTTTTGTTTTTCAGTTTCTGAATTCTAACATGAAATGGCAAACTTTGAGCTTTGGACCTCATAGCATTAAGGTATCACTTTCAACACAGCACATCTCACAAGACCCTTTGCAAGATACGGCCAAAGAATGCTGCTGGGTGCTTATTTGGCATATGATCTGCTATTCATAGCAATACAACAGATTGCATTAATAAATAAACAACCAATGCTGTCCAAACATTATCATGTGACTTTCTTTCCACTACTGCATGCAACATGAAAGGGTTTTTATTTTCTATTTTTGTTCAAAGACAACGAAGTAACTGAAAGAAAAAGGAGACAACTTTTGGGTCTGCAGCTGCAGCCACTCCTTGCACACGTTGGACAGCAAAAGATGTAAAACAGCAAACGCAATTGGAGTGAAAGACCTATCTTTTTCTTAACAGCAAATTTGTATAACTAGAGATGTATCAGGATATTGGACAGTGATTGGAATTGACTGACTGATAAAACCTAACACTCTACTTGGGTTTAGCTTGTTTTTTGAGCCATCCAAAAAGCAAACTATGTGATCAGTGTGAATATGGGAATTCCTGCTATTTGAAACAGTTTTCAAAAATGAAAACAATTGACAATCTATTATTGTTAGTAGATGCCAGAAGATGAAAACTTATGTTCTTACATTGTTAATGGCAGAAGTCTTTGCATGCCAAAATACAAATCTGACTCTTGGCAATTAGATTTCATTTACACCAAATATACAAATTTCTAACAATCCCTGGCAATAAAATAAAAATATGGAATCAATGTCACTGACTTATTGTGAGTCAACTCTGCAACCTACTGCAAAGCCAGAATGGTGTACTTGTTGAATATATATATATATATATATATATATATATATATATATATATATATATATATATATATATATATATATATATATATATATATATATATATATATATATATATATATATATATATATATGGACTTTTTTCTTTTATTTCCTTCACTAAACAAATTTGCTTAAAAGGTTTGCTTTTTTTCCTGAGATTTCCAGTAAAATTATGAAATTGAGATAAAAGATTCATATCTTTAAGACTTTAGGGGCAATGGTAACAAATTAAATAAATATATATATACAGTACAGACCAAAGGTTTGGACACACCTTCTCATTGAATTCAATGAGAAAGTGTGTCCAAACTTTTGGTCTGTACTGTATATATATATACAGTAGATATATATGTTATCATATCAGCAGCTATGTATGCATACATGATAAATGAAGATGTGAGGAAAAGTGTTGTGCAGTCCTATAACACCTTTAGTTATTCTCATAAAAGATTAATGAAATAGTGTTTTTTGTTGTTTGTAATGAGTCCACCAAAATATGCATTGTTGATGTAAATACAGTATAGTTCATACACAATTTTCTACTGAATTATAATCTAAACACATGACAATTATTTGTTAAGAGATGTATATCATTGTCTAGGAAAATAAGTTATCTTATAACAAGTAGTATTTTAATTGACATAAATAAATATGTTACACTTTGGTGATGTATAGTTTAAGAATCTTCCATAAGTATTTCTTCAGCGTGTGCACAAATGAGCCAATGGTATGGAAAATTCTATAAAAAGTTGCTTCATTCCAATATTCCTACTTATTAAGCCAAGGTCAATAAATTGTGTCTACCTCCTGCTGATATACTCAATAAATTCAAATAAATAAATAAATACATATTCAATAAATTCAAATAAAAATCAGAAATTCATGCATTTCAGTAACACAGCTCACAAGTAAAACACATTATATCAACTAATTACATGTAGACTGATGTTTTAAAGCTTTTTTTAAGGCTGATGATTTCTTGCTTGCAGCTATTGAAAACATGACATTTAAGATTAGAATACTACATCAGACCATTAATAAAAAAAAACATTCTGAATGCAGAAATATGGGTCTAATGAAAATTATGCTTGATATCTCCTTAAAGGTTGTAATTTTAAAAATGCACTTTTAATCTGACAAATAAACCTCATCGGAACCGTTTTCATTTATTGAATGTGACTGTAGTTAAATCAGGAGAACAAAAAAGACAAGAACAAGTCATGAGTCGGGCATGTTGTCTGCTTCCATTGTCTTAAAAGTATGTTAATGTGCAGACATGCTGCTTATTGAAAAGAAAAACGTTACATAAGTGGTATTCTTTTGCATGAGATAGCCTTAACTGAATGTGCCCTCCAGCATACCAAGTTAATATTTGATTCCATGAAGAAGAAATGTGAGCTCTGTGAGAACTTGCGAATCAGGGAATGTGTGCCTCCCTGTGGAGCTATGAAGACCAACCAGACCTGAAGGCAGGCATATAATAAGACACAATCTGCCTATGTGACTAACTGTCACAAGTCTTTTTTATTTATTTTTTTATTTTATTTTTTTGCAGAGGGCAAATACACCATACACCTTTTAAACCCTTTGAAAAACAGTAAAAGATTCAGGGGCCAGTCAAACAAGAGCGAGAGAGAGAACATCTCTGACAAGTACACAGTGAAGATATCTGACAGCCGAGGTTGTTAGCAGCCTCTGATAAGCCCTGCGGAAAAGAGTGAGGTGAAAATAGAGCAGGAAACACCAGCAGAACCTCTGACAAGGACAATCAGAGATGAGGCTAAGTGAAGTGGAGAGGAAGAAAATGAACAGACATAGAGGGGAGAAGAAACGGCATTGAAGCTAAGGGAGTGGGTGTTTCAAAAAGAAGAGGAAAACACGAGTAGGGAAAGATTGTTCTCAACACACAGAACTGCCTTTCATTCATAGACTGCTGTTGAGTCTGTATACTTGACATTTGTCTGACATTTTGCCTCTATGCCCTTCCTCCTGTGTAGAACTTCTCAGAACGGGCCTCTCTCCGCATCACTGGTTGCCTCTAAGAAGTGCCCATTTCTCCAGTCTCCATTTAGCAACATAGCTGACTCCCACTCACCTTTATCTAACATTAACCTGGAATATTCCACTCAGCTCCACATTACCATTAACATTTCCTAATCTAATACAAACCAATAATGTCTAAAGACCAGAAGAAAATGAAAGAAAAAAAAACTTTTTTTCTGAAGAGCACTTGAAGCCCCAGAGGCTACTGTAGTCAGCTAGCAGACAGCGCTCCTCCTCATGTAGTGTAATTAAAGAGAAGACCGGGCTGTATTGACTAGAAAACCACTGCATGCCCTTGAAGGAACATCTGTACCGGAGAAAAACAAGGCAATTATACAAAGGGGTAGAGAGGGGAGAAGAGTGCTCTACAGTGGGAAAGTTCCAAGAAAACACATCTTACCTTAAAAAAAATCCCAACACAAATTCTAACATATTAAAGCACAACCCAGTTTGGTTTTAGCTTCATTCTGCCGCATTATTGCATGAAAAATGCTTCACACTGCCTCTATGCCACCCAACCCTATTTTTGTAACCAAAGTGTAGCTTCCTGAAAACCTTTATCTGCGGTCTTGATACCTCAGGGCTCTCCAGATGAATGTGTTTACCCTGAACTCAGCCAGGCCCTTTGAGAGAGGCAAACTGCTCTAAACAATACTCCTGCTCTCAGGTCTGTTGTGTGAGAAAAACTCAGCAAAACACCACACAATCATCAATTGTGCAAAGAATAAAATTGTGTGACTACACCATTCACAGTGTGGCAGTCTTTATGAAACTTTTTTTCCTTTAACAAAGGGATTTAAAAACTTTTATTTTACAGGGTCAGTTGTGCACAAACTGAGCAGCTGATAACGTTGCGGGAAACTCCCGATGGGTCAACCCGTCCAAGAATAAACACAGATAAACAATAAACGTTGCAGAGAAAGATGTGGTCACAAGGGGAAAGACGCAGGTTTTATTTCCACTATTTGTTCTGCAGGTTCCCACAGAGACCCCGAGTTTGTTTGTGAATCTAAACTGACCATTGGAGCTGCACAGAGGTCTTAAGGACAATGAAAAAAAAAAAAAAGATTCAGGCCTTTGGTGTCTGAGGCAATTTATTCTCTCTATTATTTAACTAACAGTGCTTTACAAACACTTCTGCATCTTTTGTCAAGTAACAGCTACAAACCTCAATGTATTAGGTTTAGGTCAACAATCTTGCCATTCATCTATGGAGGTCAGATCTGTGGAGTGAATGAGTACTAGCTGTCCTTTCAACTGTTGTGGATCTCTGCAGGTGACTAAAACATGTAATTGGTTACACTTGACTTTATTTCAGGGTATTAGAGTAAAAAGGGTTACACACATTTGAATGTTATTCTTTTAAAATGTTTACTTGTAAATAATTTATCCTTTTAGTTCTGAGTGGCAACTACTATACTATCGAATAAGACTCAAATAAAACTCATTGAAGTATGGTGTTGTAGCAAAACGAAATCTAATATGGATTAATGCATATTCTTTTAAAAGTGAATGTAGCTCGGAGAAATAATGAAAGCAGAGTATAATTTTACATAAATATTTTTAAAACAGAATATCTCTGTATCTTGAAGTTTTGGCACTACATATCTGTTTTGACTCCACATGTGGTACTCAATGTCAAAGCTAACGTAGTGTCAGAGGCGTGTGTCCACATTTATCACCTTGTGCAACAAGCAGTTTCAATGTACTTTCACACCTATTCAATAAGTTTTGCTCAACTTAAGGCATAGGTTTTCCTCAACTTTCCTTGTTCGGATGCTATCAGTGTGTATAGCTATCCATCAATGTTATCTCTATTTGCCTTATTTGCTGTTATGTGACCTCCTTCTGAACTACTTTAATGAAAAGTGGCCAACCCCACCACTGGGCTAAAGTTCAACAAGGACAACCCTCCCACAGATCCTTCAATGAACCCCTTTTTTCACAAACTTCTAAATGTCCCTCTGGCAAATATTTAGCTGACATGCTCCAGACTGCTAGACTACCTCATTTCTTGGCAGAGCTACTTTAACCTCAACCAAGTATGTCCCCTTAATACCTGGTGCTGTATATTTCCGCCATCCTTCCCTTCATAAATAGCCTGATCTAAAGAAAATGTCTGTGCAATGAACAGAGGAAAATGTTTGTATTGTCTGACCAAAACAAAGAAAAATCTCTACATAGATTCATTGGATTAAGTGTTGAAGTTGCATGCAATTGTAAAATGTCTGAAAGGCAGTAAACTTCAAAGATCAAAGTCATTCTTTAATTAAAAAAGCAGAAATTGGGTTACCTTTCTGACAATGCTTTGATGTCCAGCAGCGGTGGTCATTGTTGCCTTTGACCAATGTCCTCTGACATGTAGGGTTGTCCTCCATTGTGCCTGGGCAGACATCATCACACTCCTTCGACTTCTTGTTCCCGGTTATAACATTATTAACATTGCTGTCCATGATCAGAGACCAGTCCACTGAGTCCAGGAAACAGAGCTCTGGGTTCTTTTCAATCTGCACTGTCCCACGGGTGATGTTCATCAGGTTGTAAAGGCCAATGTCCTTTAGGTTGGTCATCTCATAGATCACCAAAGCATTTCCATATAAGAGATTACGGCCCCTAATGACGCTCAAGTTGGGGAAGAGCGTGCTGAGGCTATCCAGGCCAGGAACACGGAACAGCAGCAGATAGTCGGTGATGACTGTCAGCTTCGGGAAGCTGAGGGTGCGGAAGACCTCCTGATTGATGTTGCTTGTCTTTTCATTGATTAAAACGATTTGTAGGAAACCTTCCAACACTGTGCAGTTCTCAAGAGCCTGGAATTCACTTATGTAATTCCGGATGTCAATACTCGGGCTACAGACTAAAAGAAAAAAAATGAGAAATAATTAATAAATGCATTTGTGAATTGATAACTAACAGAATTATTGGTAAACATTCTACACGTGTTACAACAAAAAAATAGGGTCTGTATACATCATTTTATTTCAACAATTAAAATCTCCAAAGATAGCAACTATTTAAAGACAATTTTTGAATTATGGATGGATGGGTGGATGAAAGGACAGACAATGAATAGATATTTGGATGGTGAACTAATGGAAGGATAAGTGGATAATGAGCAATGAGCCAACAGATTGATGGACAGAGGGAAGACAAGAAGTATGGCTGTGGAACTGGATAGGCCATGTAGTATGGCTTTACTTGTATAAATTATGTCTTTCCAGCCATTCCAGATCTGGAACATTCTTAAAACAAATTCTGCACTTTCACAGCCTTTGCAGAAACACTGAATAAAGGTAGTAGAGCTATTTGGCCAGATTTTAAATAAGCATGTATTCATTGACCAAAAATAATAATTTCATTAATCTTCTTGAAGCATATAATCCTTTTATTCAAGACAGTGAGCCTGACAGAATGTTTTCTCGCTTTCTGGAAGCCCGTGTGCTGCACTAGGACATCATCTTTCAACACTATGTAAAAAAAAAAAGATTAGTTTGTTCTCAGTAATAAGAAACTATTACCAGAGTACAGAAACTCTCTCTTATTTTCCCACTGAGATGCACAAGTTAACATGTTCAAAACTTCTTTTTTGTATAACCTCAAACACAACACCTGTGTTTTACAGTAAAATGCTTCGTCCTTCACCTCAGATAACCTCAACGTGTACATGAGCCAATTCTCTGAGCTCGGAAAACAACACTTGAAACCACAGTGCTGGGAGCGCCCACTGACAACACTCACATTAACCTTTTATTATTGATGACAATCAGCTCTGCCAGTAAATGTAACTATGCACCGCTCCATCAAATGCAAATCTGTAACTTTCACACTTAAATAAACATAATCCTTACCCATAAAACTTAAACTTGTCTCGATCTGCCAGCCAAATTCTAGCTTTGGTTGTGCTCAGGGATGCCAGGTTGTGACATGATCGCTTCTGATGCTACCTTCCAAGCATGCAGCAATGTGTGAACAAGTTTTGACAGAGAAGCAGTGACAAAATTCATGCCAGAAGTCCCATAATAACAACAACAATATAAACTTTTGAGATATGAATTTAATGTAGTGACATCATGCAGTTTCCCAGGCATAACCAGTGATCCACACGTGTTCGCCATATGAAGAGACTTTTCTTTTAATGTCATTTCCAAAAATGCTGCGACTACATTAATATAAACAAAAACAGATGATCTGCAAATCATTCTAACCTTACATTTAAATTCATCATGGATCAGCATGACTGGTTTATTCACAAATATGCTTCAAAGCAACCCCATTATTACTGCAAAGAGTGCTTTTTAAAATAACTTTTCCTTTGTTGAGCGTGGAGGATGTGGTATCCAGGATTACAACATATTTTCTTGTAAAACTACAGTTTTCTATTGACCAAAGTCCATTTCAAAATACCCTTTTCCATCTGAGAAAGTGATGGCCTTTCTAGGACTGTTTGTTAGGAGTTTCCCATCATTTCCTTAGATTTGCTTAGGGAATAGGTGTATTGGTTTCCTGAAAGATGTAATATGTAAATATGACACATAGAAGAGAGGCAGAGTTTGTAAAGTGTCTGAATGTCAATATTATTACCTTGCTTAGCTACTCAAATGAAACATTTCCAGTAAAGTTTTGTTGTAATTTATTTGAAGTTCTTGTAAATGGCTTCTCATGGCTTATTCAGACACCTTTAGTGGTTGCCTCCTTTTTGATCTGTTCCATCAGTATGAGCCATTACTGTTTTAGTAATCTAGAATTGTGGTTTCTAGGGAGGCCCATGAACGACTGACTGTAATTAAAACAGTGTCATCTAATATATTACTTTGCAATTACTTTGGATAATTGCAAAGCAGAAGGAAAACTACATATAGGCTCCAATTTTTATTATTTCTTTACATGGAAAAATCTGAAGTGAGTTAATCCAGAGCCACTCTGAATTACCCACATTTTGCTTTCTCATCAGAATGTTAACTTAGGAAAGGTCACGTATTGTTATCTTGCCCATTATTAATGAGCATATACTCATCTAAAATGCATCTGCTGTAGTTATGAAATTGTAAAGGGGTAATTAGTTTGAGTAAAAGAACAGCAAAAAAAATCTTTAACAAACTAAATGTTTTACAAAATACATTCAGATTGCTACAAGAGTAGAAATTAAATACACTTCTTAATACAACTTTTGCCGTGCCACTCTTTATAGAGTGACACATATGTAACAAACTGATATTAGCTGGTTAATCAGTCGGCCTAGATACTCTGGTGGCCAGGCTGCAGTCAGCTGCTTAACAAGATGTTTTAAGCTTCCCAGCTGTAGTTTTTATAAGAGGGATGAC
This sequence comes from Xiphophorus maculatus, assembly GCF_002775205.1. Classification (NCBI taxonomy): domain Eukaryota; kingdom Metazoa; phylum Chordata; class Actinopteri; order Cyprinodontiformes; family Poeciliidae; genus Xiphophorus; species Xiphophorus maculatus. The sequence goes on from NC_036444.1 coordinate 11,138,588, forward strand.
CGGAGATTATTTAGTGTCCACACAATGACTGTCCATGTTTTGTGTCACCAGATTTTTTTTCCCAAGCAGCTTGTTATGTTACATGTAATTAAGGGAAAAGCCTTCTTTCAGCCAGCTGGATAGCAGGGCTCAGCACCAGGTAGAAGAGGGAAAATTCTAGCTGAAATTCTTACGAGCTTTGAATTCTTTTAAAACTGTTTTCTATCTTTTTTAGAGCAAGCAGCCCGTGCCTGTTCTACTCATTACTTGAATTCTTGCCGTGCTATAAATTATTTTTGTTGTTCACGTGTTTTCAAAGTGCTTGAATGAAGGAAATAGTACAAAAAGTAGAGCAGTATAAAAAACACAAGACAAAACACAGTCATAAATTATAAGCAAAAAATTATAAACTAAACCTGGCCTCTCTAACATTGGTCTTTGTACTATACGTACTGTTCCAATAAATGCAGCTTTACCACCCTTTGTAATGACTAGGAACAAAAACAGCACAGATTTTTAGGTCTTACTTTTACATGATATCGCAATTAGAAGAAACTTCCAGATGTTATACATTTCCTGTTGACTTTTTTTGACATTTACCATTTTATCAAAGTATTTTTATGATCACTATAATTATTAACTTTAAATGATTTACATTATTCTATCTTGATTTCTCACTTTAAATAATCTCCTATATCTTAATCTTCAGTTTTCAAAGTTCTCTCACAACATTTATTCACTTAATGCAAAAACTTTTTTTTCCCCCTTATAACTCTTAATATTTATTCCAACAACTTTAGTCTGTTAAGCTTAAATGTTGGACATTTAAATTAGTATCGCATTTACCTATCCTTTATTTCACAGTAAACAAAACATCATAAGTAGTTTATCTATTCAGTGAAGGTGTGAATAGTACAGAGAACATTGTTAATTGTTGTCTAAAAGGAGGTTTAGTGATTGGTACAGGAAATGCCTTGACATATGAGCTCTTTGGTTAAACCTGTTATGTTCTTACAGAAGCTTAGGAGACAGCCATAGTTACACTGCTGCAGTCCCTGTCCAATAAAACAGGCAAGTCTTCAAAGTATTTCTCTGATCCTTGTCGTACTGCGGAGAAAAGCAGATAACTGAGCTATTTTAGTCCAAAACAAATGTTGTACCCATGCATTGATTTATTTGCACAACAATGGTAATGGAAGTCCCTCATGAATTATGTTTCCTGTGGAAATACATGCAATACATGCAAATCTACGCATCAAAATCACTGTTTTTTGTGCTTTGCTTAAACCTTAGTTGCTTAAAAATAGAAGTCACATTGTTTATAAAGAGGATGAATGGGTTACATTTGCCCCCAGTGGGATGTTTCACTTGTCCAAATTTAGAACGGAAACAATTACTCCCAAAGAAAATAGTATTTGCTTTTGTCCAATCAACACCAATGCCCCTGGGCTCCACATGTGAGCCATCGAGCTGCATGTCTTCTTTGTTTCATTGAGAATTTTCTTCCAGCTTCTCCAGCAGCCGGGGAGCGAAGGAGGAGGGGTGGAGCCACTCCAATACAAAGGCTAATTTGTTTGTTAGTAAAGAGAAGCTCTGGGCTCCACTTCCTGATGAGGGCATTAATAAAATCAGGGGGCGTCTGGCCAGCGGAAGATAAGATTTCAGCCAAGCCAAACTATGGAGAGGCCACACGGGTGCAGAACTCCTGCGAGCAAAAACTGCTACCTTCTGAATGCGTTTCTGAATGTTTTGAAGACTCTTGAAAAAGAGAGGCTGGAATGGGAATACAACAAGGGAGAGGAATGACAGCCTTCCTCTTTGTGAGGCTCTTATTCTGCCCATTAGGCATGTTAAGTAGCAGGAATTCCAATCATTTTCTCACACAAAAGCTTGAGAAAGATTTTGTCTCCAACTAAGGCGGCAAGCTTTCCTTACTCCACTTGTTGCAACAAAAAAAGACACTTAAAGATAATGTAGTTACCATGATTACATTAGATAAAGACATATTTCAGCAGCCCTGTCCACACAGACTGATATCCTGCACGCATGTGTCCGTCTCTTCCTCCTGGGTCTCTTTGCTCTTCACACTGCTGAGTAAACACACATATCTGCACAGCGTAATGGGATCCATGGGCTCATGTTTATGATTGATAAACCCTGCCCCGAACCTCTGTGGAGATGTCAACACACAAACACATACACAAGCGCACCTGCACCAGCACACACACAGGCAAACATGACCCTGCGCACCTCCGTTAAAATTAAACCACGACTCTAACGGCCAACACTTGCTGAATCCACAGAACATGCTGAGCTTGTAAATAATAAACTTTATTTCACACTTAGATGGAAAATATTACTTTCACAACATTTGCTTGTTTAATTATTTTAAGAAACATACTTCCTGATCTTGTTACATTTTGTTTATTTTTCAACTATTAAACTGTATTAGTTTATGACATTTATAGTTATGTTTTAGTTGAAGCAATGTGTTTTGTTTTGTTTTGGGGGTTTTTGTCAAACACAACATTTTGAAAAAATAGAAATTGAAAAACATGAAATTTGGGAGAAAAATTAGTATATGAACGATCAATCTGGAAACACTGAGAGGGAGATCTCTTTATTCCAGAAAAGTTTACTAAGATTCCTCTTTAATGACAATCCAGATGACATTGCAGTTATTTTTAACCTCAGAAATTTGAGATTTTACAACACCTACATAGAGGACATTTTAAACCCTTACTGGATCTCTAGTCAACTTGCTCAAACACATTAAATCAATGTTTAATCATGTGACAAAGTTTGGTCTGTTAAGTTAATTAGTTGCATGAAAAGACATTTTTCTCTGCTGATACTAATTCTGAGTGTTTTTTTGGGGGGGGGGGTTAATCGCTAACAACCACAACATTTACAAACTCACTGTGTTATTTCAACAATAAGCTGAAAACATTAACCATAAAACAAAAATTATCTGCAGGTTTTTTGATAGATATATGTGTATATCTATATATATATATATATATATATATATATATATATATATATATATATGTTTGAATACAACAGAAAAGTAAGGAATAATAAGATCCTATGTGTGCATAAAATCATGAATCACTAACCTGTAGCTTATTTTTACTAAATTCAAAAGTGAATCACAGTTAATGCTGTTGGTTTATCAATTTATGGACCAAGTATGTTTGGAGTTTTAAGTTATTAAATGTATTTAATAAGCCAGAAAGCAAAGACAGTATTGTTTTATATATAGATCTTTAAATTTATAACAGACTTTTTCTTTTAAAAGATTCCATGAAGAAAATTAAATCCACAGTTGTAAGACTATAGAGTTAGTGTCATTTTTTCTCCAGTAAACAGAGCAAATCTATCACTGACACTGTAAGGCCACTAGATCCACAGTATTGTTTAAGCTGCCAAGAATCACATAAAAACAAAAAATGAAAACTAAATGTATATTCTTTGAATATTGTTTAGAAAACAGGCGATTTCAGCTTCTTCATGGCAGTGAAACGAAATATTTTGCTCAAAACTTTAGAAAGCAAACCGATTTCAATTCGTACACAAAACTTCACTTTAGCAATTATTAGGATATGGACATAATATTATAACAATTTTCATTGCCTTTTTTGGGATGACAATAAAGTTAAGAAGAAAAGAAAATATAAAAAACATGATCTTTTTGGCTATTAAAAAAATTATAAAAGAAAAACATACAAATAATGCGCTACAAAGTCAAAGTTTCAATTTCAAAATAGGCTGCATTACTACACCACTAAAATTAAGCAGTATTAAAAGTACATAGTTGCACTGGATCAATATATTACATATTAATATATTTTTTAAAATATACTTCCACGGGATTTTATCCTGGTAATACTTGCTGCATTTACCACCAACAATTTAACTTGAAATCGAGCCAGAAAGCACTTGTTATGCATGTCACGTCAACTTGCACCTGTCACATCAACCGGTTCTAATCCACCGCATACTGGAAGTCATCTGACCAGTGTTCTGGTGGGCCACTTCCCCTCAGTGGACCCAACTTCAAACACTGTGGCTCAGATATCACCGAAACCCCAAACAGTAACTCTACACTCCTCATCATAACAAGTCCCAAACAAAGACTGCCTCTCACTCAAGTGGGCAGGAGCATTACAGCATTACAAGCTGCAATGACCTGATTTCTATGAAATAGTTGCTTTGATAATAGATCAATAAGGAGAAGGGTGCACGTAGGTTGACAGAAATCAGACAAAATGAAGAAAATAAAAACTGTTCTATTCATCATTATGTTTCTATTACATTACTTAGCACTTTCAGTCAGCTTTTTTTTTCTTTTTTTTTGCAAAATCACAAAATTTTTAAGTTGTTTCCCTAATAAAAAGCTATTTGTGGAAAGCATGAAGTAAAACAAGCTATTGAACAAAAATTAAGGTGTTATAATCCCCAGAATAAGCTAGTTTATGACAATTAGACAAATGGAATTACTCAGGATCCCTTAATCTAGAGCTATATAAACAAATTTACTTGTCGTTTATCCTTATTACAACAACTCCAAACCACCAATGCCCCGACTTATAGGATGCACCAAAAGGATTTGTGGTAGAGATGCACCGATCCAGGTTGGCTGGTGACAGCCAGATCAAATGTACAAAGACTTTGTTTTTCACTTAAACAAGTCAGTGAATGCATCATATCACAGGCGATTATTAGAGCAAAAGCAATCCTTCAATGTAAGTTTTTGATGTGATTTAATAGACTGCATAAATATATAGCAACTCGTCTCATACACTTTAGAAAAGTCTGTTGGCTCTTTATACTTATTTCATATTTAAATAATGTACGCTGAATTAAATCCAAAGATGTAAACAGAATTAAAGTCAATTACATACGTTCCAATTAGATCCTGGTCATAAAGTTGGTCCAGTTGAGTTTGTTGTGTCACTTGGTTAAAAAAAATAGGTCCAGATTTAAAGCTACCTAGCAAACTATGTTGATTCAGTGAGTCTGCAACTACCGCTCTTCTGGAGCAAGAATGTGGCAATAGTGGATAGCCAAAAAAGTAATAATAATAAAAAGTAGGATGGTCAATTGTAATTGTTTTCACACACATACAATATGTATGTTTAGATGTTTTTGTTTACTTTTTCTGATTCATTTTGTAAAATGTTGCTGCAAGAGTCTTGACTGACAGAGGGAATATGGATCACATCACAACAATCCTTAAGTCACTTCGCTGGCTCCATGATTTTCAACAGCTAGATTTTGAAATCATGTTGATGATCTCTAAGGCAACCTCTAACTACATTTCTACAGCTGCTTTTCAGGTATAAACCATTTCAACAACACAATGCAAGCGAGGTGGAGTGAATACAGAGCAATCTGCTGGGTTTTCTTTGATTGAAAACTTTAACCAATTTGAATAATTCCTTGAATTTATGAACATTTGATTTCCATCAGAAAGCAGAAAAACAACTTTAATATGTTTTTGTCAAGGAATCTGAAATTGTCCCAGAGTACAACAATCAATGCATCTCAAGATAGCATTATCTATCTTTGAATGATTTTATGTGTTTATTTTTTTTTAATGTGTTTACGCCACTTATTTGATAAGACAGGTGGCATGCAGTCAAGGAGCTAACATGTACAATCATCACACAAATTGTAAAACACTCTACAGGCTATTAAACCCACAGCAAATGATGATAGGCACACGGTTGGATGGAAAAACTATAACTGAACAAATACACTGACATGCCACTTGAAATACAGTGTTTGATTAAAGCTTTGCAAACCAAACCTCGGCTGGCAGACCGGAAGAGCTACGGGACAGCGTTTTCACTGGATGCTCACAAACCAGCCCAGTGACACACTTTCACATTCATACCCAGGGGCATTCCACTGACTCAGACTAACACACCGAGTTATACACAGTAATCACAGAGATAGAAGGCCACCCAGTCAGCGTGGAGGTCTTATGTCACCACTGTCAAAAGGCAAAACGGGGCACCTTGGATGACAGTGACAGCAGTCATAGCTGAGGTACGTGCCCTGCCACAAAAAGGAAGAGCCGACCCGCAACAAGCCCAACCCAGGAGGGAAAAAGTCCGACAGGAGAAGAGTACCTGTCAAACACGATTCTCAATGATGCTTGATCATTTGTCTTTGCCAATCCAATGTTCCAAGGCGACAGGAACAGGAACATCGTTGTGTCCTCGTGAGACAGGACAGAGAGTGCCTGTGCTCTCACAACCTCTGCACCAGTGCTGCTGGTGACAGTTTAAGAGCTGCAGGTGGAGCTGCCAAGTGATGAGGTTTAGAGCAGCTCAGAAACTGAAATCAATAAAACCAAATCCGAGTCCCCTGCAAGTGTTTCATGTATGATTTCCAAACACCAACTATTTTCCCAAGAGTCTCTCTCTGCTCTCTTTTAAGAAAAAACAGCTACATACTTGAAAGCTGTGGCATGGAAAGTCTGTTGCGGTGAGAGTTAAAAGGGGGCTTAATTACATTTTATTGGTGCGGACAGATTATCAAAACGAACAGAAAAATTTGAACCCCAAATGGAGCTCCGAGAGGTTTGTGATTTTCCGCTAAGTGATGACAGCAGCTGGAAATTCTGACGCTCTCCAGCCCGAGTAAAGTAAACACCATCTACAAGTGGTGAATCAGTGACACGGATCCTTATATTCTCTGCAGGCTTTTGTCACCAAAGTTTCTGTGTTCTGGAAGGTCTGATGTATTATACAGCACAGAGGCTCGAGATCTAAGAGCGACTCCCTCGCTCTGAGACCTCCCAATTGCACTCACAAGCCTTTCAGGGAGCTCAGAGAGGTTCAAAGAACGTGGCTAAGGTCGGGCCACTGGTCAACAGGGATGAAACCATTTTTTTCCTCTTCTATTTGGATGCTAATATAGGTTATTCTGCCTGCCCCCTTCACATACAAAGATGTTTCCACTTTAAGTAATAAGGGAATTGATGTGATGGGGTACAGAGGGATGTCCTGCAGCACAAGCACAATCTCTACGTTCAGGGCAGAACGATCCACCCATACAGGCCCTTAATGAATGAGTAATGCCTGCTGTTGTAATAACATATAAAATATGAGTGAAAGTAAGAGGGAAGTCCTAATAACAGAGAGAAATGTAGTCTCAAAAACTACAACTAACTGTACTAGTTAAAGAAAGCCACTAACACACCAGTCCATCAGATAGATTGCAATAGACCTGTTTTGCCCTGATTGATTACGATTAATACTAGAACATCACATTTTTTTGCTCTTCGTTAAATGCGTCAAAACTCAAAATAAAAACACAATTTCCATTCCATTAAAACAGATAATAACAGCATGTACTTATATGCTTTTTAGTTTAACAAAAATCTAAAATATTAGGTAAATACACTACTTGGCATTTCTGCATTTTCAACAATGTTTATCAAAGAAGTTAATTGTATAAATGTGAACAATACTGATAAACACTGTTTCTGTATTTGCTGCTCTTTGCTAAACAAAAATGGAGCACATATTTCTTTTGTCATATGTACTGTACATTAAGAAATAAAAATTATAATTGGTAATAAAAATATGACTCATCGTGTCAGACCACAATCAAAACTGGAAATTGGTACTGGCTATCATAATAATGATCGGCGTATTTCTTGCTACGCTGCCTCTAATAATTCAAAAAGAATCTGCAGCTCATTTTTTCTCTTTTTTTTATGACATACCTAAGGGGAAAAAATACAGTAAACAAAATCTGAATGAGCAAGAAGAGGCCTGATCATTGCTTCCCGTGCAGCAATGACTTAATTTTTATTTTTAAAGACTGAATCAGGGATGTACTTTTTGCCATTTGTCTAATATAGGGCTTAGGGAAAGAAAGGTTAAATTAACAGGTCAGATCTCAAAGAAAACCAATTATTAGAGTTGGCCAGGCCACGCTGATCGATGTATCCCTGAAACTGAACATATTCAGATCAGACAAAAAGCAAGAAATTGACAAATAATTAAAATAAAACAGTTCAATTACAATTAAATTAAATGGTTTTGTTTTGCTTCTTTTTTATTTCCCAATTTAGCATAGTACAGTGCTTTCCACTATGGGAATTGGGTCTCCTTTTGGCGTCGCAAATCAAGAGTAAGATGATGACTGCTATCACTTTTACAGCTAAAAGTAATGCTCTACACCAATAAAATCATGTCCCAAATGAATAAACATCTAGTTTTCTGCATAGTCCTGAAAGAATTACAGACTTTTTAAGACTCAACTTTCTCACTAAGTCCTTTTAATTTTAAATATAAAACCTGTAGTTCACCATGATTTTATGGTAGATATTTCTACAGAGAATAGGCTTTAAATCTCTTTAAAAAAATTTCTAACACAATGGAGGTATCGAAGAAGAAAGAAGGAATAACAGAAGGAAGAAGAAAAGGTAAAACACAAGGGACACAAGAAAAATAGAAGAAAGAAGGAAGTAAATATGGACTCGAGGAAGGAAGAAAGGAAAAACTAAATTAAGCATGCAAGGAAAAAACAAGCAAGGAAGATAGGCTGCCAGGACAAAAAGAAAAGATGGACCTGGGGAAGTAGGGAAGAAAGAACACAAAGAAGTGAAGTAGAGACAACCTGGGGAGACAGGAAAGGAAATAAGAAAGATGGTAGGAAGAAATTAAAGAAGACAGATAAAAGGAAAATAATAAAGGACACAAGGAATGAAAGAAAGATGGAATACAAGTCATGAAGAAATGTGGCTGCATATGAAATCATTCAAAAACGGTCAACTACTATAAAAGTGGGAGCCCTGCTTTTAGAAAGTGAATCAACAACTTGAAGAACTTAAAAATGTGTAACACGTAGGATAAGTTCATGTTTAAATTTGGCTTCGAAGGTGAAATCACGAAAACGTCTCAAAATACGTGCTATCCCCCAGTGTTCTCTAGCTATTTACCAGTGTGGTATATACCCTGTTATAAAATGTTTCCATAACAAAGTCAAAAATTGTCCATGTCTATGACTGAAAGCCACCATCCGTTTCTTAAGCTTAATTAGCGCAGAGCACACAGTGTTAAAGCCGAGGTGGAAAACAAGCTGCGCTCTGAAGTTGCTCTAGTTTAAAGATTTCATTGACAGACGCACAAAAACAAGAGGCTAACTAGCTTTCAAATGTAGTTTTTAATGGAAGATGAGTGTAATTTTATTCACCTGTTTGTGCAGCCATATAAGTTTAACTTAAAAAATAACAGGGCTAAAAGGATTGTCTGAATTGGGGTTTTTTTTGTTGTTGTTTTTGCGCAGCGACGCACTACGAAATGCAAAATGGCCACATGGTCGTAGTAACCTTCAGCTCTGCTCTCTGGATCCATCCCTCTGACTTCTACGCGTTCAAAACAATGCGTCGGATGCGCCTGCTGCTGGATTCCTTCCCTTTGGGTTCACATTAATAAGAATGCATGTGCATATAAAATAATACTACGTATTTGGGTTATCTATGGGCACTCTCCGACACATGGTGTAAATATGCTGCTTTAATAACAGACGCGCGGCGCGGCGCGGCTACACTGGCGTATTTAATTAAAAATAATCTTAAAATAATAATTTATTCACTGTTGACACATTAAAAAAACCTGTTTGCAATATATTGCTCACAAAGATGATAAGCTTTCAGACGTATTGAGAATGGAGGAGTAAATTATAGCATTTACACTATCAAAATACTTACTCTCTCCATGAGTGGATCGCACGCAGACAGAAGAAAAAAACAGCAGCAAACCCCAAAACAAGGTCAGGCTACCCATCGATGTTTCTGCTCCCTCGTTCATTATTTTCCTTTCAAAAAACGCAAAAAAAAAAAAATAAAAATAACTGGTTCGTACACGTCCACCCCTTGCAAGAGATCCTGCACATTAAAATAAAAACGGGAATTGAAAAAAATAAAAAAAGGAATAATAAATGTCTGTAGCCCGAAAGGCTACTCTTTAGCAGCCACCAAACGTGTGTTGTTGTTGTTGTTGTTGTTTTTATGTAGATCTACTTAAAAATATAAATAAATGCGATTTGATTGGAGAGGGGAGGCGTTTTTGATCGAAAAGAAAAATCCCAAAAATGCAGTCTGCTATTTTTGCCGATCACTGTACACTTTGGCTGGTGTGGCACAGGGGCCAATGATTTTCCTGGATAAATGATGGTAATCCCCATCTTCATTCTCCATCTCTTAAAAACAGCAGTGCGCCTCCAGTGTGTTAAGGCCTAGCGTGGATAATAAAAACACAAGTCTGCCCAGATTTTTTTTTTTTTTTTTTTTTTTTTTACTATTATTATTTATAATTCCACAAGCAGCCCAATAAATCGTTCACAGCATTCCACTCGTGAACAAGGCTGAATGATGAAGAGGAGGGTGGAAAAAAAAAACACACGGACAGATCCACAGGGGTGGTGGCTGAGAGGGGCTGAAAAATGAATGAAACCCCCCCCCCCACCCGTTTTTGCCTATGCCATCCAGCAAGAACAGGGTATAGTAAGATCCCCGCAGAGCAGTTCCTGCTCGGTTTAAAAACCAAATTTCTCCCGTTAGCTCCTCTTGGACTGATCCCCTCCGTCAGTCTGGGTCTGCAGCTGAAAGAAAATACCAGACTTGTGCCACGCAAGAGAATGGATCTCCAGCTAGACGACCTCGGCTGGGGTGGGAGGGAGAGCGTGGCCACGCAGTTGCCTTTTACGAGTGATTCTTCTTTTTTTGCTCTTGTCCTCACACAAACGTGGGGAAAAAAACGCAAAAAATAAAAATAGTCCGGTTGCGCGTAAAATCCAGAGGATGAAATGGTTCAGACTCGCCCTCGGTTAGCGCAGGCTGTTGCGGGTCTCAGCCCCTCCGTGGAATCGCTGCTCCAAACAAGAGTCGGCGTCTCTCACACAGAAAACACATAGCTCTACGGATAAAGTGGGAGCGTCGCGAAAACCCGGAGTGGATTAAGATCCAGTTCCCAAAGAGCACCACGCCAAACGGAAAACAGCACTGATACAGTTTTTAAAAAAATTAGAATACCGTCAAAAGATTCTATATCTTTCGTTACTTATTTCAAAAAGTGATAATCATAGATATTCATTACAGATAGAGTTGAATATTTCAAACTTATTTCTGGTCATTTGAAAGAAAAACCAAACTTCAGTGTCTCTGAAAGTTGGAATATTGTGAAAAAGTTTAATATTTGAACTATATGGTGGCGCACCTTAATCAGGTAAAAAAACTCAAAGCATCTGCAAATGCTTCATTGGGCTTTCTCTCTCAGTCTGGGTCAGTAGGAAACACAATGATGGGGAAGATTTCTAACTAGACAGAAGACAGTCATTGACACCCTCAGCAAGTAGGGAAGCCACAAAGGTCACTGCTAATGAAACTGGCTGCTCACAGAGTGCTGCAGTTGTAGTTTTTGAACTAGACTCAGTGGTCAAAAATCCTCTTTCCAGATGGAAGTAAAATTTGAAATTTCATTTGGAAATCAAGCTCCCAGAGCCTGGAGGACGACTGGAATTCATGCTGCTTGACGTTTTATGTTTTATGAAGCAAACTGACCTTAGCTGGAACCCACAGTACCGTCAAGACCAAGATGAGAGACACCAGACCCAACAGGTCAGGTGACCTGAAGGCAGTCATCAAAACAATCTGGGCTTTCCTTACAACTCAGCAGAGCGATAAGTTGATCATGTCCATCACATGCCGCATTGTTGCAGTTATTAATATAAAGCCGGCAAAACCAAGTATTAAATGTTTAGAAATGAACCTGGCAATTCTGTTTAAAATATCATTCTTATATTGCTCCTCTGTAATATTCTAGTTTTCTGAGACTCTCAATATTCAATCAGTATTACACAATCAAACTAAATTATATACGGCTTAGTGCCCCAGTACAGCTTTATGTAAAAAACTTCTGTTGCATGACAAGAAGCAGATCTTACCATTATGAACTATATAGACAAATTGTCTCATATTGGCTGCATTTTGTCAGTAGAGTATTCACCTATCATTTAGAACTGCAAGCACAAAATAACATCTACAATTGAGCATAGTTTCATCTTAATTATTAAATCAGAGTGGGCAGCTTTTAACAAAACACTGATGACTAAAAGTTAAAACTAACATTATCATTTTACATTTGTTAATCAGAGATCGTTAAAAATATGTGTTGCATCTTTGCTTTGCAAATAATGCCAAACTTCCCTATTTTTGGTACCTTTTAGCCACTGGATGTAAAGGTTGTGTCCAGCAAGCTGTGTAGAAAACACAGGCTGCTGAAAGGTTAGGGAGAAATGTTGGTCTGATTAGTAAAAATGGTATTCATACCGCTTTGGGTGGGGCAGCTCTCATACACACTCTCTCTTAAAGTCATTTCAGAACCACTAATTAACCCAGCATGCATGTTTTTGGACAGTGGGAGGAAGCCCCACAGCCACTACTGGCTGCGTAATTTAAAGCAGAATAAATGGAGAAAGTTGGAAGGCAGGGGACATTCCTCTAATTTAAAAGACGTTTGTTTGGTCAGTAAACAAGGCTCCTACAAATACAGAACTGCTTTTGTTTCACACATAACAGAACAAGAAACCCTCAGATTTAAATTCAGCTCTAATTGACAGAGCTCACATAAAAACTCAGGAGAAAATAAAAACAACCTTTCGCGAACTTCTTCTATTTTTATTGTAACAAACTTTTAAGGCATTCTTTCAACTACTGCCTTCTGATGCATCATCACGTAAAGCAGTTTTTTAAATAACTGTAAAACCTAATTAGGGTTTTACTTTTCTGTCCCACTGAGCTCAACCTGTTCAGCAGGTAGAAGATTTTATAGTATGGTGTGACAATACTTTTAATTGACTGAAGTTTTCTTTACAGACAGTGAAACGTTCATAATGACCTGGCTGTTAGAAGAGATGATCGATTTCTACAGGAAGAGAATGTTGTTATGTTGTGGGGAAAAAAAGGAGCAAGTAACAACATTCTCTTCATGTAGAAAATATAATGGTTTGTGAATTTGGTTTGATCCACTGCTCTTTTAAACAGTGTAGGTGTCCAATTATTCTTCACCACAGCTGCTAATGAAACTGGCTGCTCACAGAGTGCTGCAGTTGTAGTTTTTGAACTAGACTCAGTGGTCAAAAATCCTCTTTCCAGATGGAAGTAAAATTTGAAATTTCATTTGGAAATCAAGCTCCCAGAGCCTGGAGGACGACTGGAATTCATGCTGCTTGACGTTTTATGTTTTATGAAACATAAAACATTTCATAAACGTTTTATGTTTATGTCACAGCTTCAGCATCACTGAAGCTGTGATGTTCTTCAGTGCAAGAAATAGGAGAAGCATACTCTGCATTGTACTAGAATGAGTACATTACTGTTTTTTTCCTATAAGGGGAAATCTGCTGCCATCTACTGCATATTAATACACAAGATGTAAATATTGATGTGTAATACCTTAAACATTGCAGAGATGTCTTGCCAAGTCTCAGTATCTTTTGAAAAGAGTTATTTTAAGAGACTGAGAGTAAAATTTTGCCATAGGTGGTACAGTAGGTCTATTTCCATTTTACAGTATTGCTATAGAAAAAGGAAAGTGGAAGATTACAGCTTTATTAAATTTGGAGAATTTTGTTGGGAAAAAATATAAACCATTTTAATATTGAGAGTAATTTAATGCACAGAATACACTAAAGTGACACTGAAAACCCTCCTTAGAGGCGTGAAGGAAAATCTGGCATGGATCTCTGGATTCAGCGGAGTCGGGACGGCCAACTCTGCCTCATTTATTCATCCCTCATTTATTCTCCAACACAAACAGCAGAGACAGCGCACTGTATTCATTTTGATGCCTCCATCCCCATACAGGTTTGCACATAGATGTTATTTTCAAAAGAAGAGAAAACCAGCCAACGAGTCTAATTTTTAGATCGCTTTTTACTGTCTCTGAACCTGAACCTCGTTAAAAATAACTGTCATAGTTTCCATTAGTGTTTCGGTGGTGCCCCCTGCTGCTCCACCAAGCACATTACAAAAAAAAAAAAAACGGAGATAGATATAATTTTCAACTGATCCAGGGCAAAACGAAAAAAAAAAAACAAAAACCAGTTACAAACCAAGTCAATAATATACAAACAGGAATAATTAAAAGGAAGAAATTTATTACAATGCAAAGTACTATAAAATGCCCTAAAATGAAGTAGAAAATGTAAATATAAACTGTACAAAAAAACGTCATGTTCATAGTAATAAGAACGTCCTTACAGTCACGTATACAATTTGAGCATAGTGAACTTATTTTTGTGTGTGACATCTAAAATTATTTTTTACTTTTTACTTTGTATGTATAGTAATCTGAACATACCAAATCAAACCTTATTTGTATAGCACTTTTCAGCAACAAGGCATTTCAAAAGTGCTTTACATCATAAAAACACAAAAATACAAACTCATACAACACACAGTCAACAACTGACGCATTACATTTTGTCAAGTGCTATTGTTACTCATCAGATTGTTAAACATAATCAATATCTCATTAATTATGTATCAAAATCAATTCTAAACAGGCAGGTTTTTAGTTTAGATTATTTAACAACAGATCACACAGTTAAACAGTGCCCAGCTTGCTGGGCATTTTCATGCAATCTCTAAATTTTGATAAGCAGCCTTGAAGTAGTTTCAGTGTGATTTATTTGTGGTACAGAATGACAATTTCATCTAGGACAAAACCATCCATTGATTCATTGTACAGCTTGAACTCCTTTGGTTGAGACATTTTAAGAAACTTGAACTGCTTTACTTCTCAATTTACCGTCTAACTCCTGATCTCACATGACTTATTTCCTATATCTGAGCACCCATAATCAGATATATCTCCATGTACAAGTCAGAGTTAATACTCCATTATTGAAAAAAATAAAGTACTAAGATAAGTACGACCTCGCAAACTGGCTTCAAAATGCTTATGGGTGCTTTTTTTCTTTGCACAGTAGCACTGAATAATAAAGTGTGGTTTAACATACCTAAACTGATGTCCATTGGGATGGACATTCAACTTTAAAAAATCCTGCAATTTAATGATAGAAAAAATTTTCAAAATACCTTAAAATACTATCACTGGAAATACTTAAAATTATACTGAGAGCAATTTTTCTAGGCTGCTATGAAGATAAATTAATATTTTTGATAGAAAAGAGATACTTACTCCTCCCTTTCCCTGGTTTCATAACAATGCTCATCTCGTCTGATGCTTAAAACCCAGTAGTGTCAAGTTAAGAGTCTGAACTACATTGTTTTTTGTTTAATAAGAAACCAATAAGTAACAAGTATCATTTAAATAGCAAATTTCCTCCTTTCTTACTGATTTAAAATCAGAGAAATATCACGTCCATTCCAGTGGGCGTGGGGTCTGAAGGTATTAATTGTGATAAAATTATGTAATTAATTTTGCTGCTCAATAGTGTGGTTCAGTTAACAAAAACATAAGCCCTAAAACCAACTGGGAATTTCAATCAAAACATTAGACATTGGTGTTTGAAGGTACTTTCTGTTCAGTCTGACTGACCTTAAACTGGAATGTTTACAAAAAAGAATCTGCATATATTAGCTGAACACAAGTGCATGTAATAACTTTAGAGTCTTTATTTAACTTAAAAACAAATTTAAAAAACCTATGCTTTCCTTCTACTTTGAAATTATGTACTATATATCATGAACGCCTAAAACATACACTGAAGTTTGTGATTGGAAACTAGACATTGGAATCATTTATTCTTTCAATGACTGCAAAACTGTTTTCTAAAAAAAGTAACTACAGATGGAGTTGCCTTGAGAAATCACAAAACCATCTGCAGCATGTTTAGTCTTATTCTTTGGGTTACATTGAAGTTTAGCTTAGAATTTAGTATGGAGAACTTGGTTTATTTCCTCAAAGGAGCCAGGTGCTTCATCCTCCTCTGTATCATTCTTGTTTTTAAAAACCTGCAGAAAATCCCAGGACTGTGGGATAAGTTCGTGCTCAAAAATCAGGTTCAGCAGACATGAGACTGCTAGAATACTTACCACAGAAAACAGCATGGCAATAGTTCTGTAAGGAAAGTACTGTCTGATCACATTATTCTCCTCCCTCCAACCAGGGTATAGGAGAACAGGAGGGATCCCAAGTATGGGCTCCCCGCTCAGTCCACGCAGCAACAAACCCACCACGAAACCAGAAAAAGCACCATAAGTGTTTGCACGTTGGAAGTGGAGAACACAGAGCAGCTGTGGGAAAATCACACAGTAAAGGAGATCTCCACTTAGAACCCAGAGAGCGAACACACTGTCGTCTCCAAAAGCCAGACCTGTTCCAGCCAGGCCCACGACCAGAACACCAATACGGATCACCCACTGGAGCTCCCTCTCTGAGGCCTGCAGGGGAGGAAGGACAATAGCAGATAAAAAACCCAGTCTCTTTAATTAGAGTGGATTCAAATTATGTCTACACACACCGTTTTCCTCAAAGTTGTCTTGTATATGTTTTGTGTAAACATGGATGCAGAGGATAGCAGCGCCGAGTCCATGGAGGACATAACAGCTGCAGCTACAGAACCAATGCCTAGCACTGACACCCAGGTGGGTGTGAGATGTTGCAGAGCGAGAGGCAGGATCTTCCCTGCATCTCCACGCTCAAAAGGAGGGGGAAGACCGTATGCAGTCTGGTTCCAGTCTTAGGGAAAACAAGAGCGGGTTACCGAGGCAGAAAAATAGATGATGGGAATGCAAAGCTGAGATTTTGGATATTTTAAAACATGAAACAAAAAAAAACAGACATATACAGTATATGGTGCTTTGAAATTTACCATGGTCAAGATTTAAAAGCGTAACAACGTGTATTGCTTTCTGATGTAACAGTGTGACAGGTCACCTGCAGCAGAAGCCATCACTCCAATGACAACTGAGGGTATTCCCATAATAAAAACTGTTAAAGCCGCAGCAAAGCAGGATATCTGAGCCTGAACAGAGGAGGCTGCCGAAAGAATTCTTTGATATAGAGCTTGATATGACAATCCCCCTAAAGCCTGCAACAACAACAAAACAGGATTAGAAAATTAAACTACTTTGCACTTATCACAACGACCATTTCTCACTTCATGCGAAGTGAAGCAGAACTGGCTCTACACATATAAATAATGTGTCTTCATATGCACTGTATGCTTCCTTAAATGAGAACTCAAAAGTAATCATCAAATAAAATAGTTTTACTGAAAATTGTAGGTTATTTACGAAAGCCAAAATGTTATGATTTTATTGCACATGAATTTTTACCATAAGAAGCATCTCATCAACCCACTTTCCTGCAACTTCCAGGTCCAGGTGTCCCATCCATGCATGTTCACTTGTTTGGTTGAGTGGGAGTGTTTGTGAGATGACAGTAACTGCTGGACTAAGAACCATAAAAGGAACACAAAGCCACTGAAAGAGAGAGGGAAAAAAAGGCCAAAATAAAATGACTGTCTTCCAAATTTTAGCTCAATCTGTAAGATTCCAGTTCCACATTTTTAGTCATTGCATACATCTGCTTAGTTCGCTTTTCATTCCCACTTGAGCTCAAAATTCTTACCAAGCTGAAAAAAATAAAACAAAGCTGAATGATATCAGTGTATGCAACTGAGTAGAGACCCCCTAATAATGTGTAGACAATGGAGACAGCTGCTGAGATGATGATGGAGATGGTAGAAGACAGCCCAAGAATTATACTCATTGTTCCACCTGAAAATCAAAACAAATCATCCACCAGTTTGTTTTAATTCCATAATATTTTCCAGAGTAGAATTTACTTTCTTAAAGCACCTAGAAACACTGCAAAGAGACTGTCATAGCAACAGTAGCAAGATGCAAGATCATCGGCAAGATTACAAAAGAAACATAACCTGAAAACTAAAAGCGGTAAATTAAAAAAAACAAACTCTTTTATAAGTATATAGACAGAATTATAGGATAGTTATTTTATACACATTACACATCATGCCATTAAGATTCAGAAGAAGCTTTATTTACCAAGAGCAGCAAGGATACAGGCCACCCATAATATGTCACTGACCAAAGCAGGAAGCAGGAGTGTCACAGTGAATGCTTTGCCATAGCGATTCTGAAATGGGTCCAACATTGTCACATAACGCTTTGACCTCATAGGTTTTGCAAAAAACAGTCCAGCTAAAGAAGGAACAGAGAGAAAAACAAATTTGGGGTCTGGGCATGGCTTCATCTTAACGTCTGCTCTCAATCATGATCTTTCTAATTAGGGAGAGTTGTTTTAAAATTACTTTCTCATAGGCAATTCTTCTGACAGGGATGAAGGGTTCAGATAGCAAAGACAAAAAAAGAAAAGAATTTTAGTACTGCCCGTTAATTAGTTCAGCAATATCTGTACAAATGAAAGTCTTTTGTTTTTAACTAATCTTATAGATTTGACAAATATTAAGTGTTTTATGCTGCCTGCACAGAATATTTGGAAACATTCTGTCATGTACAAGGACAATATGAGGAACTTTATGTGACCTGGTAAAAAAATACAAGCTTACAAAATTTAATATTAGGCATGTGCAAACAATAAGGGAAACTATAACCTTCAATTGTGCGTCATACAGAAAGAATTTGTTTTGCCTACTTACCCACAAAAAAACACAAGACATATGCAGGGGGGCCCAGAGCCCAGACGAGACCTTGAGTAGGAGAATAAACAGACTCGGCAGTTCCCATAATGTAACCACCACCGACCCATGTTGCTAAAAGTAAAGCACAGAAACAATATAAGTGGGTATGAAAACACAAACAGTAGTTACAGCTTCAACATATAAAATGAAATGCTCTCCACCTGTCATGGTAAAAATTCCAACCAGGATGTTGATGTTGCGGCCACCAATGATGGCAACTTCACTCTTTGAGCCAGAGCATTTCTTCTCCACTTTCTTGGATTTTCGAGACCCCCACACTCCAATTGCCAGGATGCAAACATAAAAAACGATCACAGAGACGAGTCCAGGGACATCTACTGCCATGATGATTCTGGTTACGATACAAATATAATGCCTGTCTCTTACACGTTTTAATGTGTAAAACACAATATATAGCAAACGACTTTGATAAAATAAAACAAAGCTATTTTCAATCTGTCAGTGGTGGTTTGTGGTACAGGTTATATTGCTTTCACCCAGAGTGGCATGTCCAGGGATCACCCTTAAGAGTCTATATATATATATTCTAAATATATATATATATATATATATATATATATATATATATATATATATATATATATATATATATATATATATATATATATATATATATATATATATATATATATATATATATATATATATATTTAGAATATATATATATATATATATATATATATATATATATATATATATATATATATATATATATATATATATATATATATATATATATATAATCAGTTGCACCCTAAAGAAAATTATTTTGTTAATTACATGTCAATAGGAAACAGCACCCTCTGAAAAAAAACTCTGCTGTCACTGTGTCAGTGTGAAACTAAAGGGCTAGCTCAGTCTTTATTTAAAATAATCTGACCTCCATCTGGAGGAGGAGATCAGATTAGATGCATCATCTATGAAAGTCTTTTTTTTAACATATCAATATTTTGTAGTTGTTAATATTTCTTATAAATTACATAATAAAAAATAATTTATTTATTAATTTTTTTCGAATTGTGTTGAGCGAGGGATGAATACCCACAGGGCATCAGAAAGAAGGAATCATCCAACGGCCCATTCACTCAAGAAATCCCACTGATTGGAGCAGAAGATAATAATTTAAACTTCAGATGAGTAATACTGTAATCTCCTGGAGCAGTTACCACTTGTTTTTTTTTCTCATATTGATAAAAAAGTTACTGTATAAATTAAATGCTCCTTTCATCCATCTACCTGTCAGCTTGACTTCAACATGCTATTAAAACCCTTCAATAGCTGCAAAGGTGAATTGTTGTAGCACAGGTTTTGCTTACAGCTTCAAACAAATGAGTTCCTGTCATCCCTCCTTCTGGGTTGACCACAATAGTTAAATTAAACCAATAATTTAACTCTGAGCAAATCATGAACCCACACAAAAACAGAGGTGAGGGGGGACTTCGTTCATGACAGTTGGGGAAAAAAACAAGAGGCATACGGCCAGATAGAGATTCTTTCTCATGAAAGAACTTTCACTGCTGAGCAAAATGCTAGCGGTTTCCAGATTTCTAATATTCCTAGGCTTAGTGATTTTCCACCAAGATGCTTTATTTATGACAGAAGTTCAAAAACAATGAGAAGGCCCTAAGGAAGAGATTCATGCTCATCCCTTTATTAA
Organism: Xiphophorus maculatus; assembly: GCF_002775205.1. Lineage (NCBI taxonomy): Eukaryota > Metazoa > Chordata > Actinopteri > Cyprinodontiformes > Poeciliidae > Xiphophorus > Xiphophorus maculatus. The sequence continues at coordinate 11,158,965 of NC_036444.1, forward strand.
ATAAAATTAATAAAAAATAAATTTAGGAGGTAGTTTAGTCCAGCAAAATACTATACCTATTTCCCTGTAAGGATCACAAAATCACTCCATCTCTTACTGATGTTTTATTTTTTTATTTTGAATTCATTGCAAATTGACCATAACAACTTTGCTGTTTCGGGATCACAACTTGCCATAAATGATGAAACCAACAAATTTTCTATGTAACAGAAAATCCTAAAGACAATGTTCAGCCATCAATTGGGTTATGCAGCAGGGTGATGCTCAAAAGATCACCCAAATCTAAACAGCTCATAGAAGACAAAGGGAAAGTTTTAGAAAGGACTAGTAAATGTTTGGATTTAGGTCTGATTAAGATACTGTTTTAAGGTCTTCAACATCCCTTTCATGTTTAAAACATCTCTGATGTGCACTAGTCTACAAAGATAGATATGATGTTGTGGGACAGTGATGTGAAAGACTTGTTACAAATCATCACAAATGCTTTCTGGCAGATGATGCTAAGGGTGGCACACCCAGTTACTAGGTTTAGAGTATATTTTTTTACTATAGCTCACAGTTGCTTTAGGTTGCATTTTTTCCCCCTAAAGAATTAAGTAAATCATTTCAGATTTACTCTTATCTTTCTGTGACACTGAAGTTTGTTTTTTAATCAGAAACATTTAACCTCCTGAGACCCGGGCTTTTGTTTGATGTGCATTTTTTATGTCTCCTTACTATTTGGGATTAGTATGACCTAATTTTAGTTGAAATTAAATTTTAGCTTTCTATGTGCTCTTGAACTATGTCAAAACCAATGCCCTCATATGAGGACAATGGGTCTGTTTTTGCATATACATTTCTCCTTGTCATTTGGGATCATAAGGACCCAATTGGCCTAAAAATGAAATTTCAGCTTTCTACAATAAGTGGTTTTCTCAAAACCCAATGTCCTCAGACGAGGACATTGGGTCTATCTGTGTGACGATAAGACCATTCAATCAATGTTATTATTTACATCTGTGTTTACAAAAATGTAATGTCCTCATATGAGGATGCAGGGTCTCAGGAGGTTAAATGTGTCAGAAAAGCAAAAAGAAAAGAGAAGGGAGAAAATACTTTTTCGAAGCGTTGTAGGTTTGGAGACCATGGCCAAAAAAATAAGATCCAAGAAGTCTGGACCTCTCAACTTCAAAGTCTTGAAGGATCTGCAGTTAACATATCGGTGCCAAACTTCACAACACACCTTCAGGTGTGAAGAGGAGTCAATAGATTAGCAGGTACTGATGTTACACCTCTATTGTTTAAGGTTTAGGTATGCTAGTTTTAAAGCACAGTCAAATTTGGAAGTCTTCCAGTTACCTTCAATACTACAAGGCAATGGTTCTCAACTGTTTTCTATCATGCTAACTTCCCTGGTGGTCTAGTGGTTAGGATTCGGCACTCTCACCGCCGCGGCCCGGGTTCGATTCCCGGTCAGGCAACTTGTTTTAGAATTGGGAGACCGGGGTTCGTTTCCCCGACGGGGAGTGAAGTTTGTTTCAGGTCCCTCTTGAAAATGAGATCTAGATCTCAACGGGGTTTACCTGATTAAATAAAGGAATTATTATATTATAAATTATTATGCTAGAGAACATTATTTTCAATTAGTCTATCTATTACTCTGTTATAAAAAAAGTCACATTTCATTTAACCACTTTAGCTTATTTTATGTAATATCAGAAATACATTCAAAAATGCAAATAAGCAAATTGAATTGCTTAAAATGCAATAAAACAGCATTCCTTTAGTGTACACAGGATGTGCAAAGGATGTGTCTTTAGCTAAGAAATACCTCTAACACATATGCTATGTCAATGGTAAAGAAAGGCAATGGCAACCAACACATAGCCCCCAAACTATTTGAGAAGTTTGAGAAGCTCTTCCCCCAGGCCAAAGAACCGTATGTGGTTGAACTGGATGCCACAGAAAATTAACATAGACAAGGGGTGGGTGCTGATAATTGTTTCCTGATAGAAATGCAGCTTGTCACACAAGCTGACGGATAACATCCCAGAGTGTTTGATGTATTGTACATCCAAGAGTTTACACCACTGACATTTGAAAATACAATTTTAAACTGAAAATAACAAAATTTGGAGACCCGACCTCACAAGACATGAAGTCGTGTCATGTCGAGACATGGCTCAACGTGACTTATGTCGAGTTTTTTGTTTGTTTGTTTTTTTACCATATATGTTTATTATCAGACACAGCGGCTGATGCACAGAAGAATTTGTAGATGCTAAATGTTCTCATTCTGAAGCTATAGAGCCAAAGGTAAATCTGTTCCTAAAATAGTTTATCTGTCTTGTTTTCTTTTTCTCACTGCTAAATGCATGTTTAACAGGTGAAAACCTACATTAGGTAAAAACCTACATGGTGCCTTGAAGGGTTAGAGGTCAGAGAAGGTTAATTAGGTGTAAATTGTTCAAATCGTTTGTAGTTTTTGGTAGGTTTGCTCTTATGTGTTTAGTGGTACATGCTTTGTGAATCCAAAGTACAAATAAAAGAAATAGCAGTGGCAAATGCTGCAAAAAGTGGAAGACTTTGCTTTGCATCGTGAATCTTGAAAGCGCGGGGGAGGGGTGGGGGGCTTTTTCCTTTGAGCGCCTGATATTGTGTCAATGCGCTGTCCAACTGAGAGAGAAAGAAGGAAGAGGAATGGAAAACTGCAGCATGTGCCTTTAGGAGGCTTATCTCGTCCTTTTATTTCTATTGCCATGTGTTTTATCAAACAGCATGCAACGACAGAAATTTCTAATATGCTCACTTCATGCTCCTTGAAATAGCTGCCTATCAGCGTGAATTCATAGCCAGTAATAACAAACTAGCTTCCCTCGGAGAAGAAAAGGTGCATCAACAATATTTCACCTGTCTAACTCTGCTGCCAGTTATGTATGATTATTTCTGTCAGTGACTGTGCAGGCGCATCGCCTTTCTGCTCAATCCGTCATGCGAGACTTATTTGGGAATAAATTGTGTTTAACTCACCTCTCAGTAAAGAAGAGATCCCTCCTCGCTGAAACCTTGCTCTTCTTAGGCACTGGACTAGCTTGTAAAAAACTGGCAGGTCAGGTTGAGTTCAGTGTCCCGCCACAGAGCGTTGTTATTCAGTGCGCCTGTTCATATTCGCTGACGCTTCAGTTCGCCTTCATTATAAGTCTCTGCACAAATATGTGATAGTTTACAAAATGTTGCGTTGCTTAGTTCACAAAACCTAGACAAAACGGATATTTCGGGTACCACTCAAAGAAACGTTACATTTTTTTTTTTACTTGAATGCACCTCGTAGCTGGAGGCGATGAGTCGGTTTGACTGCTACCTCCTATACATTTATAATTGGATTTTGCTAAAAGTTTTAATCACTGAGAGTAGGTTCGTCAGAGAGACGGAGTATCCTTTCCTACTCACGCCAAACCTCATGCATGTTTTACCCTGGGTCTTGTACTGAGCTGAAAATAATAGTTCTTTAAAGGTATACCAAAGGAGGACATCCCGTTACTTGCAGGGGCATAAACAAAGATATTTTTAAGAGCAATTTGGATGGGTCGGCAAAGTTACAGTGAAATGTAACGTAAAATGTGGTTTAAAAAGTATCGAAAGTGTTCAAGCTGCAAGACCAAAAATGACTAATAATGCTCAAATATGTGTTTTTCTCAGTAAGCAAAGTATTGAGACGCATAAAAGTCAAATTAAAATGTAAAGTTTTGTACACCTTTACAAAAATTTAAGGCTATAAATAAAAACAAGTTTTAATGAGTAACTCCACCTGATAAAATTCCTCATAAATATTGATTTATTGTAGTGGCTCTCAAGTTATGTGTTACTTAAATTATAACCTGCTAAGTTGCTTTACGTTTAAATCTTTTTTGGTTTTGCCAACAACCTAGTTGTAGTGCTTAGTCCCTCCCGTTTCAAACTCTTCTCATTAACATAAGAGTTAAAGAGCTCAATATAATTGAGGTATTTGCTACCTTCGACAAAAATGTTTAAGCCTATCAAAGCAATGTAGCCAGTTTTGATTTCCAAGGCATAACGAGGCAGTTTATCATGATTCAGCCAAAGTAATAATGTAATAAACTGCAGTCTGATTTTTATTGTTGATCTGTTTCTTCCTATTGAGTAGTGAAAGTAAATAATGTTACATGTCTTTTGCTTTAAGTATTTACTTACTGGATGTTTTTTTTAGTGTTAGTGCTACAGAGCCACAGTTAGCTCCTCTCTTCAGAGGCTCTGACGGAGCCTGCTGTTGCTGCTCCTACACTTTGGACACACTTTGTTCTAACAATGGCTGGGGTGGACCTAAATTCATTCTTATTTTTTTCTTTGATGAATGGTGGACTTACTTCGCTCTTTGCTTCTTTGGCCATTTCATATTGATATTGTTAAAATACAAAAGTTTATTTTATGATTTTTTTTTGGGGGGGGGGGACAATTCTAGACTTTTCCGCCTAGGATTTCCGCCCATGGGTGATATTGCATCCAGGGAGTCACAGCTGTAGTCAGGGATGTGAATGTGTGATACTGTGCCAAAAGTGAGAGCAGGATCACGTGTAGTTTTAACTAATTTGTTAATTTGTGAAAAACACTGCATCTCTTTAAAGCTCCAGCTTCTGATATGGGCTGCATGGCAAACCACCCAGGGCGGCATCTTGTGGAGAGCAACATGAGCTGCCTGAGCACCTCCCGCTCAGGCAGCGGGAGGTGCCTGAGCGGGAGGTGCCTTCGGCACTGCTGAATCTCAGCAGTGCCGAAGGCAGAGCACAATGACGAACTTTGGGTGTGTTAGGGGAATTGAGGGACGCCAGAAAGATGGTTCGCCCAAACAAGCTAGAACTGCCTCTGGCTCCACACACACACACAGAGATGAGAAGGAGAACAATAGACAAGCACTGCACAGCTTGGGGCGAAGGGCTTGCATTCCAAACTAATTATACATTCCAAATTTACTACATGTACCAATGCAACTTTGTAAATTTGAGCAATATACTTCACTGTTGGATCTGGTTTCACATCTTCCTCTACTGTCTTTGATAGATTCTCTATGGGGTTTAGGTCAGGTACACTTGCTTTCCAGTCAATGTGGTCATTAAAGGAGGTACTGTTGGCAGTGGGAGCTGATACTGAGTCCTCCTAAAAAATGAGAGAGCCTCTACATCACATTCAAAATAGTTACACCTTGTCAGTAGAAGGAAGCAAGTAATACTCTAAAATTTTTCTGATTGGCTGCACTGACTTTTTACTATGTTAAACACTGGGCAAAAGGCAAATAACATTGGTCTCAAAATCATCAATGACTACAGTTACCTGTTTGAGAAACATGAGAGTATTTCAGTTTATGCCGAGGTAGGCAATTGCTCTGTGACTATATCTGTCATTAGTCATTATATTCTAGACCAAATGCTATGGAAAAATTCCACTTAACAATTGCAATGAAAATATTCAGCTGCTTCATTTTAATAAGGGAAGAGACAGTACATTTGACAAAGCGTTAGTGCTAGTTTGTGGTTGGAAGTATCATATAAACTTATCACGATGGGCAGAGTCCAGCCTCGAAGCTTCTTATGTATCAAGTAAAAGCTATGATTCAATTAGAGAAGGTAGCCTTTATTGTGGAAATTTCAGGTATTGTTTATGATGTTTGTGCCCATTAAAACTAAATGGTGTCTAGGTGGGCTGCTGGACGTGAACCTCTAGTTGCAAGTGCCTCAGGAATAGAAGCCCATCCCCAGCAGGATCAGAAGTACCAAGGATCCAGAAATTAACATCTTGTTCAGCTCTATGGGTGTCAAGGAATGTGTGAGCTACCACTTCATATTCTCTTCCGTAAGCTGTCCTGTAAGGAAAAGAAATCATTAAACACTTGGTAAGGGCAAAAATGTCTCAACTGCCAAACACAAACTTTTGGACTCACAGTATGACCCCTTATCTAAATTACATGCTGTATTTGCCTATTGTTTGTGCCAGTGAGTTTTTTCTTACTTAGTATGACTTAAAGCTGCAGTATGTAACTTTAATAAGAAATATGTTTTATACATATTTGCTAAAGCTATCATTATGTCATGACAGTTTGCTATGAGTGAGATAATCTATGAAAAGATCAATCTCCTTCACCTATTTCTTGAGCTACAATTGCCGTCTGAAGAAGTGCATTGCTCCCAATGAAAAGCAACCAGTAAGAGACAGGAGGATGTTTTAGTGCTGTCAGTCAATCTGGTGAACGGGCTGCTAAATGTGGTAACGGCGAAGAGACAACTCACTATTACAGGAAAATCGCTCATCCGCTGTCATTTGTGGCCATGCTAACTAGATTTTCTCATTCACAGCAGGCTCTTCTTACGGTGAGAAGCTGCTGCGTAACAGACAGTAGGGAGGGAGTCATGGAGATGAGCAGTGCGCGCATGGGCATGATTGACAGCGCTAAGACTGTCCTTGTGGTTGTGATTGGTTGTTCATAGTTAGCACTGGGACACTGGGAGCACTGGGAGAAGGCAGAGGGTCTTGCTTTTTTTCATAGATCATCTGTCTCATACTATACAGTCACAACATAGTGGCAGTTTAAACAAATATGTAAAAGATTTTTTTTTTAAATATAAGTGATATACTACAGCTTTGATTAATGTGCAGTGTCCTTTTGAAGTTTCTTTGTACCACAGTTTACTCAATACTAATAAAGTTCATTGCCAAGGCGGAGATAGAAAAAAAAAGTACAATAGCATTACATTATATTTTAAGGTTTTTTAAGTAGCTTGTGTCTTTTGTTGCAGTAGCATAACTGCACACAGCAAATCTGAGGTACAAGTCAACTTTTAATTTGAATATTTATTTAGGGAAGGAGACTATTTCACCAAAAGAAATAGTTGCTTGCAAATACAACTGAAGCATTCTTTAAAGTTTTCACTAAACTTTTAAATCAGTCAGAGTTTCTAGGAAATTCAAATTGATAATCTATGACTTTCTGTTTTCCTGTGGTATAAATAGACTGCTCATCACGCTGGACAAGGACCAATCTTCATCTTTCCACCACACACAGAGAAAAAAATTGTAAAGGAAGTTTAAAAAACATATAGCGACAAGAAGGAGAACAACAAGCAAGCGCCACACAGCGAAGTGCTTGCGTTCAAAACTAATTATATCATTACACTGTACTAATGCACCTTTGTAACTTTGAATAGCATTGTAAAATAAGTCAGATATGAAATAATTTTACTGCACAGTGTTTGAACTCAATACTTGATCCATGTTAGTTTTGCTTTAATTACTGTGTCAAAGTGAAGTGGCATAGAGGAAATGAGCCTTTGCCAGTTCTGAAGTGCTAAGGAAGCCTATATTGCTTTAATATGTTAGAGAACTACAGGAAAATCTGACCTCTCACATTCATCAAATCTCCATGACAACCATTAGACTTCACCTGCATATCAAGCAGTTGTTGTGTGATGCCAGATAGAAGACTTTACTTTCATAATTTCTGCTATCATAAATGTGAACACATGGCATTTAGACAAATTCTTCTGGAACTTTGGCTAGAAAAAATCCTACTGAAATCTGATGTTTGTTCAAATTTAGAAACTGAATGTGCATCAAAAGTAATGGTGTACAGATGTGTAGATACACATTAGTTTAAGCACATTTCCTTGGTACATCCCAATCAAATTCCACATTTGGACACACCTTACATTACATATGCAAGTAGGTGCAAATAAGTCATGTTGTTGGTTTGGGTCCATTAGGAAATCATCTTCAGCTTTGCTGTATACTTTTCAAGGCAACGATACATACTTATGCAATGACAAATGGCCTGGTGTCAAATCAAATATATCTGAATTCACCCTGTGGTTATTGCACAGTTCTGCCCTTGGCCATGTTCTAGATCGCGAGTTTACCAAAATGTCTTTCACATTGTCAACAGTTTCCCTGTATGCTCTGCAGGTGTCGCCAAACGGACCAGTATCTGTAGAATTTTTTTTTGTGTGAGATGATGCTGCTGTAGTAAAAGCTGGATTTTCACCAGCACTGTAAAACCACCACCTGTAAAATATCAATATCCCATTTAGGTGAAGTTTATAATGAAAGTAAAAGAAAATACAAAAATAAAATACCAGAGTTGCTTTTCACTCAGAACAGCAAGGCCTTGGTTTGTCATGCAGTGGACGACCAGCACCTTCTCGTTAGCCTGCAAAAACAAATACAGGGTAGTTTTTGTTTACATAACATTTCATATGCTGCATTCAGCAGTGCACATGTCTAACTGTTAATAACTTACAGGAACTGGCAGACCCTCAGATTCAAATCTTTCCTGGGGGTCGAAGTGCGATATTTTCCACCGTGACAAAATGCTTAAGGTCTCATCCAGATAAACGTCTTGGAGGCCAGACTTCTTTGCACACTTTAAATTAAACACAATCCAATAGGTGATAGATGCACATGTTTTCGTTTCAGTGATTTTCACCTAACATTTATGATAAATGTGGATGTACCTTTATGAAACGCGGTTTATCACTGGTCAAGTAAAGCTGAGGCAAAACATTAACAGAAAAAAAGCAGTGGTCAAATGACAGATTAAAGATAGTGTTTAAGAAGAAGTGTTGACTTTTTTTTACAGAAAATTATACATTCACTGTTTTATTTCTGGAATTCTCTTTTTTTTTGTGTGTTGAGGAATTTTGCAAAGCACATTTTAATCTGTGATAAGAAGACTGTTGTAAATATTTGTTATTTTCAGGTTAAAGATTCTCAACAGAAGCTCCAGAAAGCTGATAAAGCCCACTTAGAAGTTAAGCTAACTTACTCTATAAAAAGTTTGTTCTGTTCTACGTGGATTTGTAAGGCAGAGTAAACTCCTGTCTTTGTGTCTGACTGGTTGCTAAGAGATTACTCAAGGGTGTTCTGCAGGTGGTGTACAACTAACTAAATCATGAATGAGTTCAAGTGCTACAGCAGCCATTTGCAGGTGAAACAAAGGTTAATGGAAACTTTACCTGACTTCAGGTGTTAATTATTAAAAAAAACTTTTGTCACAAGTCACTTTGTTCTTGAATAAACTTGCTCACAAAATATGTGTTTTTCCAAGAGCCTGAATATAATTACTTTCCTGACAAGGCCTTTTTCTTTATTAATTTTGGTGTGTTTTATTAAGGACCACTCTCCTGAGATTTTTACATTATATTAAATATATTACAGGATAGTGTAGAAGAAAGAAATTAAACTAAGCTGCTTTTGTTTTAACTTACTTGAGATGAAAGTATATAACTGACCAAAGTCATGTGTGATGTCAGTAAAACTGCACCCTGTTATATAATGTGTGTTTTCTGTGTTTAACACAGAACAGGAAATGAACATTTTAAATTTAACTTATGTGGAAAGATTATTTCCTGAGGCAATAATTCACTAAACCACATTGTTCAGCTCCTTCTTAACAAAATTTATGAGGACTGTAGGACTGTATATTTGACCAGGTCAAAATTAGTCACCAAAGTCAAATAAAAATTGTAAGTTATCCTGTTAAATGTACTAAAAAAGGTAGAATAACGGTTGAAATAACAGACATGAAAACCAGCACAATTCCCTTTTGAAACTGTAATATTGTGTGAGCTCAGTTTAGATCAATTTTCTTGGTTAGAAATCTGCTCCAGACTCTAATAATCACAAGCCAGTCCAAAAACTACAACTTTGGGGGGTTTTCTTTACTGGCACAGCTACCAGGCCTGGTAGCTGTTTACAATATTGTTTTTCATGTCTGTTTTAACTTTTTTTTTGCATGTATTGCTATCTTACTAAGGTTATTGCTTTTTGCAAACTTTTTAATGGCCATTTTTAAAAATAGACATCTACCATTACATTTAAATGTATAATTACTCATTGATTGATTTTTCATGTCTGTTTTAACTTTTTTTTGCATGTATTGCTATCTTACTAAGGTTACTGCTTTTTGCAAACTTTTTAATGGCCATTTTTAAAAATAGACATCTACCATTACATTTAAATGTATAATTACTCATTGATTGATTTTTCATGTCTGTTTTAACTTTTTTTTGCATGTATTGCTATCTTACTAAGGTTACTGCTTTTTGCAAACTTTTTAATGGCCATTTTTAAAAATAGACATCTACCATATAATTACTCATTGATTTTGACAACTCGATACAATTAGCAAAGCTGCTGTAGTACAGGGAACTTTACAAAATTTATAGCAAGGTTGGATTTGAATATGTGCAGTTGAAGTTAAATCTTTTTTTATGAAGAGACCGCACTGACTATGTATTCTCTATAAGAATTGCCTTGCAAATGCCTTTAGAAAACATGTGCACTATGTAAATAAAATGGATTGAACTTAAGGATTTACAGTGCAACATATTTTAGTAGAGCTTTAGTTTAGGTTTGTAATGTTTTAACATTACATTCTTAAAACTTGATGACATTTATTGAATACCATCAAAGCATCATAACTCTCCAATCAGTTCAGATACACCTATATTTTGTGAGAAGATGTATAAACCAACTAACGCTAAAACAAATAAAGCTTCAGGAAAAGGTTTTACTTACTCCTTTGGCAAAGCCACTTGTTGTTCTGAGAGCAAAACTCTGGTCAAAATGCAGAGTTGATCCTTCAGGACTGCCATCAACACTGCACCACACAGACAACGTCAGCTAGGTGCTCACTCTTTAGTTTCTGTTAAAGTCATTTTCTGGGTGCTTACCTGGTGATGATAAAAGCAGTGCGAACGCAGGATTGAATGCCTCTTCCTCCGCTGACCCCACATGGTATCTTAATGCTCGGCGGAGATGTCTTTACTAGATTGTCGATATTGGCGTTGATGCTGAGAGCGCTGTGCTCCCTGTCTGCTCCTCCCACATTCACCAACATCACAACATCTCCAAAATGTAGCTGTCCATTGACTGTCGCAGAGAGATTCACCTGCACATGTAGATAGACACCCTCATCACCAGTGATGCCTGTAAGTAACCATTCGAACTTTTAAATCAACTTAGATTCATGTTACCGGCTTCAAGATGTTTTGTTTGAGAAAGTCCACTTTCTGAGAAAGAAGCTCTCCCCGCCCTCTCTTGTTAAGAAATTCTTTTATTGTATCCTGGAAAAAACAACGGCATATGAAAGGTTTCCCTGCAAGCTGTTATTTACCACGACAAACTGTATTTTTTTTCACAATGTCTTAAAATAAGTAGAGATAAGTATTTGATGCGAGAAACAGGTGGTAACTTTTCTTCTGTCAGACTGGCAAGTGCACAGCGAGAGGAAGAGAACTATTTTTACCTCTGGTCAGCCCAGCATTTTGCTGAAACTTCAAACCCTGAAGTGGTTCTTTGGTCAACATTTGTTTAAAACTTAGGCCGGTCTTTTGCTTATATATGTAAAAACTCTATTATGTTTTTTATGGTGTAAAGCACTTTGAACTGCTTTGTTAAAAAGTTTTTCACAAACAAACTTGATTTGACTTGACATATATTTCTAATTCCACAGATGACTTAAAAGTACTCTTAAAATGTAATGTTAAAAAGTTGTATGTGACTTGACTTTCAGATAGATGGTTAAATATTAAGCGACATAACAGAATTTTCAACAGGAATAAGAAAAAAACCTTTAAAAGTATGAAACTTGAAGAGAGAAAGAAGTCTGACCAAATCAACTGATTCACAAAGCTTTCCCTGCTCTCCCATGTCCTTCTCTTTTTTGAACACCAGCTGAATATTTTTTGTCATTATCAGACAATTATGTTAACAAATCTCAGCTAAATAATTTATGATCATAATTTAATAACAATGCAAATACTGGTCATATTAGAATATTTTATTTAATTATTTTTTTAAAGTTATTGTTTGCTTTGTTTTGTATTCTGAAATAGCAAGGTATTTGTGTAATTCTCCTTTAGATACCCTCTGCAAAGATGCAGCAGATATTGTTAAGCTCCAAATTATTCATACTCATGGCATTGTCAAATTCAAAATAATTTATATTCTATTCAATCAAAAATGTACCACTGAAAATGAGGTGGATTTCTCAAGAATAATAAATTCCAATAAAATTCTAATTGGAAAAAAAGCATATTGTTTGTATCAAAACTTTATTTTATTTTTTCTTCTTTGTCTTCATCGTCTTCTTATTATTGCTAATATTTTTATTTGAAAATTTCATGCTGAAGATTATTCAAAGCCTTTTTTTTCAATGGAAAAACCTGTCTTTGCGTTGCAGCAATCAAACCCTTTTTATTGCTAGAGAGCGTTTTGCATGTTTCCAATGCTGTTTTCATAATTTATCTTCCATGAAAAGCTCCAAGTCATTGAGGTTGGAAGGCCTCTATGCCATCTCCAGATTAATTCTTTTAGCTTCAAGTCAGGACTGTTAACATCACTTCTAGTCAGAAGAAACTTGTTGGTCAAATTTAAAGAAAATACTTTATAACTATATCTACCATGAGTATGAAATATTTTATACTTCATCATAATAAATGACTAAGAACTTTAGGACCTTCACATGTATTAACCTTCTGCTTCCTGTTTTAACCGTAGGTCAATAAATTGATCAAATAAATACATTCTCTTATATAGCCACTCAAGGGGATTATATTTAAAATTAAGGTGACGTCTAAAAGCAATTTGATGCACTGGATTTTATTTTGGGGTGTAAAATTAAAGTAGGGTGAACACAAATGTACACTTCATATTTGTATCAGTAAAACATTTTTCACAACCTGGTAAATCAAACTGAGTAAAAAAAAGAAAAAAAAGAAGACGAAGCAGTATTTGGAAGAAACTTTGATCATGCACAAATTAATTCATTTTTAAACTACCGTTTCACTTATTTTTTGCTTACCATAGACGATCAGATGCATAAATGTGTACATCTAAAATGCAGCTTTGAAAAAATTTAGCTATGAGGTTAACATTAATGGAAATGCTAAATATAAAAATATGAAATAAATTGAAACCGTTTTACTTTACCGTAAATTCTTAACTCTTATTTTCACGTTTCTACACCCTTACTGATTTAGCTAAAAATATGTCGACGTGACGGCTAGCTCAGATAATATGTCCTCATTTTCTTTTCCACAAACCTCCTTTATTAGCAGGTCTTCAAACCAGTTTCCGGTTTTCACCTTAGGCTGATACAGTCGCCGATAAGTCATTTTGACAATAGCTATGAAACGTTAACAAACACACACAAACACACACCAACCAGCCAGTATGCTAACAGATTTCGATAACCATAGTTTTAAGCTACACGCGGTTTCTATAGAGACGGTTTCCCTTGATACGAGCTTTAACCGCGTCTCACCAGCTGTCGCTAGGGGGCGTACTGGTATTACACAGGACATCAATCTTTCATAGCCTGCCTTCCAAACAATTAACAAGACACAAATAAATACTGATTTGCAGCGTTCTAAAAACACGAATACGGTCATAAAATGTAATAAATACATAAAGTTTGATCAACTGCTGCAGCATAAACAGGTACATATGACTTCAAGATTCAAAATCAGCCTTGTATTTTTTATGATCACTCCAATTTGTACCCTCACATAAAATACAAGTAAACTCATGAAAGAGCTAATCCTAAATTTTAATTAGGGCTAAATTAAAATCACACTATTTAGGTTCCTTCACAGTTATTTCAAATACAATATCCCTTCCTTGAATTCTCAAGGTTTTAACTGAAGCACTCCAAGTAGAAAGTGTCCATCTGTCATGGTAGATGCTCCTCTTTTCTCTGTATAAGTTAGTGACCGTTAGCTCGATCTCTGGCACCATTCATGGCACCATTAATATGATTCATTTTGTGTTTTATATTCTTTTGCGAATCACTGTCGTCCTCCTCTTCATCGCTCCGAACATCGCCATCCAGTTGCTGGATGAAAACATGCCACACAGAAGATTTAGAACCAAGAGGCAGACATTTAGCCGAGAAACACTGCACATACACACAAACCATTTTGAACATACCTTGCTGAAGACAAACTTGTAAGCCATTCTTGTTATTAGAAAAGCCCAGTAGACATGAAGAATTTGAAGAACCAGTAACATGATGTTGAAGAAATAGTAGCCAAAGAAGGGGTCAAACCTCTCCAGTGGGTACACCCATGTACAGTGGATGAGCCTGTAGATGTGTATGCTTGTTATTCTCCCTTAGCTGCCAGCTGTAATGTGCTACACAAACAATTTTTTTTAATTTACTCACCAAAAAGGAAAAATAACAAGTCTTGTCACCATGAAGACAGTTGTAAATATCACAAACATAACATTAGCAGTCTTCTCCCATTGTGCGTAGTTAAACAACTTTCCTCCCTGTAAAGAAGCAAAGACAGGGATAAGAGCATTGTTTCTCTTGGGAAAAAAAGAGATTCAACGGAATAACAAGTATACTGTTACTTCAGGAGAAATAACAAAGCAGAAAGGGAGTAAAGGGAGGTGAATAGATATGCATCCCAAACCTTTCAGATTTTTATTCATAAAAAATGACTTTTTGTTAGTTTATAAATAATAGACCAACATAATGTCATGCTGTCTTGTAGATAAATATTTTTATCCATCTATCTAAAATTGTGTGCAGTACCAACTTTTGTTTCTAAGACATTTTAGGCAATTACATTATAAACATACTGTATGTGTTGTAGCTTTCTGCTTTTTAAAGTATTCACAGATTTAGAGAAATAATAAAAACAAATGTTTTACTTTAAATTGTAAAAAAAAAGGCAGTTATGTAAATAAACAGGCATTATTGAGCCTGCAGACATCTGTTATGGAAAAATTATGCAAATTATAGTGCATAAGAGAATGTATCTCATTTTCATACCCACTCTGGTCCTCCTATTCATTTAGTTATGGCTCTCTCCGTTGTTGCTTTGTCAAACATATAAACATCTTCTCACTGGACTTTTGTTTTCCAAAATATCAGACGTAGACCATGAATATCCACTGCTTTATCAGCAAATAGTCTTTCTTCTAGCAACAACTATGATTCAGAATCATTACAACTTGAGCATTACGAGAGCACTGACCTCAAGCACTATGTCAGAAGAGTCATGAACAGCCATCACAAGAGTTCCAATACGAATGTAGTTAGAAATCCAGGAGAAACTCAGAAGTGTCAGTGTGGCTACATGGTGAATCACCTGCTCTTTAAAGTCCTGCCAGCATGCAAACCACAGGTTAACATTACTGCATTTTGAAAAACTCTAACATTGATTTTATAAAGTTAGTAGTGGTATGTGCTACTTTTTTTCTATAAGTCATGCATTCCTCCATTCCTCAGTTTATGAATGTAATAGGAACTGTGATTTAGCACTTCAATATAAAATCTAATAAACATTTGAAGTTAAATTCAAACAAATAAAGATTTGCTAATTTTGTACTTCAGCACACTTGTATACTCACTTTCCTTTTCACATCAAACGTTAGGCTGAGGAGCAGAGAAAGGTAGAAGCCCATTTCCAAGGTATAATACCAGTACTGTGATGGGAGCATGGACTGAAGGAATATTTAACAAACATAAAACATTTTCATGAATCACACTGTTTACACTCTTGTGCAGCCTATGCTGATACAAAAAAGGGAATAGAGTTACCTGTTTAGGAAATTCTGCCCAAACCTCTTTTAGATCATAAAACCAAGGTTTCTAAAGTCAGCAACAGGACACAGAAGAAAGTAAGAAAGATCTGAACCAAAAGCAAAAATTATTGCTTATTTGCTTAGTAACTTGTGGCCTTTGGATCTTGTATTTTTTGCCCAACCTGCTTCCAGCATATAACAAATCAATTCACATTAAAGGTGGAAAGCGAAAATAACAATAAAAAAATTTCTGAGAACTTACATCGTAAAGGGCTAAAAGTCCTCCAAGGAATGCACAAAGATAAAAGCCGCATCTCCAACTGGCCGAACAGAGGAGCAGTAAAGTTAAATGTTTACATAGAGACCCTTATTGTCCTTTGTCCAAAAATCTTTGTGTCGACATACACTCACCTGGCTTCACAGAACCTCTTCTGAAGCCCAGGTCGATCCTGATTCCTCCTCCTCCTGAACCATACTTCTACTCTCCTTTCTGGCCAGCCGGTCTTCTTACACAGAGACCGAATATCCGCCTGAGACACAAAGCAAACAGTTCAGGTGTTAAAACACACTACCATACACACGCTTCAATTTTGCACAAGTTATACACTAGAATCAAGTTGTTGCACCTGCAGTATAGTATACATTTACAATAACTAAGGCAGGTGAAACATGATTCTTGATTTTGAGAGATTTCCCTGACTTTTAACCTACGTATATTTACAGCTTACAGAAATGTTGCATAAACAAGTATTTAGCTAGTTAGAGATTTTGTTTGTTTCTTCTATTTTGTCAAGTAAAAAAATTTGTTTCCAAATTTTAAGGGTTCGGTTCCAGAATTTTGCTATCTAGTAGAAAATTCTGAAGGACAATGTCCAGCTGACATTAGAGGTTATGCTGCAGGGGGGCACAGTCAACAGCAGTTGTTTGCTTTGGCTGCATACAGAGACACAAAAGACAGACAACAATGTGGACATAGACACTTCACACCAAAGATCAGTTTCCATCCAAATCCTGGACTGTGAAAGAAAGTCCAGGAGAGTCACAGGAGAGAACTGGAGCATGGTGGAGATAACATAACATGCAAAATCACTGCCAAAAGGTCACTGTCTGGGACTTGAACCTAGAATCGTCTTACTGCTCAGCCAAACAGCTCATAAATTGTCTTTGATCAACTGCATGTTGTATTTGCATATAATCATATGAAGTTTATCTTTTTGATGATCTCAGACCTTAAAATATGGCAAAAAGCCAAAAACATTTAAGGGGGTAAATGCTTTAATATAACACTGGAGGTTTATTTGAAAACACATTATTGAGATTCTTAATCTCAATATATCTTTGCTGCTGTCTTCCAGCAGCAATATTGTAAATTTATTTTCTCTTTATTTTCTTCCACAACAAGTTATTTTATTTATTGAAAACATCTACAAAAACTACAAAGCACAACACATTTCTGCCTGTGATTAAAGTGTGTAAGAAATAAACTCTCTTAACTTACCTGTGACGGATTCCGGGTTTGGCTGTAGAAGTATTTCTCTAGGGTTGAGTTTTGCTCAGCTGTGAGACGTACCTTGTCTCTGATCCCTAGAGCTTTAGCCAGTGGTGTGGCCAAGTATCTGAAACAGTACACAGAGCTCTGTGAACCTTCCTTATTGCACAACAGCAGCAACTTTTTAGAATCTCTTAGATTGTGCAACATAATCCCAGTATATTGAAATTAGACGATGGAATGGCTGAACTCTCAGTCACAATTACTCTTAAGTTGTGTAGTCTTGCCTTTCAAATAGGTATCTGACAACTAGTAGGCAGAGGGCACAGGGCACAGATGCATAAAGTTGAGAGGCTTTGGCATAAGTACGATCTTCTTTGTCTTTGAGATCTGCCCAGGAGACCTTCTCTGGAAGCCACAGACGTTCCCACCACAGCCAGTCTTTGATTGTCTGCAACATGATGCTAAAATGTGGAGGAAAAAAAAACAAAACAAAGAAAGCACAATTTAAACAATACGCATCTTCTTTTTACATTTTTCTCACATAAAATAAAGAAAACATTTTTACGGAGAAGACTATATTAGGTTCATAATTCTTTTATTATAATGACATTTTTTATTTTCAATCTAAAAAAATTTGACCTAAGGATTTAATTAATCAGAAAATAAGTCAGATAAAAAATTTTGTTGTTGCTATATCGCATATTTTGGTCCAAATAGATTTATGACTGAAAAAGACAATTTCTTCTTTTTTAAAATCCCAAATCAGGAAAGTTTATCTCAAATCCTCACAAAGTGTGGCATGTATATTTATACAGTGGCATTCATGTGTAATGTAATTCAATGTACTTTGAATAAATATAAGCGAAAATTGGTGAAGAGAATTAGATTAAAGATAAGAAAGACAAGAGAATAATTGTAATAATTCAACACAAAAGGAAAGAAACTGTGAAAGGCAACTTAATACCAAACAAATCGCAAATAGTGGAAATTAACTAATGAAATAATCTTTGACTTTTGTGAGAAAGACAATTACAAAAGTAAACTTATTTTCAGGCTCAATTTAAAAGAGCCAACTATTTCCGAATATCTCATGTTTTCAGGAAGTTGGTTCCAAAGCTGAGAAGAATGCAAACAATATGTTGATCTCCTTTGTTTGGATTTGGTCTAGGGAACACTGAGCGTACACATATCGGATGACCTGTTAGGTTCAGATGGTTCATGACCTAACCTTCCGTGCTTTATAGATCATTGACAAGATTTTAAATTATATTTTTTAACAAACAGGAAGTCCTTCCAATCAGTGCAGGACTGATGTGAGATGATCAATTTCTCTCTTTTTTTGGTCAGGACAAGTTCTTGAGGTCAGACAGTTAGTGTTTACTCATGATTCCACAAACAAAGTACATACATTGGGGTGACCGAGCTTTTTCTGTGGCCGCACTTTGACTAGATCTTTGAACTACAGCTGAACTTTGCCTCTTTTAAATTAAAGCTCAAGACTCTTTATTTTTAAATCAGGAAGGCTTTTAATGCTTAAAAATGTGGTGGCGCATTTGTTTTTGTCTATTATGTTTGCTTTGTTTGGTTTAATCTACCTTCTTTTTAGCCTGTTTTTTTATGTTTTCATTTATGTATTGATTTTAGTCACCAGTATTGAAGACGTATAAATGATTGATTGATTGACTGACTGAGTGATTGAGTGACTGAGCGATTGAAGCATGTACCTGTTCTGAGTCCAGTTTTGACAACAAATCCTTTATTCTGCCAATGATTTTTGAAAGTGGGAGGTGAATTTTGCAATAGACTTAATATAGATTTTTAAAACTAGGCCTAAATCCATAACTTGTTGAGTATGACAGAAAGCAAAATTCTAACCTTGCATTTTTTAAGTCAAAAACAATACCGTAGTGCACTGTCGTCATGTGGTGACAAAAATATAAAGTTGTATGCTATTAGCACACAAAAAAAAAATATTGTGTGCTATTAGCACACAATATTTGCTCAGATTACCAAGCTCAGATTACTTGATAATCTGAGCTGGGGGAGCAAATAGATGTTAAATAAATCTAGTCCAAGAGGTGAGCCTTGAGGAACCCCACATGTGATCTTTGTTTGTTCAATTTTATAAATACCAAATGAGACAACATATTGTGACTCTGGCAATAAATAAATAAATAAATAAATAAATAAATAAATAAATAAACCACTCCCACACAGTAGCAGACAATCCCACTCAATTTTCCAGTCAGTAATCCAGTATGTTTTGATCATCTGGGCCAAATGTAGTACTGTGGTCCAATAATAACAATGCAGAATGTTTATATGTGTCACTATGATCACTGGCAAGTTAAAACTAGATATCAGCCTGTAATTACCTATTTTTGAGGCATCCAGTGATCTAAAATAAGTTACCAGATCTATGCGGTGAGAACCTGAAGTTGAAAAGGAAGCCAGCATACTGGAGATAAAGAACTCCAGCAGATATCAAAGGGCAAGAATGATAAAAAGAAAGGTGAGGAACAATTCATGGAAGCAGAGATTAAAGAGAAGTAAAGTCCTTCCTCTTATGGACTCTGCCCATAACAAGAGTACAGAAAAAATATAACAAGCTAATTAAACCAAAACAAAAAACAAAAAAACTCTCCTTCATATCTGAATTCAGGGCTTCTTAACAAAGCAGACAAGATGATCAATGCTTATTTTTAATTAATTGTATTTACAAAGGCAGCATAAGCCATATGAAAATGTCCCTGAAGCTCAGCAGTGGTTAATAAGTCAGCATGGGAAAAGGCAGACATACCTGCAGGCGGTGTTGTCTTGACAAGTTTCAACAGTGAGGAGAGAAGCTGAAGCAGATACAGAATGGGTTACCAGGTCTGATGAAAGTCAAGTAAAACACTACGCAACTCAAATTGCTCTTTACGTAATAATTTCTTCCACAGTAAATCTTTTAATTTATGCTTTTATGTCTTTGATGTTATTGTTCTCTTCACTGATTTGAAAATATACATCATCAGAGACAAATGAACAGCGTAACAAATATTAAACTCAAGATTCACACACTTACCTTTACGCTGTGCCCAGTGCAGGTAATGCTGGGTGTTGTCTGGGAATCTGTCTGAGTGAGGTCAGTCTATTAAATATGCCACCCATACACTGCACTTAATCACATCAGATAACAGTTCTGTTAGATCCCAAAGCATTCTGGCTATTAAGAGGTCTCTTCAAGGAGAGGTAGGAAGTTAAAGTAAAAAAAAGATTTGCTTGAAAATCAGTAATCGTCCTAATCTGCACAACTTACATAAATGTGCTTGGACTGTCTCCAGTGAGCATGTCAAATAGATTAGTAGATCTGTGTTTGGTCGCTCACCTGATGAAAAAGTCCTGGGTCCTTCCCTCCCACTTTGCCTGCTGTGTTGATCACACCCTCGTTGTTGCTACAAGTCGTTTGATATGAGTAACGGTTAACAGCTTAGTGCTCCATGAATATTTTGGCAGTAATTTTTTTAGTTTGCAAAGACTAAACTGCAACAAGTCATCTAAAGGACAGGATCAGGATCGTTTGCGTACCCTCACCTGCAAGAATTCCCTTGGAATGCCGAGCAGCCCCCACAAAGGCCCCATTCAGTGGTGGGGCAGCAAGGGAGGAGGAGCCAAGCGAGAAAGAGGAACTCTCTCACACAAGAACAAAGAGTGAAACATCATGCTGCAAAGATAGCTACCTGAGTTAATAATAAACACATAAATGGAGCTTGAGCTACCCTGGGTGCGGCACACAGTCTCCAATTTCCTTAGTTTTTCTCAAGGCAAAGGTTATTCTCAGGAACTAGTTTATGGCTTTATTTTGGGAGGTATTAGTTGTCTTGAACATACAGCTAGAGGGATATAAAAGTACAGCAAGAGATGTCTGAGTCTTTGTTTTTTAAAATCTGAGACACATTTTGTTGTGTTACACCTGTGCTTAAGGAGGTCAACACAGACAACAAATTTAAGGCTACCATACATCTCTATAAGAGGCTGAAAAGACTGTTGTTCATTTAATTTAAAAGTACATGTAACGGTGACAAACAATCAAAAGAGATATTGAGATTGAGTCCGCAACATTTTAATTTAATAATTGTTACAAAGTAACTCCGTTAGCGGTCTCGTTCCTAACAGCCGTTAGAAAAAAAAAGCACATTCCCCACCGTTCCGCAACCACGTCAACCTGCGACACCACTAGTAAATAACACACAACAAAACACAAAACAGTATTAATAAACACAAAACAGTATTAATAAACACAAAACAGTATTAATTTACCCCGACTATTCCATCAAAATGGCCTGTATGCCACACTCTCCCCCTCATTAAAAAAAAAAAAATGTCCTATGACATTTTAAAGACCTTTTACTGGAAGTGATGTTATAAGTAAGGTACTTAACATGACATTCATTACATACATACATTACATATTATTGTAATAGTGTCCACCACTAACAGAGGATATTGTCACTTTAGATTACAAATGTCCAGTTACAAATACTTCTAAATATGTTCAGATCATCTCTCTAGTGTAACAGAACCTTAATTTCAGCCACAGTTTTTTTCTGATACCAGTCTTTTGTCTTGAAAGCACAGTCAATAAACTGTCTTTTGAGAATTCAAGTATAGTCTTTTTCTTTTAAATGTAGTTCTTAAACCTATATACAGTGTGTCTTTAACTCTGTACTTTAACACCTGGAACTACCCAGGGTCGCCAAAGTTCTTTACCGGTTGGGATCATACTCACAGGTAGTTCTTTAATGCCTAATTCCACCATGGTTGGCTCACCCAAAGCATAATAGGTCAGCATCCTCGGATGGCGACGCTCTCTCTTTGGGTAGCTGAATGCAGGTGGTGGAACAGCTGCATCCTCTTCTTCCTCAGAAGCTGTTTCTGCAGATGGCTCAGGGAGATCCTGGTGTAGCTCCATGTCTTGGCCTCCATCTTCTTCTTCTGGTATGTTGTTCATCCAATTAGCCTGAGATTCATTCACTTTCGGTGCGTTGTCTTGGTCAGGCAGGTCTGGTATAAATGGTTCAGCATCTGGGTTTAAGCTGACAGCTCGGTGACCACTGTGCTGAGCAGGAGGAAACTGGCACACTAGCTCCATTTCCTCATCCCTCTCACTGTCTGAAGATTCTTCTCGTTGACAAAGATGACATGGAGATGTATTCAACTTAGTCTTTTTAGTCCTTTTTGTCATTTTTGAGTCTATTTCTGGGCTGTCGATTGGCAGACTGTCACAAGGGAGCAGGAGGTTCCTATGCAGCACACGTCTTTTGCCACCTCCTTCTGGTACTACTTCATATACTGGGCTGATATCACTTCTTCTCTTTGTGATGATGTGCACTTTATCTTCCCAAAAGGATCTGAGCTTACCAGGACCTCCTCTCTCTGATAAGTTGCGTACAAGCACACGCCCCCCAGGCTGCAGGTCAGCTCCATAAACTCTTTTGTCATATCCTTTTTTTCCTCTGTTCGATTCACGGGTGGCAGTTTTGGTTGCGATCTTGTAGGCTTGCTGCATCCTGCTTTGCCAATCTTTGACATACTCAGCATAGCTTTGCTGTGTTTCATTTGGCTGTATGTTAAACAGGAGATCTATCGGCAGACGTGGGGATCGCCCATAGAGTAGATAATATGGAGCAAAGCCGGTGGTGTCACTGCGGGTGCAGTTATATGCGTGCACCATCTTACATAACGACTTTTTCCAGTCAGACTTTTGCGCATTTGTGAGCGTACGGAGCATAGACAGCAGGGTTCTGTTAAATCGCTCCACTTGTCCGTTACCCTGTGGGTGGTAGCAGGTAGTGTGGGACCCTCGCACGTGACAACACCTCTGCAGTTGAGCCATCAACTGGTTTTCAAATTCCTTCCCCATGTCGTGGTGGATTTTCTCCGGAAAGCCAAAGCGAAGGGCAAAGTCATCAAATAGCTTTTCCACAACTGTTTTTGCGGATTTGTTTTTTGTGGGGTAGGCCTGTGCAAAGCGAGTGTAGTGATCCATTATAACCAGAATATACTCATAGCCTTGCTTACAGGCCTCTAGATGCAGGAAATCAATTGAAACCAGTTCGAATGGACGTGTTGTCACAATTGGCATCAGTGGTGCTCTGGCTGCTCTCTGTGGTCGTTTTGACTTTAGACACTCACACACTTGGGTCACAAAATGTTCTGTGTCCTGCTGCATTCTGACCCAATAAAACCTGTCTCGGATCAGATTCAGAGTCCTTTCGACCCCCAGATGACCCATCTCTTTGTGTAATTCTTGAAACACTAACGGATGATGTTCTTTTGGCAAAACTAGCTGAGACGTATGTCCTGCTTTTCTGTATAAGATCCCATCATCGCTGATATATAGTTTTTGCCACTGCCTCAAGAGCACTCTAACATCTGCAGGCTCGGTTTTCACCACTCCTCTGGGGGGGAATTGATCTCGGCTTTTATAATGCATGACTTGCTTGATGAGAGGGTCTTTTTTTTGACTTTCTCTGATCTGTTCTGGTGTTAGTGGGGCAGGCAATGAAGGTGAAGAGGCATCCCTTACTAAGTCCAGTGTATTGATGTGAGCCGTGGTTATCCAGACAGATGGGGCATCTTGAAGCACAGTCACTCCCTGAATTGAAGCACTAATCACATCCTGAGTCACTTCTTCTGTACATTGCTGCAATAAGTCATTTATGTCCAGTGGCATGCGAGAGAGACCATCTGCGTCTGTATTGTGTTTGCCTGGTCGATATTTAATGGTGAAATTGAAATCGGCAAGTTGGGCAACCCACCTGTGACCTGTGGCATTCAACTTGGCTGTGGTGAGAATGTAGGTCAGGGGGTTATTATCTGTATATACAGTGAAATGAGGTGCATGGTACAAATAATCTCTAAACCTTTCACATATTGCCCACTTGAGTGCTAGAAATTCCAATTTTCCTGAATGCATGTGATAATTTTTCTCAGGTGGGGTCAGTGTTCTAGATCCATACCCAATGACAACCATTTTGTTATTCTGTCTCTGATACAGAACTGCTCCCAACCCTTCCTGGGAAGCATCAACATGCAGAATAAATGGTTGGGTGAGATCTGGATACCCAAGGATGGGAGGCTCAGTGAGTTTGTCAATAAGTGTGTTTATTGTCTCTTGATGGTTCTGTGTCCAGTGAATGGGAGTGTTTGATGGGAGGTTACCTTTATTTCTTGCAGTGTTGATGTTCCGTCTGTCTTTTTGCTTTCCTGATGGTGGATTTTCAGGTTGATTTTCCGGTGGACTAGCCAGAAGCTGGTAGAGGGGCTTAGCTATTCTGGAGAAGTTGGGTATATATGTTCGATAATAGGAGAGAAATCCCAGCATTTTTCTCAGATCTCCTACAGTTGTGGGGGTTCTCTCCTTCAAAGTTTGAACTGGTGCCACTTCTGCTGGATCCATCGTGTAGCCCTCACCAGAGACAAGACGTCCCAGAAATCTCACTCTTCTTTTGAACACCTCACACTTCTTTGGGCTCAGCTTCACTCCATGCTTCTGGTATCTTTGCAACACAGTTCTCATGTGGTTGAGATGATCCTCAAAACTTGGGCTGTGAACTAAATTGTCATCCAGATAGGGCTGGCATATCACATCTCTTAAACCAATCAGACATTCCTCCATGCTTCTTTGGAACTCTGCTGGGGCAGCACTCAAACCGAAGGGGATTCTGATCCACTGGTACAAACCCCATGGTGTTATGAAAGCAGTTAAGGGCTGACTTTTTTCATCCAGAAACCCTTGATGGTACGCCTTCCCCTGATCTAATACAGAGAACCAGGAGCTGCCAGTTAGAGAATCAAGCATGTCTTGGATTCGGGGAATAGGGTGGCGGTCAGGGACAGATTTTTTGTTTAATTCCCGGTAGTCACAGCACAACCTCAGACCCCCATCTTTCTTTCTCACACATACCACTGGTGATGCATATGGAGAACGTGACTGAGTTATCCAGCCTCTATTCAGTAGATCTTGAAGGTATTCTTTAACTTCCTGATGTAATGGCTTGGGAACTGACATATATGTTTTCTTCACTGGAGTAGTGTCTTGCAGAGTGATTTGAAGTTTCAAAGAGGGAATTAAACCTATGTCATCTTCATCATAGGCGAATGCATGACACTCTTCTCTCAGTATCTGTCTCACAGTCTGTCTTTGGCTTTCCGTTAAGTGGCTGAGGTCAACTGGAGGATCCCACTGTGTTGGCTTCTGTTTTTCTGCTTTGCTGTTGATAATCAGGGACTGAGCTGCAGCTGGCTTTGTTCTGGGTGAAGGGTCATCTTGTTGTTCACCAACAGTGATGTTCAACTGTTGTGCATTTACAGTATAAGCTGTCTTTACTGCTTCTAGGTGCCCCAGGACTGCACGCTGATGTAGAGTAACATTATACTTATTGGTGTTGGAAATTGGGATTGATACGAATCCTGGGTTTTCTGTAGGAACTGTCATGAGACCCTCCTGAACACTGACACCTTCTGGCAGCACCGAGTCCTCCGAGGGAACAAAAAGAAGGTCCTCTCCTCTGAACTGAGTTCCAGTATTAACTTTAACATGGATGATGGTGATTTGTTCAGCTGCTAATTTGATTCGACTTCTCCCTGTGTGCACAAGACCCACATTAACCTGACTATCTGATGTCTGAATTAGTTTGACAATTGTCTGTGCAGTTTGGACAGTGACAGCAAAGGCTCCACACACATTTTGGATGACTTCCGGTTTCCTGTGTTTAAGTGTGTTGTCTCCTAGCACTTCCTCTATGACATTGTAGCCAATTATTGGTTGTTGTGCCACACTGGAGTCACTTGACACAAGTACTGGTACCAACAGGGGTTCTGCTGAGAGTGAATCTTTGCCCAGTCTAAATTCCACTTCCACCCAGCCCAGAAAAGGAATTTGTGTCTGATTTGCTGCAAGCCCAATAAGTGTATCCACCTCCAGTAGTTCATTCAGAGGTCTAACTCGCTGGTGTGGTAAGTGTAATTGTCGCCATTCTTCATTAATGAGACATGCCTGGGCACCAGTGTCCCATAATGCTTCTACTGGAGTGGCATCCATCCAACAATGAACAATGCATCTCTTACCTATGAGGTTCAGAAGTTTCTGTCTGCTCCGTGGATTCATGTAGTGAGCTGTTGGGGTAGATGAAAGTTCTGTATGGGAGCCTGGTTTGTTTGTGGTGGGACTGAGTATTTTGTGTGGGGCTACTGAGGGTCCCGGCCCAGCAGCCCTGTCCAGTTTCCCTGCTGTCCCCTGTTCTGACGGCAGCCTCTGGCAAGGTGTCCTCCTTGACCACACTTATAACAGTGAGTGCACCTCTCCCCTGACTGTGCTTCTAGACAGGCTGGGCAACCTCTGGGTTTGCGGTAGCTGTGTGTGGTAGCTCTCTCTGTCTGATGTTTCTTAGTAATCTCCACTGTTTCCAACACCAGTTTCTTTAGTTCTAACATTTCAGCCTTCAGTCCTTCGATGAGTTTAGTTGTTCCTGCTTCCTGTTCTGTTTCGATTTTTCTTGGCCCCTCTCAGTACATCTTTGGTCATCACTGTGTCCCCTATCTCACTTGTGGTTGCAGCTTCTTCCATGGAAGGAGGTTGAAACTCATGTATGCCTCCTTCAGCTCTCAGTTCATTTATTTTTGGGAACCTACTCACTGCACTTTTTCTCAGTTTTTTTTGTCTTTCTTGCTCTAAGTTTGCAGCTTCACTCACCCGCTCAATTAGGACCTCATCTGATACTGCAGGATTAGTCAGGTAAGGTTTTAGTTGGAATTTTACTGCATCGCTTAGCAGTCCTGTGTCTATGGAACGCAGAAATTTCCTTTGTATCAGTTCTGGGCTGAATTGTTCGCTTTCATCCTCTTCTTTTGATTTCCAGAGCATTTTTTCTTTCAGTTCTATAGCTCTAAATAAGAAATTCTGTGCAGATTCTTTTGGATCTTGTGAGATGTTCATCAGCTGATGAAGGAGGTCAGAGGAAGAGTCCACTTTAAAATGGCTTTTTAGGATAATTTTCAGAGTGGACAGTGTCAGTCCTCTTTTGATTTCCAGCATCTCTCTCAGGTGAAGCCCTGGGCTTATGGCCCGTATGACTGCTTCCAGGATCTCAGTCTCTGAATATCCTTTCCTCTGCCCAGATTCAATTTGGTTGATCAGGCTCGTATAGGACAATTTATCCCTCTGACCAGCTTCTCCAATCTGCCCACAAATCCGAAACTCCCGCCTGAGGGTCACTTCTGGTATGTGAGGTGATGGAGCACAGTGTGGTTCAGTCTCCTCCATATGCATTGTCATGCTCAGTTTCTTCTCTAAAACCCCAATTTCCTCCTCTATGCGCTGTCGGGCTTTGCTATGTTCTTCCTGGAATTCCTTATACTTGACTTTTAGTGAGTTTAATTCACCTTCGTCAGCTTGTGTCTGTTCTGGTGTTCTGGGCTCATCCGACGTCCAAGATTCCATGAAGGTGATTAAATTCTGGAGAAACCGTTGAAACGATTCAGGTTCTTCCTCATTTCCGATATCGTCCAGTGTTGTCTCTGCTAGTCTGATGAGGGAACGCCGAGTTTGGCCAGTAAACCCTCCTGGAGGTTCATCACTCTTGAGGTGTTTACAAACTAAAATTAGCTCTGACTTCTCTAGCATCAGCAGCGTTCTGCTCACTTCGTCTTGAAGCTGCTCCATCGGTAGTTTCTCCTCCGTCTTCGGTTCGTCTCGTTTGGATTAGTTACTTTTAGCTGAAACTCCTCCTGGGGCTGGCTCGCCAAAAATGTAACGGTGACAAACAATCAAAAGAGATATTGAGATTGAGTCCGCAACATTTTAATTTAATAATTGTTACAAAGTAACTCCGTTAGCGGTCTCGTTCCTAACAGCCGTTAGAAAAAAAAAAGCACATTCCCCACAGTTCCGCAACCACGTCAACCTGCGACACCACTAGTAAATAACACACAACAAAACACAAAACAGTATTAATAAACACAAAACAGTATTAATAAACACAAAACAGTATTAATTTACCCCGACTATTCCATCAAAATGGCCTGTATGCCACATACACACTTTTGTCTTACAGTGTGATGTATTTCAAGTATTTATTTCCATTAAAGTTGTTGATTATGGTTTAAAGCTTATGAAAATCTTGAAGTCAGTTTTTCAAAAATTAGGATGTGTTGCAGAAAAACAAATTTGAAGGATTTCTAAAGTCAAAATGTTATAGTACAGCAAAGGTAAGGTGTATAATGGGAAAAGCTGGCTTGACAGTCTTAGATATCCTCCACCAAGAGAGTACACAGCAAAAATCCATACAAGAATCACATTTTACATAGAGAGCTGTGTTGAATCATTGCTGGAAAGTTAAGCAGAAGGGAAAAGAGTAGTACAAAAAGTGCAAATGTTTGAGTGTAGCTCTAAAGTAAAGTGCTTGAAGTGGTCAGTATGGCAAGAGAAGTATTGATTGAGTATTTAGTCCATTTCAGAACATGATCTTTAGTAACTGAAAGATAAGAATAATCTCGCATTACTGGAGTAGGAGAAACACAGTGTGGTAGACAAAGGTGAATATGCAAGAAGATTGGAAAGTAAGGTTCTTTTTAAGAGATTGTGGGGCATTCATTGTAGGAACTGTGAGTGATGGATGTAGGCTACAACTCACATTTCTTGTGTTAGGTTCCTCCAAACACAAGTCATCTTCTAAGGTTAAAGTACATTTTGAATTTAATTTAGAAATCAAAATTCAAGAGTCTTAAGAGAGAGTTAAAAAACAAATAATCTGAGTAGCTTGAGGTTAATTGTGACATTTTAACACCAGTGAGGATCTTGGGCAGCAACATTGTCCATATAATGTTGGTTTGTTATTTTAATGAGTTTGTTTACCAGGAAATTTCAAAGCACTTCATGCTTTGGGGAAAGTTTACTTTACAGCACGACTTGTCACCTGCCCACATGTCCAAAAGTATCAATACCTGCTTTATCATCATGGTTTCTATGAGCTTTACCGGCCATTAAGCTGGTCTAACCTTGCCCCTAAGTATGGTTTCTTTGGAGAAACAATGGATTTTTGTCAAGAAGAAAGTGTGAGATTCAACAATGCCGACGATCCGAAGGTTGCCATTTAAGAAGTCTGGGCTTCCTTGTAGACTCAGTAGAGCCTCCATGCTACAGTGCATGGAGGATCTACCTTACTAGTAGTGCACATCCTGTACAGTACATAAACATTCATGTATGTGTTATAAATCCTTCTGACATTCGTTCATCTTTAATATTGTGATTTTCTGTGAAATTCACAATTTGTTAGAACTAAACCCACTTTGTGGGTTTAGTTCTAACAAAAAGTTTCTGAAATAAATCACCCCAAGTAATGAATTTATGTGATGAGTTTTAGTTTTTGAATCAAAACTTTAAAGTAAATGTCATAACATCTAATTTAATAAGATAGATACCGATATAAACAACTGCTAAATGTATGTTACTTTTAAGCTCTTTTTTAAGAGTCATATTGGTGTTTCAAACAAAACAACCCGTTTGTGCAGAATAACACTTTTGTGCAAAACAGAATAAGCAATGTCAAAGACAACAAAATGAAGAACAAACATCAAAAATATGTGGTTGTTTTATTAGAATTTCACATCTTTTATATATCAAAATCTCTGAAAACAAACAAAAACGCTACAAGCAGAGCTCTTGTTTCTAGGTGTCACCTTAAACCGGTCTATACAGTAGCATTGCTGCATGTGTGTAAAACAATCACAATAAAAAATAAATGCAAACAACACTGCAGCGCCTTATGAGATATGCATGTGATTAAAATGAAACAACTTTCAAAAATGAAGTAAAATAGAAATAGAACAACTTGAGTCTTTATTTTTCATGGCATAAAAAATGAGTTTCTGAGGAACTTTTCTCTGACCTCTTCAGATCTAAAACACTTTTTGATATAAAAAAAATGATATAAATAGTATTACGTGTGAAGTTACAAGGATTTAAATTATGTTCATTTGACCTGGATGCTCCCTCTGTAGAGCCCAGGTGTATGTAGGTGAGAAGGGCAGCCGGAAGGATGCAGCCTCAGGCACAAGCAGAAGAGGCTGATCTGGTCCGTTCCCTTTGCAGCCTACAGCTCCCACTCCTTGGTCTCCCTATACTGGAGTGTTATTACGCTTCAGTTCACTGGGTGATGGTGGAATGCGGTCTCCAAGCTTCACGCAACTGGAGGAATGACTCGGTCCCGAGGTCGCCTGCTCAGGACCGGGTGCTCTCTGCCGGGGAGGCAGAGTGGAGCAGCGGGTTTTGCCCCTGGAACGTGGCAGCTGAGGTGGAGGGCCTTTCAGCATGAAAAGTTCACTTGAGGCTTGGGGCTGTTGGGTCAACGGTGTCTGTGGAGATGACAGGGACACAGGGCTGTGCAAAGGAGAGGATGGTTTCGGGGAAATGGAGCCCAAAGGAACCAGGGCAGTGAGCAAGGGCTGCTGCTGGAGCTTTGTGAGGCTGGTGGATTGGCTGGGCCGGGGCAGGCTGTAGCAAGTCTCAGCACCTCTGTAGTGGGAAGGAAGGGTGGAGCAGCGGGATTTTACCCTTGTGTCTGGCTCTCTGGGGGGTGGAGCAATTAGAGTCAACATCCGAGTTTCAACATTTGATTTTGTAATGTCTGGCCTGGAGCCTCTCAGACTCTGGGATGAGCCTCTTTGGGATGAGGGATGGGACGCAGGTTCCCTGTCCTTCTGTTGACTTTGCTTGGATTCTGAACGAGAAAGCTCTTTTTTCTCAACCATGCTTGATGAAGGCTCTTCATCTAGACAAATAGAAGATGAGAAACAGATCAGAATATATCATAAGAAGTGTCATGTAAATCACAAGTAATAACAGAGCTTTCTCCTCTTACCTAACAGGCCCAGCTCACTCATGAAAGAGTCCAGATCCACAGTAAAGTTTTCCTCCTCAGTTGCCATTGCTTCATAAACTTGACCTTCATTGCTCTTTCTGCTGTCTTCCTTTTCTCCTTCATCCTCTTCCTCCACTTCTCCACTTTCTTCCTTTTCTTTACCTTCCACCTTACCAGTTTCCTCACACTCTTCACCTTTTGGCTCATCTTCCATGTTAGTTTCAGCCTCTTCAAATGATTTATATACCTCTGGGTTGGTATCAAACCTGTTAGGTTCATCCAGACTGATCTCAACCCTCACTTCTTCCTCTTTCTCCCCCACTTGGCACACATCCTCCTCCTCTGGTGCCTCCTCCACTACAATGTCTATGTTGGCAGGAAAGCAAGGGCTTGAGGATTTTTGGGAGAGAGTTTTGGCACATGCTTCTTGGTCTTGTCCAAGTAAGAACTCCATCAATGCCATGTTCTCTTTTTTCAGCTGTTCCCGCAGTGACCGTGGGACATCTGGGATCATCCAAGCCACCAGCATACTGAGGAACATGGCAAGGTTCTTTAAGGGGAAAAAAAGAAGAAACCAAGCAGTATTTCTTTTGTTTTTGTCATGTCTGTGTGATAGGAAATGCATGTTGCAGTTTTCAGATTTTTATTTGTAAAATAACAAAAACAAAAACCACATATTTTATTCCTCTTCTCAATTATACACGTGTTTGTGTTGGTTTATGAAGTGAAATTCCACAAAAGTTCATTTTGAACAAGTGTACCATTGCATAACATGGAATTGCTCTAGTGCCATAATGCAATAGAAAGCACTGGATGAATTATCTTCATCCCATTCTTAATCTTTAGTTTAATTGGTCACTGAGAGTTAGACAGAATAAAATCCAGGGCCACGGAAATCTTGCGCAAACACGATTAACGTAGATTTGTCAGATAGGAGCCAAGTTTCACCAAATGCACATGCTGGGAATTTCCCAGACGGCAGTGGAATTAAGCGTAGATCTAAACCTTATTAATCCTCTGGTGTGATCTGTTCTAACCGACCAAAGACTGAGTCATTACCCATTTGGCCACAATTCAAATAAGTTTATCTGGAGAAAAGCAGGAATTTCACATCATTACTTTGAAGTAATTGCTCAAATCCAACTCAGTAATAAAAGAGATAGAGGTATACAGCTAGGAAAAAAAAAAATAGAAGCTTTATGAAAAAAAATGTCAAAGCTCTAGATTGACCCAGTTAGGTCCTGTGTCTGAACCCATTAGAGCATTTTTGTTGGCACCTCAAAATGACTGACATTCTCATTCCAACCTGGTTAAGCAGGAATATCTCTGCCAAGAACACAAAGAATCTCCCAAAGGAAGCCTGCCAATATAGTAATATCACTCCCCAGACTTTAGGCTGGCCTTGGTGCCAAAGATACTTAAACACCTGATTCCATCAATATCAAACTAACAGTAAATATAAGAATAAATAGAAAGACAAAGAGTGAAATTGTTTTTTTGGAGCCTTGTTTAAAGAGATAATTATTAAATAATCTGACTGGCACCTAAGAAAACCATATATCAAATAAATGGCAATGAATTCATAAATTTAAAAGACAATGACCTCAGACCTCTGATATTAAGTATTTCAAACTGAAATATTTAGCAAAAATATTTTTTGATACCTGGAAGAATATTACAAAAGCCAGTCGAGCAGCAAGGACAGACCAGTACTGTTTGGAGAAAGTGTACGCATCTGATGCCCATGGTGGATCTCTATAGTCCTTGTATCTAAAAGAGAAAAATGGATTAAACAAGAATCTTAGCTCACTGCACCTAAATGCAAATATATTCTGGTAATGATGCTTTGCTCTCAGCATGATCCTGAAATCCTTGCCAAATTTTGACCCAAAGGAAGCCTTAAGCTTCTGGCTAAGGGATTAAAAGGAAGATCAAGGTAGGTCAAGGTTAGGAGAATCACTCTGACCTGCACATGGAGACACCGGTGATGAGTGTGGTGGTTGGTGCTGTGCCAGGAGGAAAGTTGCTGACATTAAAGTAAGACAGCGAGTGCTCTGTGTAGCCACTCATGGTGCCGTTTCCACTGTACATGTACTGGTAGACCATTCTTGGAACGAACTCTGATGTGAAGGAGATGACGAATGCCTTTAAAGATAAACACGGAGGAAAGGTTTGACACGCTGCAGTTTTGGCTGAAACATAATGATCTGAATTTTATTTTTCAAATGAGGAATCCAATACCAATTCAATTTTGGGCTTTGAGAGATGTCATATAACAACCACCTATGAGAGCCCTCAGTTAAGAGCACTGTGCGATGTAAAATCCCCACACACCCAACAGAGAATCTACCTGAAGAGTCCTTTTTCCCAATGAAGGAAAAAGCTCCCTAGTTCATGGTGAAATCTTGTCCAGTGTGCTATTTAGAAAATATCTCCACTGTGATCTCTTTGTAAGGTCTTTAATGTTGGAGGACATCAAGACTATCCAGATGAAAATAAGTCAGAAAATAATGTCTTTCATCGTTTAGCATGTTATGTATTGCTCTCTATGCCAAGTCCAAATTAACAAGTTTGAAGTTGTTTTTGTTCTGGCAGATGCCATCTTACGATTTTTGAATGGCGATCAGAATAAACAAGAAACTGAATTTTGCTCGAGACATACTATTATCAACTAAAATCTACAGCAAGGAAAACATCTACATTTCCATTTTTTAAAGAAGGGACATGTATTATTCCTTTTTTCAAAATCAGACACATATTAGGGAGCTTGGTTTAGAGTGTAAATACGTCTGCTAGTTTTCATCCTAAAAATGTATGTAAATAAACATGTAAAATAAACCATTGATGATAGGTCACAGACAGAGAGTCAGAACAGACACATGCAGACTTACATTGGTAATGACAGAGAACTTGCTGATTCCACACAGAATGTTGTACCAAATCCCTGAGAACAGCATGAATATAAAGAGACAGACAAAGAAAGAGAAGAGTGTCCATTCATGAGTGTGTATGATTGTAGTGGGTTTTTGTGTTATGAAAAAGATGTGCAAGTTCAGCATGAAAAAAAAGACAAATAAGTGAATATAATGTACTACACATTATTTCTACACATTTATAGAGACTGAAAGAAGATAGGTCCTGATGTAAAATGATTCTGTACCTATGTCTTTACACCTGACTGCATCCGGTCGCCGGATCTCGGTGACAAATTTTGCAGCATCCAGCCGAATCTCAATGACGTTGTTGAGCAGAGCAAATGCAGGTGCCAGTGGGAAGGAAGCCACAAATAGAGAGACAAATCCATACTGGATAACTGCGTGAAGTATTGAGACACAAGTATGCATGATTAAAATGATTGTGTTGCTGTGATTTTGGGAGAATCAGTGTATAAAAGACTCGAAAAGAGACTAAATTATACTCACTCATCTCCATGTACTCTGGACTAACACCCTCAAATGGTTCAAGAGCAAAATCTTTGTCAAACTGTTGTTTTGGTCTTATCTCTTCTGTTTCATTCTCCTCGTTCTCTGCCGCTCTTTTCTTTCCTTTTTCTTCTTGTATAGTTCGGTACATCTTTTTCATTTTACTAACAAAGTGAGCATAAATAGGACAAAGACGAAATTAAAATTAAAAAATAAAATTTTCACAATAGTCAGGATGCTAAGGCGTAAATGAAAGCATAATGCTAATTATTTTAAGTTTTATACTTGTTTAAACATATGAATTTAACAAGAATTGTAAATAGGCTGTGTGACCCAAAGTTTTGATAACAATGGTTGATTACCTAATTTTAGTGGAATATGAACTTTTTTTTTTCAGAACTACAACAGAACTCGTAAATTCTGAAATGTCCACAGGAAGTTATAGGAAAAAAAGGTGAACTGAGACGAGCTTCACAGCCCCCTCAGAAATAGTTTAAATATCTTGTGAACTGTGTTTTAATTTAACCATTGGTTATTAAGCTATTACAAAAATAAACACGGTATGAGAAGACACTGGTGTATACGTACGGGATAAGAATCTCAAAGATGTTGTTTTGAATGAGCTGTTTTCCGAGCATAATCATGCTGAGCTGGATGCACAGCTCAATGAGGCAACCTGGAGGAGCGCACTGTGGAGAACAAATACATACTTTCATCATGACTGTTTAAACCACAGTGTCTAAATAGACTTTATTTTTAACCAGTAAATGTACCTCTTTTTTCTACACCTGTAATTATTTTGCTACAGAAGCAAAGTCTTGGTTGTTGGCAAGCACTTTACATTGTAGCTCCATAGAAAAGCTTACTGAAAATATTCTGTATACCACAGAATCAGATGTGTAGAAAATCGCTGCGTAAGTGTAATTTAATTAAATTTGCATATGTAAGTACATAATTGACAAAACAGATACACAATAGATTAAAGCCAATAATAACCTCACTTAAGTTTACAAATTAAATTAAAATTTCGTGTAATTTTTAAACAATATTTAAAAGTTATACAATTTTCTAAACAAAAAAGGTTAAATTTATAAAATGAAAACTTTTTCAAATGTATGCCAAGCATGTTACAACACTGTTTTGGGTTTTACTGTTACTTTACAACAGAATTTCTGTTTTGTGAGAATGTACCAATATTTGTCTCCAAAAATCCTAAAACAGCTACATGCAAAGCTATACCTACCTCCTCCATTCTATAGTCTCCAAACACGTAAACATAATCACCGGGCCGCCCAGCAAACCTGTATGAAGACAGGACCAGGTTAGCTGAATAGGACTTAAGGTCTAAAGCAGATAATTGTGAAAAAAAAAGGTGAAACACACCTGCCCTTGAAGAAGGCAACATAGAAAATAGGGGCAAAGGCGTTCATGGATTTCAGAAAGAAAGACTTAAAGATTAACCTTTCTTCAAACTCTTCCTCTGTCTTTGGAAGTTCTGTTGGAAATTGGACAAAACAATTAGCAATATATCAACACAACAGTCAACACTAATTGTGTAATAAACTTATAAAATATAACTATTACACTAAATTTCCAAAAACTGTTGAAATATGCTGACTAATTGCTACACAATTAGTGCTTGATTCATTCCTCTCATCTGTCTCCTTTTAAACAAATGCCCCACAGGGAAATCATTGTGAATTATTAACCATCCTTGATTAGTGGTTACTCTATAACAGCATTAAACACATTACCAAGCTCAGTCAGCCACACAGCGATTGCGCCATAGACCTCTTCTAATACCAGAACAACCAGCATGTTGAGGATGATGCCTGTGGTGGTGACTGTCATCCTCACACTGGCCTTGGCTTCCGGATCAGGGTTCATGGACCACACACTTAACATGCAGATGCGATAAACTACCACTCCAAACACTGCAGAGAAGGTGACAAAAATCTAACAAAGAAATAAAACAAAATAAAAAGGTTAAATAATACAGATTCTAAGGGAGGATACAACTACAGTTGTAGAGCATTTGAATTTGTTTATTCTGTGTTGCGCAAAAGTTATAGGCAAAATTCAGCTTCTTCAAAGTTTCCTTCTTCAAAAGAAGAAGGAAACTAAGAAGGAGCCAGACTTTCTTGTAATCTGTCAAAGAGGTTTTTTTTGAGAGGATCAAAAAATAAATGACTCCACTGATTATTAGTGGAAAATGCCATTGGTTAATCCAAAGAGATAAGGAGCATATTTTACCCAATAAAAGCCAATATTATTTAAAGATCTGTTTAGATACTAAAATGAAATTACAATAAAGCAAAGTCTCAGAGAAAGATTTAAAAAATCATATCTATCACTTGTATACAGTGTATTTGTTGCTGCCTCTTGGCTAGGACTCCCTTAAAAGATTGGTTTTTAATCTTGATAGAGATATTTTTTTATCTCAGTAAAATATAGGTTAAAAAAATGTAAAGATTTTAAGAAAGGATAATTCCTTGGAAGCTACCAAATATTGGCTGACCTAACCTTGAAAGACCCCATATATAGATGAATTTGGAGAAATCTAAAATGTTATGCAGACAAACCAATAGAGATTGACAGAACTGAGAAAAATAAAACAACTGAATTTTGTGAACTACCTGCGACGTCATGAAAAATAACCATAATGACTCTCTGTCTGTTAATCCACCTCATCCTTCTGTTAATCAAAAGATTAACTAGAGGATTGACAAAGAGACAGATGGCAAATGGAAAAGTGAGAACATGAAGAGAGTCTGAGTGCAGTACCAGAAGCAGCAAGGTGGACACATTGATGACGTAACCTGACAGGTGATCCTCAATGTCCAAGGACTCGGGATCTGGCTGTCAAGGCAAAGGTACATGTTACGTGGATGCACAGAAAAACAATGGTTTGAGACGCATCCTTCACATTGCATCAGAGTCTGTGATTGGCTGTTTGTTCTGCACAGACACACAATGTTAACACTGGGGAGGGTGCATGTTTGCCATCGGAAAGGACAGAAATCTCCTCCCCTTCCTCCATTCCCTCCTCCTCTTTATGTCTCTGTCAGTAATCTGGGCTAATCTCAGGCAGCTAATCTTCTTTGGACCCAACCCCACACAGTGCAGAAAGGGAAGTTCATTATGTACATACATAATGTCATGCAAGCAGAATTAGTTCACAGTAAGTTTATTTTGACACTAACAATGTAAACAAACAGTACTGTTTGCCTCAATAACAAAAGCTACATTTCACAGTTGAGCAATATTAATATAAATAGGTAATTTATGTATGTATGTATGTGCTTCATGAAAAGGGTCCGTCTATTTAATGTACAGTATAATGGTACCTGGGAGGCCAGCATTTGATCGGTTTCTCCATCCACACTTTCTCCAGCTTGAGTCAACTAACACAGAGGATATAAAAAAATTGCTGTTAACAAACAAAATTTGCCTTAAGGATTAAAAACTGAACAGAGATCTGAACACTTACATGTAGACTTACCTTCTTTTTAGCTTGTGCTTTCAATTTAGCTTTCTTCTCCTGAAGAGCTTCTTCATATTCAGGTCTCAGTTCATCCTGCAGTACACATCCAAAAACATGCACTTTAAAATACAACCACCATATCTTGGGGATTTACATTTTGCAATTTCTGAGCATTTCTACACACTGTTTTGCCATTCCATAACACGTGCATATACTGTAGTTTTATTTTCTGTTTATCCACATTTTCAGTGATTATCTTGTTTTTTGTCTTGTTTTTCTAAAATCTATGCCGTTCTGTTTTTTTTTAACTTTCTAATACAAAGTTCCCTACCTGAACTCGCTCCTTCAGGCATCAGGAGACACATGAAACACAGAGAGAACAGTCGCGTTAGTTTAGGATTGTTTGTCCTGCGACCTTGCTGTGTCATTTTATCCCCCAACTGTCCTTAAAGGCCAGGACCAATCCCATTACTGTGCTTCACAGGGTAACTGTCTGGCAGCAAGCATTTTGGATTGTTAGAGGAATTTAAAGGTCAAGTACTAATGAGACCTTCCAGGAAAACCAGTATTCCTTTTGTGCATGGATTGGGCCATAAAATGATCACTGTAGGCATTACTGGCTTCCTCTTTTACAAACTCCAGTGCAGAAACACAGGTATGATAATTCATTCTTATGTGACACAATAAATTTATAAATAAAAATCTTTTGTGTCTACATATGTGTCCACAAATGGTTTTCTTGAGGAAATTCATTACCTCTTCATGTTCCAAGCTTGTAAGGTCCCACGAATGTTTCAGACACATCTGTCTCCTTTTCCAGTGCTCAAGAAAACATGCAGCTGCAGGACAATATGCACATAGAATAATTTTTAGAAAGAGACAAAAATAATTTTGTTATTTACATCAAGCAAACAGAATGAGAAGCTTATAAACATCTCACTGGAATAGTGTTTTCAAAAAACATTAGAAGACAAATTATTCTCTTAAGTTAAGAGAAGAAACAAGTAAACAAAACTAGGTGAATAAATCTACTTACTTAAAACCTAATTAGAAATTATAGTTTCTTACTTTAAGACATGCTATTTTTATATCATTTATATGGTATATTACATTTTGTCATGTTACAACCACAAATGTCAATGTTTTCTATTAGGATTTTATGATAGTACAACACAAGGTAAAGCATGGCCATGGATGGAAAATGAACATATAGTTTTATTTTACAAATGACTATTTGAAAAGTGTTGCATGTTCAATGTTTCTTTACTCCAGAAGTCAATACTCTAGAACCACAATTTACAGATATAAAAACTGCAAACATTTAGAGTGTGTCTCTACTAGCTTTGCACATCCAGAGACAAAACATTTTCTCCAGCTCTTCTTTTCCAATTATAGTGGATGGAGGGTTTCTTTAAACAGCAAATTTCAAGTCTTACCACAGATTCTCACCTAAACAGAGGGCTGGACTTTGCCTGGGCCACTCCAATAAACAAACTTGGTTTGATCTAACTTATGCTAGAAGTGTACCTCTTTTCCTGTCTCATTTTTCTTTCAGGATTGACCTGTTTTTAAATGCATCTATACTTCTTTTTGTGTCTATTCCATGAAATTCCTAAAAATGCTTTAAAGTTTGTGGATGCAATGGTACAAAAGGTGAAATAGATCAAGGAGTTATATGTTATATTTGTGGTTCTAATGTTAAATATGATCTGACAAAATCTCTTGAACTAACAGTAAAGTAAAGAAAAAAAACTTTGCAGAACAATTTATTTAACATATGTTCTATATGTTCTTCTCTGCAGACAGTAGCAAGTTTTCACAGAGAGCCTCACAATCATTGGATCAAAATTAGACTGATGCAACTAAGAGCATGATGTAACAAAAAATCTCAACATGGAGACCATATGATGCAGACAAGACACTGAACTACATGCTAAAGTATTGGCATTAAGAAGATAAATTCCCAACAAGACATACATTTTGCCCACTATTGATAAATATACAGCTTTGGAAAAAATAGGAGACCACTTAAAATGATAAGTTGCTCAGATTTTACTTTTTATAGGTATATGTTTGAGTAAAATGAACATTATTCTTTTATTCTATTACCTACTAACAACATGTTAAATTTGAAATGAGAAATGGTCAAAATAACGTAAAAAATGCACTGCTTTCAGACCTCAAATAATGCAAAGAAAACAAATTCACATTCATTTTGAAATATCAATACTAATGTTTTAACTCATGAAGAGTTCAGAAATCAATATTTGGTGGAATAACTATGTTTCAGTGCAGTGGGCTCTTCATTTTTTCCAGTGCAGTATATGTACACTACTGTAGTGTTTCACCCTGCGTGTTTATGCAGTGGTGAAGAGTAATTAGATTATCCACTTAACACCTTCTCTCTGGTTTCCAGCCAACATAAAACTAAAGGGAGCAGACATTTTCTGTCCTGGGTGCTTTTCAAATAATGAACTGTAAAAATTATTCTCGTTCAAGTGTCTAGCAATCTTGATCAAATAATGAATTGAAGTCTTCCTGTCTTTGTTTGGCTAGTTGTTTGAGTAGTTGTGTGCTGCTTTTTAAAACATTCAGAGTGAAGTGTGTAGTTGGTGTATATAGTTACCCCAAAGGGACATGAAAATAGCAAAGAGAACAGTAGCTCCATTGTCGAACAGGTATGAGGCTCGAGCCAATGAGCATACTGAACTCAGACGCCAGTAATCACACACGGCATCACACAGTGGACACATTGTGATATTCAGGTTGTCATCACATGTCTCCTGACTGAAATATGAGTAGAAACACATAGCAAAGTTTGTTACTTCTCTCTCTCTTTGATTAGAGTGATTAGTTTTGATGAGCATAGATAAGTGTTTGCCTACCTTGGCACATTGGTATCTACGGTAAGTATGCCATACAGGAAGACAATGATGCCCAGCACAGAGGGTGGAATG
Organism: Xiphophorus maculatus; assembly: GCF_002775205.1. NCBI lineage: Eukaryota > Metazoa > Chordata > Actinopteri > Cyprinodontiformes > Poeciliidae > Xiphophorus > Xiphophorus maculatus. Next base: position 11,199,806 of record NC_036444.1, read on the forward strand.
AGAAGCTGAGTATAAACACCCAGCCAGGCAAAATATAACCCAATTTGCTCTCCAAAGTACTTCCTGTAAACATGGAGACAGAAGATAAATCAGCTGCCTTCATCAGCAGGATTCAACTTATGTTGATAGGAAAAGCTACAAATCATTCTTATAGCCAACATCAAACAATAAATAAACTTAAAATGTATTAAATATAAATCTAACAATATCTTCACTGGAATGTAACTGAGCCTATCATAAGGCATAATTTGTCATTGAGACTTAAATCATCTTAATATACAGTAATACTCAGGAACATTTAGAAATATACGCTTTCTGTGATACTGTAATTGTATTTCATCACAAGCATTCTGCAAACAGCAGTCAAAACTAATTGCTGAAAACAAATCGTAATTTGCTAAAAGATTTTGTCACCTGATCAGGTCAACAGGCTGATATTTGAACATGACTCCATAGTTGGCCCACTCTTCATGAAGCAGCTAAACAACAAAGACATATATCATACAGGGTTAATGTACTCATTTATGTCTGGCATTAGGTCCAGTTAAAAAAAACAAAAAGCTAATGATTGTCTCTTAGTACCCTATTGTAATGTATTAAAAGAGTGACACTGTATTTTTATCTTGACGGGGTCTAAAGAATATAATCTACCAATTTATCTGCAGACATTTTAAGGAAGAAAACACCATTACCACTGTTACACACCTGTCTTTCATTTCGTTGATCTTTTGTTCCTCTCCGTGTGAATGGACCCTAAAGAAAAGCAGGACTACAGTTTTATCTCATGCATATAATGTAGCAAATTTTGTTGATCATTAAACACACCATAGTAGACCCCTGCTTATCCACAGTACATCATACACCTATACCTCCAACATCAATGTTCAACTCAGCTGTTTTTTGTTCTGTATTATTTGTTTTTCTCTGCAGGGCACTATTGGCACTTAAACACTGTGGTAGGCTGATCTATTTTGAAGTTTCTTGTTACTAATTAAACACTGACTTTAAAGGTTTTGTTTAAACTATTAATTTAAACTAGCTTAAATGCATGTTCAAATGGGTTGCCATATGGCAAGAGTTGTAAAGTGCCTGCACTGCACATGTAAAAGAAAATGGATAACAATTTTGAAAATACAGTTCTGTTGTACCTTTTCTAATTGTTAAGTGTTCTTTCTACCCTATCAGCCAGAGCTGTCTTAAAACACTTAATTTAATAACATTTAAAAGAATGTCTTTGAATTAACATAATTCAATCATGGAAAGAATGTCCACAAGATTAAATAGCTTTCTTTCAGCATGAAGCATGTTTGTTGAGCTAACTTTATTTTCATGAGTTGGATCAACTTAATTAAGTAGTGTGAAGGTACCACTGTAAAATAATTTGGTTTCAACTAAATTTGCATTCATCTTAGTCAAGTAAAGGCCATTATTTGGTTCAAAACATTGCAAATTATTTGGGCTGGCTCTGTTAAATTACATTGGGTCCAACTATAGTAAATGAGTTAGTGAGTAAGTTAAGTTGAGCAAACATGTTTGCTTTAAATTTTAATAACCGTAATAAATTGAGTTGAACACATTTACTTTAAATTGGAGTAACAGAATTACATAGTGCTGAAATAAAGCAAAGTAATCAGGTGAAAATCCTTTCCATGATTTTTTTATGTTAATCCAAAGAGTTATTTTCTTGAGTGTGGTTACCAAAGCAGCCAATCCAGGAGCACCATTCAATTTCCTTGCTGCTGATTGACTGTACCCCAAAAATGGAAATAAGGAAAGACTGTAGACATTAGCTTCTGCAGTAGTCCTAAGGCGATTTCCTTGTGTGTATTAATGCACACTAAGGTAAATTAGGTGTTTGAACTACTAAAACAGAGAGTCAAATAGCTAATTTTCAGGCTGTTGGGATCCCTATGCCCAATTGGTCCACTGTTTATGTAATTAACATTAAGGTGGAGGTAACATTTGCTGAGAAACAGCTTCATGTGGAAAAAACAAAACAAAGAAAAGTTGCTTAATTCAGGTTTCAGTTTTACTTACATCATGCAGTGGGAAGGCAGAAATGTAAACACCTCGAGCCAGTAATGAGCTGATGCCTTATGACACAAAAACAGAGGAACACAAATTCTGTTTTGAGACCACTGGGAATAAACAAGGAACACATGTAACATTTCTAAAAATTGTTTTAGGGTGCCTGCACTTGAAGCATATCTTGACACAGTCTGACACCATAGTGCCTGTTTTGTTGCTGGTTTATGGCCAATAAAATAATTTGGAGTTTAAAGATTTTTAACCATTACCTTTACAACATGAAAAAGCTATTTTTGACTGTGTTTGTTTAATGAATTGCATTCCCACGACAACTCGGAGAGGCACCAAATCCACTCACCTGTGGTTTGGCAAGTGCGTGTGCAGGTAGTGCGTGAAATAATTTCAGCAACCTAGAAGCAGACATAACATTAGTTACCTATTTAAAATAAATAAAAAAAATTCCTAGAACTTAGGGGTTGCTTTCCACTGACTTTTCCTTGACTTTGCTGGTTAACCTCATAAAACTTACTAGACAGTTTCCAAAGATCACCAGGTCCTTTCATGGAACTTTCCAAATACTTACCAGCATTTTAATTTAACATTCAGCTACTTAACTGATTATTGCTAAAAAAAAAAAAAAAGTTTTTCTAGAACTCACCAGGTATTTTCGATTACTTTCATGGAACTTTCATAGAAGCTTATCTGGAATTTTGTTAGTTTCTGATAACTAATTTGCTTTCTGAAACCTTTGTTTCAGAAAGTTTTGTGGAGCTTGCAAGGAACTGACCCAGGTTCTTGATAAGACCCATGAAAATTACAGGAAATATCTTGTAAATTCCATGAAAGTAGCTAGAAAGTTGTGAAATGTTCATTACAAAATTTCCCCCCAAAAATCTCTAAAAGTTCCAGAAAGAACTTGGTAACTTCAGAAAAGTTCAGTGAAGTACATGGTAAATTTCATAATAGTACCTTTTTGTTTTATGAAAGGTTCCTGATACAGTAAGTCTCAAGAATATTACATGAAACTTACTGTATTACATGAATATTAAGAAAGTACTTTATATGTCCCTTAAAGGTTCCAGGAAAGTTATGTCAAAAAACAGCAGTCTAAATCCCAGTTCCCTATTGTACCTTGTAGGCTCTATATAAGTAACAAGTAAGTATGAAAACAGTCCTTGGCAAATGCCTTGTAAATACAGGCATTCTTGATAAGTTCCCGGAAAGTAACCTCTTCTTTCAAGGAAAGTAAAGACTATTACATAAGACAATAGTTGGGAGAAATCATCTCATAGACTCACTATTCTGCTCCGTGTTGCGTTGTCAAATAAAGTTGCTGTTGACTTGATGTCATACCTGCAAGAAATTACAACATTACAAACATCAGCTATCGGTTGAAGTAGAAATATATATTTAATTTAGATTTGGCATTTGGAAATTGTGGACAATGTGGCAAAGAAAGCAAAAGACCATTGAGAGATTTTGATGTTAGCATATATCAGAATATATAACTATGCTGATATAACTAAATCAGCATAGTTATATCAAATCACATCTAAGACACATCAAGTCATGCGAAGAGCTTGCTCATGTACTCACAGGTGGAGCTTATCTCTGATGAATGAGTGTTTGAGAGTTTTGAAATTGACACGTGACTGCGAGTCTTTGTGGATGTCGTTGTCAGGGACATCAGGCTGAAATGGTCTGTTTAGTTGGGAGATGACAGTATCCCACATTCCAGCAATGCCTGTCCTTTTCCGCAATTCACATTTCTGTTCAAAAGAAACAAATGAAAAACCTTTGACCACTGCCAATCAACTAGATTTCATAGTTCCCTAAAAAGTAGATACTCATTAGCTGTAACATTATCAACATATAAATTTTTGTTTCCAACTAAAGTGCCTGATATATTGTCCAATTATATAGCAGTGTATTTATATCGCGAAGGACTGTTTGGACTGCCAGAATTGTTGGCTAATATATTCCAGTTGTTATGAAGTTGCATTTTAAATTCTGATTTAATATTTATCCAGTGCGACAGAGCCTCACACCAAACACAAATGACATTGTCCAAAGTGCCAAAGGTCCCAGAGTGCAAGAAGCACCAAAGACAGGAAAGAATAAAATAGGCATATATTGTTCAGTCACCTTCAAATTTTCCAATTACAAGATTTCCTAATATCATGCAGCCTGATTACCAACTATTTCTACCAATGGTAACCAGTTATCTTCAAATATGTATGCTGAGTTAGGTGTCAAAATTATATTTTTCCAAGTCAGAATACTGGCTTTCTCAGTAGAATTACAATTTAGCAAGCTGCAAGGTGTTGCTCCCTTTTCCTCACAGTGGTCAAAATATTATGGCTTAACAGTCTATATACCTCTTCCTCAAAGTGAGGCTCTGCAAATGGCCCAAAAGTGCTGAATAAACCTAATATTTTCACCATTAGGAGAGGAAAACAGACTTACCTTTTTCACAGCTACCTTGATCTTCTGTAACTCTGCCTCACGACTGAGAATTGACCATGGGATGTGCAGTCGAATGAAGCTAATGCCATTTAACTTCTACACATTAAGACACACATGAAAATGGGGTAAAAACAAATGTGAAAAGCCATGTTGACTCATAATGAGCCTAATTCAGTACCAGAAAACATTGCTTTTGTCAAGTCATCATAACAATCTGATCTGGAGTAAATTACAATGCCAAAAAGGAGAAACATCAAGAATAACCTGAAAGAGTGGATTGTATCTTTCCATTAATCTGGAAAACAATTTGAAGTTAATCTTTCTCAGTAAGAGAGACTATTCACGAGTGACAAAACATTAAGAACAGCTGCTAATCTTTACACTACTCAACGTCTCTGGAAATTTGACCCGGGGTCAAATCCAGCAATGCTCAAATAAATGACAAAAGTTGTATATCTCAATTGCAGAATTTATGGAGCTCAGATAGTATGTAGGTCTGCAAATTTGCAGCCAAGATAACTGAAAGACTTCTTGAAGATCATTCTTTAGACACCTGAATCCAAATTTAAGATATCTGATTATAACAAGTTGTGCTATTCTTTGAAGAAAATAAAAATAAATACTGATTATCAGCTCAAATACTTTATATCTACTGTGAAGCATCCAGGAAAGAGATAAATTAGGCTTCTTTGCAGTTGTAGGTTTTGGGTACAGTCATTAAGTTGACCAAAAACTCTCTGTTTACCATAGTATATTAAGGTCAAAGAAGAGACCACCTGTCTAACATTTCAAGCTAAAAGTCAATTGTAACAATGATCCTAAAGCATAGCAGCAAATCTAAAACAGTGGCCAAAAAAAGAATGAAGGAATTGAGATGGCTTAGTTAAGAAATCCAGACCTCAAAATATATACTATTTTCACAAAGGACAGGTTTAGATAGCTTTTTCCTATAACAAATAAAAATTTATGTTTTTTTTATACCAGAGAATTTTTGTTTGATCAGAGAGAACACTAAGAGCAAAAAACATAAGACATCTGTGTAAAATGTCTTCACTGCACTGTAGATGCTGATTGTATATTGACAATATTTTAACAATAGATAAAATAGGAAAAACATTCTTTGTTTCAGAGGTTATAGACTATATAAAATGTAACACCTATTTATTCAAATAATATCTGATTTGGTATCCATTAAGTACTTGTTGTCAAATATATTGTTTATTATGTACAATCTTTGTAACCACATTCAGGAATCCTAAATAAACCCTCAAATGTAACTCTCGTCCAGCAAACACACTTCTCAATAGTGAATCACTCTCTAAGAAGGTCTTGTAATCCAGCCCTTGGCTCATGTTGCTTACAGACAGTGTTTTTAATCTGCAACCAAAACAGCAGCTGATTTAATGCATGAGCAAATGGTGTGCAGACTGACACATAAATCACAAACTTTCCTTCAGAAAGAGGAAAAATGCATTCACATAAACATGCTGGAAATACAAGAAAACAATATGCAACATGATGGTCTGTTATCAGTGTAAGGATATATGGTTACCTACTTCTTTGTCACGTTCAATCTGTAGTCCAGCCTCCAGCAGACCTGCTTCAAACTCCTCCCTCATCAGAGCTTTCTCCTCCTCAGTAAGCTTTGAGTCTTCCGCATCCCCTCCTGCTCCACCTGCCTCCCCAGATTCTGCTTCTGCTTCCAGTCGAACCGGTAGAATTATTGGCAAATTTCCATTGGAAGAAATGGACAATCGGGGCTTAGAGCTACGCCTCTTTTTGTATTTGTAACAAAGTATGTAGTCCACTTTCCTCTTGCCATCAGCAAAAAAAAGTCCAGGTCCAAGATCAATGCCAGACTCCTAACAAACAAACAAACAAGCAAATATTTAGGTTATGATTACTAAAGCATGTAATCTAGAAATAGGAGAAAAAAAAGTGAAACCATTTTTTAAAAGGAAAGACAATCTGTTAAAGATTTATCCTCAGCAGTAATCTTACCGGTGGCGGGGGCTCACTGCTGTCAGGGAGGTTGACAGGTCCTCCATTGGCAGCATCAAGTCCAAACCCAGACAGAGATCGCGCCAGTGACACAAGCTTTGCTGAGTGAAAGGATGATGACTCACTCATTGCTTTGGTGAAGGATATATGCCCTTTTCCGTTTCATCCCTCTGAAGGAAAGAAAAAAAGTTTTTTGTTTTTCTTTGAGCTTAAAAAAGTCTTTAGCGGTATTAAAACCGTCCACACCTTTTATTATTGCTGATAAATGTTTTTTTTTTTGGCCATTTCTACTTTTGGAGATGAGCTTGAAGTCTAGTCCTCCTTGCCAGCACTTTAATCTTAAGCTCCCCCACAAACTCTTTGTCAGATTCAGTTCAGAGCCACTTCAAAACAATAAAAATGCTTATAGTAAAAATCTGAATGTACACATTCCTTTCACTTTCTGTCACTCCCTCAACATCTTATGACCCTCCTGAAGGCAACAGCAAAATGCTTTTTGTCTTTGAATCATGAAAACACAGATGGCTTCCACCCAAATTAAGGCCCTTAATGACACTGACTGAACTCCAAAAATCATAAAGTAGTAATAGTAATAAAAGGCCAGGAAGAATAAACAAAAAATCTCATTTGAAAGTCACTGATCCTCACATACCACAAACCTGTCCATTTACACATTGCACTGGAACACCAAATGGAAACGCCATTCGTGGATGAGAAAAAACCCAGGAATGCCATAACAAGGTTAAACTGTTGTAGATGTGTTCTACACGTCCTTCAGTGTAAAAATAAAGCTTCAGAATGTCCAGAGCTGCTGAAACGTGTTTGTTTGTGAAGCGAAGATTTAAGTGACCATCCCTCTCAACTCAGGGTCTTCGCCTGTGCAATAATGAGTGTCCTAAAAAAGAAAAAGCCTTCTGCTCACAAATTCACTCAGATAAATACATTTTCCAAAAGAATAACTTTGAAAATGTTATACTCTTGAAGAAGATCCCTTCTTTTGGATAATCTTGTAAAAACGGCCTGATCTAAATCCCTTTAAAATAGAATGAACTGTTTATCCAAAAAAGGGTAAAGGTCTTCTAAAGGGAATCAGTCTTATCTACACCATCTACACCATTCAGTGTAGACGGTTTAGACACTGCACCATCTACACTGGCCTACTAACGTTCAAATTAAGCATACCTAAACCAGTTTTGGAATGATAAACAATAATGAGAAAGCCACTCATTATTGAAAACATTTTTGGATCCTTTTCATTCTGGTTTGGGATGTATGAAGATATGTTCTTGATTAACAGTTTGTTTCAGTGATATTAAGGGTATTGGGTTTCATTTCTTTCTGAAAAAAAAAAAACCAATAGAAAAGCAATAACAAAAATGACCTATCAAAAATGACCACTGGAGGTTTTATGACACAATACACAGTGGAAGTCTGTTTAGGCAGCCATAAAAACTTAAGCAAATTTAATCTGTCCTGCCCATGTCTTTCACTAATTGGAAGCCGCAGAGTCAGATTAAGCAGTGCAGCAGAATGAAACCCAGACAGCACAGCTTCAATCTGCTGGGGTAATTTGGTCAGTGGGCTCATTCTGCAAAGAATAAAATACGCTCAGAAATTCTTAAGCATTACACTATGAGAAGCAGATGGAAATCCCTAGATTTAATTCTACCAAAAGAAAACATTAAGCATGGTTCAACATGGCACACAAAAAAAAACAAAAATTCCCAGTTTCTCAAATATTTTTAAAAATCCAACTTACTGTAACACTAGACATATCTTAATGTTTGAATGACAGTGTATTCTAATTCAGAGCAGCAATTCAGTATACTTTCTTTTATTAATTATTTAAAGACTTTTACTGTCTATTCACATGGTGCAAATGAGAAAGGTCTTAAAAAAGCTCTCAACATGAATGGAGATGATCTAAATATAGTGTGATGTATTAATAAGACTAGAAGGGATGAACCAATTAATGAGCCATTTTTTGTCAATAAGCTCTAATTGGTAAAGCACTGAACAATATACATTTCTGTACTCCTATTTACCATTGTATCAAATCAAAGAACTCCTACCATTTTCAGTCTATAATAGATTCGTCAAAATCTGATTTACTTTTTTCAATCTTATTGGAGATATCAATTAAGGCTTATGGATATTTGCTTTGGTGCATTAATGGGGACTATCTTGTAAGTAATTTGTTTTTGTCGAACTTGAAAATGCTAGGTCTATCAAATAAACTGCAACACATTTATTTTCTCTTTCATGTCTTTAAGTGCTTAGGGGGGGAAATGGTTATGTCAAAATCGGTATTGATCAGTACAAAATCTGATCGGTGAATCTCTAAAGACTAGCATTATCACAGTGGCTTTGCATATTTCACATCACAAAATTAGATTATTTTAAATGTCTTTTAACGGTGAAGTGATTTTTAAATTTTTTTAAACAATGTTAACATAAATATGTGCTGTCCTGTGTGTTGGAACTGAAACCAAGAAATTCCACAAACTCAAAGGTAGAATTTTCAGTCAAAAATTATGAGGTCTGCAGAGACACTTACTTAAAATAATTGATGGTGAGAAGAGACTACAATCTGACAATACTCAGTTATCCACACACATAATGGTCCCAGGCCAGGCCTGAACATAATCCGTCCGTCCTTTTGAGAAACCAGGGAAAGCTGTGAGACATGTAAACACAACAACAATCAACCAAACTGCATGTTGACAGTAAGCACATTGCTTTACCTGTCAATCCTTCTACACATGTGCAGCCACTTACCTCATAATCTCAGTTAACCAAGCATTAGGAAGCGCAGTGCCAAGATGCAAGTGGAGATTATTTATCTCTTCAGGTTCAACCCTTTACACCTCAGCACACTGAGATGGTTGCAGAAAGGGGTTTTAAACCTGACTGCTTGTGATTCGGTCTGTTTCAACTTGTGTTGTTGAGACCCAATGTTAGCATGCAGACTCTTAGGTGGGAGAAGATCATGCATTCATTCATTTTCCACAAGGAGTCCAATGGAGGCTCTGGATATGATTGCTTTAGCTTCCAGTAGAAACAATGGACTGGGAGTTATTTTGACAAAGTATCTCAATTTTTTGCTTTGTTTTAGTTTAATTTTTTTTTCTTTCATTTATTTACTTTAAACATTTGGCATGTAGTATCTTTGTGAACTGCAGTTTTGTATTGATACTGTTCTATCGCTATGCTTTCTGATTTAAGTAATTTATGCCTTTTTTTCCTAGAATGTTTGTTTTTTTGCTTTCTGTAGATCTATATTCTTAAACTATGCTTTATGCCCATATAATTTAAAATTCAGAGATAAATTCAATGATGAGTTTATTTTATCAAAAGTATTATTTTGACCACCTGGTAGGAGTTTTGCATTTGGATTATTGCTACCATTTCAAAACAATATCTGTAAATATCAATTCTGTGTTCATACATTTATCTTTTTCACCCTGTTTTCGTAGAAATTGTATGAGACATTATGTTTTACACATATTTAGGTTGCTTTCTCATTGTGGTACAGAAATAGGTCTGACAATTCAATGCATTTTGATATTACAGAATGTTGAATGAATTTAAAAGCAAATGATGTTGTTTTAAAAAAGAGAGAGCTAGAGAGACAGAAAGAGAGAGAATGAGAGAGCGAGATAAATGTGTGTTTAACCCATCTACCACACATTCCTTCTTGGAGAGCAGAGGTGATTGACCCAGAAATTAAAATACAATTCCTTCAGGCATTGATGCTCTTATTGTTTCTAGGACTCATAACACTGATGATGTTCATCATGTCACATTAAATTCTTTAAAAAAAAAAGGTGTCATGCTAAATTTACTTTTTTTCCATATTGGATACTCTTTAGATTTACACCTCAGTGAATTTTTTTCTTAAAATGTGAGTTTTGTTAACAAAGACCTACTTTAGTTCTAACTTAGTAATTGCTGATGCTTTTGTCTCAGATGCCCAATTGTCTCAGAGTCACAATTCATGCCAGTTGTAGATGTTTACTTGAACACCAGATTGAGTATTTGTCCCTCCCTTGCTTTTGCTTTTTGTAATTAAATGCTAAACTTCACATTGATTCTAAAATTTGTGATAGTTTTAGCTGCATGTGGGACCCAAAATGAATTTTTCTGAGGTCCCCATAAATTATTGGTCTGCCCCTGCTGCGATCCTCCTGACATTTCCCCTTGGCTTTTTAGTGTTTAAAAGGTTCAAATTGCGTTCAGTTTTTTGGGTTTTTTTTGCAAATTTTATTCTGCCCCCTGTTTATGTTGGAGAAGACACAGAGAAGAGTGCGCCACTGCGTGTGCGCCTCAGTGCGAGGCTTAAAAGCTTGTAAACCTGCAGTCAGCGCAATCAGAGGCTGGACTGCACCCTCACACTGACAACCATGCATCACCAATTCAAAGCAGATTACACATCCTATTTAAAATACATTGATATGTATCATTGCATTATGCCATAGCAATAATACTAAAGCATGTATGTAGAGTTTGATAGAAACTACATTCACTTTTAAATTAGGTTTTTGAGAAGTTTGACAAAATAACAGTTAGGCCTATGCTCCACATTACATAATTTCCACCTTGGCTAATTAATCCCAAGGTAGATGTTTCGCACTGCTTATCAGGCTATGTGACTAATTAAAAGCAACAGTTGTACGCACATATGGATGGATGAAAAGGGGGGAAAAAACACCCTTAGCACTCCGTTACATCGCTTTGGAGGCAGCATTTAGTAAACATTATAAACCCTGGATTATCTTTATGTATCCTTCTGGCTAAGTAAATATTTGTCATATTAAAGAAAATTATGTATATGTAAGATGACACTGCTAGAGCACCATAGGACGTATAAACTCCAAAAGATGCAAGGGGAAATTTTAAACGCACCTAATATCAAAGAAAAGTAAAGAGAAAACTCACCAGTATCCAGGCGAAAACAGTTGTTTGTTAGGGGGATAAATGTTAAGACATGACACCGCCCGAAGCGTTGAGATGGTGGACAATCCGCGCGCGCTCTCGCAACCACTGGCTTATTGCGCGCGAACAGGGCGGCTAATTCCCCGAGCAGTCCACGCAGAGAAGAAGGAAGGTGTGGGGCATATTACTGAGCCATGATGTGTGTATGTGAAGCAGCAGGGAAAGAAGAGCTTACAGGTGATCAGACTCTACCTCCGCTTCTATCTATCTATCTATCTATCTATCTATCTATCTATCTATCTATCTATCTATCTATCTATCTATCTATCTATCTATCTATCTATCTATCTATCTATCTATCTATCTATCTATCTATCTATCTATCTATCTATCTATCTATCTATCTATCTATCTATCTATCTATCTATCTATCTATCTATCTATCTATCTATCTATCTATCTATCAATTGTTAGCTCTGTTGCTAATAACTATTTTATAGCCCCTTTTAACCAAAAGGTCAGCAGTTATTCTTCTACTTCATTTAAGAAAGATAGAGAGGGTTACATTTGACTGTTCCAACACAAGTCCACATCATTGTCCATCCTTTAATGTACTTAACAGTGACCAGGAGTTGCTTTTCTACAGCCAGACTTTATTAGACTCATCTGTTTAAAGCATAGGTTTCAAGTAAAAGTCCTAGTAGGGCTCACCAAAACTCTGCATGTCTACATTTGTGATGGCATGACCAACAAAGCTTTTGTTATGGCAACTAGTTACCATTTGCTGTACTTTTCTAAATATTTCAGTGAGAGATAACACCACTATAACATTTATTAGAAAACCTTTTACACAACTTCACCAGGGTTTCTATTAAATGTGATTGGAAGTACAATATATTTGAATGTAAAAACTTCAGTTTAAAGATTGTAGTAAGCCTTTACCACTTCTGTGTTGGGATGTTTATTTGACCAAATTAAAATCATCTTAAGTAAAAATAATACTACAGACAGGACTGTACAGTAGCTTAGTTGGTAGCACTGTCCTGGTCTGCAATATTAGCTTCTTTCTGCATGAAGTTTGCATGTTCTCCCATTCCATGTGTAGGCTTTGTCCCAAAGATACAAAAACATAGCTGTGTGATTACTCTGAATTTTTCTTAGATTTAAATTTGTGCATGAATGTTGTTTTTCCTCTGTGTCTCTCTGTTCCCTTGTGATGGAATAGCAACCAATCCAGAGTGTACAAAGTCTATTGTCCAATGACCCCTGGAGAACGGCACTATTACCCCCGCAATCCTGCAAGGACAAGCGGGTAAAGTCAATGGATGGATGTTGGTTGAAATATCAGGCACCTCTAACGATGGAAGCTTATAAAAACTCCCAGCATCAACTTTTACAAACATATTTTTAAAAAGAATGCACAATGCAACAAGCTAAACTTGCAGAAACTGAGGTTTGTTTTATTGGTATAGTATTTGTGTTTCTCGATGGGTACATTTTGCTTGGTTACACACAAAGCATCTACATTTAGCAAACTGTTATTGTCTCTCTAGTTGCAATGTTTGGACACACAGTCGCATGTAGTTACAGACTGGACAGTGTGGTGGCTGCGCGTGCCATTGGCGCACAAGACGGGCACGCTGAGAGGCTCTGTCTTCACGGCTGCACAACACACACACTCCTGCTCTACGGCAGCACTCTGCAGGGAGTACATAGATTTGCTGCGACATTTGCCCTGAAAGACAGACAGACAGATAAACAGGATTGACTCATGCATAAGCACCACAGGCCAGACTGAACAGGTGGAAGGGCGAAAGAAAAAAAAATTTAACTTTAAAGGCCAAACCAAGGGCAGAATGTTAAATCTGTCTACGCTGTCTCACCTCACAGTAGTGCAGCTCAATCTGTTGCTCTGATTGGCAGTCATCCACTTTGACATAGTTGAGTGTTCCCGCTGTCCTGCGGCACTCTGGCTCATTACCTGTGTGCATGCATTTGTTTTTGTTTTTTAAATCTGATCATTCAAATTTTCTCATAATAATCCAGTCTTGAAAAAGAATCACTTACAAGTCTCACAGCAGGTTTTACCAATTTGGCTGACTTTGCCCTGTCAAAGACAACACACAAGTAAAACATCTGAATATAACTTAGTGTTGAGAAAGGAAAAGTAATTGCGTAATAAAAGGTCAGGGAGCTGTACCCCTTGATCTAGGCAGGCTTGGCGGTTAAAAGGAGGGCAGGTGGTCTGTTTGGTCTCCAGGACAAGATCTCCTCTGCTGTTCACACCACAAGCATACAAGTAACAGCCATCCTCATGGGTTGAGTTGACCTGATAAGTTTATCACAGATGCATATAAGATCAGGCGTTTTGATTCACGTCCTTTCCTATAAACAGTTCATGTGCTTGTTACCTACACCCTTAAGGATGTTTTATTTCTTTAAATTTATGTGAAGAATGGGAAGAAAGGTGGCTTGCAGGAGAAGCCATGGTGGCATGAAACAAAAATGTGACCCCCTACATATTCCTTTGTTTTTAGCTTTTTTTGTCAGAATTAAATATTTCAGATCATCTAAACAAATTTTATTATCAGACTGTAGGGTCAGACTGTAAATCAAACAGAAAATAGCAGTCGCTATAGGACGATTTTTTTTACATTGAGGGTAAAAGTTGTTTAAACCCTAATTATGTATGTAATAAGTTATTTGTCACTCATGCTAGAAGAATTTTGGCCAACTCTTCTATGCAGTATTGTCTTATTTTACCCAAACTGAAGTTGTTGTTGTTTTGGGGGGTTTTTTTCGCTTGAACAGCGGACTTGAGTCTGGGTCACTCCAAAATCTTTATGTTGTTTGCTTGCTGATGTGCTTTGGATCATTGCGATGTCCTGAGCCTTAACACAAGCCTGTTACAGGACAGGACATTCTCTTTCAGAATTTTTTCATGACTTCACCAATAATGCAAGTAGTCTCTGTCCTGAAGAAGCAAGTCATCCCCATTTTCACACGTAGATTCAGATTTGGAAGTTTGGCTGTTTTTGCTGCTGTTTTAAACTTTAACCCCTGTGATGCACTGGAATGAGACAGTCTGTTTTCTGTCCCATTCTAGTGCATTATCACAGGAAGAAGACCAGGACGTCTCCACATCTGACTTATGATGGAGCAAAGACAAAGCTTAACTGTTTTTCCTGTTTGTTTGTTTTTTTACCGACAATAAAATAATTTCTATTGTAAATGTAAAACTTAACAGATAAGAAGGCTGTAGAACATTAACATTAACATTAAGAAGGCTGTAGTAGGTTGATGAACTACTTTTAGTTGCAATGTGATTTTAATGGAAGTTGTACAACTGACGCAGACAGTAGTTAATGACAAGGAGCTGAACTTTAGAAGTCAGTAAACATAAATTAAATAAAGAGCACAATTCTGCAGGGCAGAGGAAATGTGCACAACAAATTGTGAAGCTGAGATATCGAGCTCTGGGTATAAAAATTTAGGAAATCATAATGGACACACGACTACAGCACTGTAATAAATTTTAAGCCCTTTAACCTATAAACAAAAGTCCAAAAGCTGCCTTAAAAATATGAGTGAATTCAACTTTCAGACATGAGTTAAATCCATGCTGACAAGCATAAAATAGTCAGGAGAGCAGTTTTCTACTATAACTTTGGAAAACACATAAAGCAATGTTTTGAGTAAACAACTCATTATAGCAAATTGAGCTGGAGAGATTAAGTAGGTGCATTTAACCTATGGGGACTGCCAGTTTTACTGTGAATTATCTCTCTTCCATTCTCCTCTTTGACTTGTTTTTCCAGGTGCTAGTGACAAAGTGGTGGGGAAAAACATCCAAATTCAAAATGTGTTAAAGAAAAAGGTTTTAACAAACAAAACTTTATCTAAACATTTTTTTGTTTATTATATACTATGTAGCACATGTATCGACGCCATCTTCTCCATATAATACCCACTTGCAGACTGGTAAGTTTTCCATCTGGCTTCTGTATGAAGCAGGCAGTGGCAACACAGCGCCCACAGCAACTGTCTTCCTCCTTCTGCATTGCGTATCCCTTGCAAAAAAAATAAATTGTTAGCTGTTATTTCAATGACATAAAAGAACGTTAAGGGGAGCCTCTGTTTAATGATGAGCAGAGAGGAAATGTAGTCAGAACCTAAGAGCACCTCTTATGAAAGCGATGGACATTTGAGTTTATTAATAAGTTATGTAGAGGACGGGAAACAGTGATGGTCAAAATGGAAAATGATGACGTAAGGAGTTACCCTCGGGCAGGATGGACAGCTGGCTTGCTTGCATGACAGTTTGTATTTCTTCACTGCTCCGTTCTCCACTGTGCACTCACAGTGTGTGCACATATCCACCATCACTCTTTCGCCTGCCTTCATAAATATACATACAGTATTTAAAACCAGAGTACAGAAAGCGCTGTCCACATTTTATTGCTGTGGATGACTTACCCCTATCACAGTGTGATTGAGAACACAAGCATCCATTCGTGCTGGCGAGAGAAGAGCAGAAAAGCATTTTTTTTTTCAGTTCTCTGAATGTTATGTCAACTCTGTCAATTTATAAGGACTCTAAGTTACCTAGCTTGATCTGTAAAAGCTATTTAAGAGGTCAAATCAGGATAACTGGCTTTAAGAATGCAGCAATGTAATGGAGACATCTGCAGGACACCGTGTGCAACTGCAATTTAACCAGGCAAGTTTCAGTAAGTTAAATATTTTAAGAAGATATTTAAGACCATTTACGTTTTTAACATACATGAATTAAAAATAACTTAAATTAACTTAGTGACTTGAAAATTACAACCAAATATATATCTTATGCAAGATGACGAAAAACAGCTAATTTGATGTGCAATTTAGTGTTCTTTTACACCGAAGGTACATAAATTTAATGAGCATAACCTTAATTTTCAAACCCAGTATTAATATACTAAAATCCCTGCTTTCCAGTTAAACCTTATTAAATATAACATGCTGCAATGCCGTTTCACAATCATATAAATAAAAAGATTTTTCTTTACTGACAAACATAGGCTGTATGTACGCTGTTCCATTACATCTGGTTTAAAACTGATAGTAATTCAGAAAAAGAGTATTACACCATTAATCAAACGAGTGCTAGTAGTGTGATGATCTTATTGTTTCATGACTTAGACCACTTGCCATATATTATGGAGGCATGAATTCTGCTTTCTATTAGAAAATCTTAAAGAGAATGTCGGGCTATCAGTTGGGACTTTAAGCTCAAGCAAAACTAAGAGACAATGATCACACCAGCAAGTATACCTCTGGATAAAAAAAAAAAGTTGTGTTGTTGTTAAAGTCTGAATTCAAATCCTGCTAAGTTTCTGTGAAATTACTTTTAACAGGCCACTAAAGATCTAACACCCTTCAATGTGGCTGAATTTAAAAATAATATTTCAAAGTAGAGTTCCAATTCTTATTATATACGGAGCCCTCTAGGGGACATGGGGAATTTTTTTTCTTTTGCGTTCCCTCGCAAAACCTTTTGCGTTCCCTCGCAAAACTTTTGCTTTACCTCGCAAAACTTTTGCGAGGGAACGCAAAAGGTTTTGCGAGGGAACGCAAAAGTATTGTGAGGTAACGCAAAAGTTTTGCGAGGTAACGCAAAAGTATTGCGAGGTAACGCAAAAGAAAAAAAATCCCCATGTCCCCTAGAGGGCTCCGTAATTATAAGATAAGTAGTATTTCAAAAGAGCAGAATAAATCTTATGGTTTTTGAACAATAACATATTTGTTGTTAATCTGTTGCCAAGAGTTGAGTACGTTTTGTGGTAACCACGTCCTATGACGTAAACATCTGAATTGTAATTTTGCAAAATTTACAAACTGTCAATTTCTTGTGTCTAAGCAGAAAACCAGCATTTCAAAAGAGCTTATGTTTTATAAACAATAATATTGTTTCTTAATTTGGTGTTAAGAAACAAGCATTTTATTCTGGTAACGAACTTCCACGAAGTATAAACCAAATTTTTAGTTTAGTGTTGAATGTCTGTTTTATAATATATTAACCAACTATGACAAAAACAAAAAAATCACTTTTCTGAAAAATTCACTAACAGCACAATTCTTGTTATAAGATAAGTAGTATTTCAAAAGAGTAGATGAAATCTTATGGTTTGTGAACAATAACAATATTTGTTGTTAATCTGTTGCTAAGAGATTAGCACGTTTCCTGGTAACCAAGTGCCACGAAGTAAACATCTGATTTTTACTTTTTCTAAATTTTCAAACTATACATTTCTTGTGTCTAAGCAGATAAGCAGCATTTCAAAAGAGCTTATGTTTTATAAACAATAATGAATTTGGTGGTAAGACATGTAAAAGTAAAAATCAGAAGGCAGTGCATTAACATTAGCACAAACATTAACAGTTCACCCACTGCCCACATTAGCTTTAGCTTTCTCCCAAAAATAAGCTTTTTAGCTATTTTATTTATTTATTAGCCACGTTTAGCACACTGAATGGAGGAAGTCAATGTAAGACAATATGCTAGTTAGTTATACCTCACATGCCACTGGCACCATTTAGGCTAACATTAGCATTTTGGCTATTTTTAGCTTGCACACTAATTTTAACATACTGAATGGAGTAAGTCCATGTTACTCAACATGCTTGTGACTCTCCACATGTTATTGAGTACATTGTGTCTTACTTTAGCATTGATGCTGATGTTTAGCATCAGAACGCTGGGTTCCAACCGACGGGCATACTTTGGCAGGCCCAGTTTAAATGTCTTAAGAAATTTTCTAGTTTTTAAATGTCATTCAATTTTAAGACCTTTTTAGCCTCAAACCCTGTTTACATCAGCTACACAAGTCATTCATGTACAATTTCATAGATGATCAAAGTTCTAACTCATGTTTTCTGCCAATGTTGGCGTGTATGTGTGCGTGTGTATGGGTGTGTTTACCACAGTGGCAGCGGGGGCAGCAGTCCTGAGTGTCACAGCGAAGCTCACTTCCCAGCGGACAGCTTGTAGTCTCCATACTGCCACAGCTGACATTTGTTGTAGAGATAAACACCTCGTCTTTCACTTTCCTACACTCATTTTCGACACATTTATCATGTGCAGACAGCCACTTCTCACCCACCTACATTCAGAGAAAGTGAAGCAAACCAATCAAAATATTCTGCGTTATTTTTGGGGGACACCACTGATTCTTTTAGGTAGAAAGACAAAAAAGCACAGTTTTATAAAGTATTTAAGCAACCTACATACCCTTCTGAGCTTTCCTCCAATGACTGTGTCCCCTCGCATTGCTCCCTCAGTCTCTATGCAGCTGGCTGGTGTACAGTCTCCACAGCAACTCCCTTTTCTCTCAGTGTATGTAGATCCCTGAAATGTGTTAAACATTTTTAGAAAACATTCAATAACTGTGCATATTTTTCACATTTAGTGCTGCCTGACCACAGGACAGTTCCGATTGCAGACAGGTGGGCTGCACTGGGCGACATGGAGCGATGTGTCTCTGTCCTGCAGCTCTGTGCATCGACACTTCTCGCATCCTTCCTCCCACTCACTGCCCACTGGATGAACCACTCCACCGACTACACACACCTGGAGACACACATTGGCCACACAGTAAATGAATTCTCCAGTGTGTCCAGGAGTGCCACATTCAGAGAACTCACCTTGTCAGGTTGGCAGAGGATTTCTGTGCAAGCGCAGTCATTGGTAAAGGACGATGTGACAAACCCAGTGGGGCAGGAGTGGGTGGAGTTCTGGCAGTTACATGTACATTCAAAGGAGTCACAGCACTTTGTCTTTTTTGTGGACAGCTGGCGGTGGGCTGGACAGTCAGGGGGGTCTTGTTGGGAACACTCTTCCTTTTTGCACACTAGATCAGAGAAAGAGAAATGTGGCATAACAAAAAAATCACACCTAGAGCGTCATCTGTTTAATGCTTGCATGCATTGTAAAAGAGACCATCAGCCTACCGCACTCATGAATAGGCTGGCATTCGCCGGGGTTTTTCAGAACCACTGTTTGACCGTCCTCACAGCGAGGGACATCAGGCAGATCACAGTTCACCAGATCACACACTGAGGTCACAAGGTGAGACTGAGGTCAGCAGTTAATACATTAGTATAAACCATATTATTTATGGGATATTTCATAATTAATTCATCATTAAATATTAGTAATTCTAGAAAGGTCTTAACTATTCATACACTTCACAGAAAAGTTTGATATTTTTGGGATTCCACTACTGTTTTCAAAAGTGTATCTGCTCTACTTCTCTTACTTTGAAAAGCTACTGTAAGATCCCATGTTGAAATAAAAACATTAACATATTTTTATATACATGAATATCCATACATACCGCACTCGTACTCAGGGCAGCACTTGGATTCTTTCTTCTCCTGCAGGATCTCGCAAGGTCCGCACACTGGAGCTAAACACACACCCATGCTAATTTAAAAGGCTGACAAAAGTTTAGCTGATGAAGCAAGTGGGAGTAAAAGTAAATAAGAACCTTTGACATCATTGCATGGTCTGGCAGTGCAGTTGATATGTTGCTGGTCCAAACACATGCAAATCAAACATGGGTTGTCATCTGGCACCCAACTCTGCATATGCTGTTTAAACAGAGGGAAAACATGTTTCCTTTCCATTTAGAAATAAACAGCAGAGGGCAGTAGGATCACACATTTGGGATGTGAGCTTTTCTGTAACACTACCTTATATTCCACTGGTGCACAAATATTATGAAAAGATGCAATTACAGTATTATGGGTGAATATTGTGGTTACTATATCAATTGCAATCAAACAAATGTTTGTTGATTGTCATCTTCAGAACTTTTCAATGGCGTCTTTTCAATCCACCAGCACATTCCTTCAAGTTTTGGACAAGAAAGGCATCTATTTTCATCCAACTGGGCAATTATGCTTTTCCCTATCTTAGTTTGAGCTTTCCTTTACAACTACAATATTGCACACATTAAAACAGGGATTCCAATGATTACTAAACATTTTGTCCAGTTTTACCATAATATCTTAACGATCTCTGATTCTTCTTGGGCTTTCAGTCCTTCATGTCTCACCGCATATGTGTGTCCTTGATGATCCACACACTGTCTGCAGGATTCCGGAGAAACGCATTTTCCGTGATGCAAAACCGTCCCTCCAGTGCAGAAGCAGCCCTCAGTAGGTGTCGCCATACATGATGACTCGTTGTGCCGGGTAGTCGACCAGTCGCCTGGCAATGCCTGTATACTGCCACAGTCCTCCACACATCCTGTCCAACATGCATCATACTCCATAGCGTTTGGACAATGCAGTGCTGCACAACAGAACAGAAGAAGGAGTTAGGATCCACCTCCAAGAGTTAAGATGTTTGTAGTAAACTAAGGGTTATGCACAGTGACTTACGGCAAAGATGAGGGCTCCTCCAATCCACACACACACCACTTTGTTTACAGAGGCGTGCATAGGCTGATATTATCTCACACACATCTGACTCATCACACGCCTGCTCTTCACACTTGATGAGGAAAACCTGGACAGCAATATAGGCGTGGCATTTTTCAAACACCTCAGAACGTAAGGCTTGACATCCCATCGCCACTCCAGACACGCACACCGCCTTCCGTTTGGGCAAACACACACCACCATCTCCGGCCACAGTCCAGTCCGAGATGAAGGCCGGCTGGTCGGTGGTTGTGCTGCCATTACGGAAAGACAGGACATTAACCTTCGCCTCCCCACATGCACCTGTGAGAAAGGTATAGACAACACAGCTCAAAAGTAACACGGCCAAAACCAAAAGGGACAGGAAGACACACTTTTCGCTTCCGATAGTTTGCATAAAGCTGTGAGCAAATGGCTCGCCGGTTCTGTTACCGCAGAGTCCAGCAGTGTGCCCACTGGTTTCCGAACTGAGCAAGGTGATGGTAAATTCATTGCTTTGAGGGGTAAAAGTCAAAACGTAGCCTTGATCTGATTTCAGCTGCAGCATCACTCCTCCGTAGCGCACCACCTCCAGACCAGAATGTCGCCAAGGCAAGGCAAGCTCTTCTCGACCAATCATGGCCTGTTTGTGGAGAGAGCAAATAAGAGCTTTTGCAGGAAGTGCAAACATTTTGATAAACTACAAAAACTGATTATTTTCTTGAAGTCAGAATCAATAACACAGATTGATTCTGTTATTAATGCATAGTTTTGAAAGCCATGCATCATTTTCCATTTTCTACATAATTATACATTCCTTTGTCTATACAACACGTAAACCCAAATAAAATAGTTTCTGTTTTAACTTGAAAAAAATTGAGAAAAAGAGTTGTTCTAACTATTTCAAACACATACTGTACAGATTACCGTAATGTCATCCTTCAGCAGCAGTGTGTATGGTCCATGGGTCACCTCCATGGATTTCATGCAGATCTGGCTGTATTTTGCTGAGTCTTGACAAGGTCCGGTGTGAAGTTTGACCTCTGAGCCTTCGCTGTTGCCTTTACTGACCGTTAGAAGTGTATAGGAGCACAATCCCTCTCCTTCCAACCTGAGAGCCAGGCCATCGAACCTCACTACATGGTTTGTGGAGCTGCCCATACATATGCCTATATACACACACAAGGGAAAAGGGGAAGGAGTCAAATATATGGTCCAATTTGGCCTGGGATGCTTGCCCTTTTTATTAACAGTTAGCAGGTGGGAAATGATGTGCTTGTTATACAGAGAGGCAAAATATCAACGTGCAAGTTCTTTATTACACATACAAGGACATTCCCAGCGGCAGCCACAGGCCTCCTCTACTCTGACAGGGGGCATGTTGTTTCTGCATGCTGGCGGCTCCAGTCTGTCACAACTGATTTTGTGATTCTGAACCGTCACCGCTCCACTGGGGTGGCACAAGACAGAATGGCAGCCATCGTCAAGCAGCCACGATTCACCAGGCTGCAACAAACAGACGACTGATTACAGAAATGATTACAAGTAATTGTAAATTGGCTTTGAAAACGATCCAGCCATATTACAAACCTTCCTCTCATTTCCGTTATCATCAACACACAGTCCTGGTGGACCAGCTAAAAATAACCAAGCACATTTTTATTACTGCCTTTAGTTATTACTATAATCTAAAATGCAGGCTTATTTTCTACAAAAAAGAGAAAACTGTTCATGCTTAGTGGGCACCTCTGCAGATTCTCTCCGTGTAGCTTTTGTCCAGAGTTAAAAATATTCTTAACTGGTCCATGTTGTTTAGATGCAGAGTATTGTCTTGGTTGCCGTGGTGACCGAGAACACTAAGGTCATTGCTGTCATAGTTTGGCCCAACTCCAATGGGGAACACTGACACACCTGGAAAGTAACTACAAGCAGTGAGACTCTGTCATGTCAGGAAGATTTTAACTGTTTTAATAGTAGCCAGGTTACCTGCTGCAAATGCCTCATTAGCTGCCTCTTTAATATCATCAGTTGATTTTTCTGTCATCACCATCACGACTACCTTCGGGACACCTACTCTCCCACCGCTGACAGATGAGATGGATGCCTGCACAGCGAATTTTACAGCTGACCCTGCAAATGGAAGGAACAGTTAGTGTACATCCAGCTTGACCTGTTTCCAGTTACCTCCAAAACCCTCAGATGTCAAACAATGGTTCCATGAGGAAACCAATGTCCTCATGACAGCACAGAGATTAATGTTAATTACCTAATGCTGGAGCTCCAGCAGTCCTGGTTGGGATGCCTTCCACCTGCTTCAGAAGGTCTGACTTGCTTTGATGACTGTTCCACATGAACTCAGCTGTGTTTATGTCTCCATACTGAATTAAGCTCACCTGAGTGCCACCTGGCCCTGCGCATGGAAAAAAACAGTGAGACATTTACATAATTACCCTTTTTCTGTTTAAACACATTACAGTTTGTTCCGAAGTACTACAATAGTTGGACTACATTCAATCATGACAAATAAATTGAGGAAAATAACTCAAAACAAGGATTTAGACTCACAAATTTGAAAACAATAAATAAAAGGAACAAAATAACAGCATAGTATTCCATGTGTGTTTATTGCAATTGTAGATGTTTTTTTGTAAAGTGTAATATTATTTACCCAGACTATGTCAATTATAATTTAAGAACTGGGTATGTATAATTTGAAAGAAAATCATATCACGTGCTAGATCTTTAAATTTGATTGAGGTTCTAAAAAGACATGGTAGGAATGTTAGGTTGAGTAATTGTACATCTATTAATGTTTGGCATCCTGGAAATACATAGCCCTTCATAAATTTTCAACTACTGAAAATAGTTTTGAAAATAATTTCCTTTCACAATTTGTTCAATAAAACCTAGTTATTCAAAATTACAGATATACAGTAAAGTTATTTATTGTTTCTAGAGATTATTTAACCTGTGCATTTTAAGTAATCAGATGTTTTAAAATGTTTCTAAAGAGGACAAACTTTGATAACAGACTGTTATGATAACAGTTATCTCTGCATGTACTGA
Organism: Xiphophorus maculatus; assembly: GCF_002775205.1. Classification (NCBI taxonomy): domain Eukaryota; kingdom Metazoa; phylum Chordata; class Actinopteri; order Cyprinodontiformes; family Poeciliidae; genus Xiphophorus; species Xiphophorus maculatus. The sequence goes on from NC_036444.1 coordinate 11,223,746, forward strand.
AGGAATGTGTCACACCCACCTATATCAGAATTACTAATAAAAGTCTTGACAAAGGTCTTCATGTCCTCAAACTGCTCTCCGGCCTTTAACAGGAACATAACATCAAGAGGCTTCTTGCATGGCACTGTGTGATGATACATTGTTATATTAATGTGGCTGATAGACCTCTACTGGAAAGATACTTGAAAATTAGCCAGTTTATGATACTACCTGTGAGTGGCAGAGTGGAGTGAGTTGGGACGATGAGGGGTGGCAACGTAGGAGAGAGGGGCCTGACTGTGGTCTGTGTGATGTTGACCACACGATGGACTAGAGACGTCAAACGGCTGTAGTCCTCAACCATCATCGGACGCTGAGGGTGGCTGAATTGCACCAAATCTGTTTCATGCACCTTTGGTCCAACACCGATGGGATACACACGTGTTTGAGTGCTAGTAGTTGGTGGGCGTGTCACTGTATCAGTGGGGGGATTTTCAGTTACAAGAAAAACGAGTTGAGGTGGGGCAGGAACATGAGGAGGATGAATTGTAGCCATTTCCTGAAGAGTCGTGGTGACAGCTGCTCCGGTGTTTGTCTTGCTTCCTCCTCTCCAACGAATCTGCCGCAGTCGTTGCAGCAGGTGCTCTCTCTGCTGCCTCAGCTCCCAGCGGCTGATTTCCACAGTGACTGTTATAGAATACTGGATCACTGTGATGCTGATAAACTCTTCCTTTTCTGTCAACTGAGAGATGACTTCCTCCAGAAATATTAGAGACTTATTGAAGTTGGCCTCACCAACAGTATCAGAACCTTCTATGATGAATGTCACATCTGTGGCTGGAGGGTGGTATGGTGGTATTGTGGCTGCAGGAGGCAGGCCAGAGGGTGCAGTGGATGCCAGAGTGCTGGGTACATGTTGTGCAGGTGTTGTTTTCACATAAGACACAGGGGAAGTGGTGGGAGAGGCCCGACGGGCTTTACTTGGTGTAGGTTTTGGCATCTCTGGCTCCATCCCCAAGGTGCAAAGGTAATCTGTTAACTCCAATAGACGATCAGACAGTTCACCTGTGCTGCTTAGGACATAGGCCCTGTTGTCTGGGTTGGCCTTGGTGATGTCATTAATCTGACCCATGTTGACACCAGGACCAAGCGCCACTGTCAAGGTGGTGATGGCTTTCTTACGGAGCATCTTCACGATGGCACGGACGGGACGAGGGTTACCACTAGCGGTCAGAATAATTGCTACACGGCCAGCATTGTCACGCTTGTTCTTGTCATAGATGTTAATGGCAAGATACTTGACAGCTTCGTCCAAGAACGCTGCATCTCCCCCTGTGTAATGAAGCTCACGCACAGTCTTCTTAAACAGCCACTTCTGAACCTATAGGTTTCAAAAAGCATAAGAAACAAGCATGAGGCAACCAAGTCTGAATGTTTTATATGTCATTCTATTGAAAAGTGTCTTCATATAAAGTTGGGGCATCTCTTGAGGATGTGGCTCCTCTAATGCATTTTGAGAGATTGTAGTTATACTTGTTGCTTGTGCTGCTTTGTCTATCACACGTTTTTCTTCTAAAAAAAAAAAAACTTTTCAGATGGTTTTATACAGCCTTCTGTGAACAGCCAGCTTCTTTGGTTATAACCGTTGGTACATCACTTGACTGTGCAGGGACAGCACAGGCTTCCATAACCATCAAGCCATAACCATCAAAATGGATAGAAATAGACACTTATGAGTAAAATCTATGAGCTTTATGTTTTGAATTGAACTACTGAACTAAATAAAACCTTTCTTTAATATTTTAATTTGAGAAGATTCATCCGTATTAGTTGGAAACATAACTTTTAGCATATTAGCAATTTAAATTGATTTTAACACTACCTTCATTTGTTGGCTTTCCGATTCTGGGTTTTTAACATGTTAATGTGATAATACTTAGCTATGCCAGTAGGTGTAAAAATGTAGCTATTTTGCTTTTGTTTTATTCTGTTATACTGATTCTTAACAACACGTTGAGATGATTGGTCTGCTTCGACTTCAGTTACTTCAGAAGTCTTTAGCTTTAGTTTCAGCTTCTGCAAGTCAGTATCTTTTTGTACTTCAAGATTTTTTGCTCTATCAGTATTTTTACTGTTTTGCACTTTTCAAATTATTCTGCTTCCTTTCATTCCATCAGCAATTTCTATCTTACAAATTTGCTAATAACACTAGCATAAAAACATAAAAAATGTTTGAGTTATAATTTGATGTAATATAACACTGCCTTTTTATTATTCCTAAAGCCATCAGTGATTCATTTGTGTAAGGTCACACATGGTCAATATTTGCTACTGTACCTGCAGGTCATATGTTTTAACTCCAGAGTGGTAAAGCAGCACTGTGGCTCTAGTGTGAGCTGAGCCCATACGGAAACGTTCAACCACTCCGACTATGAATTCCTTGGTGGCCTGAAATTCATCTTCAGTCAGTGCTTCTGATCCATCCAGTAAGAAAGCCAGATCCATTGCACGGTCACACATGCCCTCAGGCATCAAGGTGGTGAAAGGCATCGTGGTAAAAGTGCCGTAACTCGGTGTTGGTGTGGGAGTGGACAACATGTTGAGGGAGGTGCAGTCTTCACAGCTGAGAGTGTTGTTCTCACAGTGGCTTTTATAGGAAAAAATAGATTGACTTTAAATTAACCACACTTTGGTTCCATTTTATAAAACTATTTGTTATTCTGTACATTACCATATTTTGCAGTGTGTTGGGTCGTCATGATTCAGGATGACCTTGTTCCCATGGGATATCCTCTGACCCTCGTGGATACAAACCTGACACTGAGAGGGATCTACGCATTGCATTGCCACCTCATCAAGAATTTGACCTAAACAGATTAAGTTTAGACTGACACTAAATTACACTATCAATATCGTTGTATGTTTGATTGTAAAATAGTTGTATTTTGTGTCTTGGCACCTGGTGGGCAGTAAGCATGGCAGCCTTCCACACACATCAGTGAACAGTGGAGGGGATCTGGATGCTGGCAGGTAATTGGACAGGCAAGTCCGCAGGTGTTATACCTCCACTGGCACAACTCCTCCCTTGTACCTGCGAGCTTAGGGTTCAGCTCTTCACAGCTCATAGCTAGGATTTAGTGAAACAACTTTAGTTAAACAACTTCATTTTAGTGACTTAGTCAAAAAGATAAGATTCTAAATTTGATGTTCTAGTCTAAAGATAGTCAAAACAAACTTTGATATCTATGTTTTGCAGATTGATTGAAATCAGCAACAAAAAAATTAAAAACGCCTAAAAAACATTATACAAATGGAATTAGATTGACAAAGACGACACAAATAAAAATTAGTAGAAATAAAAAAAAATAAAAATCATGTCAAAAAGATTATATTCAGCTTATCCAATCTCTTGTCAGCTTCTATAATAAACCTCTATTTTTAAAAAATAAAAAATGAGGACATGTATTATCAGTTTGATTTGATCACTCACGGCAAAGTTCATTGGATCTCCACATGACAGACACTCCCTTCTCTGAACAAGCCTGAGCGTAAGCAGCAATGGCGTCACAGAAACATGCACAATCCCCCACAGACGAGCATGAGCAGGCTGCCTCAACACACATCTCTACATAAGCCTCTGCATCCACCTGGAGACAACAGAATGAACATTAGAGGAAGGAAGTGTTGATGAGCAACTTTGGAGCTATTACTTTTACATACCTGGCTGTTGCATTCTTTGAAGAGTGGACCAGTAATCACACGACACGATTGCTCCACTGTAACCAACTTTACAATGTTATCACTGCAAGGAGCTGGCATCTGAATATCCAAAAGGAGACATACATCAGCAGCATTTATTACTTTGTTTATTAATTGTATTCATTGACTGGTAGAAGGGAATACTTAAAGTTTTGCAATGTAACAGCAAGTATCTTGGGAAGCTTAGTATGTTAATTTTCTTTCAACCGGAAAGCATACTCCTTTAGGTTAATTTAGATGGATTGTAAACCATTGAGTTATTAACATACAGACTGTACATGTGCAGAAATAGTGTAAAACCCCTCAAAATTACCTCAGTTACATCAGCACAGCTGGGAATGACTTTCCAGGAATTGCCAAAGTGTGAGGCATCCACCTCCATCTGGTTGTTACTGCTCATCAAATCATTGTTGACATTTCCATCAAAATTCCCACACAGACCACAGACACGACCCTTCACATGACAAAGTAATCATGACAAAGAAAATTGTATTAATTAAACAGATGTGAGTAAATCAGTTCAAACTGGAGTTAGACTAACGCGGTAGTACCCTGTAGGAAGCTGAGATGTGAACAAGGAGGCGAGTTCCTCTGTCCCAGCTAAGGGAGATGTGTTTCCCCAACATGACGGTATAAAATTGACCAGATCTGATAATCTCCACTTGGGAACTTTGCAGCACAGGCGTCTTCATCGTCACCTGGATGGATGCATATAGGACATACAGAGGTCATGTCTGAAGTACCTTGGTTGGGATATTTGCAAAGGGGCTGAAGAAAATTGAAGTAATAGGAATGTATTTAATGTTATGAGTAAATATATTGAAAAGTAACCAAAAAGTTTTATATAATGAGGTAGATATGAATGTAGTGGGTTTTGCACATTATAAGGTTTGTGTTTTTTGCATGTGCAATGCCTTGCCAAAGTGCTCATACCTGTAGAACAAAAAAATACTCATTTTTCTATCATTAAAAACACACAATCACTTGTATTTCACTGGGAATGCTTTGTAGTAGAACAACTTAAAGTGACACTAAACTGTGTAGTGAAAATAAAACGGTACATATGGTACAAGCCACAACCTAGCTTTAATCTTATATGCAAAATGGAATGTGTGGCCAAAAAGTAGCATTGCACATCACCTTGAATGCACCATCTACATGTGAAACATGGTGGCAGCATCATACTGTGGTTTGGTTTTCTAAGTGACTCCAAACAGACCCCCAGAGACACTGTGAGGTGGTTTAGTTAGAAGTGTCAAACTCTAGTTCAGTGTTCCTCAACTTTTAGATGTATTCCTGTTCCAACACACCTGAGTCAAGTGGGTGTATTACCTCCTGAGCATGCAGATAAGTTCTATAGTCTTGCCAGTGGTCAAGAGACACATTGGCCCTTTATGCAAATGAATGCAACATTTTTCTGATTTTTATTTGTAAAACAAAAACCAAGCTCTACTTTATATTGGTCAATCACTTTAAATTTATATGTAATGTGATTAATTGTGAAAAGGTGTGCGAGTTCTAAATACTTCTGCAAAACAATGCATGAGATTCTTGACAAAAATAAACTTGTTTGCTTCAAAATTTAAGGAAGCTATAAATGAAAAAAAATGATTATATGTAATTATAATAATAACCTTTATTTAGCCAGGTTTCTCCCATTGAGTTCAAAAGATTGCTTTTACAAGAGAGACTTGGCCAAGACAGGCAGCATACAGAGAGAGGGAAAGAAAAGACACAATTTGGCTTTTTTCCAGGTCAATGTTAATACCACCCTAAATAATTCTATATATAAGTAGAATTAACAGTTTGGACTGCTTGTGTATTACCTCTCCATCCTGCATTACAATCAAGCCGCCATGGTAGAAGATAGTGACAGCTTTTGCACAACGATGCCCGACAATTCCACATGCCTCATTCTCCACCAGCACTCTGAAGGAGCCTTCCTCTGCGTGACACATATCCTTTTCACATAGGATAGGTGGAGAAAACATACTAATCAATACAAATTTACTAAGAACCAGCTTACACAGCAATCTGGAGTGGGACTCTGCAGATCTGTTTGCTTTATACCTGAACCAGGACATATTGGCATAGGCCAGGAAAGGAGTACTTAAGGCCATCAAATGTGATGTAATGCCCCTCCCCCACGGTGCGGCACACACCATCACACAGTTTCTGTGTGCAGCGCCACTTCCTGTTCTCACACACACTGGAAAATATAGGAGAAACATGTCAGGCAAACTGCTTAAGGTTTCCTTGTTATTTGCCAATTGCCATTTTACCAGGTGTTGCAGTCAACGGTGATACTCCGTCCTGCAGAGTACGGCCTGTTGTTATGGTAACAGGGACACTGCTCTGGTTGGATGCAGTCTCTGCGATGGCGTACCTGAAATCAATCCATCAGTCAATCTCTTTGCTCTTTTTAAGTGTTTAACGAACAAAAAGCAAACACACCACTTACTGTGCCGGGTGGACAAAGGCAGCCAGGGATGCAGGCAAGACTCACACATGGTAGGTCCAAATTCTGGCAGGTTCTGGCACACTCCAGCCCCCTTTCACCTGAACTACACTCTGAATGAACAAGGGGAGGAGGGCACTGGGCTGACCGTCGCTCTGCAAACAAAAGTTCATTATCTACACCAAATAATTCTCAATTTTTGTTGTATCATGAGAAAAAATAAAAGAGTGACTCCCAAAAACATGTTGACTAATAAAGAAGTGCATGACTATAACTAGCAAAAACAGAAGGAATATAAGATAGTACCTCTTGATGGCACTGTGTCATCATCATAGAAGAGGTCAGAAAGAAATGATGTCATCTCTGTGGAGCTGCACCGCATGGCCCCATTCTCACAGTAGCTGCAGGGTCAAATATAAACACCAATTATGGTAATGCAATAGAATCATGCATCTTCTCAGACCATTTTCTGCAACTGCAGATGGAGTCACATACCAAATGCTGTTGTGATCGGCATAGACGTCACTGGGCTGATACAGCTGTCCATCGTGTAGGCAGGGGCACATGTCCACAGTCACACACTCACCAGAAGGGCTCAGGTATTTCCCAGCTGGACAGAAACAGCCCTCCTCACACACTCTCTCTCCCTCACAGCCAGGCTCAGCACCCGAGAGAGAGCGGCATGTTCGCTCACATGTACTTCCACAGGCCTCGTACAGCTGACCTCCATGACACTCCATCTCTGAGAACATCAGATCAAATGGAAATTTATTATAAATTCTTGGTTAGTTTACATTTTTTCCTATCTCCATTTTAACACAGGAGTTTAAACAGTGAAAGTGCCATTAAAAGCGTGTTGATTTTTATGTAAAAGTTGTTCAAAAATTCACTGTATACGCTGACTATTACTGTGTTACAATGTCCTAATCTTGCATGGATGGATGCACATGTGCTGATGGATGAAAATTTTTAAATAATTTTTAAAATCAGCCAAACTCCATCGAAGTTGTAATAGCTGAGTTACTCAGTTGGACGTCTTTTGATCATAGACTGTAAGACGGTTTAAGCTTGTGGTAGCTTCCTTTGACCAACTTCCTGTCAACATAAACAAACACAGTTCTTGGTGACAAAAGAGATGAATTTTGTGAATAAATAATGTATTTCAGATCTACATTCAGCTGTTAGACTCCATGAAAATGTGGTTGAAGAACCTATTAGGACCTATAAGTTAGACTATTTGACTGCAAATAATATTTGTTTTTAGAAAAAGGATTTTTGCATCTGCAAAAAGATAAGTCAACTTCAAACACAGAGACATCAAAATGTATTTTGTGGTTGTGTGACGTCTGAGAATTAAACAACAGAGTTACTGTATATGACAGTGTCAAAAACATTGCTCTTTCAGTTTCAAAAAGGATCCAAAACAAGCATTAAATCAAATGTTTGTCTTAGAGACAACTTTGAATAACTGGAAAGTGAGTTCAAAATGAAAGTTACCACAGAGTGAATGGGATCTCCAGTTGAGCAGCACTCCTTTTGCAGAGCAGGCGGCTGCATAAGCAGACAGAACCGAGCAGAGGCACTGCTCACCGTCTCCACAAGCGCACACGTCATACCGACAAAACCGCTGGAATGGAGCAGGATTCACCAGAAAATGGCACGAGCTGAACACATCTGACATGATCACTGCACACGCCTCTTCTGCATAACGCACTGGAAGGGCCAGATGAACATATGTTGATATTTGTTATTTTTAATACAACGGGATTCAATGGATGTGCAGATGATACCTCTTTTGGGATTTGTTGCACATGGATCAGTGTCATGCTTGTGAGTGGATTCACAATCGCCATTGATCCTCCAGGCCTGCCCAAAAGCCTGGGGACTTGCTTCAACCAGCCCAGAACCAGACAAGAAGTCATCACCATGGTTTCCATTGTAGTTCCCACACAGACCACATGTCTGCCCTGTCCATCGTGGCCCCAGCTGGGAAAGGTTTACAGGATTCAGTACTGTTGGCTGTTTGAAACTTTACTACAGCATTATCACTGAAAACATCTATAATCCAACCTTCAGAAGAACACGACCCCGACCGTCCCAGTCCAATCGAAGGTCATCACCAAACCTCACTCGAACAGAAGACTGAGCCGATCTGGCAATATGCAGATGGCCTGTAAGATTGCATACATAACCAAGTGTAAATGCGAATTCAAAATAAATGTAGGCCTACAGTTTTGAACTAATGTTACTCCCAAAGTTTGTCCCAGAATGGAAAAAATCCCCATGTATCTGAAGCATGTTGATTGGCTATGACACAGAATACATATACCTTCTAATAATTACATAAAAAATGCAAATGTGTGACAAATCAGAATAAAAAGCAAAAAATACATGGGGAAACATATATGCTGAAAAAGAGTGCAATTTGCTTTTACACTGAGCATGAGTGATATATGACAAAAAGTAAATAAAAAATAGGTTGTCTGATTATGATCTGACCTGTAAAATCAAGCTTAAGTAGTGGCACCTGTCTGACAAAATGAGGTAGGCTAAAATATCTCAAGAAACCACACATATAAAGTCTTGATAAAAAAAAACAAAAAACAGATGAGAAATAAAGCCACCATCTAACACACTAGAAAAAGTTACAAAGCCATCTCAAAGGCTCTGGGACTCAAGTGAACCACAGTGAGAACCATTGTATAGAAAGGAAATGTTTGTGAGCCTTCTGGGGGCTGGCCGATCAAAATTATTCCAGAAATACATTAATGACTCATCCACAAAGACCTTAGTTAAAGTCAACATTTCTGATTCAATTTTAAGAAAGACATTAGATGTAAAATGGCACCAACAAAAGCACATAGAGTGGCCAAGTGGGCTACTGGGTCACTCTAAGTAATTACTTTCTCACGTAGGAGCAGGTTAGGTTTGGAGCCTTTCCTTTATTAAACAAAAAACACTGATTTAAACAGCATTTTGTATTTACTCAGAGAATCTTTGTTTGATTTTAGTTATTTTTTGATGATGATGATGATTATGATGATCTGAAACATTTAAGTTTGACAGAAAAGAATAATCAAAAGAAATTTGTAATTGGGCAAATGTTTCACCACACAACAATACAGTATAATTTGATTGATTGTAAAATGCAGTTTTTCACCCATATACCAAAAATACACACCATGATTCATTGGGGTCTGGATGTCCATACTGTTGACAGACACAACTCCTCCATGCTTCAGCTTCACTGTCATGTTCTCCAGAGAGGGCAGACTGAGTGTCACTGAACGTGTGCACACAGCATCCTGATCATCTGCACACTGGGACATAAAGCAACCAAAAAATGCTTCAAACTATTCAAACCTGTTTTTGTCAGGCGAACGTTGCATTACAGCTAAAAATATCAAATAAAAAGCGTAAAATCAAGAATTACCTGCACATTCTCAATGATGACAGAAAACCCGTTATTTGTGCAATCCTTTGCCAGGAGATACTGACAGTGACCAGTAAAGGTGAAAAATTTGTTGTCAAAAGACTTGAAGTGAGACTGCCCAACAACTAAACACTCACCTACACAAAAAAAGAAGATTCAACACCTGAAATTGGCTCCACAGAATGTCAACAACATGCCTGAATGTGGTGCTGGACACGTGTCTCACCGGGGCAGCCTTCATTGGTACATTCCCAGGACCCGTGGCGGCACACACTAGAGTGGCAGATAAAATATTTGAGGCGTAGCTCATTTGGATGCTTTACTTTTTATGCACATGCAAATCTGTGCATGGCTACTGCTTCTCACCATGTATTACAGTCCTGAGAAATGGTAGATCCTGGGGGGAAATGTCTCCCCATGTGTGTGCAGGAACATTGAGATACCTCCACACAGCGATTCCCATCCAAAACCTTTCCAGCTGAAACACATGCACATGCCATGTTACTGCTGGCAACACTACAGCTAAGGGAAGAGTTATATTTAGTCAGTGAGAGCTTACTGGGGCATGTACAGCCATCCACACATTCCTCCTTGCAGACCTCCTGTATGTTGAGACTGTGGCAGGTTGTAGAACAGGGTTTGGCGCATTCACTGTACTGCATGCCAATTGGACACTTGGGAACTGCAAAAACACATGGCATGTTTTACTTTACAAACTTTTTTATTACGTTTTTTCCAGATTTAACAAACTTACAGCACTGGCTCTCTTCCACCCAGCCGTGCAGGAGTATCCCATGAGCATGGCATGTACGAGCGTATTCCAGTAAGAAAGGACAGGAGCAGTCTTCTGGATTTTTCTGGTCACAGTAGCAGGCCTCTGCCTGACACAGGGACAGGAACGCATCGGGAGAGACCAGGTGGGAGCAGTGGAGAAACACACTAGAGGTCTGCAGCACGCTGCAGCTGGACAATACCTGCACAAATAGACATGTAAATGATCAACTCTTCCTGTTTGAATGGAAAAACTACACATACTTCTTATGTTTTAGGCTTCATGCAATTAAGGCTTTCCAGTGATGGGATTTTCGGCTCCTTTTCAAGATGCGGCTTTAATGGCTCTTCTTACTGTGGAGAGCCGGCTCTTTCGGCTCCCAAACGGCTCCCCATATATATTTTTGACATTATTAATTAATTAATAGCTTAAACCTAATTTTATAATATTTGTTTCATTATTGACATTGTTAAGCACTTATGATGAGTAAATATGCCGCATAACAATGCTATAGCAATACCAATGCGTGTGATGTCCGCATGTGCCTGTGCAGGTTGTTTGTCGAGTCTGCACGATAGGAAATGCTGACTTTGCACAGTCTGCACTCTGCCCTGGAGCTTGATGTAGCATTAAAATGAGTCCAAATCTTGCTCCGTTTTCTGTCACTCATTTATTTTCACCTATTCAGTTCTCACACTGACTCCCCTTCTTTCTGTCGTGCGTGCTTCTTGACCGCTGAGTGAGTGTCTGTACATAAACACCTGCCGACGAACGCTATACAGCTTGGCCAATTGCCTGCCGTTTCCACAAAAAAAGTGGAGATAAACTTTTTTTTCAGTGTTTTCCCGCCACATTATTAATTGAAACTATATGTGATTGGTCAGATGTGTGGAGCACACGCTTGACATGAGGGCAGTGGACCAACCGAGGGAAGAAAAACTCTCCGCTCTAGCACTGGCAGAAGAGCAAAACGCGCAAGGAGAGGGAGAAGGGGGGGAGAGACAGCGAGGCACCGCAGGACAAACAAAAAAAACGAAGTGGGGAAAAACGATCGGCTCTGGCACTTGCAGAGCACAAGCAGAACGACAGGGAGGCGGAGAGACAGCGATATACTGTAGAAAAAAACCCGGCTCCCAAATAGGATCCTAAAACGGCTCCCATTGTGGAGCCTGTTCCAATCGTTCACTTCAAAGAGCCGGCTCTTAGAGCCGGATCGTTAGCGACCGACACATCACTAAGGCTTTCATTTACCAATTTATTTGTTACATTAGTTACTAACAAAATCTTGTCTTTTTTATCTTTGGCAGAAATTGTACATTCTCTGTAAGGCACTGGAGTGACAGCCAAAAACACAAACATAAGATGTGCTATATACTGTTGGGATATTGCAACACTTAATTTTTGAGTGAAATTATTCTAATGAAATGAGTGACTTGAGTGAAATGATCTACTTCACAAATCTGATGTTAGATAATGACATTGTACTGAACACTTAGTCCATTATCGTCATTTATTTAAACTCCATTTAAAACACCATCAGTCATTTTCTCCAAAATGGGTTATAATGCTTTGTTAGTAATGACGATGATTTGTCAGTCGGGATCTGACAAGTAAAAGTCAGATCATGTCTTCTGAAGTGATGTACACTTTCTGAATTTTGCAATAGAAGAAGGAATTTAAAAAGGGAAAGACATAATCATGTGGGGAAGTTCAGATATTGTTAGACCTTTCTGTTGTCTTTCCACTTTCCTCTTAACATCAAGATTTAAAATCAGATATACTTTAATATTCTTAGAACTGCTCATGTTAGTGTTAATTGTCTGTTACCGCTGCAGTTCCCTTTGTACTGTTACAGGATTGAGTGGGATCTGAGACGCGTCGACAAGCCTGGTCAGCTCCCTTCACAGCCCAGGAGTTTGCAAAATCATAACTGTCCTCTGTCAGAAATCCTGAAAGCACACAAACATGAACAATGACACACATAAGAGATGACAGATTCTCCTTAATCTCATCCTACCACAAATGTCTTTGCTTGCTTTAATCCTGTTATCTTTTCCTGTACTCAATGGCTACTCTTCCTGTTGCTGAGTTCTGGTGATTCAACTCATTTCCTAAATTCGAGGAATATTGAACTCTCTCTTGTTCAGCTCCAAAACTCCCTGACATACAGGTGACTTTCAATTAAATAGAATATCAACAAAAATGTGCTTATTCCACTGGTTCATCAAAAAAAGAGACTCATATAATGAGTAGATTTGTTATACATACTGATATATTTCATGTATTTATTTTTGTTAATTTTGCTGATTTTGTTTGCAGCTCATGAAAACCCAAATTCCACTTCTCCTAATTTCAAACTATTGCATGAAACAAAATTTATACCATCCATCCATTTTCTTACACCCTTGGGGTCAGGAGGGGTGCTAGTGCCTATCTCCAGCGAATGTTTCGGGCGAGAGGCGGGGTATACCCTGGACAGGTCGCCAGTCCATCGCAGACAAAATTTATATCACTATTCTAATTTACTGATATGCACTTACAAAGTATTTCTCTCAATGCACCTACCCTCCTGAGCAGTGTATTCATCAGATGGGATTGCATTAAAGTTGCCACAGAGGCCACAGGTGCGATTGGAGTGGAGTTTAGTCATAGTCACGGCGATGTTGGCCGCATTATCAATGGTGACAGCGAAGCCAAACTCTTCGCTCCAGAGTTTATAAAACCCAAGCTCTGAGCCCACAAACACAGCATGAGATGCATAGGGAAGAGACAGTCTGTGAAAAGGAAAATTAATTTCTGTCATTATCAATGATTTGATGATTTTTTTGTGTGTTTAATCTTTATTATTTTTTCACCTTTTTCCTCCTTGTGAAAGCTGTCCATCTACAGATAGGTGCAACTCGAAGACATCCCCCAGAAACAATGTTATTCCTGTCCTTTTGCCATTTTGAAAATCACCTGTAGCGATTCAAAGCATATGTTTACATGGGTGATACAGCTGCATCTGCATAAAAAGAATGGCATTGGAATTTAAAGCTAATAATGAGGGTTCCTAAATAAAAACACATTTTTTACCATACATTCTGTAGCAAGTAATGTCTAATATAACACTATCAATTAAACAACAGAAAATGAATGCTAGATTTTAGTGGAAGGGCATTAAACTTAATTGTTAACTTAAATTAATTTTCTTCATGTTACTCACCCAGCAGAGTGAAGGAGTGATGGTTGCAGTCCCCAGCCAGAAGGTAACTGCAATCTCCTGGAAACTCATATATAACCCCATCAAAAGTGTAAATATGATGTCGTCCGAAAAGACTGCATCTCCCAGTTATGCTTGCCACACAAGCTGGACACAACAATATCCAATGAGTATGAAAATAGCAATGTGCAACATTAAATGCGGGCTATTTTATGGAAAGTGAGAGTTAACAGAAATGTAAAACTTGATAGATATACACCTGTAAGCTGCAGGAAAACAAAAATTCCTTGCAGATGCCTCTTCATGTGCAACTGAATTAAAAACATAGAAGTAACCATCACAGTTAATTACATTATTGACATTCCTTAATTATTAACAAATTTGCAGGTTTGGTTAACAAGCTCTTCCTCAATTCTCAAACTAGTCCTACCTCCATTGCTCCAGACGCCCAGAAAGGGAAAACAAAATTCAGAACAAGAGAAAAAAAAAACACATTCAGACGTTACATGATCAAGAGATATTGTGATGGTCAAGAACTGCTTTGGTGGGAACATAAAGATTTGCAGCTACTGTAGGAGATTTGGTTTATAACACAGACTGTACCCCCGCCCAGCTCTTGAGGGGTTTCCCTGAAGGCCACCCCCCTCACCAGGTTATGTCAAGAAGGAATATCATTCTGTCTGCAATGTGGTGCCTGCAGACTGACACCATCAAACACAACTCAGCAAGACAATGCCAGGATATGCCTACTGATCGCCGGGCTGAGTGATTAGTCCACACATAACGTATCTGTACCAGCGCCAACCCAAACAACTATAGTGGAAAACACTCTCACCAGAGATATCTCACGCAATAACACTGTGTCTGCGGTGTCCCAAGCATGGACACTTTATTGGATTGTACCAAAATCTCACACACACACACACTGAGAACAAGTGTTGATAAAAGCTCTCAGGTCAAATGGTTGGTGATTGTGTGGAATTTAGATAAAGAAGGGGAAACTGAATATTAATTTCTGCCAAAATGTCTCAAATATAAATAAATCCATTGTTTGATCCATGATTGCTAAACCATCTGCTTTATATGACAATTCATCTATAAGTTCCCCCTTTATGGTTTTTGTGTTGAATATATGATGATTGCTAAAACATCTGCTTTATATGACAATTCATCTATAAGTTCCCCCTTTATGGTTTTTGTGTTGAATATATGATTTAATTACATTTTTAGAGCATAAACGTAGACTTGAATTTTGTTTAATACTACTAAAATTGCACAATCAACTGTCTGATTAACATCGTTTTAATCTATCTCTGCTAACTTGTTATGTTTCCTTTGCCAATGATGCTTCCTTCCTACAGAAGTTTTGTTGTTTTGAAGGACCTTATAAAAACTTGACTTTGTTACATTTGGTTTAATTTAGTGACTCACTTATGTTGACATATGATTCCTGATATCTAAATGCTCCTGCTGTCTGAGCATTTACATATAGGAAGTAAATGCTCAGTAAGTAAATAAGTAAATGAGATTTACTTGCTTGATTTGAATAAGTAAATCTTGACTGATTATAAAACAACAAAAACATCTCTATAGTCACCATACATAACTAACATTGCCTACAATGCTAGTTATTGTGTGCAACAGTTGCATACAATAAATGCAACTGGTGATTTTTTAAATCACACACTTCATGTATTTAGTTTGCCAGAGTATTTAAGAACTTCCATTTAGTAACCCAAGACTTCCTGTTTCCTTCCTGTCTCGATTGGTTGGTCGACACTGAGGCGGATGTCAACCAACCAAGCAATGCGAAAGAAAGAATAAAATGCACAAAATGGTAATATTCATAAACCAAAAAATGATAACATTAAATTAATTTAATGTTAATGTTAACCTCAGTAGCATTCCTTCCAATCCCTACAGTCAGATTGATAGCTGTAAAGTTTAAACTGTAAATGTGACTAACATGGCTGAACAAGTACACCTGTTAAAAACTGATTTTTAACCGTTTCCTACCTCGCATTATACATTATATTGGTGCAAACAAATACAAGTTACAAAGTTCTAAGGAAATGAAACTGATTTTGTGGAATGTCAAAACCTGCCAGGTCTTTGAACTCTATTTGTGTCTCCTGTGATGCACTTCCAGTTTGAATGTGTGGCTAATAGGGCCATAGGTGTTGAATTCTACTATCAGTATTGGGTATTACCTTTGTCGTGATGTCACAACATCATTGTATTTTATGAAAAACCTTTACCCATTCATAGATCAATTGACAATCTGAGAGTTAAGTTTCAAAGCTCGTTGAGTGCTAATTATTAATCAGGATAATTAGAACATGAGTTATACCACAAGTTTCATTTTCGGCTTCAAACATCAGTATCTATTTTTCATCATTTCATCATTCATCATTTTTCATCAGCACAGTAACTGCACAGCATTTCATGAGACTAAATAATGTTATTATGTCTCTCACATTTGTGTCACACTTGTGTTCATTTGAAAGCAGACAAGCACATCTGCAATATACATGGTGTGTGAGAGATGCGCCCAATGTGGCAAAAATATATATAAACCACTAATATGGTAAATGTTTTTCTTCTTGTGAGGTTAATTCATTTATTTAAGATATTTTGTTCTTGGAGCTGACTTATGACTTATGATGACTATGATCACAAAGCATTAAAAACCAAAACAAAACAAGGAGAGGCTACAGTAAAAAAGCTGATTATATATCCAGATTATATTTAATGGCTCTGTAAAATGTTATTTCATGTTATAATTATTTAGTCTTTTAAGCTGTTTCTATAAAGATACATAGTCTAAGTGGCCCAACTCTGGTTCCACAAGGTGAACAGTTAATTATTGTTAGGTGTAATGCAGACAGTAAAATATTAACCTCAAGCTAAAAACAAAATAGTCTGCTCGAGCACCGTGTTCATTCATGTGCAATATATTAAATACATGAACGCGCATTTCTTATTCTGGGAGAATTACGTCATCGCACCTTGCGGGCTTCAGTTTGTTTTGTCACAGAAAACGCAAAAAGCTGTGACAGCTGCATTCAAAACAATGGTTTTAAGTGTAGTTTAGAAAAATATAGGGTACTATAGTTAAAAAAAATACTGTATCATTAAACAGTTTAAGAAAATGTCAAAATGATTGAAAAGTTTCACGAAATATCACAATAAAACGCATTTGGTGCAGTTGTTTGCTTTTCTAAATTGATTTAGGAAATTAAAAAGAAAGGAAAGGTTTTAGTCTTGTGGGGGCGGACCACTACATGCGCGCACTGCACAACGAGCCAGCGCCAGCGCGTCGACGAATACCCGTTTAGTACACTGACTGTTATTTAGAGGAATCACTTCCCTATTCTTACCCTCTATTTTAACACCTACTCCGTTAAACAGTCGTAGGATTTGAAGCAGAAAAATCGCCATGGCAGCGCTGTCGGGTGGAGAGAGATGCATCAAGTATCTGATGTTCGCCTTCAACCTGGTGTTTTGGGTAAGTGCGAGGCGAGAAAACATTTATTCTCATATGCATCCTGTCGTATTAGAGCAGGTTACTAGATTGTGAATGAAATGATAGGGGTGTCCCGAATCGTGCAGAGCACAGAGCGGGTCTTATCGCAGAGGTTCGTATGATAAAAAGCACTGACCGCTCACACACACACACACACACACACACACACACACACACACACACACACACGCACACGCCTCCTCACGCACGCAAACGTGCCCTCAGTGTTTGTGGATCGGTCTGGAGAATAATCCCCAGTGGCCAAGTGACCCAGTTCCACGATGTAGCGCATACTTTGGACTGTGGCTGCATGACATTTTAATAAACAAAACCAAGTAAAGATTACACAGGTGATACATGATTAATTTTTTAATTCGTCACGTTGTGTTTAAAGCTGCAGCTGTGCGTTGGTCGTGTAATTTATATTTGAGACCCACGCCTGCAGGGTGTGTCGTGTTTTATGTGAATGAATGTGTGGTTGTAGATAGATGCTTTTCCTTCTGAACGTTTCTAATTTGTGCAGCTATTTATAGTGGTAGGAATAGCCATACATTAGTGGGAAAGCAGGGATTTCCCACCATGCGTGCGCGTGGGCTTTCAGGCTTATACGTGTGCTTATATGTATTTGCAAACGTTACAGATTTTTTCTTCTAAGAAGCAAGTTTATTTAATATAAAAACATTAAAAATCAATAAAGATTCTAAAGTACATTTGGTTAAATTGATTTTAGTTTGTTTAAAACCGCAGATCGTCATGTGACTGCAGTTGTGTCATAAAGGGGAAGTGGGAGAACGATCTGAAATGTTATAATCAGTTCTTTCAACATCAAGTCATAGAAAGTTAAAATGTTCACCTTTTTGTGGCTGTCAGAACAAGGCTGATGTTATATTTCTGGGATTCAAGCGAACCTCTGTGAGTGCCAATGTCTACATATAGAGAATACATGAAACAGTGGTGAGCCTGCAGGCAACCTAGGAGTAGGAAAACTACCAAGAGAGCATCATCAACTAGGAGTACCTCAGTTACCTCAGTTAAGGTCATGATTCAACAACACAGAAAAGGCTGGGCAAAACAGAATGCAATATTCATCAGAACACATAGTCTTACATTTACAAAAATAAAAGAAATAACTTAATGACCCTCACAACAGTTTTGGCATTCACGTTCTACAGCAATTTTGCAAGGAAAAGTAGTTTAAATTGTGACATATAATAGTTTGAGCTTACTTTTCACATGAGTTTGAATATGTTTGGAGAGTATTTTCACTATAATATACAAAATCATCAAAACCAATGTTGGCAGAGTGGAAAATAAAAAGGACCAGAATGCTTCTCTTTGGGGGCTGTCTGTTGATTTACGACCATAAGCAGATGCTTTATTTGATTATACCTCAGTCTGCCTCCGGTATCAGACCATAACGATCCAGCTTCTCAAACCAGGACAGTTACGCTCAGTTTGACAAAGGAGCAGTAAATATGCTGCCAAGCAGGCATCTTAGAAAATGCTCAGAAAGTGCTGACATGCCTGAACCTCTGAGATGCTGTGGGACTATAAAACTCCTGTATGTCTGTGTGACTTAAGTAAATGTCATTTTTAGACAACACAATGGAAACACATGTAGAAACATAACACAATGAGTTGGAAAAACACAGACTAGACCTCATTTGACTAAACAGTGGGAAGGTTGCTTTCTGGTTCCGCTCTGCCACTCCTAACTGTATAATCAGGTGATTTAAGGTGTGGTGTCCCAGTCGTTTCAGCTTTCTCTTGGGCAGAAGCTAGCTGCTCCGAACGGTGGATTGGTTCATACTGAATTACTATGGCTCTTCCCAGTGGGATCAAGTGTTTAAAATATCTCATATTTATCTTCAATTTTATTTTCTGGGTAGGTGCACTTTATTTTTCTATACTGTGAGGCATATGAAAAGATCAGACAGAGCTGTTAACAATATATCCTAAATATGTACTTGAGAGTCAGCCATTTTGCTGGACTATAGGTAGACCAGGAAGAGGCTGAGAAGCAAAGCAATACATGAAAGTCAGGTGGGAACAATGAAACCTCACAAAGCTGCACTTTTCTCACTGAAGAAAATACAAGGTGTTACACTCGCAAAAGTAAAAAGTTTACTCGTTTGTCTGTGCTCACAGAGCTTCTTAGTACGTCACAATGTGGTCATCATGGATTGGTAAAACATTAATTCTTTCAAGGACAGTTTAAGCCATTTTTTCTTCACAGTTTAAGAAATAGAATTCCTGCAAAGTGGTACGGGATGCCAATTTCCTGTAATTGTAACATTTACCATTTACCATGGAAATATTACATTCTTATTCTTCCTTTGTGTGACTCTTAATGTAGAGGTGAATTTATATTCATAAATATATTTTCAGTTCTTTTCATGTTTGTCTAACAATATATAGAACTGAATCAATATACAAGAGAGACTTCAGGAATGAGGCGTGCTGATTAAATGAGCACTTTGTGCAGTGGGTTCATCATGTGCTGTGAGTATTTACCACAAAGGACTCTAATGTTTACGCAGGCTTATAAACTAGTACTGCAGAAACATTCCTGAAGCCTCAAAAAGGGAAAAAAAATGGAAGAGAAAGACTTTAGAGAGGGCATGTTAGAGCAGATGTCAGAGCAGCTGCTTACACTTGTTGGAGCTTATTTTTAAATGCACTGTGATGTCAGGCAGATTTAAGATATGCCCTGAATATGGACTAAATCATTATATTAAAAGTTACAGTAGAGGGAAGCATGCAGTGTTAATTTAGTGCTAATTGTAGCATTGTGTTAACTGAGGCATGTAATGTGTGTCAGCTTGCAGGCACTGCTGTACTGGCTATAGGTCTGTGGCTGAAACTGGACTCGAAAACCAATAGCCTGTTTCAAGGAGAAGATTCTCCATATGTGTTATACACAGGTAAGATAGATTCATAAAATAACAGGCATGCCTTAAAGTTTGTATTATGTGAACTCATTCATGCACTATGTTTAGGTGTTTATGTCATGATTGCCGTTGGAGCGCTTATGATGGTGATGGGGTTCTTGGGATGTTGTGGAGCAATCCAGGAATCACCATTGATGCTGGGGCTGGTTAGTAGCACTTATTATAATTTTATTACCCCCCTTCCTCCCCTCCATGGCTAAATTGGGCACCTAGGACACTGGGTATTTTGCAAGTAGGGCCTCAAACGTGTAAACAGATTTGTATTTGATGAGGAAATGACAAAAGTTTCACTTCTACCATCAGATGTCATGCTGCTTATGTTTCTGGCAACATAAGGTTAAATGAGAAAAAGAGGGAATTACCAACAAATGTGTAAATAATCAACCAAAAGCTGAATATAAGATAAGTAAAACAAAGTAATAATGCAACGACCAAATATGTGATTATAAATCGATAACTAACATATTTTTCCAACACTATGCATTAGTGCATTTATATAGCATTAGGTTGATACAGAATACTATCTGTCATGCTTGGGTGAAGGAAAGTTGATGAGATAACTTATTACCCAAAAAATGACATATAAATTGAATGTGTTTACTAAAAAAGAGAGATAAAAATAGTTTTTTTAAAAAAGAGATACAAATAAGTATTTAGTGACAATTCAACCTTTTTATTCCATTCCCGAATAACAGCATTCAAAACAGTAACCTCCTTATATACAGTGAGGTTCACAAACCTTTGCATCCAGGTTTTATATGTTCTTTTTTTCACAGACTTCTAAATTCTCGTCAATATCCATAGCTTGTGAACGCCCTATTTAAGGTATGAGACATCTGCTTTCATCATTGTTTACTGAACAGTCTCAAGGCCACAAGGGAGTCAGTAGATTTTCAGCGCTTGCTCCCCCCTTCCTTCCCAGTGTGGTCATAATCTGCTTGCACTAAATCTCGCTGGAGGAGGAGCCAATGAAAACTGGGTTTGGCCACACTCCACTGCCTTTGCATTGTGCAAATGCACATACAATACCAGCACACAAGCATGCATGGAAGACAGCTATCAGCTGAGTTTAATTTTGTATTTCTCTGTGCAGTTCTTTTCATTCCTGCTGATCATATTTGCCATCGAGATAGCCGCTGGATTCTGGGGCTTTTCATACCAGAACAAGGTAAACTAACTACAGTGTGTTCTTAAAATGGATGCCATGATGCTTAAAGACAGAATAAAAGTAAAAGCAAGAGCACTTCACATACAGGGGCATCTCAGTATATTAGAATATTATTGAAACCATAATTTACTGCAGTAATTCAGTTCAAAAAGCAACACATTAGACAGATTTATCAAATACCCAGTCTATGTATTTATTTCCTTACATTAGACCAATGCAAAAGACTTAAATGCAAAAATTTCATGTTATGGTCCACACAACAAGACAACTGCTGACATTACAGTTCTCCAGCAGTCACTGCTGGCCACAAAAAGGAGATTGCTAAAAAAGCTGGTTGGTGTATTCACACACATTGAGTCATTGAGTACTAGATTTTTATTTTAGGTAAAAGCACAATAATTTAGTACAACACAAAGGACAACAAATTATCAAAAATTAACATTTTTGACTTCGGAGTCTTAGTTGTGACAAGATTTTTAGTTTACCATGCTTGTGATTGTGTTGCAGGTGTTGGATCTGATCAATGGATTCTACAGACAGACATACGAAGAGTACGGTAAAACAAGAGACGAGGGCCTAAAAGAGACTCTGCGTTTGATCCAAAATGAGGTGAGACTTGTTTTACTTAATTCCTGCTTTTTATTTTCTCTGACTAACAATTATCTGGACCGTTAATAATTAATCACAAAGGGGGGGGGGGATTTTGACAGCAAATAAATGTTTTACCTAAGTCAGATGAGTATTTCTTAGAGCTGGAGTAGAACTATTATATCCCAGTTGTGTCTTTGTAAGACCTGTAGCTTTATCTGCGAGGCAGCATAATTATGCACAGCATAACTGTGGAAGTGAAGGTACAGAAGCTAAAATGGAAAATTCATCAATCATATTCTCAACTCAGGCTTGGGAACATTTCCATGACTCCAAAAAATTGAGAACTACAGAACAAGCCAGTATTTTACAGTATCTCTTCAAAACACATAGACTAATTAGGTTACATTGCACTATGTTATCTGTCTGTTTCCAGTTAAACTGCTGCGGTCTCAAGGGTCGGATGGGAGAAACTTATCCTGATCTTTGTCCCCCTGCGGAAAATCTTGACATGTTCATTATTAAGGTACAACCATGACCTAAATTATCCAACAAATGTTTTATCTCTGTTGTAACTGTACAATTTGTGTTATGAGTGCCCATGTATTGTTATGGAAACATCTGTTTGCAAGAGTTTGCACAGTCTCTGGCTCTCTGTTATTTTTATCTGTATATATCATGTTGTTGAGCATGCTGTAAAGCAAGGAAACTGAATGACTCCTATCTATTACAGAGCTGTCCTGATGCCATCGACGAGGTGTTTAACTCCAAGTTACACATTGTTGGAGGAATAGGGATCACAATTGGGGTCATTATGGTGAGTGTGCAGCATGCATACCTTAACACACATTTTAGTCACTTGTTTCAGAGGGGTCTCCAACCCAAGGCTCGGGAATCACTATGCAAAGGCCCTCACAAACAACAAAAAGTGTTTATTTTAACTGAAATGTTTACATAACAGGTTTGGGGAATAGTATATTTTATTTAATTAATTTATTTCATTGTATTTTTCGTTAATATGTAAAGTAAAACAGGTCTTGATGTGTTTAATTTAGAGTGACTTGCAGAAGTGTTAATACCACTTGAACCTTCTTACATTTTGTCATGTTACAACCACAATCTTTTTTTAAAATTTATTTAGAACATGATAGAAGTATAAAATCACAAACGGATAAGAACACGGAATGCAAAAGACACATATTTTTGTACTACAATAATCTTAACATGCTGGAAAAGGAGTAGGAAGATGTAAGAAACTCCTACCCCATAAACTCATACCATCTCCTCATTATTAAATAAAAAATAAAAAATAAAATAAATATAGGTTAATTAATTTTTCATTTTATCTGGGTTTACATATGTCTAAATACAGTATATACCTCCATACATCCATACCCACACACACTCATATGCATTAGCCTCAATTTACATATACACATTAGAGCTTTCTCTCATCCACATTTCTATATCTTGTGAAAACCTCCTCCTTATATTTCCTTTTAAATTGTATTCAATTTTGACTTTGTTTTAGCTCCTTATTTTTTAAATAAAATTACACCATGAATTGAAATGACAAAAGCTCTTTCGTATACTACGAATCCTTAAGTTTGAGTAACCCTTTAAGTTATATCCCCTTTCTCTTTCACAAAACATGTTGTGTATGTGCTCAGGTAGCAGTTTATTTGATGCTTTAAACATAATTTGTGCAATGTTAAATTCCACCAGATCTTGAAATTTTAGAATTCTAGATTTTAAGAATAATGGGTTTGTGTGCTCATAAAAACTGACATTATGGATGATTCTAATGGCTCGTTTCTGTATAAAACTCAATGGTTGTAAAGAGATTTTGTAATTAATTCCCTACACTTCTGAACAATATGTTAAATATGGCAAAATCAGATTGTTATGTAGAATACAAAGTGATTTATTATTCGGAATATGTCTAGCTTTAGCCAGGACTGATGAACTTCTACATAGTTTATTCTGTAAATGTTTAAATATCTTAAATGTATCCTATTAGGATTTTGTGGTAAATCAATACAAAATGGCACTAATTATGCAGTAGAAGGGAAGGGAAACATTTTGTTTCTCAAATTCTAAAAATGAAGCTTACATTTGTATTTAGCCTCCCTAGTACTTATACTTATAAATAAAATCCAGAGCAACCAATTATGTTTATAGGCCACCTCCTTAGTAAATACAGAGGGGATGTATGTGCAATTTCAGCTCAGTATAAAAACAGCTGTTCTGTGAGAGCCTTAATGTACAAACAGCATCATGAAGACCAAGGAACACAACAGAAAGGTCAGGGGAGAAGATAAAGTAGAGGGTCAAATGTTTCACAGAGCACTGTTAATCAGATGGACATTTTGGTTCAAGTGTAAAATACAGAAAACTAACACCCTCACATTGAACACACCATGTTAACAATGAAACTTGGTGGTGGCAGCAACATTATGCACAGGGGATTCTTTTCTTCAACACAAACAGTGAAACTGGTCAGAGTTGAGGTAGAGCAACAATCCAAGACATACAGCCATTCACAGATATGGAAGCATTCACACTTTTTTTTCATCCATTGAAACTGGTTAGAGGCATATACTTGTAAGATGTGCCGCTGCGATTGTAGCATCAGGTGTATCTACAAAGGATTGACTCAGACGGAATACATCAAGAACACATGATGTGCATGTCACCCTTTTCAGATTTTCATTTGCAAAAATATTTTGAAAACCATTTTTTTCTTCACCTAACAACTCATGGAAACTTCATAAGCAGTATGTTTATCACTTGGCTTCTTTACAATTCTAGACTACAGTATTTTAATTGGGACTAGAGAGAACCAAACAATTCAGACGATTGCAAAGGTATCAGATATTTAGGAATGGATAATACACACATGTAATATACCCTTTGTATTTCTCCAACAGGTGTTTGGGTTGATCTTTACCATGCTCCTGTGCTGTGCCATCAGGAAATCTCGGGAGGTGGTGTAACACCCACTGGCAGTCATTGATATTGTTGCATGATGTCATCCTCAGAGTCTTCACTGCCAACAAAAATAAATCACTTATTTTTAAGGAGGGTGCTAACTAAGAAGGGTTAACCTAATTCTGACTGTAGAGAACGTGAAGGTGTGATGCACTTGATTTTGGTCCATCTGGTTTATTTATGTACAGAGTTTTAAGAATTGTGCTACTACACAGCATAAAACATTTCATACTAACCTTCTGGTCAATGTTTTTTTAATGTATAGACTGGCCTTTCCGGCACAGTAATTATCAAGTTCCAGTATTAAGCCAAATAATTTTTAACAACATAGATATACAGTATGTAAAGCCAACACACATTCTATGGAGACAAAAATAAAAGTTGTTTTTTTTAATGCTACAATTGGCTTACTTTATAAATATGGTCCAAAGTGAACGATAATTTTGTCAGTTAACAGATTTTGGAAGAATGTTTGCTTGTTTGTTTCTGAGCGTTTTTTTTCCCATCTTTTATCTAAATGAGACCAAAGCTAATCAGATGCTAGAAGTTACCTCAAAAGACAGAGTTCATGTCCCAACATAATTTCACATTCTCCCAATATATCAGTAAATCAGCGACACCTTTGCTCCTAAGATAGATGCAGTGTTTTTACTATATCCATGTATAGAACAGGTGCATCAATAGCAGTGTAGTACTGAAATGTGTAAATTTGTGGTTATTTGACTGAAATCGGCATTTGTGAGCTTCTAACTAGCAAAACAGCATGTCAGTGTGTATTGATGATATTGATTTATTGATGGCGACCACTTTGGATATCTTGCTAATGGAAACACCACCACTTCAGTGCAACACAGAAGTAAACAAGGCAACAAAACCGATGATGGCTAGCAGCCAAATAAATGCCAAGCTAAAATCTACGAGATATTTGTGGTTTAAACAAGCTTGATGTTACAGTAGCATTCGGCTCAGTTTTTTTTCTGTCATTTATTTTTTAATTTGTCCCTGTTTGAAACGCCTTTTATTTGTTTGTTTTTTTTTTCAATTTTTGTATGTTTTATATTTCTGTTTGTACATTTTTGGATGCTTGGTGTGTGTATGTTATATGCAGTTTAAGCATTTTGCAGTGTCCTCTTGATTTGACAGAATAATTTCATTTATACACTATGCACTGTAACACTATGTTAACAAGAGCCAAATACAATAAAGTGATTTAAGTTGAATTTGAGGATTTTTTTGATCTGTCTTGGACTCACAAGCACACATTCCAAGAAATTACATTCTCACAGGTTGCTTTTAATCATGATACCAAACATTTTTTATGATAAGATACCATACTTTTCCAGACTGTTCCCCAGAATTTCTAGTTCTTTTGTGTTCACTTGAAAAAAATTCAACATGAACTTATTGTAAATATGTCTGCAGTGCAAATGCTTTAAAATGGCAATCTTCAAAAACAAGGCAGACTAAAGAATTGAAGAATGCAAAACACAAAGGAGGCTGTTTGGAAGAGACTGTAAGGAAGCAAGGATGGACACATGAAGAAATAAGGGAAGGACACAAGGGAGGGTTGGAGGACAGGCATTAGAAAGGACAGAAATGGAAAGGATGGACACAATAAAGTAGGGAAGGGGGCACAATAAAGAAAGGAATTACATAAGTGAAAAGAAACAAAGGAAAATGGGAATGGAGGAAACAGAAAAAAGAAGGTAAGGGTGACAAGAATATAAGAAATTACAGACAGAGAGGAATTGAAAGAAGGAGACTAAAGTGAAATTCAAGATCACAATGAAGGTTGGACATAATGTTTAGATAATAGGTTAGAAAACAAAGACTATTTGACTTTTTCATACGTTTCCATATCTAAGCAATGTAAAATCCAATTCCATTCTTTTTCCATACTGCGCTAGAACTCTGTTTAATCATATGGACACCAAACATGAATAATTTACTATTTCACTGAGTGTACTTGATGTGCACTACATAAAGGCATGCCAGGATTAGAAAGGCTGAGGTGTCCTGATAACACAATGACACTTTCAGTTTGTTCCCTAGTGTGCAGAAGAAAAAAAACAAACACCCACTCCCTCAACTTTTTCCACTTTGATTTTGGTGACAATCAACAGTGACTCATAGAGATCATAAACAAAGAAAATAGCTGGCTTTGATTAAGACAAAGTGATTCTGAGTCACTTTGTCTTAATTAAATTGTGGAAAATTTGTCTCAAAAACTAAGGATGCAGAAGTAGCAGTAAACAGAAGGCTGTGTAATAGATTAAGAGTCTAATTAAAATCCAGATGACTCAGTTTCTCCCAAAGATAGAGGTGAAAACAGCATTTGTGTTCCTCTGATTACAGCACAAGGAAGCAAACTATGATTTGGCTGTTGAAAGTTGGGTGCTGCCAAAGCTCCACTACGCAGATAAGGCTGATTGCAAAAAGGAGAGTACTTACTTGTAAGACTATGTTTCTGTGCTGTTACAACAGTAAGTTTGCTTGTGCACACCAAACTGTGATGCTCAAAGGAATATAGAAGGAGGACAAAGATAAGAAAGGGACATTTTGAAAAACAAATAATGACGCAGATGAGCTTTTCCTTTTTCCTAAGAGTGAATTACTTCATGGATGTATAGTGCTGTGAAAACCATTTCTTCAGTTGTTTTTTTTTGTTTGTTTGTTTTATTTGGTCATACTTAAATGTTTTAGGTGATCAAGCAAATTGTATTGTCAGAAAATCTGAGTAAATACAAAATGTAGTTTTCAAACGTTTTAATTTAGTAAGAAACAATGGTTATCTATACCAACACTATATGAAAGAGCAGCTGGGTTCCATAATTAATTTTGAACTACACTTATTTTTTGTTGGTTTAATTTCACTACCCACACCAACGCTTCATTAATGGTAGAATTGTAGAATCAAGAAATCACTGAAACTGAACATGAAGTGAGTTAACAGATCTCAAAACTGAATACATGATTTAATGATCCGCAGAAATTCAGACTAAAAACAAATTCAGTCAGTCCATGAAGGCTTACAACACCAAAACAAATCTACAATAAGAAGCAGGTCAAAATTCCTCCTCAAAGAAAGACTTCTTGCCAGATATCACAAATGATTTATTGCAGTTGTTGCTGTCAACTTTGGCACAATCACTTATTGGGTTTATTTAGAATTTACTTTTGATGTAGTGATAATGGCTTGGATAGATTTTTTTCCTCTCAAAAAGAAGTAGTTACTATTTAAAAACAGCATTCACTCTGTTATCTTTAATATTATGTGCTTAAATATATAAAACATTAGGTGTGAGGAAAAAAAAAACAGAAGAAAAACTAGAATGGAGACAAATACATTTCTATGTCACTTTATTCTATGCAATGTGAAATTACAAAATGTTCTCCTTATTTTATTTCGTTTGGCAAAACCTCATCTCAGTTCATCCATTTGCTTATAAATACAATTTTCTCTTATGTTTTCATTTACATATAATAGATTTTCACAGATCAAAAGAATTATAGTCTGACAACACTGCAATGAACTATCAAGAAAAAACACATTGAAAATAATTACAGTGCAACTATTTCATCCAAAATTAGATGTTCTTTTTCTAAATGTTGACACAAAAAGTACATTTCTAGTTTCCTGTTAGAGCAACACAACTTTAGTCTTCATCCTCGTCCTCTGAGCTTTCCGAGTGAGCATTCAGGGAATTGTGGGACTTTGTGTGTAATATAGTGTGTGTCCTCAGCAACATGTTCATTCGGAGCAGATTTGTGAGACACTGCAGCACAGCCAGTACCAGCTGATACTTACAAGAGACGGATTCAAGGCCCAAGTCCAAAAGTTTTAATGACATGTTACCTTTGTTACAAGAGCATAAGCTTAGTTTACCATCTGCAAGAGGACCTTCAGTGTGTATGAGGTTTGTGCTGAGGGCATTGGGTTGTCTTGGAATTAAAGCCATGACCCTGGTTTGTGCCTGCAGGAAATGTTTTAGATTGTGAGAGTAAATCTGCCGGGGCACGCTCAACAGGGCCTTTGCCAAGAGCTGGGAAACTGCACTTGTGTTAACAGAAACTGAGCAACTGTGGCCATATTGATGAAGGGCATGGTGCAGCAGAAACTCAAATGTCCCACCAGCAGATATTACACAACCTGTCTCTATCACACATTTCTGATGAAGATGCACTCTGCATGCAGCTTCATTACTTATATTGTCTGCATGTAAAGACGTGCATTCTTCTGATGGGATGGTTTTCTTTTGAGTCTTGTGCATGGGCTCCAATGCTGTAAGTAGCATTCGAAAGGCGTCTTGAAATGCACATGCATGCTGATCAGCTTGACCTTCGCTTGGGGCACAAATCACCAGGCTACAAGGTTTAACTTTGAGTCTTTCTTCACAATCATGGAAGTCCAAATGAACGCATCTGTCAAAAACAAAATGACAATAGTTAACTTGAATGTTGTACAGCAGATAACAATGACTTGAAAAATTACACATATACCAGGAGTTTTTTTTCACATTCTACATTGTTACATCCATGAAACATCAATGTATGTTTCAAGATAACTCGAGATCCTCCTATTTTTTCCATGCTGAACACTTTAGTTTAGCAGTAACAATAGATGAAATTACTTTTAAAATTGATCATACAAAGTAATTTCTAAACCCAACAGTAGAATCAAACTTCATTAAGATCAATGAGGTTGTGCTTTTATGTTTTGTGTCATGAAAACTTTTCTTTAATTCTATTTATTTTTGTATACAGAATCATAAGAAAGGATAGTCATAATCACAGATAGATAGAGTGCTGCCAAGCCATGAAGAAGGAACAGCAGGAACCTGAAAAAAGAGGAAGTAAGTTTCCAGCCTGCATAAAGTTTTACAGAACGAAGTCTAAACACTTTGAGTAACTGAATAAGACCCAATACAAAATATTTGTATTAATATTGTTTTAATGCTGAATCAGAGAAGCTAAAAGAGGTTATAGATGTGATTTTGACAATGAACTTGAAATGATGTGGAATGTGTAACTGCAATCAAAGATCACTGATGTTGTGTTGGAGGCAGATACTAGATGACAGATAGAAAGGAAAAGGGAGAACTGAAAGTAGAGCAAATGTGACTGGTCTCTCCTGGGCGCAGTTCAGGACAAAAGAGGAACCAACGGAGCAGAGTTTGCTGATCAGGGAAACAGAAAACAGTTGGAGGAGACTCAGACTGCTGAGAGAAGGCCTGTGTGTGCAGGCAAAAGGATGGAGTGGGATCCTTGAGCAGGCCCGGAACAAGAACACAGACATATATGGCTCCAAAACAAAGGTGGATCAGACAGTCAATAAAACCAGCATGGCAAAAGTGCTAGCCACTGCGAACAGGTTCACAGTGTGGAAACCCCTATAAAAACCGATGCAAAAGAGGAACTGTTGGTTGGATCCTAACAGGCAGCTTCAAGCCAAGATTGAGGCGAATAAAGAACTCTGCAGCTGAAGAAGTGCCGGCGCCACAGCTGAACCGAAGACTGGGATCAACCCATCAGTTCCGCAATCTGTGGCACCAAATTGCACTTCTCTCATCATCTGGGTTCAGACTCCAAAGACAAAGGTCAAAGGCAAGAACAACCAGCACCCAAAGCCTCATCTCAGCATCAATGCAGAGGCGAAAGCTCAACAGACCTGCAGGGACGCCTGCCTTCATCGATCAGCCTCCTGTGTCCCCTGAAGAAGGGACACATTCTTCATCATCAAGCCAAATCTGGGGGTTGAAATAAAATTTCTTTTTGGTTCTCAGTTTCAGCATTAGTGAGAGAAAGGTTAGATTAAGATGATTGATTTTTTCATATTTGATTATTTCTGGTACTGAATTGAGCTGTACTGACCCTTGCTAAACACTGCCTTTACTAATAAAATATTTAGCATAAAGTAAACCCTACAGAATGTGGTAGACATCCAATTAATGTGTCGCCTCAAAGTTCTCTGATAGGTGTAATTAATCATGGTGCTTGACTTTGAAGAAAGAAACTAAAATATATGCACCTACCTATGGGCTCCAAGCAGTAATGGTTTACAGAAAGTCAGTGTTGCAATATGCTCTGGATGAATCCTCCTGCAGTCCGAGATGGGTGTCACCCCACTTAGCTGCGTAAACAGAGAAATTTCTTCTTCACTGACACACTCCACAAGGCACATCCCAGCCTGTGTTGCTGCAGCCAGGACAGCAGTGGACTGTTTCAGTGCACACAAAAGGACAGAGACACCAAAACTCTGCAGAGTTGCAATTATGCTCTCCACTGACCTTTCTGTCCAAGAGCTAAAGTGCACAATACCTCTGTCCTCTGTCACTTTGTCTCCACAACGCAACTCAAGTACATCTCCTGTGGTGAGTAATTTCGGCTGCAGGTATCCATTGAAAACTGCAGCTTTAAGTGGCTGCTTTCTTACTTGGGGGCAAGGCGTAGCAAAGTCTCTGTGAATCACCTGCCCTTCAATCAAACGTGAGCAGCTGACAGGGACGCCTGATACTTGGGTATGCAGTGCTGGGAAGCTGTTATTTAAAAGATGAATGGAGAATGAGGGTTGGTCGTCTTTTACCTTCCAGTGACTGAGCAGTTCACAGAAGAGGTTGCGGAAAAAGTCACAATACGCATAGCCCAGGCGTGTGTGAAAAAACGATACCAGAAGAGTTTGAAAACTGAGATTATGTTGTGTTTTCGCTGTGAAATTCTCTAATGAAACACAGAATCCATGTGGCAGCACATTCAGCACAATGAATTTATCCAACTCAGTCAGCGCAAATTCTAGCAGTTTGTCAGCCAAGTGCCTGGCAGTGGCAGCTTCTGCTGCTTTTGTGGAATTATGAGACTGAAACATATGAGTCTCCTTAGAGGCTGTTGCATGAATTATTCGCAGTAATGATGCAAGCAGAAGAACAAACGTTTTGGATCCATCACCAGTTATTGTGCTGTGCTTCCAGACGCACCTCACCACCATCCTAAGACGACAACAAATAACATTGCAGAAGAATTAACAATTAACCAAAATGAGCAGAAATATTCACATTCATCCCATTTGTTCTAACCTGGCCAGTGGGTGATCCAGATGTAGTGCAGTGAGGATGCGTTTTCCGCTTCGGCTCAACATCACTTGTCCTGTATCTCTAGTGAACAACACCTGTCCTCCTTCAGGTCCAAAACTGCGAAGGATGACGGACTCCAGTGCAGACACTGTCTGTAAGACGTGATTGAGGTGGAGTTGCTCCAGTGGCACCATCTTTACACGCTGGAATGTGTTGCTGAAAATTATAAAGAAGGAAGTGTTTCACAATTTTAGACCCTGGATTTGTAAATTCACATTAGTCATCTTTGAGCAAGGCCAGGGATTTCCAGGAAATCAAAAGAAAAACATTAAAATAACAAACCTTCAAGTTTTATTCTAAAAAGAGAAGCTTTACATTTAGATTTGGTGTTTTTTAGATTTAGTATGCCATGTACTGGACATATCAAGAAGACTTCATAAATCGCCTGTGCTTGGTCAAGCATAAATCAAAACAAAGCAGACATATAATGAGTAGGGCTGAGGATGGTTTGTAGAACATGATTTAATTAAGATCTGGGACTTCCTCCCATACAGTCGATCTGTCAGCTTTGAAAGAAAACCCGAGGGCAATACAGTGGAAAGAGTTGAATATCACCTTACAGAGACAGTAGTAGGACAAATCAGGATGAATGGGAAGGCATTATTAATGACAGCAGAGGCTTAAGATGTGAAAAAATGCAACGTGACTAAAAAAACTTTCAGTCAGCATAAAGTGTTTTATTTTTAAGTTGGATATAATATAATATAATATAATATAATATAATATAATATAATATAATATAATATAATATAATATAATATAATATAATATAATATAATATAATGCAAGACTTTCCTGGTTCCTGGAATACGATTTGAAATTGAGGTCATTCTCATAGCAACTATTAAAAATAAGAACAAGAAATATAACTTCATATGTGCTGATTCTCATGAATCAAGAAATAGTAACAAAAACAACATTGCCAAAAAAAAGGCAAGTTTATGTTAGCACCAAGTTTATGTTGGCACCACCACTCACAGTAAGGACCTTAGCAAGAAAGATAAAAAAGATTATATTTCTACTGTAAAAATCAAACTTCCATCCACATATTACCCTACATGGTCACAGGGTGGGGTGTGCTAGACAGGTTGCCATTACAGGGCAATACTAAAAGCAACCACACATAAGGACAATTTTGAGAGACCAGGTAACGAAACATGCATGTCTTTTGCTGCTGCTGCTGCTTCTGTGGAGTCCAGACAGAGACCATGAATGTTTGTGGAGAATTATGCAAATTCCATGAAGAAATCCTCCTGTCAGGTTTCAAACCCAGCTTGCTTGATGTAGGCAACAGTGTCAACGATTGTACCACCAACTAATAGATGATCTTATTTCTTGGGATTTTTAATTAACTATATTGAGAGTGCCAATAAATGTGGATAATATTGCTTAAAAGAATTTCTGAAATGTAAAATGTACAATATCTGTAAGGTATGCGTAGAATATGGATCACCACGATTTAGAGCTACCTAGTGTTTATTTTTAAAAAGCATTGAAAACGTATGATATGGAACAAGTTTTACGTCGTCAATTAAGTCATAGGATCAAGTTTTATGATATTGGAATTTGCTTCAACTGAGGAAGAACGCATGCTGTTTCACGATTGCAAATATAATTTTAACAAAATTTTTGACTCAGTTTGTCGATAAATAAACTTCGAAGAAGCCAAACTAAAATCTGCTTGTATTCACCTTAACATTTTGATGAGTTCGACAGAGAACACGGTCTTTGTTTAAGACAGCGTTCTTAAACAAACACGGTTTGTTGTTTCTGAAACAAACACTGTCTGTTTAAAACCGGAAAATGGAAAACAAATAACCACAGTTTCGTTGTGAATGTTTAAGTAGTTTATCCTGCTGGCTCGAAAATCATCAATAACTTAATGCAGCTTAGTACGAATGATGAAAACTCGACAGCAACAAAAGACTAACGGGTATTACGGTAGTATTTACAAGCTAGCTCTTCACATGACGCTACCGAAAAGCTTCACATGCGACCTTAAATTGATAAAGTACAGTAATATACATAATAACCTAACATAATAACCTGATTAATTTAAGAAAAAGAATATAAACAAATGAACGAGAAAACTCACACGCCAAACAGGAAGGATTTCCGTGTTGCCTAGAAACAAGCCTTCCTCTGTGATTGATAAAGCTCGTCTCAGAGTAAATGGTTGCCATCTAGCGGCTCAATGAGGAAATTGCGCGACTTTTGCTCATTTTTCTTTCCACACGTTTTAACTCTCGAATATGATAAACGTATAAATACTAACAATTTACTACAGGCTTGAAGCACACATTAATAATCTTACTTTACACCGTCCTTCTTTCTCTACTAAAAGTTTCCATTAAATTAAATTAAATTAAATTAAATTCTTTTCAGTTCAATTAAATAATATAAAATAAAAATCAATTTAATTCAATTCAATTCTATTCAATTCAGTTCAATTAACAAGCAACACAGCAGCTTTTGTTTTATTTATTAAAATCTGTATTTAATTTTGTAGTTTTAATTTTATCAGGATTACAGTGCAGTGTACAGTCATAATCATTGAACCTATTCACATGTTGTCATGTTCAAGCTTATGTATATTTTATTGGGTCTTGTGTGATTGAGTAATTTAAAGTAGCGAGTAATTATCTGGTGGAAGGAAATGATGCCTGGTTTTCAAAATGTTTTGCAACTAAAATATCTTAAACATGATTTAAGGTATTTCACCCTTTTTATCAGTGGGTCCATGAGAACACAACTGTCCTCATGACAGTTATAGTGTTAAATGTCTAAAAGTAATTACAAAAACGTTTGGTTTTTACCACCAATCAGGATGCCTAAGAAATATCAATGTGAGTCTGCAGACTTAGCAAATAGAGAAATGACACTCTAAGATACAGAAAATTTGGAAAAAGAAGATACACAAGTGTATGTTTCTATAATGTGTTGTTTCATCTGTTTTATCTCACAGGAGGAGATAAGTCAGCCCATTCCCTCGACCTGTCTCCTCCCCTTTACATCTTCTGTACAGTAACACTGGAACGTCAAGGTGAACTGAACAGCACAGGAACCTGATCGCTATGTTACTGCAGAAACCCCATCCCAAGCTTCTAAATCAGGCTACAACGTCTATACATATAATATGTGGCAGTTCTGCAGCTTCTACCAGATGTACACACACACACACGCACACGCACACACACAGAGCTGTCCACTCTGAATGTAAATGCCCTCCACTGGTGAACTCTCAGTATGCTAACGAGCTTTAAAAAGCAGTGTCACTACACTAATGAATATGCATCAGGGGCCCGGTGAGGGTGACCTGTAGGGATGGGACAAGAGGTCTCGAGAGGTGGGGCGACAGGAATGTACACCACATCTCTCAAGAGACCTGATTGGACAGAAAAAGAATATATTCACCACAATAGAACACCCACTGTCTCTCACACCCACACATCCTCAAATAAACACACACCCTCAACCCTATCTTGCCCCACCCTCCCCGTTGTTGCCTCTTGATCCAGCTTCACACACCTGCTCTGCTTTGGTTGATGTCTGAAGACTGATGCGATGTATAACTACAGGGCAGCAAACTGATCCACACATCAGCGCTTCTCTTTTTGCTTCTCTGACTCCTTCAACATCTCTCACCCTCTTGAAATACTGAAGGAACAGAAAAATCTGATATTTGGACATCTTTTACCACAGGTATGGATTCAATATTTCCTTTCATTATATCATTAGAAAGTCATTGTAACAATAATTTCAGAAAATGTATAGATTTTCAGAGCAGAGAGCGAGTTATAGACAAAAATTACATATAACAAACCACATAAATCAGATCTAAGCAGGCCTGCACCAAAAATTTGAATATGTTTAAATTAAAAAAATGTATAAAAGTGACAAAGACTATCTGAAAATGGGGTGATTTCAGATTTAACACCACATTTTTAAGATTAAGAAAAAAAAGGAGCTTTATAGGTACAATATGTTGCAACCTTTGTTACAATGTAGTGCAGTTAAATCAAGCACATAAAAAGGTGTAAAAAAATCTATTTTTTTGCAGAAATTACACAGATAGAGTAAATTTCATAATTATAAAAGATGCAGTTTAGTTAGACTAAGATATAAGTAACATTTATCATCTCTCATTACTGCACTGAGGCTCAAAAAACCTTTGAAAGTGAGATAAGTGTCTGCATGGATGTGCTGATTCAGCCCCAGATACTCAATACCTGTGATGTCTGCAGAATTGAAAATAACAACCCAAAACATTTCCTGTGCTCAGGAGTCAAGTTTTGGCAGCACTTATTGCACTGGCGTGACCTTGGCACATGACTCTGACCTCTGGCAACTGAGCGTGGAACAGCGGAGATCCACACGTGGTGCTTCACACACTTCCTACCGCCCTTCACGAACCCCCCCTCCCCCTCAGCCGTACCTCTTTAACTGCATTTCAGCAGCTTTGGCAAAGACAGCAGCTTTCATATCCTGTGTTTGAGTGTTTTTGCAATGCCAGCAGAAACAAGAGAAGTTATTTGACACTGGTGTATATACTCCATTTATAAGCGCATTATTGCATCAAATATTTGATCAACAGACTAAGGAATCTGTCGGCGATCACACGGTCTGCTCTGAAGGGCTCTTCAAATTACGTTAAATAAAACTACACACTTTATGAGATTTATAGCTGTGGCAGTCTCTGCCTCGTTTGAACGGTGATGTTGCAGAGTGGTGCTGAGCCTTCTCTTTTTTGCATTGTTTTTATTTTTCTGACAGTGAAATCCCTGATCTGTCACTGCGACCGATAATGAATCGACGAGCTGCACCGAGTACCTCATTCAGCCCCACTAAGATCCCAAATGCAGCAACTACACCGGGCAAAAACCAAACTGGAAGCCACGGTGCCAATAAGTTCATGAATGAGCTACGGAGCATCCACAGTGAGTTGGACAGGAGAATCGATTTCCTTTGGATCTCAGTCATATTTCAAAACTATTGTTGTATGTCAGCACTTGTTAAAAATATTAGAGATTATTGCTTTTGCTCCAGTTAAATATTTAATATACTACTTAAATACAGGATATTGGCGGAAGTAAATGCCTGGATTTAGCAACGGTTTTGGTGGCACATCCTGGAAGTTGTCAAAGGGGAAGGTAGATTGGAGCCTCAAATAACCTGAGGTTAGCACATCAAAATCAGAAACCATAGCAGAATTTTATGAATTTTTATAATGGAGCTTAATATTAAAGTTAGGTGGGAGGCAGAGCAGAGAGTGAGTTATAGGCATATAAATGTGAAACCTAGGGAAGAAAGTAATAAAAGTATTGACATAAGAATAAGAATAACAAAAATAAGTAAATAATTGAAACATACTCTCCTGTCTTATAATAATAATAATAAAAATACATGTGAATGTTTGTCTGGATGTATGGCGGGAGGGAATTGTTGCTCTTGCATACAAATTACAGGAGATTCATATTTATCTACACCTTTAATATTAGGTTTAGGCCCTGTCGATATCAGTGTAGAGGATCTACACCCTTTCTGAAAAAAATCCTATAAAGATGACCATTTTTTGGAAAGATCTTGGAAAAAAAATTACTCCAATTGTTCCTGAGACTTCACCGGGCTTAAATGACAATGTAAAGTGAAATAGACCAAAAACAAGTACGATGTGCTTGAGGCCAAGAATTACAGAATGTCAGAGGTGCTGCTATGATATAATTGTTCTCAAACAGCCTTATATTGATTATTGAAGTGAAAATCAGGGTAATTAAAGCACCTCACCTGATATGTGTTTCTTTAAAAAAAAATTTTCCCTCAAACATCAATTGAATGTAATTTTTGAAAAAGCTTGCTTAAGGATTTAAACGATTCTGACTCTTTTTGTAGTTATTTTTAATGTAGCTACGAGCAAATAAAGTGGTGACAAAGTGAAAAGATTGAGGGAGTCTGGGGAAGTCTCAGAGTGGAGAGGCAAACACTGGAAATCTCTGTTTTAATGTGCGTGACCTTCAGGCACTGAGGCAGCACAGCATGAGAAAACATTATGCCACCATGATCAAAATAGTCACTTAAGACAAGGAGTGTCTTGGAGACCCATTATCAATTAATGGTGTTTACTGCTTCCTCCATAAAGGCCATCTGTTATATAAATACAAAGCCATAGATAAATGCTGCTTAGAAACATTCTAAAGTTCTCTGGGTGCAGAAAGATCGAGGAAACATGTTAATCAACAATTTTGCTTACTTTTAGAGCATCATTTTGAATAGGAATTTTATTTTAGTTTCATTAATTTTATTTTAGTTTCATTAAATTTTTTGCAAAACTCAAAACAACTTACAGAGATTGTAAATTATTCACTATAAGTTAATAAAATATTTTACTCAGCAAGAGTAGACACATTTCGCAATAATCAAGATGCAGAAAATCAGCAAAATGTACCCTTTATTAAACTCGCCAAAGGAAATATCTAAACTGATCTACAATTGTCATAAAACATTCTACAAATGTATTGCCCCCAAATCTCATGGTAATGAGTTATAAAAAGACTTCAAAAAACATCTGTCAGGTCATCTGCAAAATTTAGCATTGTGGGAGGAACATTCATAAGTCCTGTAATCTAAACTTTATTTTTTTTTAAGTTAACCAGTGTGTCCAGGGATGTCTAATTAGCAATTTTCACACATTTTTACCGGTTAAGAGGGTGATATTACCAGACTGGACCAGATGCAAATGCATTATTATTTTCTCCCATGCATTTTATGTTTGTGATTTTGTAGAACCATCCTGGGCTACAGCCGCCCTTTGCATCGTCAGTTTGTGCATGGTGCTGTCATGTGTTCTTTGCATCTGGAAAAAATGCTTGATAAAGAAGGACAAGGACAAAGAAAAGGACAAGAAGAAAGGAAAAGAGACAATCAAGGGAGGTTTTGACACTGAAATGGATGGGGGTCACAATGAGGTAAGCTAGTGGACAACAAACACATTCACGGACAGTCACCTCCTGCAGACACATTGTCCTTGTAATGTATCATAGCCCTGACGTCTGGGTCACCCAGGACGAGTTACTGTCAGTGCACTCTAAGACTAATGGACGTGCTGCTCATCGCTCATGTTAAATGTAAAGTTAAGGTGAGGTGACGAAAGTTGCTTTGAAGGAGATGACTGCCTTGTCTGAACAACAAACGTCTACTGTTACATAGGTTAATGAGGAAAAATAGCACAAACTCGTCCGTTTCCATGTTAAAGAAAGGGCATGTTTAAATGTTTATTCAGCATTTATATTGAATCCATGTCTATCTCTCTGCAGCCCACAAAAGATGAAACAGTCAAAGAAACGGAGCTTTCGAAACATGAGCCCAAGGAGGACGAGAAGCTCGGCCGACTTCATTTCACATTAGACTATAACTTCACTGAAAATTCGGTGAGTTCCTGCAGCTGCTCCATCTTCCAACTGGTTATCAACTATATGTCTTCATCCTGTTGCCATTCTCTGTGCTCACACTCCAGCTAGTGGTCGGCCTCTTGGAGGCTTCAGAGCTTCCAGCAATGGATGTGGGAGGCAGCTCTGACCCTTATGTTAAACTCTACCTGCTCCCAGACAAGAAGAAAAAGTTTGAAACTAAGGTCCACAGGAAGACGCTAGAACCAAACTTCAACGAAACCTTCACATTTAAGGTAAAACATTAGAATAGGCAGCCTATTTAAAAGGGCTGGTTTGTTAATACAGTGCTGGAGGAGTTGGCTTCAAACAGATATATTCTGTTTCTGTTTTTTTTTTTCTTTTTTGTCAGACATAATGTTTCAGATCATTTAACGAATGTTAATATCAGTCACAGATGACCTGACTAAATTCAAGATGTACCTTTTAAATAAGGATTTTATGAAATGAATAAAGCAATCCAAACCAATCTGAGCTTTTTTAAAAAAAAAGTTCTCCCTTTCCAGCAACAATCGCTATCAAGTAATGACAGGGAGGTTTTTGCATCACCATGGAGAAATTAGAAATTTTGAGCCATCATAATTCAATCAAAAAGACACATCAGATATTAAAATTTGTTTTGTGATCTGAAACATTTAAATGCAACAAAAAAGCAAAAATAGAAGAAAAGGAAGTCGATACTTTTTCACAGCATTATAGCTATGTGAATTTTTGCTCTTCTGTAAAGGTACCGTATACGGACTTGGGCGGAAAAACCCTTGTGATGACTGTGTATGACTTCGACCGGTTCTCAAAGCACGACGCAATTGGGGCAATAAAGATACCAATGAGCAGTATAGACTTCAGCCAGTCTCTGCAGGAGTGGAGAGATCTGCAGAAGGCTGAGAAGGAAGAGGTGGGAAGATAACTTTACAGAGAGCTGTATTAGTTAAAATTATGCATAATGAAAAGCCTGTGGGTTTTTACAAATGACCTATTAGGGAAAAATCTTTCTTAAAAGAAATAATTTCTATTACTTATAATCAGACAAAATTATGCTATTTTAAATTATTTG
Source organism: Xiphophorus maculatus (assembly GCF_002775205.1). NCBI lineage: Eukaryota > Metazoa > Chordata > Actinopteri > Cyprinodontiformes > Poeciliidae > Xiphophorus > Xiphophorus maculatus. The sequence continues at coordinate 11,264,196 of NC_036444.1, forward strand.
GAATCCAGCTGTTCTGAAGCAGTTACCTGCGACCATTATATTAAAATATCATAAAATATCCATTATCTGACATTCTTCCAACTTGATCTTCATGTTTGTAAATCAGAGCGAGCGGCTTGGAGACATATGTTTGTCCTTGAGGTTTGTACCAACTGCAGGGAAACTGACTGTGGTTGTCCTCGAGGCCAAGAACCTGAAAAAAATGGATGTGGGTGGATTATCAGGTGAGTCTAGCTGCAGAGTTCATGCAAATTTTAAAACTGAAGTTAGCAGTAAATACTTTCTGTCCATGATTAATGAATAATGATGACTCTGTTTTACAAAATTCTCAGAAAATAGGAAGTTCTGTGATTTGTTTAGCATCTAGATCTTGTTCAAAATCAGACTGTTGGATCCAATTTGAAATCCAGAAATGAAATAATCCACAGGCCAATAGATAATGAGATTGCTTTTCCTTATTGAACTTATCTTTATTACCAAGTAACACAAAAATCAATGGATTAATAAGGTGAACCACAATTCAAGTTGTGATGTGGCTAAACAAAAATAAATGTCACAATCTAAATGTAAATTTATGTTAAAAGCCTTTTTTTTGTTAGAAATCCAGATTTTTATCTTTTGCACATTGGAATAAAAAATAAAGCCTGAAAGCTTTTTAACACACTTACTCAGACTTGGAAAATAACAAAATAAAAATTCTAAACTTTTCCTCACTTTTTCAGAACCTTGAGGTCATCTTAGATTCCCATCACTAAAATGTTTTAACATTTAAAGTAGCTGATGTGGGTCAGTTCAGTTCACTTGGATCTTAAATAAGGAATCACTACAACTAATGTTGCTTTTCATTGATAGAGTTACAGAATGGATGCCAAGCTTTTGGTCTGCTGCTTTAACATAAAACACCCCTGTTCTCTTTTGCAGACCCATATGTGAAGATCCACTTAATGCAGAATGGCAAACGACTGAAGAAAAAGAAAACTACTATAAAGAAAAACACTTTGAACCCTTATTACAATGAGTCATTCAGCTTTGAAGTGCCATCCGAACAATTAGAGGTACGCTAAAGAGGTATTTGGGGATACGTAGACGTGAATAATGTTCAGCGTATAATCCTTCTTCTGCATAAACTTTCTTTGCAGAAGGTGCAAATAGCAGTGACTGTGCTGGACTATGATAAGATTGGGAAGAACGATGCCATTGGGAAATTGCTTCTGGGCGGTAACAGCACTGGGACTGAACTGCGCCACTGGTCAGACATGCTGGCCAACCCACGACGCCCAATAGCCCAGTGGCACAGCCTTAAATCAGAGGATGAAGTCAACTCATTACTTTCCAACAAGAAATAAACCAGAGTGCAGGAAAATCGACTATTTATTTTAGGCTTATTTACCATCCTTCCTTTTATTTATCTTCCCAACTATATTAACCATGTAAATATTTTTGATTAAACATTTATGTTAAAATAACTGACTGTAAGATTTTTAGAATTACTTTTTTATGCTTCATCTTAAACATTATTTTAAAAATACATAACTATATAAAGTGCAATAAAACAAAAAAAAGATAATACGTTATGTCACATCTGTTTTGTGTTCACTGCAATAACAAACAAAATTCACCAGTAGAGGGAGACAATTTAAAGTTCTTCAATGAATGTTTGACAATGATATTCTCTTGCTGCTTTGTAAACTTACAAAGCAGCACCTTCTTACCTTGCTAGGTAAGAAGAGTTGACACCACTATAACATAATTTTAAAAAATGCTCTATCTTACATTTATGGTGCATTCTCCTGTATGGGCTCTATACATGTCTTAGCCTAATTTTGAATAATTTGATAAACTAATCTAAACTTTTGGTCAACTATACATTGACATGAAGAGTTACATATATATTTTTTGCTTTTAATATTTGCTTGTTATATTTTAGATGGGTATTAAGCATTCACTCACAACCTACAGGCATACATTCATGTAAAATTATTTGTGAAAATTGTGACCACATATCATATAATGTATTTTGGGATTAATACATACATTAGATTTTCATATGGTACTTTTTCTATTAGTATTTCATAAAGGTAAGCAGTTGAAAATGGTAAAAAATTGTCAATAAAAACACCACTACCCCAAACTACCAATATTTCAAGCTTTTAGCACAAAATGAAGTAAAGAACTAAGAATTAAAACCTCACAAACAATGTTTAAAAAGAAAGCTAATTCATAAATAGAATCACTATAACTTAATATTACTTTAAAAGTAAGAAAATATTATATGATAATGATGATGGTATATGAGAGAATCCAATAACTAGATTAAACACATGCATCTTTAGCCTACTCTGGTAGGCTAAAGATAAGCTAAACATAGAAAACCTAAATCTTTAGTCACTCATTTTTATACTCCTGTGATGTGATCTTGACAACCATTTGTCAAAATGGGAAAAAGGAATATTTTCTTACTTGAAGGAAATACACCCTTTATGTAAGGCAGATGCATATTGAGCTTCATCAGTCATAAAATGGCTACAAAGACATTTACTGGCCTAAATTTGCCTCTATCTATCTTGCTGCTATTAAAGCACCCTTGCCTTACTCTTAAAATCATCACCAAATCATTCGCCATGCTAAGCTGCATTGATGCAGTAATTCATGCAATAGGAGACCTAGCCAAAAACGGGGTGTATAGATTGTTTTTATAGACTAGCCCAATATTGAAGAAAACTGAATTCTTGGCTACATCCTCTATTAGGTGTAACAATAAACAAATACAATTATGCTGTGTGCAATATTTTTTTTAGTTTTTGCTTTGTGAATAAAAGTACTAAAACAAATTAATTTTCAAAATTTAATGCACCTGTGAATGAAGCTTTGTAAACCTGTAGCTTGGCAACACGTGAAAGTTAGATTAGTTTGAAATGTCTTATAACAAACTAGCTAGATTAACAGATTAATTCATAATTCAAAAATATATAAATTATTACGGAAACTGAAATAACTTTCTGGCAACATTTTTCTTTAAATCAACATATAATCTGTAATGTCGACACTGTTACTGGCTAATAACCTAGTATTTACGGTATTCTTATGAGGTAATTTCCATCATGATATACCAAAATATGACATGTAGTTAATTAGCGTTTATTCTGCTCAAGATAGGAAAACAGACGCTCTTGGTCATAGTATCGCAGTCATGAAGGCCTCCTCCACAATTTCCCTCCCTAAATCACAGTATGAGAAAGCAGAGCCGTGCAGTCAGAATGGGGGTGTTGGTGTAACAGAGAGCTCATTGCAGGCTCACCTGTGCACGCAGGTGTGGACAAACCGCTCGTCATCTTCTTCAGGAGGAGCTTCCGCCTCCTCCAGGTGGCTTTACAGGTGCAACTGAGTTTCATCCCGCTTCTTTCTGCCAGATATCCTAAACCCTTTCCTCTCGGGACAGCTGAGATGCACCGTTAACGTTTCGGTGGGACTTCCTTTCGAACTCTGAGATGAACGTGAAGTGGACAGTGAAACGATTTCTTCTTCTTTCGTTTTCAGTCTCCCACTTGCTGTTACTTGAGGGTAAGTTAGAGTTTTGCTTATCCAGAACGTCATCAACCAACACTACACGTTGCCATTTTTTTATTCCATTCGAGAAATATTTTTTGTTTAACGTTTATTTTTAAATACTTTGTCTCTCACTTTAACATGAAATCAACTCAATTAGAAATAACTTGCAACTACCAGTCATGTAAAAAAAACTGCTTCCTTGGCTTTCTTCCTCAAATTGTTGATACAGGCTACAGTTGAGTCTAAATAATTCGTGCCACTGGCTGATTTAGATTTATTTCATCCAGTCATCCAGTCAAATTTGTTTCTGAAAGGAAATGACAAGGCATCTGTCAAAAAAATTAAATAATGCACAAGAGTGTATTATTAATTATTATTAATCAATTTCAATTACATTTTAATTAACTGAAATAAAATGTATCCATGCTTTAATTAACATGGATAAATTCCATGTCAGTAATTATTTTTGCTATAAAATTTTAAATAATCAATGGAAAACATAAGTTGGCTTTACAACAAACAAGTACTTTGGTTATTTTTATAAATGCTGTTAAGCTTCTGTCATGTATCTTCTGATTGCTTCAATGTTAGGTTTGAAGGTCTCCTTGCCATCAGACTAATCGTTTGCTCCCTCTACAGATCCTCTGTCAAATTAGTCAAGATAGGGATTGGGGCACTCCAAAGCATTGTTATTATTACTGTAGCTTCCTGTTAGAAGGAATGTATTACTGAAATTAAAAGATTGCCTTAAATCTAAATCTGTCACAGGGAGTAGTAATTCTAGCCTTTATTGCAACTTTTTAAATTGTAAAACTCAAAATTGATTTGTCTTGAGCACATGTCAGCCTAGGAAAATAAGTTTGTATTTAAAAAGGAGCCACACTTTTTAAGATTTTAAACTCTAATCCTGGTGTTGTGCCATTTTATTTAGGAGGTCAGAGCCGACTTTCAGTGGCAGAGGGAAGATCACAAAGGTAAATGAAAGACAGAAATGTGGAAATATTTTTTTGTTGTTTTTTTCCACAAATGATTCCCATCCAAAGTCATAGGATGGCCATGATAAATGCATGCTTTCAACTAAGACAATGTGTGTGACAGAAACTGATTGAATGTGAACTCGCATTTTTTTTTGTGAGCAAGGCTTTAGTGAAAAGAAGTTTGGAGTCTGGATTCAAGTGGTGTAAAGTGCACTTAAGTCTCCCCTCTGACTGTTTCTACCCACTAATGTGCATGTTTGTCTGTTCACAGGAGGGCTAATGCACTTCGGAGGAAACGGGATCTCCTTGGGGAGGAGGTTTGTACACTACACCTAAGAGAACCAGAGGAGGTCAGGGCACCCTCATGCGCATAACACCTCATCCGGCACAAAGCCGTCTTTGTAACCAACTAGACACAGTCACAAACACGTACACATTTCACCCACTCAGTCTGATACAACTTTTAACTTAAAGCAGCAGATACACAACTGGTGTAACACAGAGTCAGTGAGGCTGTTAATTTTTGAGAATTTTTACAGGAAATAATCTAAATGTCTTTTGTATGTTGTTTTTTCCCCCCCAAGACATATAGGCCATTGTTGCCGGAAAGTTCACTGTCACGCAGCGTTTTGCACAACTACACAGCCAGAGATGAATCTTCAGGTAAATACGATCTTGAAATTTACCCCACATTTACAGAACATAAAACTCTGTATGGAAAGAATTTCAGTTTGTCTTTCTGTCTGTTTCAGAATATTGTGGCTGCCTTAATGGAGGTTGGTGTCAGGAGGACAGTGTGTGTGACTGTTCTCAGTTTCAGGCATTGGGAGACCGCTGCCAGATCAGTAAGTCATTCACTCGCATCTTCACACATTCATATCATCCTCTTATGTCAGCTCATGTTCGTCTCTGTCTTGAAAATAATATGCCTTTCCTAACAGATTCAGACTTTATGACAGCTACAATGAGACTCTTTCGAACATTAATAACCTAAACACTTGACAGTTGTATTTAGTAGAGGTTTCTTAGCTTTCTGGTGTAATTATTTCTTGTCATAATTCCCAACCATGTTCAAACACACCCACTCACAAAGACCTGCATAAAAGATATGACCAATAACTATGGGGTTTAGTGACAAAGTTTCTAGCCTTTAAATTTGAATGTAATTTCTGGTTATGTCCTGTCGACCTCCATCCACATATCCAAGTAAATATTTTTTTCAATTTGAAGAACTAAATTCAAGACTGTATTTCTAATTGAGTTCATTAAAAGTCGTGCGTCCACCTAGCCATCTGTCGAGATTTAAAGTCTCACGACTTGCCAAATACCTGCCAAGAACATTTAAACATTGGATAAAAAACAATAAGAACCCTGGAAATTTGAGCATACAAAAATATGAAACCTGTAGGGATGTAGTTAGTGCTAAAACCCATTAAAGTGGTTCTGTTGTTACTTATAAAGGAACTTAGATGTTTGACAAAAAAGTACATGAAAAATTTAAGTTTGGTTTAATAATAATTGTCAAGGTAAAAATAGTTAACATACTTAGGAAACATTTCTGATTGAGACACTAATGAGTGCACAAAATACCACTCACTGATAAAATTACAGGATGTGAATCACTGTAGCTGCCATCCATGCTCTCAGATTATGAGAAGGGTCTCGAGCAGCATCTTGGCATAGCAAGCCATGGGGATTTTCCAGCAACAAAGGGCTTTTACAAAATTCAGGTATTCATTTTCAACTGATAAGTTTAATTAAATGCAAAATGATGAAAGATATAAAGATGATAACCGAGATCAGATGATATGTTTGCCCTCTCAGTTTAGTAAAAAAAAAAAAAAAGACGAAAAAACCCTTCCTTTTACAAGAACAATTTCTAAATTAATTAAGCCATTGTCCTGCTAGTACCTAACCAGGGCCAGGATAGAGATGGGATCTGCAGGTCGTGGGGTCAGCATCACTTTGAAACATTTGATGGGATCTACTTCTACTTCCCTGGAACCTGCTCTTATATTCTGGCTCAGGACTGTCACTCAGCTACTCCAGAATACACAGTGTGGGTAAGGCCAATATACAACATTATTTAACATCCTGTTATTTTGGTGTGAATGAAAATGCTATGCGTTATATGAGGTATGTTAAAGCAAAATGTCATAAATTTGAAACAAAACATACTAAGCAACCTTTTACTGTACGTCTTGGGTTTTGCACATTTTAGCATCTTTCCTCTTGTCTTTTAGTATACAAAGACAAATTATAAATGGTAGCTAAACTTTCCCAGTGTTTGAATTCTTTGCTCATGCCAATCACTTCTTTAATTAGCATCTCAAATGATGACAAAATCACTGAACAGTAAATGTATTTTGTTGTTTCTTTAATTCTAACAGCAACATTTACATATGGATTTGTGTGATTACAGAATTATAGATGTCAAGCATATATTTATGGTAATCCTTAATGTAAAAATGTTATGCTATGATAAAATGGAAAGGACTTAACAGTTATCCAGTAGAATCGTTGAGTCTGTCCACAATGAGAGTACCTCACTGAAAGTCATTGCCAGAGGTTGTTGACAGAGTGTTGTATGCAGGTATATTATTTAAAAGATCTGTGGAAGAAAAAACATGGATCAGAAATAGTGGCTGAAGCACCACGGTAACCACAGCCTTGAGTAGATTGCAAAGCAAAGTCCATGTCACATTTACTGTGTTAAATGTGATGTGGTAATTGCTATAACATATCACTGTAATAATAATTACAACTGAACTGTTGCTCAATAGTCTAAAGTAATTTTGTCTTTTGATTTTGAAATCACCCTGCCATCAGGGGAAAGAGTGGAGAAGCTCAGAATTCAAATTTATTGATGTCCAATGTGACTCTTTCTATTGTCAGTGATGATTTGAGGAGACATGTCATTTTTCTTATGAAGTCCACAGTCAGCAGAGCTGTCCATGAGGACAACTTTATGGAGATGCTGAAATCATCTCCTCACAGGATCTGTCAACTGCTGACACTCCCCAAAACATCAGCTTTAATGACCATGGCATCATTGCCGTTAGCCAGGAATTATTATTTCCCAATCCCTCCCAATTCAGTCTGACGGTTATTGTCTAAAGGAAGACAGGAGACACCAGACCAATCAGTGCAGATAAACTGAAGGCTGCTATTAAGGCAATCTGCACTTTTTTAGAAGCTCAGCAGAGACACAGACTGATGGCCTCCATGCCACACTGTTGATCCATTTTTAATGGTCTTACTGTTCAATCCATGGACATACTTTTTCAGTTAGCTGACATTTCTGTTTCAATTTGTATTGATCCTAATTAATATTATAATATTCTGAGAAACACATTATTTGGCTTTCATTATATGTAAGAAATAATTCTGAAAAGTAATTATGTTTTTTTTTATCAATTTAATTATTAACTTAATTTAGATGTAAATATATGAAATATGTGCATATTTATGTTGAAATTTTCCCTTAGATAATTTTTATTCTTTATTCTGTTTTATATATTTTATATTCTATCTTTGTGTGAACCTACTTTTGCCTGTTGCTTTGCTGCAGTTGCACAAATACTGCAGCAGTGGAACAAAAAAAGAAATGTCTAACTATCTGACATCAAAGTTTCTCCTTTTTATTTCCATAATTAAAACAAACTCTAATGATAATCTAATGCATTTAAACCCACCTCTCTAGTCCATTATTTTGCTTGCTTTCTCAGATTCACAATAGCAGAGCGTGCGAGGGAAGTGTGTATGCATGTCCAAGAGCTCTCAGTTTGTTCTTCCCAAACGAGGAGGAGATCCATATCTCTGGATATCAGGTGCACCAGGGAGGTCGCAGGTGTGAAGAGAACAAAACAACCTAATAACATTGACCAATAAATGCCAAAGCCATCAACATTTCTCAATGCCTGACAGTATCATTTGTGACTTTCATTTTGTCTGTGTTTATGAAATGTCAGGTTAAGTTTGCCTCAGACTGTAGGTGGGGTGTTTATAGAGAGACTGGCTGATTACCTGCTTGTCAAGAGTGTGTTTGGCTTCTCTTTGGCCTGGGATGGAGGCTCAGGAGTCTACCTGAAGATGAGCGAAGCGCACCAGGGCACCCCTTGTGGCTTGTGTGGGAACTTCAACCACATTGCTGGTGATGACCTCGCCACTGCTCGGGGTAGGACTGGGCAAACTGGCCCCTCGTCCGTTTTTCTCCTCACTCAGCACCCACTCAGTGCAATTACTGTTATTATACACTCAGCGCTGATTCTGGTCAATTATAGAAGAGGTGGGACTATCATATACCAGAGCAGAAAGAAAAGAACTGTCACTTTGGTTCTAAAAGCCTAGAAGAAGTATGAACATTTCCTCACATGGCCAGTAATATTAATTATAATCTCTGGTTTTGTGGCAGAAAGGTTTCAAAAATAATTAGGTCAAACCCTAAATATCTAAAATATGGACATGTCATTGCAATGCCAAGTTTTGTTTGAATTGGCTTCTTGTTTTACTTAAGAGAAATGAACATGTACTTGTCATTTTCGAATCTGTTGATATGAGCCTGTTGGTGACATACTGTCACGTGTTCACTCTGTGTTTAAGGCATTCGAACAGATGAGCCTGCGGGGTTTGCTAACAGCTGGACAGTGGACCTTCCTCACGAGAGAGCTTGTCCCTCTGTAGATCTTGACTTTACTGGTCCTTGCCATTCTGAGTCAGACATGGATGTAAGAACCATAGAAAAATGTATCAGCTTTGTATTTGTATTTTCATTGTAATGTATTTTATTTCCTTTTTGGATGAAAATTGGCAAAAGAGAATATGTTGTGTTTAGACATGGGTTGATATGAGATTGTGATGCTATCATAACCTTCAGTGTAATTTCCTAAATAATGAAGCCATAAGCTTGACGCTCTCCGTCTTTCCCATTCGGTCCACTTGATGACGAAAACGACAAAACCAAAAAAAAGGGACTGGATCCTCTTAATATAGTTGACTGGTTTACTTCAGAAATAATAATAAAAACGGTACAAAGGTTACCTTTCCACGAAAAATAAAGAGAAACGACAATTTAAGAGGAAAGAGAGTGAGGTCAAAAAACTGTGTGGCTCCACTCCAACTGCCCAACTGACTCTTGCTAGCCACACCCTAAAATCCTTAATTCCAATTAGATATGCAAATTTTCAAAACTTAAGTGTAGTCAAATATAGTAAATTACTATGCAATAGATTTAACTAGTTATAATTTTTATCCAAATAAACAAATTATAATAAGAAATATGAACATAACTTATCCTAAAGTCTGAATAAACAAAAACTGAATTTAGGCTTCTACATTGAGTACAAATAGCACTGCTTCACAGTATCACAGTATTAACACAAAAATTTAAACGAAAATGTCCAATATGGCCTATTTGCTTTTAGGACAGAAAAGTAACAATTAATTTAATAGTTGACTAGTTTCATGATACAACAGACAACCTCATTAAACATAAAAATTGGCCAGAGAAATAAAATATTTGCAAGTTTCATCTACCGTATTTTTCGGACTATATGCCGCTACTTTTTCTCCACGTTTATAGCCCGGTGCTGCTTTTCTTCAACCGCCAGGGGGCTCTCTAGCAGGAAATGAAGCATTGGAAGTCAAAATTGGAAATAAAAGAAGAGAGTGTTAAGAACAGGCACATGCTAGCAGCAGGCACAGCGGAGAAATTTCTTCACACTCATGCCCCCTCATCATGGAAACAACACGAAGGAAAAGATACCGCTTTTAAGTTGAGGAGTATGGATGGATGAATGGAGCCGCTGCATGTAAACTCGGCGTGAACAAATCCATGTTTCGGGGTTGGAGACGCAGGGCTGCGTCCTTAAGAGCAGATTTATTAAGGACGCTCCCTGTGGAGGCAGAGATACCAGGTGCGGCTTATATAATAAGTTTCCAGGGTTTTTTTTTTATTGTAGGTGTGGCTTATAGTAAGGTGCGCTCTATAGTCCGGACAATACGGTAATCTACACAAGATTAAAATTACACATACAGGTTTAAATAAATTTGGGCCTGTGTGTTCAATATTCAGGTAAACTAAGCTGTAGGGTTTCTTTCTAAAACCATTTTTGATATGCATTTGGCATCACTGGCCTGTAAGAACATCCAGCTGAGTTCAAGCTGGACAGAATCAACCTTTCTGTTGATTTGTTGAAAAAATCTCCCATTGTTCTACCCACTGTGTGCAATGCTCAGCACCACTGGCAGTAAAACTGACCCTCAGCATGATGCTGCCACCATCATGCATGACGGTTTGTATATCAGCCTTTGGTTTTAAAAGCCTCACCTTTCTAAACTTACAATATGTGGCCAAAGAGTTTCATTTTTGTCTTGTCAAACCATACAACTTTTACTGAGAATGTTTTGATATGAAGGCTGCTGGTTGTTCTTGAACATCTTTACCAATATTACCTCATCTAAGATTGATCCTTCTGGTTGAAGCCTCAACATAATTCCAGGAGGACAATAATTCCAGACCAACTTGTATCCCCAGATCTTGCTTTTAGAAATAATCAAAGTTGTAGTCATTCAACCCGTAATGAATGATTCAAATCCATGAGTTAAACACTATAATTCATGTGACAATCATGCACACGAGTGTATGTAAATGTACTTATGTTTTTTTTTTTCAAACGTATGTATCCCGACCTTCTCATTCTTTGCAAATCTGCAGGATGCCATTGAGAAATGCAGTGCTCTTCTTTTCTTTCCGTTTCTGTCCTGCCATGAAAACATCGACCCGAATCCCTTTGTTGCCAGCTGTGTCTCTGACCTCTGTGTGTAAGTCATAGCCTGATCACAGCCAACTGTATGCATTCAAAACTTTTACTTGAACAGAATCTTGTATATCAGAAACTAAATTATTCCAAAATGTTCTCTCTCTTTTAGGTCCGATGATGAGGAAACATATTGTCGAGCTTTGGTTGAATACACCAGAGCCTGCTCACATGTTGGATATCCTGTAAGAGAGTGGCGGGACAGTTTTCCATCGTGTAGTAAGGGTCCTCCACTGCTCTCTGCTGAGACACCTGTTAAACAGACTTATCCTCTCAGGCCCTCATGTGTCATTGTTATTGCTTGTTTTCTGTTTGTTCACAGACGACGGCTGTGAGGAGAGCTTTGTGTATAGAGACTGTATCAGTTGTTGTCCGCCCACATGTACATTTGAGAAAGAGTGTCTAGGAACCAACCTGCACTGCCTGGATGGTTGCTACTGCCCTGACGGTATTTAAACCAAATAAAAGGATGGCTAGGTTAATAAAATAAATCAAGATAACTGAATGTAAGCCCTCTCTGCACACAGGTCTCATCCTACAGAATGGAACATGCATCCCTGCATCTCAGTGTCCTTGTGTTTATCATGGAACATCTTATCTGCAAGGACAAGTGCTTCAACAAGGCTGCAGTGTCTGGTATGTGTGATCTGTCTTTTGTCGGAACATATGACATAATTAACTTGCTCATTACCTATTTTGTTTTTTCAGCATTTGCATGGGAGGAGTGTGGAATTGCACAGAGAATAACTGCACAGGTGAGTCTACTGATTAGGAAATTTGATAGTCATGTGAAAGAAATTAGGATAACCTATTGAATATAAATTTTTTTAATAGGGAATTTTCACATAACAATATCTAACTTAATTTTTTCTGGAGGAGGAACTGAACAGCTAGATTAAACCAACCAAAGGGAAAAAAATATTGTTTTACTTACTAGACAAAAAATGTCAAGAAAGATTTGTGTTCTCACTTTGACTAAAGTTTGGACACCGTACCTTCTAATGTATTTTACTCACCCTATTTTGTTAAATTAATTTTGTTTTGTTTGTCTCACTCCTCTCTTATAACTGTGAAATACTGTATTTGAGAAGCTACGTGAATGTACGGACTGTTTCATGTCAACCATTAGCAGTATAATATCATGACCTGGTCTTTGCGTCTGTCGGAAAATAATTACTTTTCTGACAGCCCTTTGATGAATGTTTTGGATCATTGTTATGTTGCAGGGTCCAGTCATGTTTCAGCATCATTCTTTTCTTTTTAATGCTGATCCAACACTGATTTAGAGGAGAATTCATGATGAATCTTATGATTGTGAGCTGGCTAGGTTTATGTCAATTATGTTCTTGTTATGATGCCTAAGTAATTTTAATTCAGTCTGAAGAACATTATTCCACAAGTACTGGTCTTAGTCTATGTCCTCTCTGGCAAACTGTAATTTGGCCTTCATATTTGGCTGATTTAATATTCTTTTGAGAAATTCCTTATTAAACTCATAAACTGCTACTTTTTCCCTGAAGGCAACAGACAGCTTATCTAATCCTGTCATGAAGTTCACCCTTTTCAACTCAAAGGTGAACACCAAACTATAATTTCTGAGCTTCAAGCAGGGCATACCTTTTTGAAAATACTCTAGGTATCTTCTTTTATGGGAATAAATTTATTCCTATTTAGAAATGACACATTTTAATTACATTTTCGTGAACATTTAAGAAGTTTTTTTTCTTCAGTTTTATTTATATTAATGGATTTTTATAGTATTGTTAAAATTGATATTGAACATCCATATGTCCAAATACAGTGACCCTGCAGTACTCGTGGGGGTCAGAGACTGCAAGCGCTTGCAAATAGCTAAAATGTGTGAATGCTTGAGTCGTCTTCCAAAAACTCTTTCAGTTGTCTACTTTAATAGGTCACACGCCATAAAACATAATATGCATTAAAATGCATAATGAACTCCGTCTTAAACTGTGCAATTTTTGAGCCGATTTAGTTCTACAGAAAAATACACAAATAGGTGAATCCACCAACACCCAAGAAAAGGGGTGGCTGTTAAGAAAAATGCACTTTTATGCTATCCTAATTTTTTGTGATTGTAAGCAACAATTACAGGAGATGGGGAAAAAAAGCTACCTTTCTATATTTTCCGTCACAGCCGAGTGTTCAGTCGTAGGAGACATGTTTGTGACAACATTTGACGGCAGGATGTTTCTCCAGCCGGGGGCGTGTCAGTATGTGCTGGCAAAGAGCCGAGGCAGCAGCAAATTCACCATCACGCTGCAGTATACCACCTGTGAAGAGGTAACACACTGTCCTTTACACACGCAGAATAAAGTACTATACTAAGAAATATGTTTTCTTTTCCTGTTTTTTCTAGCTGATTGAGACAGTTGTCCTGTCTTAGCAAACTCCCAAGTCCACACTTGTGTTTTATTGTCTGGATTTAATTGTCAGAACCAAACCAGGTGTCGGCTATAAAAAAAGTCTCTTTGTATTGTTTATTTTAAGTTTGTGCATATTACTGAGAGGCTTGTTGTTTTTCTAATGTGAAGCACTTTGAACTGCCTAGTTGCTGAAATGTGCTGTACAAATAAACTTGACATCAGTTATGAACACAGAGACAAAATGACAATGGAACGGTCTAGATAAAAGCAAATTCACATCTAATACGGCATTCCAGTAGGAAGTGGGACTGGAAAAATCCCACCGTTTTTAATGGCATTTTTTCTCACTGCTAAAGCCTTATGGGATTGGCCAACCTTTTTCTAAGCTTCAACTCTTATGGAACAGCTGTTTACAAGGATTATAAATGTGTCTAGGGCAATATTTGACAATTCTTCCTGAAATGTACAGTATATCTCAGGTCAGATATTGATGTTAGGCAAGAAGACCTGGCTCACAGCCTCAGGCTGAGATCAGGTTGAGGTCAGGACTCAACATCCAATTATAGTTCATCAGACTGCCGTACTGAGGGGGGGCATAAAATTGTCCGAAATGTGTTGGCAAAGTTTAGCACTCGTGAATTTAATGATTTTGATGGGTGAGTGAATGCTTTTGGCGATATAGTGTGTGTGTGTATTTCTATGTGTATTTTCATGACATGACTGGTATTCTGTCACTTTGTTTCATGACAGCATCAGGTGTGCATTCAGTCAGTGACAGTGGTATTGGATGAAGATGCAAGTCATCAGATCACCTTGACCAGAGAAGGGGAAGTGATCATTGGTGTCAACCCATCCCCCACCCTGCCCTATGTTGACGGTAGAGGCTGCAGATAAATAATGGCATCAATTGAAACTAGAAAATAAAAAACAACATTTCAACTCTGTGATATTTTAGTTATGGAACATAACTTTTAAAATCGAACGATTTTCTCTGGATGTACAGATGCAGTAGCGGTGCACAGACTGACCTCTGTGGTCACACAGCTAAAAACAGGGATTGGTTTACGCCTGCTTTATGATGGCCAAGGAGGGCGGGTGTACTTGCAACTCAGCAGCCAGTGGCATGGACAAACGTTGGGACTTTGTGGAACTTTTAACGGAAACCTACGAGACGATTTCCTGTAAAGATGTTCTATCCATATGAATATAAATGTTAAAAATGTTTTTGTGAACTTTATTTGGGTTTTCTTGCAGGTCTCCAGCAGGGATGATAGAAGGTACTCCTCAGCTTCATGCCAATGCTTGGAAAGTGTCATCTGCTTGTGTCGCTCCAGTTAATCTGCCCATTGTAGACCCATGTGAGATGAACCAGCACAATGGTATTTCTTTTCACAAATTTTGCTGTTAAAGCTTGTCTGTTTCTGGTCGGTCAGTCCATGATAATCTTTTTGCATGTGGCCCAGCATATTATGCTTCCCAGTGTGACGTGCTTTTGGACAGTGTGTTTGCTCCGTGTCATGGCTACATTAGTCCAAACATCTACCAGCAGCAGTGCCGCTACCAGGCCTGTCGCTGTGGGAGCAGCTGTCTGTGCACTGCACTGGCTCACTACACTTACCTCTGCTCCAAACATGGAGTTGACGTTAATTTCAGGTCGCAAGTCTCTGAGTGCGGTAAGTATTTTATATGGTTGAAAGCCATAATCATCAACATTAATAGAAGTAATCTCTATTTTATTTTTAATTAGTGACAAAAAATAAAATTTCAGTGATATTTTATGTTGAGCTTTGTTTGTTGTTGCTGCTGCTTTAGGAATTGTATGTCTTGGAGGAATGCAGTACCACTCATGTGTGTCTTCGTGTGGCCGATCCTGTCGTGCACTTGCCAACACCGAGACCTGCAGCCCAGCTGAGTGCGCTGAAGGTTGCGCCTGTCTAGATGGCAGTTACTATGATGATGTGCGCAGGCGCTGTGTGCAGTTGTAAGACTGATGTATCTCCTAAATTATCTGTAAAAACAAGTGATTCTGAATGCAACTGAGAACTGGCTTGCACCAGTTATTTTTCTGTAGTTCCACATGGAAAGCATCAAAATAATGCATTGAGTTTCTCATCAGGTCACAGTGTCACTGCTACTCCATGGGTGGTGTGTCGCAGCCAGGAGAAGTGACCTTCAGTGCATCTGGCCCTTGGTATGTCACAGCTCCTCCAACTTGGTCTGAACATTTAAAACATTCTTCTCCTTCTTTCTTATCTACACATTGTCATACCTGAATACACCATTTGATTTCTTTGAGAAGGAATAAAAGCTTCAGCGATTATCAAATGAGACATAAAGCTCTTAAACTAAGATTGTGTTCGATAGCATTATTCCCTTTCATAAACACTTGATTCCTTCTCTCCCATGTCCTTCACCAGCCTGTGCAGAAATGGGAAGATGGAGTGTGAGCCAGAAGAAAAAGGTAACCTCTCTGCTCCCTTCCTTCTCTTGTTCACTCCAACAACAAAGTCCTATACCTCACTGGCTGTAATCAAGAGCTTCATTTCTGAAGTTGAAGCTTGTTTCTCATGACTGGCAGCTGCTGGTGATGTTTTAAGCAACTGTTGCATTGATTTTGCTGAGTATGTGTGTGTCTGAATATTGTAGAACCAGACAGTGTAGAAGAGGGAGAGTGTCCAGAAGGAAAAGTGTATCACAGCTGCACGGAGCAAAGAGGAGGCGTGGCTTGTGCACCAACCTGCCGTAACCTGATGTTGAACCTCACCTGCCCACCCAACACACTGTGCATACCAGGCTGTGTTTGTCCTCCAGGGTAATAGACGGGCTTACCTTCTTTCAGTATTTTGCACTAATTTTTACAGGCTGTGATCTGTGAAATTATCCGTTACTGCTTTTCATAGACAAACACAAATTACATTTTATCAGGATTTTATGTGATAGACCAACACAAAGTAATGCATAATTGTTGAAGGAGAAACATGCATTGAATTCAGAAATTATGGACAAATTGTGCATTTTTACTCATTACCTTATTGAACCATATGTCACTACAGTCAGTCAGGTTGTGTCCTAGCAAGCTTTTTCCATCTAGAGACTAACCTTTGTGCCAATTATCTTTGTACTTCCAGTACAGTGTAGGACTCTGCGAGCATCAGTTCTTATGTTTCCTTTTCTATGTCTTAGGTTTATAACTGGGTCATTCTAACACATGAATACCTGATCATGTGTTAGAATGATCAGGTATTCATTCAGGTATTCAGTATTTGTTCTCAATCAAATACTGATGTTATTTGTGATGTTACTTGCCTTTCATGACACTGTAATTTTGCAGAATAATTGAAATCAATTTAATTGATTAGGTGGAAGACAGTGAATAAAAGAACTGATGATAGCGTCATGTTGGAATTGGATCTTAAAATAACATCAGACAAACTTGACGTCATTCTTGTTTCAGGTTTGAATTCCATTGAGATTTGTGAATGATGAGCTCATTGATCGATCTAACTTCTCTTACCAGTACAACCTACATTTCTTTACATTTGTACTTTTGTACTTCACAGCAGCAAAATTCACACTAGGTTGTTTTACTGTGGGGATGGCATGTCCAGGATGTAAAGTTCAATTCTGGGCTCATCTGATTACAACACCTTTTTTGCATGCTTGCTGGTTTCCCTATAAGGCTTTTTTCAAAAAAGTATATCTGACTTCGTATAGCTTTCTTTCGGTAATGGCTTTCTTTTGACCATTCTTCCATTAAAGGCAAGATTTGTGCAATGTTTCACTTTTCTAGTTGTAAGATTCTCCCACTTGAGCTTGTGGACAGATTTAGCTCCTCAAGAGTAATAATCTTTCTTCTCTCATCTTCATGATGCTTTTTGTTCACTAATGTTCTGGAACTGACTTCTGACACAGTCTAAGCAAAGCTAAATTTATCTAGATATTATTTACTAACAGAAACAATTTGTGTATTAGGTGATTTCTGGTCGTGTTACATTTTATTTAGAGCTATTGAAAGAAAATGGGGCTAATTTAAAATGGATTTGGTTGCTTTCAAAACAAAATATGATGAAGGGGGTTTGAAAACATTTGTGAAGCACTATATGTGTAACACATTACTATCAATGAACAATGTCTATTTACTATCATGACAGTCATTTGTCCTAATGACCACTGAGTCAGTTATTATGATCTCGTGTAAATTTAATTTGTTCATCACTCAGCCGAAGAGATTTTGACCTCTATTAGATTTCCTGGATTTAAAAGGCTTACCAGCTAGCATTAATTAAAGCAGTGGCTGCCTGGAAGCTTATCTGAATCTGTAATCAATTTTAATTAATGAGCTAAAGTGCAGCATTAGGATTTAATATATTTGCTTGCAAGGTGTGTGCATTCCATTGGTGTTTTATCTGTTGGAAGGCTCGTGCTGCACCAGGGTGAATGTTACTATCCAGAGAACTGCCCCTGCGCGTGGCTTGGACTTGAATACCTGCCTGGACAAGTTGTGGAAACATCCTGCTACAGATGGTAAATATGTCTCCTGTACTTGTTATTTTCTCTCTTTAATATAGTATACATTAATCACTAAACCCTGAATTCTAGAGTAATGGTTCAAACTTAAAATCTATAAGAAAAACAAACTCATTTAATTCACACATCTGCTCCATCTTTTTCTCCTCTCTGCTCTTCACCGGTGCACCTGTCCTTCAAGTGTGTGCCATCGGGGCTATTTTAACTGCAGCTACTCTCCATGTCCAGCTGTGTGTACTGTGTACAGCGACAGACACTATCACACCTTTGATGGCCTTGAATATGACTACCAAACCGACTGCCAGGTCTACCTGCTTAAAGTGAGTCTATTTTGCTTGCATCACGCATGATATGGGATTCTAGCAGTGAGTTAGCATGTGGAGAGGAACACCGTTTTATCATTTCCTGGCCCCAGACTAATTTGAATCTGGGAAACAAGATCTAAGGTAATTTCTAATCTCAAAAGAAAGAGTTGGTTTTAATTAGAGCAGATTAAAGTGTGTTTGTGTGTAGGGGTGGGTGAGTGAGAGCGCAGCTGGGTGTGGACCACAGTAACGCAAGCAGACGTTGAGCAAAGCTGAAAGTGATACAAAGAAACCAGTGTTCACATCAAACCCCAGGGCTCCTGCGCTCCCAGGGATATAGAATTAGAATTAGCAGAACAGACATTCTGGTTCAGACCCAACCGACTGCTGGCCAGCGCTCAGGCCTAAAAAAAGAATTGGGAAACAGGTCAGAGTTGCGTCTCAACACTATTTCCTTGTGTTGTCGGCCCCACGTTATTTAAATTGGACAGATACTTTTGGCTTTTCCACAATTCTTGACAAGCGAATAAAAATGTTTTACCTGTAGCTGCTCTCTGCATACAGTCAGACAGGAATGAGAATAATTGCAGGAATAATATTTTTTCCCTTCTTCTCTCACTAGAGTACTGGAGAAACCGAAGTATCCATTGTTGCCCAAAACAAGGACTGCTATGAGAGTGGCATTGTGTGCATGAAAATACTGGTCATTCATGTGGGACTGACCAAAATCTACTTCACTGACAACTCTGGCAATCCAGTACATTCTTTACACACAGAGTAACAGTCTAAACTTTTTCAAAGAACCCTGTTTATTTTTTATTTTAAATTATATCCCATATTTTACTCCCCTCTTAGAGTCCTTCTACTGTTGTGGGTCGAGGGTCAGAGTTTGAGATCTGGAATGCAGGTTACTACACCGTGGTCCACTTCTCCAGTCAGGATCTGACCATCCTCTGGGACCGCAAGACTACTGTACATATAAGAGCTGGACCCCATTGGAAGGTGTGAACAAAGAACATGATCTTTTCAGGTTTATAAGAATGTGGTCCAAATCAAACAGTGTTGAGTAAACATAGATTTTTGGAGTTTTAAATCAGAAAACCATCTGCCATTTTCCATTTCACAATTATCCTCTACTTTGTGTCAGGCCTTCCCAAATAAATCCCATGAAAATACACTGAAGTTTGTTGTTTTAATGTGAAAAAGTTAAAGGAGTATTACAACTTTTAAACCTTACTTCTCTTTTTTTTTTCCCTCCAGGGTCTCCTCAGTGGCCTGTGTGGAAATTTTGACAGTGTGACAGTGAATGATATGACCACATCTAGCCACATGGAAGTCAATAATGCACAGACATTTGGAAACAGCTGGGCCCTGGGACAGGTATGACTCAGCTTAGCCGTACTGCATTGATCTTTCCTTCATCTCCTTTCTTCTCTCCGTCTTTGTCTATAAACGTCTCCCTGACTCGCTCACTCCTCCCTTGTTCCCTGTTGCTCGTGAGCTGGTCTCCCTTGAGTCCACTGTGATATTTAAGAGTAATCAGACACTTGATCTCCCTCTGTATGTGTGTAAATGTGTGTGTTTTAGTGTGAAAGTGACTACATAGTTGAGCGACCGTGTGAACGGGACTTGGGGAGACAGCCGTACGCTAAGAGGGAGTGTGCTCTCCTCTACAGCGATGTCTTTGCACCCTGTCACAACGTGGTAAGTGCCACTAAAACGGATACAGTCACCAACTCACATTCATGCAGAGTAAATGCTGCAGTGGAAAGGTTATCCGGCTTGTAACAGGGGAGAAGGGGTTGAAGAGGGGTTATGGGAACGACTCTTAACTGATCCCTGGCAAATACACTTTTTGTTATTTAAGAGATAAACCGCACACCAGCTGCTAGGCTCCACAATTTCTCTCTCTCTCTTGCTCTCTCTCGCTCTCACACACTGTTTATCTGTTTATTACCAGTAGATGGAGCCATGTTTGCATAAACAAAAACAGTCTATTGGTCATAAATGTGAGTGTGGCACATACCTTGCTTGGATAATCAACCAATTAAATGCAAACAAATAATGTTTATATCGGTTTGCTTCTTGAAAGATGAAGGAAAATCCTGAACATTTGAACAAGTAAGCTCCTCTTAGTGCTGGATTTTCTTATCTATTTCAAATATGTGTGGTCATGGCAATCCTAATTGAGCATACCTTTTATCATTAACCAGGGTGTATACCATCCACAGAAATCTAAAATTGATTAAACTAGATTTACCTGCACTGTTTAAAAATACTCACAACACCTGTTTTTCTTGTTTGACATTGAATCAAACTTTACTTATTTTAGGCCTGCTGTGTTTAAGAAACATTTCTGTTGACATGCAGCACTGGCAAAATATAAAATTTTATTCTAATACTGCTGTTTCTGTTATCTAATTCAGTCTACAGTCTTCATAATATTAATACGTTGTGATCTAATGTAAACCAGTGGTTTCAAAAATTGGGTTTTGAAACTCGCAATGGGTCATCAAACAACCTGCATCACCACGTCTATAAAAAAGTAAACAAGCAAAAATTAATTTTGATGTTTTATAGCAGATAAGAACAATGATCAGAATTTATTTTATTATGAGGTTATTAATTGGATTATTTACATGTGTTTAAATGATAGTTATCTTCCAAGCCTCTCCTTCTTGTTTTTGCAACACTGACAAGTTTAGAAACTGCCAGATTAAAGTACTATGGGATGAAATGTGCTGCTTAAGTGAATCATAATACTTGCTGTCAAAGAATGAAGGTGAAGTTAATCTTGCCTGGGGTATTTTGGCTGTTCATCTTAGCACACATCTGATATATTGCACTAGAATCCGACCCACATTCTCTTTGTCCTGATATCACATCAATCCTTTTCCTCTGAATTATTAAAAAACTACTCATCCCATAAACAAGACCTCCCCCAGCCTCTCCCAGCGAGCATTGGCCTGGTTCAGTCTATGATTATGTGTGTGTTTCTGTGTTTGTGACCGTGTATGCATGTTGTGCGTGCCCTTCAGGTTGATGTGGCCTGGTTTTATAGGAACTGCCTAACAGACACTTGCAACTGCAACCGCGGGGGAGACTGTGAGTGTCTCTGTACGTCCATTGCTGCGTATGCACACAAATGCTGTCAACAGGGGGTCACGATACACTGGAGGTCTCCCTCTGTGTGCCGTGAGTATGCTCACATAGACAGACCGAAGCAAATGTTTTATTGCCACACTTCTTGAACATTTTCACAGTCTTCAACTTCAATGAATATTATTTGGATTTTATGTAACAGACAAACAACATGTTTAGGAATGGGTAGAGCAAACTAACCATTGTTTTTAAATATTCTTGCCATATATCTATATTCAGCCCCAATACTTTCAATTGTTATTGAACTGTATGTTTAGTACCTTCAACCTTTTGCTACAGTTACAGTAGTTGCACTGGAAAGAAGAAAGCCATTATTGTAAGAATGTCATATGAAGTCTAATTTGGAGTTTTCCACTAGTCATGTGGTGAACATATCAAACATATGAAGGAAGGTGCGTTGGTCACATCAGGTAAACATTCTAATTGTTGGCCTACATTCAAAGGGACATGTGTGGTAGAGAAGTAACTCTGTACACCTGGTACAAACTTGGTGATGACAGCATTGTGCTATGGGAACGCTTTCCTTTAGCAGGGACAGGGAAGCTGGTCAGACTTGATGGAAAGATGGAAGGAGCTAAAAACAGACTAATTCTGGGCTTAATAGAAATCAAAACAGTTTTCAGATTTTTTCTTTTACTTTTTTGGAAGCCCATGCATCATGTTCCTTCCACTTTAAGTCATGCTTGATAACATAAAATCTTAATAAAACGGATTGAAGTTCGATGCTTTAACGTAAAAAAAAATGTGAAAAGTTCAAACAGTGTAGGAAGAAATTGTGAATTCTGGATGTTACTACCTCTGAGATTTTAAACACTTCTGAATGATCTCTTTCAGCCTATGACTGTGAATACTATAATCAAGGTGCGTACAAGTGAGGATTTCCTTTTCTTCTTTTGTTTATGGGTTTATATGCATTCCCGGAGGGGTTGTTGTCAAACTCATTTCCTGTTATTCTGCCTCATTTCCCCAAAGAGCTCGGCGATGGCCCATTTTCCTTGGTGAGTGCTGTCTTTAATGACACCATGTTTGGAGTGAATCGTACCAGCAGCACAGTGTTTCCACTTACAAGAGAAAGACCGGGACAGTTGCCAGCTCCAGGCATTCTGTTCAACTTTATGATCACAAGCGGGCTATGGAGGAACAGGACATCACGTAAGCATCCACCACTACATAAACTAACAGTTATTGGTGCTGTGAAGGTGTAAATTAATCAGAAATTTCTTGTTTTTTTTCAGGTGTTCCTGTAGTTTCCCTTGAGTCTGCAGAGAGGCCAAACTACTTTCTCACAGTGTCAGGACGCAGTCGTCTTCAGTTGGAGCAGTGGAGTCGAGGGCCAGAGTTTAGCCGCAGAGCCACCTTCATCCAGCACCAGGGTCTGTTTCTACCAGGTTACGCTTCATTCGAACTGGTCAGCCAACCTGGAATCTTTCTGACGCTCACACGCGGAGCGGCTCGAGCACAGAGATACGGCACTGCGGAGGGCTTCAAGACCAGCAGCAGCTTCACACTCGAGGGTCAGAACATGCTGTTGCAGTCACATGAAGTTAATTATTTTGGAATACAATGTGAGACACAAAATAGGAAATTGTAAAATGTTAGAAAGATATACATAGTTTTTGAAATGCTTTTTTTTTTTTCTTCAAATAAAAATCCAAGAACTGAGGCATGCTTTTGTGTTCAGCACCCGGAGTCAGTACTTTGTACAGCATAGTGTAGCATGTCATACTGCAGTTATATTTTAACATCTTTTTGGTTATTTCTGCTTTGAAAATAGCTCAAACTTAGTCAGATTGGATATAGAGCTTCAATAAACTTCCATATCTTGCAACAAATTCCACGTAATATTTAGCTAGGCTACACCAATACATAAACTTTGATGTTACAATGGCTTTCTTCTCATCTTTCTTCTTCCAATGTCAGATTAGTGGGGATCACAACAAATAGTTGTCCTATTAAAAAGAAAAAGAAGTTTGTTGATCTTGATTCTATTCAGGGTTGTCAAAGTAAAGGCCAAAAGGGATGTTGAACAAAAAGGCAAATAAATTCCATTTTCAGATTTTTATCCCCAGACTTAAAAATGTCCATTGTTTCTCTTGTTCTTCACACGTTTGTGTTACTCCAACACAAAGATCTAATAGAAGACACGAAATGTTCAGGTTTATGAGATTTATCTTCATAGAGGTCTGCAAATTATTTCTATCTCCGTCATTTAGTGACAGAAAAACAGACTTGCATGTTTTTAACGCTTAGTTAGATCTTAAATTGGTTAACAGTGGACGCTCTTTTCAAAAGAAAAGAACACCTTAACCAGTGTTTAAGTGTATTATAGTTTACATTTCATAATGGCTATTGTATTCTTTTTGATCTTAATATATTACCTTTTTTAATCAAAGGGAAAATGTGTAGAACAACATTCTTTTTCTACATCTTCTTACCTTGATCTACAAAAGCATCTAACCAGTGTTGATATATCTTGGCTTATACATTTTCAGGCAAAACTATAAAGACTAATGAATTTGTACTATGTGAGTGACAAAAATGGTAACGTAGAATTAATTGAAAGCATAGGAGGCTAAGAGTAACAGAAAACCATCACAGCTGTTGCAGAGCACTGTTGCTGCTAGGTCTATTTTCTGACTAGTCATTTTCTTTTTTTGAAAGACACAAAAACCTAAATACAGAGCTGCTTATGGCATTTTAGCACTGCTCTGTGGAGTCTTTTGATATGCAATAAAACAGCATGATATGCACACTACAAAGAAGCAGAGAAGAAAGAACACATCCACAGTGATTAAAATGTCCCCAGAAAGTATTGCACTTACCCCTCTGTCCATAATAAAACCCATTTTTAAATGATACCTCTGCTTAGAAAAAACACACATGTATTTTGAGCAATAACAATGGGATATATTATTGTACCATTTTCTTTTTTTTCACCTTTTACATTCATCAGTTTTAAAAACTCATTTCTATTAACTTATTTTTAAACTAAAATGCATGTTTTGAATATCTATTGTCTTCTGTATGCTTTGCAAATTTTACTGCTGAATTTTGTGGATCTGACTCAAGCTTACATATCCAAATTGTTATTGGGCTCACTGTCTGTGCACCTATTCAAACTACACAGAAAAGCTAACTAATATGTTTATCATTTGTTACTGCAGACAGTCCTTTTGTTATACCATACCGCATGATGTGTGAATGGCGTTATCAGGCTTGTGCAAGTCCCTGCGTACACGCATGCAGTGATCCAGATGCAACCCGCTGCCAGTTCCTGCCTCCGTAAGAAGTTCGGCTCAACACGGGCCCTCGCTGTACTACCAACGTAATCTATGATCAGGTCTGGCAATGCAACTGTGTGTGTGTTATAGGGTTGAAGGCTGTTTCCCTCGCTGTCCAAAAAACATGGTGCTGGATGAAGTCACAAGACGCTGTGTCTACACAGAGGACTGTGAGTGCAAGCATGATTTTGTCTTTAAATCATGTAAAAGGTTATGGTTTCTGGTGCATTCTAACTTGTCTCCTGTAGGTGTTACCCTCCCCTCAACTCCAACGCCTTTTGCATATGTGACTCAGTCCAACAGAACCACTACTCCACCACCAACTACAACCACAAGAGCAACAACAATCTCCTCCACTACTGTTAGTCCCACCACATCTGCACCCACCACCACTACACCGACTGTTCCCACCACAAGAGTAACCACTGAACCAGTCACTACTCTGCTTACTACATCTCCAACCACAACTCCTGCTTCTACTACAACCATTGTTACCACGACTCCATTTGAGACTTCCACCCAAAGTACAACCGTAATGACCCCCACTCCAACCACAGAGATCACCTCAACTACTCCCTCCACTTCACCCACTACAGTCCCTACAACTACTCCTGAGGTTACCACACCAACTACACCTCTTGTGACATCCCCAACTACCCTGCCACCAACGACCACTGTCATCACAACTGTTCCCACCACAACTGTACCTGAAACCACACCCACAACTATGCCACAACCAGAAACAACAATCACTACAGAGATTTCCACCCCAGTTGAAACGACCACAACCCTTCCTTCAACTGAACCCACCACTGTTACCAGCACAGAGATAATCACAAGCCCTGAAACCGAAGAAGCGTCTACCAGGATTCCTTGGCCCACTGGTCCATGCACAGTAAGTGTTACTTCTCTAGTTAAACTTATGCCTATAGACAAATGGTCAATCTTGTGGACAACATTTTCAAATCTAGGTTGTATCAGGACCGATGTACTGTATGTAATAGGTGTCTTCTATAACTGAGTAAGGGTGAATGGACAAAACTCCATTCAGCCTTACTGTTATCACTGCAGTGTCTCATGTTCTCTTGAACACTAAATTAACCTCGGGCATATTATAAAAACTACATGTATGGTTCCTTTTAAGTAGCATCTTATCTGGCAGTAAGAAACCATGTAATTTATGGTTTAGTATTGTGAAAAGATAATTTATGAATCCCCAGGAAGAATATTTGGAGGAAAGCCAAAGACTGAGACTGTTGGCATGATTTAATCATTTAATTGTTTATTTTAGAAACACAGTGAGCTACTATGAAGTGTGAACTTGCATACATAGGAATGTCCTGTGTGATGTCATGTTGACACTAAGATAGCTGCTTAAAAAATAAACCATTTAATGTAAAAAAAATAATAATAATCACCCCAAATATGTAAATTGTGTCCACAGCCTCCATTCTCCTATCGTATTGATGAGTGTGCCGAGCTAATTTGTTTCAACGGAGAGCTGCTCTTTCACAACTCCTCTCTCCACTGTCGCTACAATACTGCCCCACCTCAGTGCAGTCTGCTGGGCCTGCCTATCCTCATCAACACAGACCCCTGTTGTCCACTATGGCAGTGCCCATGTAAGTTTTGTTGTAAACCTTAGAAGAAAAATGATTGAATCACCTTTTTCCTGAAAGCTCTCCTGTTTCCTTCTATCAGGTCGCTGCACTGTGATGTCAGATCTACGTGTGATCACATTTGATGGTAACAATGTGGCCTTGTATGACAATGGTTCTTACATTTTGGTTAATCTGCCGAGAGAGACTATTATTGGCACAGTGGAGAAATGTCCAACCAGCCAGGTAAAGTATCAAAACATCTGAGAGAAAGAAATTAAATTTGAAGAAGCTTCAAGGTTCAGGTTTGTCCTTTGTTTTGCTTTTAGAGCGTAAACTCCATCAGACGAACTGTAAGTGAACGACGTTGTCTGCCAGCAATTACATCTGTTGCATCTGGGCAAAGGCAGCTAATTTCTTTCTGCTGAAATGGTTCCAAGTGCCATGCAGTAGTTTTCATACCCGTTTCACAATGTGTCACATTACAACTACAAACTAAAGTGTACTTTGATTTGATTGTTTATAATACACCAATACAAAGTATGGCATGTTTTTCAATTGAAACAAAAAGGATTTCAAAGGGTTTTGAGAAATAATTTCTGCAGCCGCCCGCCAGCCGCCGCAAGTACAATCTTCAGTAGTCACCTGTTTGTTAAGGTCGTTTCAGTTTAAATACAACTGTTCTGTGAAGGCTTGAAAGGGTTGTTAGGAGCTACATACAAAACAATGTGAATGCGGGACAGCAGACGATAACTGCTCATTACCCTGAACTCCATCCCCAAAATTAGATATAATGGTGCCAGCATCATGCTGTGGGGTAGTTGGTTAGAACTGAGGGAAAATGGACAGGGCTATACTAAAAAAAAATTATTAGAGGCTTCTAAATATTAGATACTGGAGTGGAGGTTCACCTTTCAACAAGACAACGATTCTAACAGGCTGTGATTTATATCAAATCACGTATATGAGTTAGAATGTCCCAGTCAAAGTCCAGGCTTAAAACCAACTGAGAATCTGTGACAAGACGTAAAAAAATTTCATACCCCAACAGAAGTAAAGCTGTAATTAGAATAGAAGGTAATTCTACCTTCAGCCTCCCCCTCGCTCCCTAGGGAAAAGCTGAGTACAAGTGCAAGCCACATATTTTAAATGTCTTTTGTTGTTTTTTCATTAACATATTCGATAACCATTTATCATTTTCTTCCATTTCCAATACCATTTGTGTTGATATAATTTAAATCTGAAAAAAAAATCATTTAACTTTTTGAATATAACATCAAATTTGAGAAAAGATTCAATATGTGTGTGGAAACCTTTGCAAAGCACTGTTAGTGTTATTGCCGTCTATAATTTCCGTTCTCCACAGAGTCCTACTGGTGGAACATCTGGTCTTTGTTTCAAGAAGCTTAACATCACTACTTCCAACTACAGAATCATTATCAACAGACTTGATCGAAAGGTTTCCCTCTTTACTTTATCTAATGCACGAGCAAACATGTAATTTTCCTTCAGAAATGAGTGATTTTTATTTGTATGTGATTGAAGGTGACAGTGAACTACAGAGCTGCTAAGCTCCCATTCTCACGTCACTCCCTTTATGTGGAAGATACAGGCAGCATGTACCTGATCCACACACCTGGCAGCATCAGCATACAGTGGTATCATAGCACAGGGATTATGGTGCTGCAGTACAATGCTCCGAGTCATGCATTCGTCCCCACTCGTGGCCTGTGTGGTGAGTCCATGCACACACACCCTGCTCATCAGCATTAACCTCATTTATCTAAGTGCTGTTTTTCAGCACCTAAAGGCTTAATGTCTGCACCGCTGGATCACATTGACTAGAGCCATTATTGGATGTGACAGTTTGAGATTCTAAAAGCCATTTAGACACATTACACAGTTCCAGACAGGCAATTATCTCACCGTTAGCTTTCTATTGCTCACTGTCTAAGCAGCAATGAAACTTGAATGCACCAAAAGCACCAAAACTGCTGTCTGCCCAATCTGCCAGGTTGCTGTGATGGGAATCCAGAAGATGACCTGAAACTCCCGAATGGCACGGTGGTCAGAGAGGTGGGAGACATGATGCTCTTTCTGCAGGCGTGGAGAGTCCATTTGACGGATGAGACTGAACACACACGCAGGGTGGGAGACAACTGCACCACAGGGGACTGTTCCACCTGTCTTTCTATGCTTACCCAAAGAGCCTTCACACCATGTCATAGCAAGGTACTATCAAGGCTCCACACAGTATTTCACACACTTGATTTTGAGGCAGGTGCTGACTTACTTTGACATCATTTGAGGAATCAAAATTAATACAAATCGGTTTATAAATTAAGCAGATGACAATTGATTCCAAATAATTTGCCAAACATTTTACGTAATTAAAATGATTTATGTTTTTTTGTTTGTTTTTTTTTTTAAATTGAGAATGAAATGAAGAATTTATAAATTTGACATATCAATCTAATACAAATTTGCAGGTGCCTCCAGAACAGTTCTGTGACATCATGTGGGCAGGAGACTTGCATTACAAGGATCATCAGTGTGACTTTCTGGCTGCTTATGTGGCAGTTTGTTACACACACCAAGTCTGCATCGGCTGGAGGCGGCACAATTTCTGTCGTAAGAACACACAGGCAAATAAGTCTTATACAGTAATTTTCAAAAGTGTTCCTACCTCTTTAAGTTTATATTTACTGTTTAACTGAAATTTCCTCTGTTCACAACAACCACAAGCATCAATGTGTTTAACTGGGATCTTATGGCAAAACCAACACAAAGTTGGACATACGTAACTGTGAACGTCTGTTCAATCAGATTAAGCTTTGAGTATTTCGCAATGTAGAATCGGCAAATGTTTCACTCTAGATGTGCAAATCTTGTAGATATATACACAAAAAGACTTTAAGTTGTTATTGCAGCAAAATGTTGCTTAACCTACTATTGACTCAGGGGGGGCTAGTAACCTGTGGAAAGTGGGAAAAACCCAATTGATATAAATACTTTTGTAAGGTACTGTATGTGTAAATGTGTGCTCACTTGTGTTTCTGTGATTGCTCACAATCCTGTCGTCTTGCAGCATTAAGGTGTCCGCCTGGTAAAGAGTATCAGCCGTGTGTAAGCACCTGCAACAGCCGCACTTGTCTGAACAAAGACTACTACGAGGAAACCACCTGCTCTTTCATCAGGGAGGAGTGTGTGTGTCGCAGTGGAACCATCCTGCACCGAGCTGACTCTCCCTATTGTGTCACCGAAGATCGATGTGGTGAGTGGAGAGGGTTGTAAAAGCATTCCTTTGTGATGAAAATGGCTCTGTCTAAGATTCTGCTTTACTTTCAGGCTTTATAAACATATACATTCCCACAGAGTCAATGTGTTCTATTTAATTAATTGTGGTTCGTTCAGTCTGCACAGACAATGAAGGTAACCCCCGGGCCCCAGGAGAGGTGTGGAATGGCTCCACTCGAAGCTGTTGCCTTTACAAATGTATGGAGAACGGTTCTGTGGTGGCGGTGGAGCCAGACTGCAGTGCTGTCCCAACGCCGCTGTGTGAGAGGGAGGGAGAATATGTGCTGGATGTACTAGAGGAAGGATCCTGTTGCCCTAAGAAGATCTGTGGTGAGTTCAAACTTTGAGTATCAAAGTCAAGAGAAGTACCTTTGTTGTCAGAGATCATTTTTAAGTGAACTCTTATATTATTGTTTTCTTTGCTTGTCAGAGTGCAACATGACCATCTGTGACAGTGAAGCTCCTCCTTGCGATAATGGAAACAGGCTGGTCATTGGTTACAGCGCACTATCCTGCTGCCCAGAATACCGATGTGGTAATATTCAAACCTTAATTCTGCCTTCTTTTGAATAAGTTTGCTTCAATCAAAATTAATTTGTCTCGGCTTATTTATTTTTCAGATTTTCATAACAAATGTCATATCATGAGAAGCAGATGTAATTCATATCCAGCTATGCAGAGTTCAGTTGAAGTTAAATGCAATTGATTTAGTCTGATTCAGATCACATTACTTGCAGTAACAAAATAACTTCCTTTTAACAGCAAGAACCAGAAGCAGAACTAGATTCTGTGGGAAGTTTTGTGCTACAAGGGGTTGAAAGAACTGAAAGCAGACACTAAAATACAGAAACACTGTTCCATTAGTATTTTTTAGAGATCAACAACTGTTAAGCTAAGGAAGCCAAGGAAAGTAACACAAATAAACAGTAAAACACTAAGCCACAAGTGAAAAAATTGAACAGTACTCAAATAACTAATTGCAGCAATATCTGGGCTAATTGCTTTTATCCAGAAAAGATCGTACTTAAGCACCAAGCCAGGGATATTCTCTATTGGAAATAAAAAACAAAGGGCATTCAGTTAGTTAAAACCATAACTCCTTTGTCCAGAAAATAGACATCATTAAACTCTGAATCACTGGATCAAGGAGAAAAACAAATTAAAACAATTAAGTTAATGCCTGTAATAGCTTTGTCTATGGCCTCTTCCAGAAAAGTGACAGCGAAGCACAGAAACACCTGGGTAGACATGCTGTCTGTGGGCAGGAAAAAACACAAAGACATTTAAAAGTTATTGGTAGCAAGACTGGCAAATAATTCATCAAATGAAACGCGTATTTGTTCAACCTTCTCCATCTCTACCTCATCTTCCTCAGAGTGTGACCCTATGGCGTGCCCTCCTGTCTTTGCTCCCGACTGTAGAGAAGATCAGTTCCTTGTTGAGGTCAGGGGGCAAAAATCCTGCTGCTACTCTTACCTTTGTGGTAAGTTGTAATTGCTTGTCAGCTTTGACTTATGTCATTATCCTTCTATAAATTAGCCGTGTAATTGTCCATTTTCTGTCTGAGTAGTGTGTGAGTCATGCATTGAACCCATTCCAAGTTGCTCTCATGGAGAAATTCTGGCTGTCGATCCAAATTCCACCAACAGCTGCTGTCCCCAGTACCACTGTGGTAAGCGTTTTGGCTTGTGTATCCATGTGCATTTGTATCTGTGTCTTTAATACGTTTACTCCCGTTTTTCCACAGTGTGTGATGTTAATCAATGCCCTAAATCATCTCTGAGCTGTGCACCTGGTCTCTCTCTGGTTGAAACTGCTGCACCCGGTGACTGCTGTCCCCAGCATCACTGTGGTAAATGGATGGCAACATATGCACTTTATTTGTTACTCGGCTGATATGCGTAGTTGTCTGAAGAGTTGCTATGCCTGTCACGTATTTATAAAGTTTCACACGACTGCTCTCTTTAACTTTGTTTCCCTTATGCACAGAATGTCAATGTGGAGACCTAGCTCTCCCCATATGTCAGCTGGTAAGTAAGCAAAACGCTGTATCAGAAGTCGCTCTTTGCCAGAAAGCAAGCAAATTCAGTTAAGTAAGCACTTTGTTCTTTACTCAGGGGGAGGTGCAGGTTGAAGTTCCTGACAGCAGCACCAACTGTGGTTGTCCTCAGTATGCATGTCGTAAGCATAACCTCTGCTCAAAGGGTCAAAAGATTCAAGTTACAAAAAACAGACATCATATTCATTATGCTCATATATTGCATGTTTATTTGTGTTAATTTATAGAGAAAGCCGACGTGTGTCTCTTCCAAGGAGTCACAGTTCTGGGTCCAGGCCAGTCCCTGGTTCAGTATTTTGAAGGAGAGCTGTGCTACACTGTTCAGTGTCTTCCTTACAAAGACCCACAGACTGGCTTCTATGCAATGGAAATCACCTCTGTTAACTGTTCCCAAAAGTGTGGATCGGTATGTATGGTGCTGCACAAAATATGATTGATCATATCAGTGCTAACAGCAATTCTGTGATTTTCATCTCAGCTAGGGTAAAACTCCTGTTTATTTTTTGATTCACTTCCTGGTCTTAGCACCAGGCATATGTCCCTTCTACAGACCCTCAAGTGTGCTGCGGCTCCTGTAAAAACATCTCTTGTACTTTCACCAA
Organism: Xiphophorus maculatus; assembly: GCF_002775205.1. Taxonomy (NCBI): domain Eukaryota; kingdom Metazoa; phylum Chordata; class Actinopteri; order Cyprinodontiformes; family Poeciliidae; genus Xiphophorus; species Xiphophorus maculatus. The sequence continues at coordinate 11,296,755 of NC_036444.1, forward strand.
CGAAAATGGGACAGCAGAATTTTTCACTGTAAGAACAAGCAGAGCTGCATATGCTAATCACTCTTTCTTTGCAGGGTCTTTTAAAATTTGCTATTGTGTTTGTGTGCAGGCAGGGAGTTCCTGGGTGGAAAACTGTACGCGTTATGATTGCGTGGAGACAGCAGTCGGAGCGGTGATACTTGCATCTGGTGTTATCTGCCCTCCTTTTAATGACTCCGAATGTATTCAGGTCAGAGCCTCTAAATCTCATACATATTTTTGGATGTTTCTTTAAAGGTGTGTCCTTGTTTAGTATGAGATTCAGGAACAGTGTACTTTATTTTCTACCCTAGTAAAGATATTTCAAATCTTTAAACAAACTTGTGTTTTATGGCAGTGGCATAATCTCATTCAGAAAAAGAATATTCAGTTGGGAAATTATTACATATAGCAAAATCACAGATGCTCTAATTATTGGTACCCCCTAATTGTCCTTCTGATTAGTAATCCATGACTTCCTACCTCCCTGTGGTATAATTATGATTTGACAGAATGCCTTTAGACACTCTTCAAAATTAGCAAGATAAGTAATCACTTGTGTTTCAAACATCAAAAGTCAGAAAATTATACATCTATATACTGTATATACTGTGTGTGTGTATATATATATATAATATTGAGTGTATGGGTGATCTGTTTTCATTTATAAAGAGTTCCCACAGGAGTGAGTTGGTTGGATAATATTCTTCTTATCCCAATGAATATCTTATACCAAGATTTTATGTCATCATTACAGGGTATTAATGTCTATATTTTAATCAGAGAAACATGTTTTTTTTCTCTAATTTACTGTTCCAAGAATGTGTTTGTCAGGATCAAATAATCTAAAACTGAAAAATTATCATGCTTTTGTATGATCTCTGAGTTTTTAATAACTGTTATGCTGAATCCTTATAGTTACAACAAAGTACCTAGTCTCCTTCAACTGTTGAGGGTCTGTGTTGCTGTGGGCCTGTTTTTTCACTAAACACTTCGAAATACCAGGACATTTTAAATAAAAAAACTTGGTGATCTCTACCAGTAAATTTGCTTTGATCATCAAATATGTGGTCAGCGCAGAATTAATTCATGTGTCTCAAAATCACAAAGCCCTTCTTATATGGCCATGTTAGTATCCAAGTTCTAAATCCAATGAAACCCTAAGGGTGAGATGTGTGTGCACGAAAAGCGAGCGATAATCAGAATGATCTACAGAGATTATGGAAGCAGAAATAACCAAAGATCCCTCTTCTTTATCCCCCAACCTCAGACAATGTTATAGGTGAAGACTGAGACATGGACTGTTGGTAAAAGTGAGCTGTACGAACAAGGTTTCAGAATTACATTATTCTAAGTAAAAACAAACATAAAAAAAATTTGTATATTTGAGATCTTTTACACATCTTTACCAGAGGTACTAATAAAAGTGTCTGTTGCTGTAGCTTCCTTTGAATAACATTTTATTATAACTCTAACTAAGGTTTTCTTTTTTATTCTCTTCTCTTGCAGAGTGGGGGTGTAGTTCAGAGCTATGTAGACGGCTGCTGCAGGACATGTGAGTCTTCCGATTTATTTGGGGCTGCTGGTAATGCTTTGTGCAGCTGATTAGAGGGGTGAGTGCTTTGTTGCCTGGCAGTGGATGGGCTTATTGGCTGAATGGTTGGGCGGTTTGGCGGTTTGTAGAGGGTGGAGATAAAGGCTGGCAGCCTACATTTCAAAATCCCCTTGGCTACCTCAGGTATCCTCAGAAACTTCTGCTCATATTTTAAAGCGATAACACGGCTCAGGATAAAAAAGACACATTTTGTAAAAATGTTAGAATAATGCTGATAAATCTGTCTGAAAATAAACTCTGCCTCGTAAAATGTTTTGTGAACGAGAACATTTTCTACTTTCGTGAATTTAATCTTAAATAAAAGTGGTGTCAGTTTTCCTTTTTTTTTGTTCAGCGTTGCACTTTCAGCTGCTTGCCTTCCTTTGCAGTGTCCTTGCAGTTTTGTGTTTTAGGCTGCTCAACGGTGAGTGTTTTTTCCAATGAGGATGTGCGACGGTGCGAGGGTTAGGGTTTGCCCTGCGGAGCTTTGTAGTTCATTAAGTGTTACTGTGCGACTGTGTTACTTGGCTGGCTGCCTCGAGTTACTCCCTGAAAAGGAAAACATTTTTGTGCATGCGGTGACTGATTTGATCCACAGTGTGTTTGTGTGTGAAATGCAATTGCCATTTTTTTTTTGAGTAAGTCATAACTTGTGTTCTCCTGACGCCATTTGAACCGGACGACTGCTGTCCTGACGATGTTCCCAGGTTCTGGACTGGGTGTTTTACCGTTTACCGTTAACCCCATAACACCCACTGGTAGTACTAACTGTGATACAGGTACCACCACTTTGTATTATTCCACTTAGTTACTTTTTGACGTGTCTTTGACATTTATTTATTTATTTTTTTTATAAATTTGTGTGTTTAGTTTTATTTATCTTCTTTTTAGATATGTGATAAAAAAAACTGTCATTAAGTTAAATTGCTAACATTTTTCAGTAGTAATTAAAAGTTCTAATTTTGCATAAAGAATAACATAATTTAGCGATCTATGATTGTTTTAGAAGATTAGACAAAAGCCACTCAGTGGTTATTTGTGAAAAATATGTTGCCTCCCCACCAGCCAAGTGACAGTCAAAACGAACACCTACTGCTGGGCAACAAAAAGCCCTTCTCTGTAGGAAGGAACCAGGATGTTGGTGCAAAAAGTTACAAGGAATGTCAATTTCTTTAAGAGTGTATTTATTTATTTATTTATTTATTTATTTATTTATCAATTTATTAGAAAAAATATGTGTTTGTAGGCATGGACTGGTGTGATATTGAAAGCATGCTGTATGATAACCTCATGCATCACGGCACTTAAAAATGTACTGGAGTGTTGGAGAAGGGATGCATCCAAGTCACTGAGCTGTGACTCCTGAGAAGTCAGAGTCTAATTATTTCCATGTAAGCCAGAAAAGCAACAATTATTCCAATGAATGTAAAAATTATGTAGCAGATTATTATACAGTAATTGATCCTCAGCTGTTCAGTATTTGTTAATTTAAATTTAAAACATACAATTGAAAAGAGTGCAGAATAAAGATACATTAAATTTAATTGTCATGTCTCCTAATGCTTACAGCACCATTTCTAGCTTTAGCTTTAAGAGGCCCTACAAATCGACTTTGTACAGATGCACATACTGACAGCATATTTATGATTGCAACCAAGTTATCCTCACAAGTGAGTCACATTAAGCCCCACAGGTTGAGTTGACACAAAGCCACATGTTCAGGACAAACAGTGCGAGGATTGTTCTGCCCCACTAGCTGCACATCACTAAATGCACCTTCTCTGCAAGAAAACATCTGGTAAATGACTTCACAATTTTGTCATTTAGTATTATTTTTCAGTAAAGTGGAGAATAGTTCTCTGTCCTTTTTTGGTACATTTCTTCCCTTAAAGGACAGCATTTAGGAGCATGTGTACTGAGTGAATTCATTTGATTACATGGAAAAAATATCTTCAAATTAAAATGCAGCTCTAAACCTTAGGGCTGTCACAAAAAAAACACCTGAATGTTTCACATAGTAATCAAGATTAAAAGTTTGCAGGAGTCAGTCCAGTCTTCTTGTTGTTGTGGACTATACATGTAAGACTGCACACTGCTTAATGTGTCCTGACAGCAGTATTAATGCTCATCTGTCTACCTCTGTTTAAATTCTGGCCATATTTTGACTGAAATTCTCCTCCTTTTGTCTTTAACAAGAACCTATTATGCTGCTGTGTTCACCACTGGGTCGTCTTTCCCTTGCTGTGCGGCCCTGTTTGTGATCTTAGGCAAATATTTTGCAATTTCATAATCTGTTATTTAAAAAAAATATGCAATATCTGCTTTATGACAATTATTTCAAGCTAAACTACAAATAAATCATTATATGGACTGTGTGGTGGTGAGATGTGGCCTTTAATATTCTCCTCACCACCTGTCAAGTCTGCAGAAATCCTCACTGAATTACAGTTGCTATAATACTATATATTATTTACTATAATACTGACTCCTCACTATATTAATTGCCATGTAGACTATTATCCTGTGGGTTTATATTCACCTCTCTGTCCACCTTTGTTTTGGCAACCTTATGCAGATATCTTCAAAATCTGTTTAATATTTCTGTTCCTTTTATAACAAAGCCAGCACTGGAACTATTCAACATGTGTCAGAATTATGTTGTAAAGCCAAAAATACACAGAGCTTTAAAGAGAAGTGCAAAGTGTCCTTTGTTAAGGACGATAGGTGTGTTACTTTGGTGATCACACCATCCTTGTCTGTTTTTCATGACCAGAAATAATTCCAACTGAATTTGTCTCAGCAAAAGTGGGATAGGTACACTTATCCTTTACTCCATTAAGCTGAAAAAACTTTGCTCCCTTCAGGACTATATTTGGCATCTTATAAAATCATTTAAAATCATAGGGGTAATACACCGGAGACATTTTAACAATTTTATTTTAAATCTAACTTTTGAAATCCAAGGCATACAATGACACTGGTACCGGTCCATGCCTACACGTCTATGGTAGTTATTTTATGCAGTTTTTTATGTGACTGGTTTTGACCATTTTTTGATGTATGAATATGAACTCCTTATCAAAACACCCAGGTAAAGAGGATGGGAAGACATGTAAGCGTGTGGCCATTCGGACCACCATTAGAAAGGACGACTGCAGAAGCAACACACCAGTAAGAGGCACTAAATCAGGGGTCCCCAAAGTCGGTCCTCGAGGGCCGGCATCCTGCATGCTCTAGTTCTCTCCCTGGTTTAACGCACCTGGATCAAATGATGGCTCGTTAGATGGCCTAAGAAGAACACTGACATGCTGAAAAGGTTGTTGGTACTGCCAGGGAGAGAACTAAAACGTGCAGGATGCCGGCCCTCAAGGACCAACGTTGGGCACCCCTGCACTAAATGAAACGTGCAAATATAGAATGAGACGTAGTGATTGGTGAATAATGTTTTAAAATAACAGCCATGTGTTCCCAACTTTCCACTTGTGTCCTCATCAGGTTTTGCTCCTTTCCTTCTAGGTTACAGTGTATTCATGTGATGGCAAATGTCCATCTGCCACCATATTCAACTTTAACATCAACAGTCATGCAAGGTTCTGTAAGTGCTGCCGTGAGAGTGGACTACAAACACGGACCGTCTCATTGTACTGCTCTCGGAATGCCAGCATGGTGGACTACAACTTCCAGGAACCTCTTGACTGTTCCTGCCAATGGAACTAAAAATACGAACAAGTGTGTGACCAATACAAAATTATTTTTTATGGGGTGCATTTGAATTAATATTGTAAAACTGGCCAACCATGAAAAAACAGCCATTTTTCTTTTATTTTGTTTTGCTTTTGTATGATAGCTGACTGGACAAAACTGATCTTGAATAGCAGTTTTGATAGAAAATACTGATGTGAGTAGTTTTGTCTGCACTTTAGCTGTCTATTTTATCAAAACCCACTATGCGAGTCCCTGTCAGCTTTACTTGGGCTCCCAGATTAGTTGTGCATTTTTTTCTGCATATTGACAGCAATAGGTTAAAACGGCAGTTTCTACATTGACAAGCTGTTTATTCAGATTATAAATTGGCATTTGCTTTGCATTATTTGATCAATATAACTTTGCGGTGTGGTTCTGTAGTTTTTGTTGTTTTTTGTAAAGTAAATCTGTGTAATAAAGGACTTGATAGTGGTTATGACTGTTAAAGAGTCCAGATAACACTTTTCACTTCATGCATCCTCTTTATTATACACACACACACACACGCACACACACACCCCCACACACACACACATATATACATGTTCCAGCTTAGCAGCAGCAGTGATAACATGTGTTTTATAATTTGACTTCTGAGAGGTCATTGTTAAGTGGAAGTTGCTTCTTAATAGCAGAACCTCACAGTTAGTTTCTTTTTTTTAATCTGTCAATTATTTCTTTCTCTTTTATTGATCATTATTGTCATTCAGTATGGGTCACAGGTTCACCATACCCAGATTCTGAGCCAAACTATTCATACTTAGGATATGATAACAGATAAATTCAGCAAATTTCAGCTTTAGAGCCTGAAAATATTGCAAAAACAATATCTGGACTAACTAGCCATTTTCCAGCGAGAACATCCCAATCCCGACGCCCTCTGCACCACATGTTTCTGCAGCTCAGCACCCTGTATTCCTCCTGGTTGTCATGGTGAATTGTTTTTAATCTCAACAAGGAGGCAGAGTGAATTGGCTAAGACTAACATATTCTCAAACTCCCACTATCACACACCAAATACCTGTATGTATCCGCCAACTCCTCATTCTTCTCCTCCTGCTAACGAAAAACTTTTTGCTTCTTGTGTAAAACCTTTACTCCTTGTACATGCAAAATTTAAAATCTAGATGCTTCATAAAGGTAATTTAGAACAAGGTGGTAGCTTCCAAAC